>NW_027646377.1:1200000-1800000 GCF_951394435.1 Stenella coeruleoalba
GTTTCAGGAAACACCATACACTTCTCCCGAGTGTCTGTTGGCAATTTACATCCCGCCCGTCAGCATAACAAGGCTCCCAGTTCTCCATGGCCTGTCCTGCCTTTCTGGATTTTACAATTTTTTCAGATGGCCCTTTTGACCGGGGGGAAGTGAGACTTCATTGTAGTGCAGATTTCCTTTGTAAGTTTGCTTGGTTGGCCAAAAAGGGCGTATGCGTTTTTTCCTGAAAATATTCAGGAAAATATTCAGGAAAAAACGCATACGCCCTTTTTTGCCAAGTGCATCATTGTGGACGTTCTGCCACTTTTCCTATGCTTTCAATGCAATTCCAGTCTACCTCCTGAAATCGGTTTCCTGCAATTCTGCCCCGCTTTCAAGTCCTCTTGGCAGCCTTACTTCAGTATATTTTTGGATGATAGCTGTCATTTATAACTCTGCAGGTTTGTGAATTACAGTGCCCCTGAGCTCCTTTCTTCAACTCGCTTTCTTGTGACCTGGCCGCAACACCGCAGGATGGCTTCAGGCCCTAATCTGGTTCCGGGACGGCACACTGAGCCTTTGGTTATTTCCTCTTCCTGGTGGGAAATGAGAGTTAAATTTGCCCGTCCAGACACCTCCAGCTAGTCTCTCATTGGTTCTCCCTATTCCTGTTCATCTTCCGCAGAAATTGCAAACTGGGCCAAACAGGAGGTTAAAGGCGCTGACCCCCCAAGTGTGGAGAGTGTTAGTAAAGCATCTGGAATGTTGCACCCGAGTACCAGGGGAGGAAAACTGAGACATATTTGAACACATCTCCCGTTCACACGGTTGATCATACTCTGGGTTCCACATTCATGTTTTAGCTGAAGGAAGAATACCTTAAACCTGGAGAGTTGAGACCCGTGGAATGGGTACCATGCAATATGACTTCAAAGGGTCTTCATTTGCTCACCGAACCTCTCCAATCCTATCACTGCTGCGTTTATGCCCCTGTACACATGCTTGATTCTCTTTTGGAGACATAGCAATCCATAGGTTTTAAGATACTTACTAGTCAGGTACATTTTTAGGCATTTAATATGGGGTGTTGAGTCCATTTCGTTGAGCAAGGAGTAGCTCTTGTCTATTCCATATTTGACTTAAGGAAGTTTATCTGTGCTCATTTCAATCTCTGGTTTTATGCAGCACCCCAACTCACCTTTCCCCTTAAGCAAGCATAAGTTGGTTTTCTAAATTTGAGACCCTGTTCTGTTTTGGAATTCAGTTCCTGTGTAGCCAAGTTTACATTCCATGTATTCGTGATATCTTATGATTTTTGTTTTTCTGTGTGACTTATTTCAGTTAGAATCATCGTACCTGAATCCACTCATTATGTTGCTACGGGCCTGATGACATAGATTTCATTGCTCAGTGATACTGCATTATACGTAAGTACCACAAGTAATTTATCCATTTTTCACTTTCTGTGATATTGAACTTGTATGGTAAACGAGGTTCTTGTAAACAGAGGCGTCCCAAACTTTGGGGTGGCTGTGTCTTTTTGATTTCAATTTCCCTAAGCTATAGGACCATAAGTGGAAGTGCCCTAGGCTCTGTTGCTTTGTTTTTTAGATGTTTCAGGAAACACCATACACTTCTCCCGAGTGTCTGTTGGCAATTAACATCCCGCCCGTCAGCATAACAAGGCTCCCAGTTCTCCATGGCCTGTCCTGCCTTTCTGGATTTTACACTTTTTTCAGATGGCCCTTTTGACCGGGGGGAAGTGAGACTTCATTGTAGTGCAGATTTCCTTTGTAAGTTTGCTTGGTTGGCCAAAAAGGGCGTATGCGTTTTTTCCTGAAAATATTCAGGAAAATATTCAGGAAAAAACGCATACGCCCTTTTTTGCCAAATGCATCATTGTGGACGTTCTGCCACTTTTCCTATGCTTTCAATGCAATTCCAGTCTACCTCCTGAAATCGGTTTCCTGCAATTCTGCCCCGCTTTCAAGTCCTCTTGGCAGCCTTACTTCAGTATATTTTTGGATGATAGCTGTCATTTATAACTCTGCAGGTTTGTGAATTACAGTGCCCCTGAGCTCCTTTCTTCAACTCGCTTTCTTGTGACCTGGCCGCAACACCGCAGGATGGCTTCAGGCCCTAATCTGGTTCCGGGACGGCACACTGAGCCTTTGGTTATTTCCTCTTCCTGGTGGGAAATGAGAGTTAAATTTGCCCGTCCAGACACCTCCAGCTAGTCTCTCATTGGTTCTCCCTATTCCTGTTCATCTTCCGCAGAAATTGCAAACTGGGCCAAACAGGAGGTTAAAGGCGCCGACCCCCCAAGTGCGGAGAGTGTTAGTAAAGCATCTGGAATGTTGCACCCGAGTACCAGGGGAGGAAAACTGAGACATATTTGAACACATCTCCCGTTCACACGGTTGATCATACTCTGGGTTCCACATTCATGTTTTAGCTGAAGGAAGAATACCTTAAACCTGGAGAGTTGAGACCCGTGGAATGGGTACCATGCAATATGACTTCAAAGGGTCTTCATTTGCTCACCGAACCTCTCCAATCCTATCACTGCTGCGTTTATGCCCCTGTACACACGCTTGATTCTCTTTTGGAGACATAGCAATCCATAGGTTTTAAGATACTTACTAGTCAGGTACATTTTTAGGCATTTAATATGGGGTGTTGAGTCCATTTCGTTGAGCAAGGAGTAGCTCTTGTCTATTCCATATTTGGCTTAAGGAACTTTATCTGTGCTCATTTCAATCTCTGGTTTTATGCAGCACCCCAACTCACCTTTCCCCTTAAGCAAGCATAAGTTGGTTTTCTAAATTTGAGACCCTGTTCTGTTTTGGAATTCAGTTCCTGTGTAGCCAAGTTTACATTCCATGTATTCGTGATATCTTATGATTTTTGTTTTTCTGTGTGACTTATTTCAGTTAGAATCATCGTACCTGAATCCACTCATTATGCTGCTACGGGCCTGATGACATAGATTTCATTGCTCAGTGATACTGCATTATACGTAAGTACCACAAGTAATTTATCCATTTTTCACTTTCTGTGATATTGAACTTGTACGGTAAACGAGCTTCTTGTAAACAGAGGCGTCCCAAACTTTGGGGTGGCTGTGTCTTTTTGATTTTAATTTCCCTAAGCTATAGGACCATAAGTGGAAGTGCCCTAGGCTCTGTTGCTTTGTTTTTTAGATGTTTCAGGAAACACCATACACTTCTCCCGAGTGTCTGTTGGCAATTTACATCCCGCCCGTCAGCATAACAAGGCTCCCAGTTCTCCATGGCCTGTCCTGCCTTTCTGGATTTTACACTTTTTTCAGATGGCCCTTTTGACCGGGGGGAAGTGAGACTTCATTGTAGTGCAGATTTCCTTTGTAAGTTTGCTTGGTTGGCCCAAAAGGGCGTATGCGTTTTTTCCTGAAAATATTCAGGAAAATATTCAGGAAAAAACGCATACGTCCTTTTTGGCCAAGTGCATCATTGTGGACGTTCTGCCTCTTTTCCTATGCTTTCAATGCAATTCCAGTCTACCTCCTGAAATCGGTTTCCTGCAATTCTGCCCCGCTTTCAAGTCCTCTTGGCAGCCTTACTTCAGTATATTTTTGGATGATAGCTGTCATTTATAACTCTGCAGGTTTGTGAATTACTGTGCCCCTGAGCTCCTTTCTTCAACTCGCTTTCTTGTGACCTGGCCGCAACACCGCAGGATGGCTTCAGGCCCTAATCTGGTTTCGGGACGGCACACTGAGCCTTTGGTTATTTCCTCTTCCTGGTGGGAAATGAGAGTTAAATTTGCCCGTCCAGACACCTCCAGCTAGTCTCTCATTGGTTCTCCCTATTCCTGTTCATCTTCCGCAGAAATTGCAAACTGGGCCAAACAGGAGGTTAAAGGCGCTGACCCCCCAAGTGCGGAGAGTGTTAGTAAAGCATCTGGAATGTTGCACCCGAGTACCAGGGGAGGAAAACTGAGACATATTTGAATACATCTCCCGTTCACACGGTTGATCATACTCTGGGTTCCACATTCATGTTTTAGCTGAAGGAAGAATACCTTAAACCTGGAGAGTTGAGACCCGTGGAATGGGTACCATGCAATATGACTTCAAAGGGTCTTCATTTGCTCACCGAACCTCTCCAATCCTATCACTGCTGCGTTTATGCCCCTGTACACACGCTTGATTCTCTTTTGGAGACATAGCAATCCATAGGTTTTAAGATACTTACTAGTCAGGTACATTTTTAGGCATTTAATATGGGGTGTTGAGTCCATTTCGTTGAGCAAGGAGTAGCTCTTGTCTATTCCATATTTGGCTTAAGGAACTTTATCTGTGCTCATTTCAATCTCTGGTTTTATGCAGCACCCCAACTCACCTTTCCCCTTAAGCAAGCATAAGTTGGTTTTCTAAATTTGAGACCCTGTTCTGTTTTGGAATTCAGTTCCTGTGTAGCCAAGTTTACATTCCATGTATTCGTGATATCTTATGATTTTTGTTTTTCTGTGTGACTTATTTCAGTTAGAATCATCGTACCTGAATCCACTCATTATGCTGCTACGGGCCTGATGACATAGATTTCATTGCTCAGTGATACTGCATTATACGTAAGTACCACAAGTAATTTATCCATTTTTCACTTTCTGTGATATTGAACTTGTACTGTAAACGAGGTTCTTGTAAACAGAGGCGTCCCAAACTTTGGGGTGGCTGTGTCTTTTTGATTTCAATTTCCCTAAGCTATAGGACCATAAGTGGAAGTGCCCTAGGCTCTGTTGCTTTGTTTTTTAGATGTTTCAGGAAACACCATACACTTCTCCCGAGTGTCTGTTGGCAATTTACATCCCGCCCGTCAGCATAACAAGGCTCCCAGTTCTCCATGGCCTGTCCTGCCTTTCTGGATTTTACAATTTTTTCAGATGGCCCTTTTGACCGGGGGGAAGTGAGACTTCATTGTAGTGCAGATTTCCTTTGTAAGTTTGCTTGGTTGGCCAAAAAGGGAGTATGCGTTTTTTCCTGAAAATATTCAGGAAAATATTCAGGAAAAAACGCATACGCTCTTTTTGGCCAAGTGCATCATTGTGGACGTTCTGCCTCTTTTCCTATGCTTTCAATGCAATTCCAGTGTACCTCCTGAAATCGGTTTCCTGCATTCTGCCCCGCATTCAACTCCTCTAGGCAGCCTTACTTCAGTATATTTTTGGACGATAGCTGTCATTTATAACTCTGCAGGTTTGTGAATTAGAGTGCCCCTGAGCTCCTTTCTTCGACTCGCTTTCTTGTGAGCTGGCCGCTACACCGCAGGATGGCTTCAGGCCCTAATCTGGTTCCGGCACGGAACGCTGTGCCTTTGGTTATTTCGTCTTCCTGGTGGGAAATGAGAGTTAAATTTTCCCGTCCAGACACCTCCAGCTAGTCTCTCATTGGTTCTCCCTATTCCTGTTCATCTTCCACAGAAATTGCAAACTGGGCCAAACAGGAGGTTAAAGGCGCTGACTCTCGAAGTGGGGACAGTGTTAGTAAAGCATCTGGAATGTTGCACCCGAGTACCAGGGGAGGAAAACTGAGACATATTTGAACACGTCTCCCGTTCACACGGTTGATCATACTCTGGGTTCCACATGGATGTTTTAGCTGAAGGATGAATACCTTAAACCTGGAGAGTTGAGACCCGTGGAATGGGTACCATACAGTATGACTTCAAAGGGTCTTCATTTGCTCACCGAACCTCTCCAATCCTATCACTGCTGCGTTTATGCCCCTGTACACATGCTTGATTCTCTTTTGGAGACATAGCAATCCATAGGTTTTAAGATACTTACTAGTCAGGTACATTCTTAGACGTTTAATATGGGGTGTTGAGTCCATTTCGTTGAGCAAGGAGTAGCTCTTGTCTATTCCATATTTGGCTTAAGGAACTTTATCTGTGCTCATTTCAATCTCTGGTTTTATGCAGCACCCCAACTCACCTTTCCCCTTAAGCAAGCATAAGTTGGTTTTCTAAATTTGAGACCCTGTTCTGTTCTGTAATTCAGTTCCTGTGTAGCCAAGTTTACATTCCGTGTATTACTGATATCTTATGATGTTTCTTTTTCTGTGTGACTTATTTCAGTTAGAATCATCGTACCTGAATCCACTCATTATGCTGCTACGGGACTGATGACATAGATTTCATTGCTGAGTGATACTGCATTGTACGTAAGTACCACAAGTTCTTTATCCATTTTTCACTTTCTGCGATGTTGAACTTGTACTGTAAACGAGGTTCTTGTAAACAGAGCCGTTCCAAACATTGGGGTGGCTGTGTCTTTTTGATTTTAATTTCCCTAAGCTATAGGACCATAATTGGAAGTGCCCTAGGCTCAGTTGCTTTGTTTTTTAGATGTTTCAGGAAACACCATACACTTCTCCCGAGTGTCTGTTGGCAATTTACATCCCGCCCATCAGCATAACAAGGCTCCCAGTTCTCCATGGCCTGTCCTGCCTTTCTGAATTTTACACTTTTTTCAGATGGCCCTTTTGACCTGGGGGAAGTGAGACTTCATTGTAGTGCAGATTTCCTTTGCAAGCTTGCTTGGTTGGCCGAAAAGGGCGTATGCGTTTTTTCCTGAATATATTCAGGAAAAAACGCATACGCCGTTTTTGGCCAAGTGCATCATTGTGGACGTTCTGCCTCTTTTCGTATGCTTTCAATGCAATTCCAGTCAACCTCCTGAAATCAGTTTCCTGCAATTCTGCCCCGCTTTCAAGTCCTCTTGGCAGCCTTATTTCAGTATATTTTTGGACGATAGCTGTCATTTATAACTCTGCAGGTTTGTGAATTACAGTGCCCCCGAGCTCCTTTCTTCAACTTGCTTTATTTTGAGCTGACCGCAACACCGTAAGGATGGCTTCAGGCCCTAATCTGGTTCCGGCACGGCACGCTGAGCCTTTGGTTAATTCCTCTTCCTGGTGGGAAATGAGAGTTAAATTTGCCCGTCCAGACACCTCCAGCTAGTCTCTCATTGGTTCTCGCTATTCCTGTTCATCTTCCGCAGAAATTGCAAACTGGGCCAAACAGGAGGTTAAAGGCGCTGACTCTCCAAGTGGGGAGAGTGTTAGTAAAGCGTCTGGAATGTTGCACCCGAGTACCAGGGTTCGAAAACTGAGACATATTTGAACACGTCTCCCATTCACACGGTTGATCATACTCTGGGTTCCACATGCATGTTTTAGCTGAAGGAAGAATACCTTAAACCTGGAGAGTTGAAACCCGTGGAATGGGTACCATGCAATATGACTTCAAAGGGTCTTCATTTGCTCACCGAACCTCTCCATCCCTATCAGTGCTGCGTTTATGCCCCTGTACACACGCTTCTTTCTGTTTTGGAGACATAGCAATCCATAGGTTTTAAGATATTTACAAGTCAGGTACATTCTTAGGCATTTAATATGGGGTGTTGAGTCCATTTCGTTGAGCAAGGAGTAGCTCTTGTCTATTCCATATTTGGCTTAAGGAACTTTATCTGTGCTCATTTCAATCTCTCGTTTTATGCAGCACCCCAACTCACCTTTCCCCTTAAGCAAGCATAAGTTGGTTTTCTAAATTTGAGACCCTGTTCTGTTCTGTAATTCAGTTCCTGTGTAGCCAAGTTTACATTCCGTGTATTACTGATATCTTATGATGTTTCTTTTTCTGTGTGACATATTTCAGTTAAAATCATCGTACCTGAATCCACTCATTATGCTGCTACGGGACTGATGACATAGATTTCATTGCTGAGTGATACTGCATTGTACGTAAGTACCACAAGTTCTTTATCCATTTTTCACTTTCTGTGATGTTGAACTTGTACTGTAACGAGGTTCTTGTAAACAGAGCCATTCCAAACTTTGGGGTGGCCGAGTCTTTTTGATTTTAATTTCCCTAAGCTATAGGACCATAAGTGGAAGTGCCCTAGGCTCTGTTGCTTTGTTTTTTAGATGTTTCAGGAAACACGTTACACTTCTCCGGAGTGGCTGTTGGCAATTTACATCCCGCCCATTAGCATAACAAGGCTCCCAGTTCTCCATGGCCTGTCCTGCCTTTCTGGATTTTACACTTTTTTCAGATGGCCCTTTTGACCGGGGGGAAGTGAGACTTCATTGTAGTGCAGATTTCCTTTGCAAGCTTGCTTGGTTGGCCAAAAAGGGCGTATGCGTTTTTTCCTGAATATATTCAGGAAAAAACGCATACGCCCTTTTTGGCCAAGTGCATCATTGTCGATGTTCTGCCTCTTTTCCTGTCTTTTAAATGCAATCCAATTCCGATTCCTCCTGAAATCGGTTTCCTGCAATTCTGCCCCACATTCAAGTCCTCTTGGCAGCCCTACTTCAGTATATTTTTGGATGATAGCTGTCATCTATAACTCTGCAGGTTTGTGAATTACAGTGCCCCTGAGCTCCTTTCTTCAACTCGCTTTCTTTTCAGCTGGCCGCAACACCGCAGGATGGCTTCAGGCCCTAATCTGGTTCCGGCACGGCATGCTGAGCCTTTGGTTTATTCCTCTTCCCTGTGGGAAATGAGAGTTAAATTGGCCCGTCCAGACACCTCCACCTAGTCTCTCATTGGTTCTCCCTATTCCTGTTCATCTTCCGCACAAATTGCAAACTGGGTCAAACAGGAGGTTAAAGGGACTGACTCTCCAAGTCGGGAGAGTGTTAGTAAAGCATCTGGAATATTGCACCCGAGTACCAGGGTTCGAAAACTGAGACATATTTGAACACGTCTCCCGATCACATGGTTGATCATACTCTAGGGTCCTCATGCATGTTTTAGCTGAAGGAAGAATACCTTAAACCTGGAGAGTTGAGACCCGTGGAATGGGTACCATGCAATATGACTTCAAAGGGTCTTCATTTGCTCACCGAACCTCTCCAATCCTATCACTGCTGCGTTTATGCCCCTGTACACATGCTTGATTCTCTTTTGGATACACAGCAATCCATAGGTTTTAAGATACTTACTAGTCAGGTACATTCTTAGGCGTTTAATATGCGGTGTTGTGTCCATTTCGTTGAGCAAGGAGTAGCTCTTGTCTATTCCATATTTGGCTTAAGGAACTTTATCTGTGCTCATTTCAATCTCTGGTTTTATGCAGCACCGCAACTCACCTTTACCCTTAAGCAGGCATAAGTTGGTTTTCTAAACTTGAGACCCTGTTCTGTTTTGTAATTCACTTCATGCATAGCCAAGTTCACATTCTGTGTATTAGTGATACCTTATGATGTTTCTTTTCTGTGTGACTTATTTCAGTTCGAATCATCATACCTGAATCCACTCATTATGGTGCTACGGGCCTGATGACCTAGATTTCATTGCTGAGTGATATTGCATTGTACGTAAGTACCAGAACTTCTTTATCCATTTTTCACTTTCTGTGATATTGAACTTGTACCGTAAACGAGGTTCTTGTAAATAGAGCCGTCCCAAACTTTGGGGTGGCTGTGTCTTTTTGATTTTAATTTCCCTAAGCTATAGGACCATAAGTGGAAGTGCCCTAGGCTCTGTTGTTTTGTTTTTTAGATGTTTCAGGAAACACCATACACTTCTCCCGAGTGTCTGTTGGCAATTTACATCCCGCCCATCAGCATAAGAAGGCTCCCAGTTCTCCATGGCCTGTCGTGCCTTTATGGATTTTACACTTTTTTCAGATGGCCCTTTTGACCAGGGGAAAGTGAGACTTCATTGTAGTGCAGATTTCCTTTGCAAGCTTGCTTGGTTGGCCAAAAAGTGTGTATGCATTTTTTCCTGACTATATTCAGGAAAAAACACATACGCCCTTTTTGGCCAAGTGCATCATTGTCGAGGTTTTGACTCTCTTCATATGTTTTCAATGCAATTCCAGTCTACTTCCTGAAATCGGTTTCCTGCAATTCTGCCTTGCTTTCATTGCTTCTTCATGGCCTTACCTCAATATATTTTTTGAAAATAGTTGGCCTTTATAACTCTGCAGGTTTTTGAATTGCAGTGGCCCTTAGCTCCATTTTTCAGCTCTTATTTTTGTGATCTTGTCCCATAACCACAGGATTCCTTGAAGCTCTATTCTTCTTCTGGGGCACCTTGCTGTGCCTTTGGTTAATTCTTCTTACTGATGTGACATTAGAGTGACATGTGCCCATTGAAACCGCTACAGCTAGTTTCTCACTGGTTCCCCCTATTCCCATTCATCCTCTGCACTAACTGCAGACTGTGCGATACCAGAACTTAAAGGCATTGACTCTCCATGTGGGGATGTTGTTAGTAAAGCGGCTGGAATGTCGATCCGGAGCCCCAGGAGAGGAAAAATGAGGTGTGTTTTAGAAACCTTTCCCGATCATATCGTATACCAGTCGCTGGGTTTCCCATGGTTTAGCTGTAGGAAGATTCCCTTCAACCTGGAGTGTTGGGACCCTTGGAATGAGAAGCATGAAGTATTGCATTAAACTTTCGGCAGTTGCTCACCAAAGCTCACCAATCCTCTCAGCCCCAAGTGTCCAGCCTTATGTCTTATCCAGCTGTGGGTTTATATGTGGTCAATCCAGGTTGCATCACAGCCCCTGAGCGAATTTTGTAAGAATTTTTCTCTCTTTCATTGTTTCAGCGTTTTGTTTTTAAAATTTATTTCTATAATGGGGTTTAGCTCATTTTCACTGCTGTGTTTGTGCCGCTCTGCACACACTTGATTCCCTTATGGAGATATATCAATACATGGGTTTTAAGATTCTTATTCCTCAGATATATTTCTCTGCGGTGTATAGGGTGTGTTGAGGCCTGTTCATTGAGCAAGGTGTAGATCTTGTCTAATACCTATTTGGTTTATTGAACGGTATCTGTGCTAATTTCAAACTCTGGTTTTATGCATCACCCCACCTCTCCTTTCCCCTTAAGCTGACATAAGTGTGTTTTCTAAATGTGAGACACTGTTCTGTTCTGTAATTCATTTCTTGTGCAGCCATATTTACCCTCCCTCTATAAGTGATATCTTATGATATGTTTCCTTTTCTGTTTGACTTATTTCAAGTAGTATTATCGGACCTAAATCCACTCTTTATCCTTCTACTAGCCTTATTACATTGATTTCATGGTGAAGAGATATTCCATTGTACATAAGTACCACATCTTCTTTATCCATTGTTCTCTTTCCTGGGATATTTAAGGTGTACTGAAGTTGAGGTTCTTGTAAACAGAGTAGCCCTAAACTGTGGTGTGCTTGTGTCTTGTTGATTTTTAGACTTCCCTAGATATACTCCCATGATTGGAAGTGTCCTATGCTCTGTAGCTCTGTTTTTTAGATGATTTAGGAACCACCATACACTTCTCCAGAGTGGCTCTCGGCAGTTCACACACTGGCCATCAGCGTATAAAGGCTCCCTGTTCTCCATGGCCTGTCCTGCATTTCTGGTTTTTACAATTTTTTAGGATGGCCCTCTTGACCGGTGGGAAGTGAGACTTCTTTGTTGTGCACATTTGCATTGCTTGCTTGCTTCGTTGCCCATAAAGTGCGTATGCGTTTTTTCCTGGATATAATCAGGAAAAAACGCATACGCCCTTTTGGGCCAACTGCATCATTGTCGAAATTCTGCCGCTTTTCATGTGCGTTAAAGACGAGTCCAATCTATCTCTTGAAATCTGTTTCTTGCAATTCTGTCTTGCATTCAGATCCTCTTCTTTGCCTTACCTCAACATATTTTTGGATGTTAGTTTTCATTTATAACTCTGCAGGTTTGTGAATTGCAGTGACCCTGAGCTCCATTTTTTAAGTTGCTCTTTTGTGAGCTGGCCTCAAACCCGCAGGATTGCTTCAGGCCCTATTTTGGCTCTGGCGAGGCAGGCTGAGCCTTTCTTTAATTCTTATTCTTAATGGGAAATTAGAGTGATATGTGCCCGTCCAAACCCCTACAACTATTCTCTCATTGGTTCCCCCTCTTCCCGTTCATCCTCCTCACAATTTGCAAAATGTGTGAAACAGAAGTTTAAATGTGCTGATTCTCCAAGTGGGGAGATTCTAAGTAACGTGGCTGGAATGGTGAACAGGAGCACCAGGAGAGGATAAATGAGGTGCATTTTAGACACATCTCCCAATCACATGGTGTACAGTCCTCTGGGTTTTCCATGCATGTTTTAGCTGTAGGAAGATCCCTTGAACCTGCAGATTTGGGACCCATTGAATGGGTACCAGGTAGTATTACTTTAAAGGGTGTGCATTTCCTCACCCAACCTCACATTTCTCTTAGCGCAAACAGTTTCCAGCCTTATGTCTCATCCTGCTGTGGGTCTAGATGTGTTCAATCCATGTTGCATCACCGTCCCTGAGGAAAAGTTGTAAGAGGTTTTCTCTGTCTCTCTGTCGTTTATTTTTTTCAATTTATTACTATATTGGTTATAGCTGATTTTCAAAGCTCTGTTTCTTGCTGCTGTACATCCACTTGATTCACGTACAGAGAGACATCAATAAATTCTTTTTCAGATTCTTACCAGTCGTATATATTCTTTTCCGGTGACTTGAGTGTGCTGAGTGCAGTTCTTTTAGCTACCGTGTAGGCCTTGTTGATTATCAGTTTGGTATTTGGAATGGTATCTTTGCTAATTTCAACCTCCTGGATGATGCCTCACCCCTCCCCACCTTTCCCGTTTAGCAGCCTTATGCGTGTTTTCTACATATTTGACTATGATTTTGTTTTGTAATTTATTTCATGTGTAGCCATTTTGGATTCCACCTTTAAGTGATATCTTATGATATGTGTCTTTTTCTTTTTGAATTCTGTCACTTAGAATGATCATACGTAACTCCTCCGGAGTTGTTACAACTGGCCATATTTCATTGATTTCCAGGCTGAATAATATTCCACTCTACCTAAGTACCACATCTCTATCCATTTTTTCCCTCCAGAGACATTTAAGTTATATCCTAGTCGAGGATCTTTTAAACAGAGAGGGGGTAAACATTGGGGTGCCTGTGTCCTCTCGATTTTTGTTTTTCCCAAGATATACGCCCATGAGTGCAAGTGCCCTATGCTCTGTAGCTCATTTTTTAGACGCTTTAGTAAACACAATACACTTCTCCAGAATGGCCGTTGGCAATATACATTTCCACTATAAGTCTCACAGGTCTCCCTCTTCTCGTTGCCCTGTCCTGCATTTCTGTTGTTTACGCTTTATGAGGATGGCTCTTCTGACAGATGCGAAGTGATATCTTTTGTAGTATTGACTTCCAGTGCCCACCTGTTTGGTTGGCTAAAAAAGTGTATGCCCTTTTCTTGAATATATACAGAAAAAAACGCATACACCCTTTTTGGCCAACTGCAATGTTGGCAATGTTCAGCTCCTTTTCTTGTGCTTAATGGCGAGTCCTTTCTACCTCCTCAAATCCCTTTCCTGCCATTCTCCCTTGCTTACAAGTCCTTTTCTCTGACTTTCCTCAAGACATTTTTCAGTGATGGATATTTTCAACT
The DNA here is from genome assembly GCF_951394435.1 of Stenella coeruleoalba. Taxonomy (NCBI): domain Eukaryota; kingdom Metazoa; phylum Chordata; class Mammalia; order Artiodactyla; family Delphinidae; genus Stenella; species Stenella coeruleoalba. Next base: position 1,213,436 of record NW_027646377.1, read on the forward strand.
CTGCAGTTTTGTGAATTTTACTGCCCCTGAGTTCCATTGTTCAACTTGTGTTTATGGGAACTGGCCACAAAGCAGCGGGATTTCCTCAAGCCCTATACTGTTTCCATGGGCAACCCTAGCCTTTGGTCAATTCGTCTTCCTGATTGGAAATTAGAGTGACATGTGCCTGTCTGAACACCTAGGACTTGTCTCTCATTGTTCCTCATCCTTCCGCTTCATCCTCTGGACAAATTCCAAACTGTACGCAACAGGATGTTGACAGTGCTGACATCTCCAAGTGGGGAGACTGTTAGTAAAGACGCTGGAGGGGTGAACCCAAGCACCAGGAGATGAGGAGATGAGATGCCTTTTCCAAACTCTTCCCGATCAGACGGTATACCATCCTCTGGGTGTGACAGACATGTTTTAGCAGTAGGAAGAGTCCCATTCATGTAAGGAGAACACCAGGGCTTTTTCAAAATCAGTGTCTCCCCGAAACCCAAACTGGGGAAGTTTTTAAGCTACGGCTACACATATGTTCATTAAGGGCCTTGGGAAGTAGGCAGAGTCCAAACTTTAGATGATTGAAGTCTTCAGGGTCAGAAGCACTCACCACCAGCTTCCCTTAGGCTACACTTTAACTGTCATTGATAGATGATGTCAATAAAAATATCTATTCTTTTTCAGATTATTTCCCCTTATAGGTTATTGCAAAATGTTGAGTGTAGTTCCCTGTGCTATACAGTAGTTCCTTGTTGATGATCTATTTTATACATAGCAGTGTGTATGTGTTCATTCCAAACTGTTAATTTATCCCTCCTCCCACCTTTCCCCTTTGGTAATAATAAATTATAAGATTTTATACTTCTCAGAAATGGGGGAGCTGAAAGAGAGGTATCATTTTCAATGGAAAAGCATTTAAAACAAGATTGAAGGTTTAACCAAGATTATTAGCTGTACATCCTTGGAAAGAAATCACTTCGTTTCTCTAATATTGACCTGACAAATAAGACAAACCTTTTCACTGAACTTGCTTATAAAAAGTGATGGAAATATCAAATGGAAGTGTTAGAAACATCTTATTTTACCCGAGCCTTATACACTGTTCTATGTTAACTACAGTTTGGCTCACACATCTGTTCATTGAGGTTACAATAGTCTCAATTTCTGTTACTGATCCTCCAGAGTGGACCCCAACAAGTGTCCCCCTGCCCAGTGTCATTGGGGCCAACAGATCGAGACTGAGTTTGGTTCACAAGCAAAGGAAACTTTATATTTTGATCAGAGAATGGAGAGGTGAGAGCATGCACTACCCCGTGGGCTGTGGGCTGGGCTGCTGTGTAGAGATCCTGTCAGAGTCAGTGGGAGGGAGGGAGGCGGCGGAGCTCTCGAGGGCCGGGTTGGCTGTAGCTCAGGCTCTATATCGTGGAGTCTGCACTGGGCCCCAGGAGCTGAGGTGTCGACCCAGCCATTCTGCACTAGGAAATCTGGTCTGAAGTGCCGGGTGTGGAACCTCTGCATGCGGGACCCTAGGAGCACGTGAAATTAGACAAAGCACAAAGGATAAAAAAGGTTAGACTTGACTTTATTGCCCAGATTCTATTTTTATCTCCCAGGGATTTTTAATGGGCTTTGCTGGGGACAAACCCCTCCTCTGCCTTTTGTCCCGTTCCTCATTCTTGGAGTGCTGAGGGTGCAGACCCTTCTTCTGTAACTGCTGAGTGCTGAGTTGGGAGCCCTCATACCCTGGGGCGAGGGTCAGAGCTTCTCCCCAGCAGCCTCCCGGTGACGTTGATTGTCCCCAGGACCCCTGCCTCCCTGCTCGTCCACCTGAGCACCAGCATTGGAAGTGTTATAGATTCTAATGACCTTTAAGGGTCCAGGAAAGAGATGTGCAGAGACGCTGTGGGGGCCGGTTTCACCCCGCCCCACATTTGTTCGGCCACCTTAGGCTGACCGTTTCTGCCAGCCTAGATGCTCTGACCAGTAGTCTGCGCTTTCTTCAATTAGGCCCCTGAATTAACGTACAAACAGCACCAGGTGTCAGAGCCCTGCCCGCTCAACTCCCAGACAGTCCAGGGTCAGTGGTGATCAAGGACCATGATGGCCACTGAGTCAACAGCCTTTTGAAGTAAACAGGAGTCCAGCCGGTCTTATTGGCCACCATCATCACGGTGTCTGTAGGCTTTTCTATGGTGACAGTGTGATATACGGTTCCCCCGCCAAGATTATTAGCTCCCCTCTGGGTGCAGTAAGTCCTGCAAGCAGTAGTCTACTCTTTTGGGACACACTCTTGTTGTTTTATGAGAGAAACTCCAGGTCAAGTGATGTTCACACGAGTCGTCATGGTGCCCTGTTGCCCCCGGTTATCTCTCTGGATGTTGGAGTTGGAGGGCCTCCTCACTCGAGGTCGGTGTGCCCACGGAGCGAACCCTGCAACTTCAGGGCATGGTTGGTGGTTAGGATCACCACGTGGGGTCCTTTTCCCTTAGGAGGGAGGTGGCCTTTTGGGCTGCTGATTTCCAGGTTTTTAGATACCGCCAGTATCTTGGCCAGATGTGGCAGTGGGCCAAGCCCCTTGGTGACCGTAGTTTATCCTACCTGGATGGCATTCTTGCATTGTTCCATTTCAAGTGGTCCCAGTTTTTGCACTAATTCTCCAATGGCGATTCACCTTTCCCCGGGAATGTAAAGGTCAAAGGGTTTAGCTAAATTAGGGAGTTCCAGGGCAAGGGTCTGAATTGACTGCTCTTTCCATTCTTGAAAGGCCACTTCTGGATTCTATTCAAAAGGATCATCATCTTTTCCTTTCAGTGTTTCATATAGAGGCCCAGCTAGTAGACTGTAGTTAGGGATCCAGAAGCAGCAAACCCTGGCCTCCCCAGGAACCCCTAAGCTGTCTTCTAGTTTTAGAAAGGGGTAAGGCTGAAAATGGTTTCTTCCCTTTCCTGGGATGGGCTTCTCCGACCTTCTGTGAGAATGAAGCCCAGGCAGGTCACCGCAGTGTGTGATATTTGAGCTTTTTCTTGGACAACTTCTATCCTTTATTGGCTTGGTAGTTCAGAGGCCTCCTTAGTAGGGCTGGTGATCAGAATGTCGTCTGCATATTGAAGGAGGGTTTCCTTTTCCAGAGGTAGAACTTTTAGGTCTTTAGCTAAGCTTTCCCCAAAGATGGTGTGGGAATTTTTGCACCCTTGGGGCCAGACGGCCCGGAAGTATTGTTTTAGTTGTATGTTGAGTCCTGCCACTCACAAGCCAAAATTTCTTGTGACTCTGGGACTAATGGAATACAAAAGAAGGCATCATTGAAGACTAATACAGAATACCATGTCCTGGTGGTTGGTAGAATGACCAGCAGGGTGTAGGAATTAGGAGCAACTGGAGGTATATCCTCGGTGGCTTCACTGACTGTCCTGACATCCTTTACCAGGTCCCCAGCAGCCCATGGGGCTCTCGTGGTCAGACCAATCCCAGAATATGGAGCTCACCTGGGCAGGTACCCCACCCCCACCCCAGCCCACGGGGCTGTCGTGGTCAGGCCCCTCCCAGGATACAGAGCTACCCTTGCAGGTACCGTGGCAGGGCTGGGCACACAGGAACCGTGCACATAGCCCTCATTGCAGAGCACCCCCAGCTCACCTGTCGCTCAGAGCTGACACAGAGCACCTCAGAGCAGGACTTGAACTAACAAACAGCAGCTGCGACAGGTCTGTGACCCTGGGCATCACTCCGTGAGGCCTCCCTCCACCTGGTCTTCCAGAGACTTCCACTGCACCCGGGGCACCAGGCCTCTGTCTCCAACCACCACCCACCCCTCCTCTCCCTGACTCCTGGGTTCCTCTCATTAGGAGAGGGTTTTCTTGAAGTTGTCTCCCACTCATGGGCCAGATAAAATGATTAGAAAACAAGCCAAAGCTGCAGCCCCTTGTCTATCCTGACTCTCAGGAGCCCACACCTGTTCCTTGGACCTGGCCGGTTCAGCAAGTTCCATTTTCTGCAACTGTGAGCCCCTGAGGGGTGATGATTGGCTGACCTGGGCAGCCTTACCGTGCCGGCCAGCCCTCCCCAGGTGTGCCTGGGTTGAGATCAATATAAATACCACTCCAGGCAGCAAGAGCCCCTGCAGCCGTGCCTGACGCCATTTTCTCTGCCCTGTCAGCAGTCTCCGGGCTGGGCTGGTGGGAGGGAGTGAGAGGCCACGGCTTTGTGGGTGGCCCAGTGTGAGTGGGGCTCTGCTGGACTTTCTGCAGCAGTTGCCAGGCTGCCACCTGCTAAAGAAGAGGATGTGTCACCCATACCTGCTGCTGGAATTTCTCCCTGGGCAGAGGTGAGGAAGGAAAAAAGCAGTGGGGGCAGGGACAGGACGGGTATCTCAGGCAGGGAAGTGGAAATCTTCCAGAAGAGCACCCAGGGCCAGGACCATCCTGGCTGGCCTGCAGGCACCAAGTCGGCCGGCATGCTGTCACTCGTGTGGCTCTATGGCCCTTCCTCTAGGCTTTCAAGTCCTTGTATATATTCAGGTGTTTTACCTGGGACGGGTGGGAATAGTTCAGCAGCAACTGGCCTGGGGCTCAGCTCACGTTTACTCACAGATGCCTCGGCACGGTGCCCCAGCTTTGCAATGAGGACGCTTGTTGCGTGGGGGCTGCTGGCTGAATGGGAGACGATTCCCCACCACTGACCAACTTCAGAATTGTTTACAACTGGAGCAAGTGCCCTGATACGGTTTTCCTCTGTGTAACTGGTGGGTTCTGTGTTTTTTTTCTCTTTTTCGTTTTTGGTTCAAGGTAGATTTTATTCCTCTTTTTTGTATTTACAGATATAAGCATGGAAATAATTTATTCATATAAATACATGTATGTGCAGGGAATAATTGTTTTTTCTGTTTTATTTTTTAAATTTTATTTCTTTTTAATTTTGAATTTTATTTTATATTTTTATACAGCAGGTTCTTATTGGTTATCTATTTTATACATATAAATGTATACATGCCAATCCCAGTCTCTCAACTCCTCCCACCACCACCCCCCCAACAGCTTTCCCCCCTTGTTGTCCATACGTTTGTTGTCTACATCTGTTGCTCTATTTATGCCTTGCAAAATGGTTAACCTGTACAGTTTTTCTAGGTTCCACATATATGCATGAATATACAAGATTTGTTTTTCTCTTTCTGACTTACTTCACTCTGTATGACAGTCTCTAGATCCATCGACGTCTCTACAAATGACCCAATTTCATTCCTTTTCATGGCTTAGTAATATTCCATTTTATATATGTACCACAGCTTTATGCATTCGTCTGTCTGTGGGCATTTAGGTTGCTTCCATTACCTCGATATTGTAAATAGTGATGCAATGAACATTGCGGTGAATGACACTTTTTGATTTATGGTTTTGTCTGGGTATATGTCCAGTACTGGGATTGCTGTATCATATGGTAATTCTATTGTTAGTTTCTTAAGAAATTCGATATTGTTCTCCATAATGACTGTATCAATTTATATTCCCAACAATAGTGGAAGAGGGTTCCTTTTCTCCACACACTTTCCAGCATTTTTTGTTTGTAGATTTTCAATGATGCCTATTCTACCAGGTGTGAGGTGATACCTCATTGTTGAATCCATTTGGTTGAGCAAGGGGTAGCTCTTGTCTATTACATATTTGGCTTATGGAACGGTATCTGTGCTAATTTCAAACTCTGCTTTTATGCAGCACCCCAACTCACCTTCCCCCTTAAGCAGGCATAAGTTGGTTTTCTAAACTTGAGACCCTGTTCTGTTTTGTAATTCAGTTCATGTGTAGCCAAGTTCACATTCCGTGTATTAGTGATACCTTATGATGTTTCTTTTTCTGTGTGACTTATTTCACTTAGAATCATCGTGCCTCAATCCACTCATTATGCTGGTATGGGCCTGGTGACATAGATTTCATTGCTGAGTGGTATTCTGTTGTACATAAGTACCGCAACTTCTTTATCCATTATTTGCTCTCTGGGATATTTAACTTGTGCCGTAGAAGAGATTTCTGTAAAAAGAGCCGTCCCAAATTTTGGGGTTGCTGTGTCTTTTTGATATTAATTTCCCTAAGCTATAGGACCATAAGTGGAAGTGCCCTAGGCTCTGTTGCTTTGTTTTTTAGATGTTTCAGGAAACACCATACACTTCTCCCGAGTGTCTGTTGGCAATTTACATCCCGCCCATCAGCATAACAAGGCTCCCAGTTCTCCATGGCCTGTCCTGCCTTTCTGGGTTTTACACTTTTTTCAGATGGCCCTTTTGACCGGGGGGAAGTGAGACTTCATTGTAGTGCAGATTTCCTTTGCAAGCTTGCTTGGTTGGCCAAAAAGGGCGTATGCGTTTTTTCCTGAATATATTCAGGAAAAAACGTATACGTCATTTTGGCAAAGTGCATCATTGTGGACGTTCTGCCTCTTTTTCTATGCTTTCATTGCAATTCCAGTCTACCTCCTGAAATCGGTATCCTGCAATTCTGCCCCGCTTTCAAGTCCTCTTGGCAGCCTTACTTCAGTCTATTTTTGGACGATAGCTGTCATTTATAACTCTGCAGGTTTGTGAATTACAGAGCCCCTGAGCTCCTTTCTTCAACTCACTTTCTTGTGAGCTGGTCGCAACACCGCAGGATGGCTTCAGGCCCTAATCTGTTTCCGGCACGGCACGCTGAGCCTTTGGTTAATTCCTCTTCCTAGTGGGAAATGAGAGTTAAATTTGCCCGTTCAGACACCTCCAGCTAGTCTCTCATTGGTTCTCCCTATTCCTGTTCATCTGCCGCAGAAATTGCAAACTGGGCCAAACAGGAGGTTAAGGGGCTGACTGTCCAAGTCGGGAGAGTGTTAGTAAAGCGTCTGGAATGTTGCACCCGAGTACCAGGGTATGAAAACTGAGACATATTTGAACACGTCTCCCGATCACACGGTTGATCATACTCTGGGTTCCACATGCATGTTTTAGCTGAAGGAAGAATACCTTAAACCTGGAGAGTTGAGACCCGTGGAATGGGTACCATGCAATATGTCTTCAAAGGGTCTTCATTTGCTCACCGAACCTCTCCAATCCTATCACTGCTGCATTTATGCCCCAGTACGCACGGTTGATTCACTTTCGGAGAAATAGCAATCCCAAGGTTTTAAGATACTTACTAGTCAGGTACATTGTTAGGCGTTTAATATGCGGTGTTGAGTCCATTTCGTTGAGCAAGGAGTAGCTCTTGTCTATTCCATATTTGGCTTAAGGAACTTTATCTGTGCTCATTTCAATCTCTGGTTTTATGCAGCACCCCAACTCACCTTTACCCTTAAGCAAGCATAAGTTGGTTTTCTAAATTTGAGACCCTGTTCTGTTTTGGAATTCAGTTCCTGTGTAGCCAAGTTTACATTCCGTGTATTAGTGATATCTTTTGATGTTTCTTTTTCTGTGTGACTTATTTCAGTTAGAATCATCGTACCTGAATCCACTCATTATGCTGTCACGGGCCTGATGACATAGATTTCATTGCTGAGTGATACTGCATTGTACGTAAGTACCACAAGTACTTTATCCATTTTTCACTTTCTGTGATATTGAACTTGTACGGTAAACAAGGTTCTTGTAAACAGAGGCGTCCCAAACTTTGGGGTGGCTGTGTCTTTTTGATTTTAATTTCCCTAAGCTATAGGACCATAAGTGGAAGTGCCCTAGGCTCTGTTGCTTTGTTTTTTAGATGTTTCAGGAAACACCATACACTTCTCCCGAGTGTCTGTTGGCAATTTACATCCCGCCCATCAGCATAACAAGGCTCCCAGTTCTCCATGGCCTGTCCTGCCTTTCTGGATTTTACACTTTTTTCAGATGGCCCTTTTGACCGGGGGGAAGTGAGACTTCATTGTAGTGCAGATTTCCTTTGCAAGCTTGCTTGGTTGGCCAAAAAGGGCGTATGCGTTTTTTCCTGAATATATTCAGGAAAAAACGCATACGCCCTTTTTGGCCAAGTGCATCATTGTGGACGTTCTGCCTCTTTTCCTATGCTTTCAATGCAATTCCAGTCTACCTCCTGAAATCGGTTTCCTGCAATTCTGCCCCGCTTTCAAGTCCTCTTGGCAGCCTTACTTCAGTATATTTTTGGACGATAGCTGCCATTTATAACTCTGCAGGTTTGTGAATTACAGTGCCCCTGAGCTCCTTTCTTCAACTCGCTTTCTTTTGAGCTGGCCGCAACACCGCAGGATGGCTTCAGGCCCTAATCTGGTTCCGGTACGGCACGCTGAGCCTTTGGTTATTTCCTCTTCCTGGTGGGAAATGAGAGTTAAATTTGCCCGTCCAGACACCTCCAGCTAGTCTCTCATTGGTTCTCGCTATTCCTGTTCATCTTCCGCAGAAATTGCAAACTGGGCCAAACAGGAGGTTAAAGGGGCTGACTCTCCAAGTGGGGAGAGTGTTAGTAAAGCGTCTGGAATGTTGCACCCGAGTACCAGGGTACGAAAACTGAGACATATTTGAACACGTCTCCCGATCACATGGTTGATCATAATCTGGGTTCCACATGCATGTTTTAGCTGAAGGAAGAATACCTTAAACCTGGGTAGTTGAAACCCGTGGAATGGGTACCATGCAATATGACTTCAAAGGGTCTTCATTTGCTCACCGAACCTCTCCAATCCTATCACTGCTGTGTTTATGCCCCTGTACACATGCTTGATTCTCTTTCGGAGACATAGCAATCCATAGGTTTTAAGATACTTACTAGTCAGGTACATTCTTAGGCGTTTAATATGGGGTGTTGAGTCCATTTCGTTGAGCAAGGAGTAGCTCTTGTCTATTCCATATTTGGCTTAAGGAACTTTATCTGTGCTCATTTCAATCTCTGGTTTTATGCAGCACCCCAACTCACCTTTACCCTTAAGCAAGCATAAGTTGGTTTTCTAAATTTGAGACCCTGTTCTGTTCTGAAATTCAGTTCCTGTGTAGCCAAGTTTACATTCCGTGTATTAGTGATATCTTATGATGTTTCTTTTTCTGTGTGACTTATTTCAGGTAGAATCATCATACCTGAATCCACTCATTGTGCTGCTAAGGGCCTGATGACATAGATTTCATTGCTGAGTGCTATTGCTTTGTAAGTAAATACCACAGCTTCTTTATCCAATTTTCATTTTCTGCGATGTTGAACTTGTACTGTAAACGAGGTTCTTGTAAACAGAGGCGTCCCAAACTTTGGGGTGGCTGTGTCTTTTAGATTTTCAATTCCCTAAGCTATAGGACCATAAGTGGAAGTGCCCTAGGCTCTGTTGCTTTGTTTTTTAGATGTTTCAGGAAACACCATACACTTCTCCCGAGTGGTTGTTGGCAATTTACATCCCGCCCATCAGCATAACAAGGCTCCCAGTTCTCCATGGCCTGTCCTGCCTTTCTGGATTTTACACTTTTTTCAGATGGCCCTTTTGACAGGGGGGAAGTGAGACTTCATTGTAGTGCAGATTTCCTTTGCAAGATTGCTTGGTTGGCCAAAAAGGGCGTATGCGTTTTTTGCTGAATATATTCAGGAAAAAACGCATACGCCCTTTTTGGCCAAGTGCATCATTGTGGACGTTCTGCCTCTTTTCCTATGCTTTCAATGCAATTCCAGTCTACCTCCTGAAATCGGTTTCCTGCAATTCTGCCCCGCTTTCAAGTCCTCTTGGCAGCCTTACGTCAGTATATTTTTGGACGATAGCTGTCATTTATAACTCTGCAGGTTTGTGAATTACAGTGCCCCTGAGCTCCTTTCTTCAACTCGCTTTCTTGTGACCTGGCCGCAACACCGCAGGATGGCTTCAGGCCCTAATCTGGTTCTGGCACGGCACGCTGAGCCTTTGGTTAATTCCTCTTCCTGGTGGGAAATGAGAGTGAAATTTGCCCGTCTAGACACCTCCAGCTAGTCTCTCATTGGTTCTCGCTATTCCTGTTCATCTTCCGCAGAAATTGCAAACTGGGCCAAACAGGAGGTTAAAGGGACTGACTCTCCAAGTCGGGAGAGTGTTAGTAAAGCGTCTGGAATGTTGCACCCGAGTACCAGGGTACGAAAACTGAGACATATTTGAACACGTCTCCCGATCACATGGTTGATCATACTCTAGGTTCCACATGTATGTTTTAGCTGAAGGAAGAATACCTTAAACCTGGGTAGTTGAAACCCGTGGAATGGGTACCATGCAATATGACTTCAAAGGGTCTTCATTTGCTCACCGAACCTCTCCAATCCTATCACTGCTGCGTTTATGCCCCTGTACACATGCTTGATTCTCTTTCGGAGACATAGCAATCCATAGGTTTGAAGATACTTACTAGTCAGGTACATTCTTAGGCGTTTAATATGGGGTGTGGAGTCCATTTCGTTGAGCAAGGAGTAGCTCTTGTCTATTCCATATTTGGCTTAAGGAACTTTATCTGTGCTCATTTCAATCTCTGGTTTTATGCAGCACCCCAACTCACCTTTCCCCTTAAGCAAGCATAAGTTGGTTTTCTAAATTTGAGACCCTGTTCTGTTCTGTAATTCAGTTCCTGTGTAGCCAAGTTTCCATTCCGTGTATTACTGATATCTTATGATGTTTCTTTTTCTGTGTGACTTATTTCAGTTAGAATCATCATACCTGAATCCACTCATTGTGCTGCTAAGGGCCTGATGACACAGATTTCATTGCTGAGTGATATTGCTTTGTAAGTAAATACCACAACTTCTTTATCCATTTTTCACTTTCTGCGATGTTGAACTTGTACTGTAAATGAGGTTCTTGTAAACAGAGCCGTTCCAAACTTTGGGGTGGCTGTGTCTTTTTGATTTTAATTTCCCTAAGCTATAGGACCATAAGTGGAAGTGCCCTAGGCTCTGTTGCTTTGTTTTTTAGATGTTTCAGGAAACACCATACACTTCTCCCCAGTGTCTGTTGGCAATTTACATCCCGCCCATCAGCATAACAAGGCTCCCAGTTCTCCATGGCCTGTCCTGCCTTTCTGGATTTTACACTTTTTTCAGATGGCCCTTTTGACCGGGGGGAAGTGAGACTTCATTGTAGTGCAGATTTCCTTTGCAAGTTTGCTTGGTTGGCCAAAAAGGGCGTATGCGTTTTTTCCTGAATATATTCAGGAAAAAACGCATACGCCCTTTTTGGCCAAGTGCATCATTGTGGACGTTCTGCCTCTTTTCCTATGCTTTCAATGCAATTTCAGTCTACCTCCTGAAATCGATTTCCTGCAATTCTGCCCCGCTCTCAAGTCCTCTTGGCAGCCTTACTTCAGTCTATTTTTGGACGATAGCTGTCATTTATAACTCTGCAGGTTTGTGAATTACAGTGCCCCTGAGCTCCTTTCTTCATCTCGCTTTCTTGTGAGCTGGCCGCAACACCGCAGGATGGCTTCAGGCCCTAATCTGGTTCCGGCTCGGCACGCTGAGCCTTTGATTAATTCCTCTTCCTGGTGGGAAATGAGAGTTAAATTTGCCCGTCCAGACACCTCCAGCTAGTCTCTCATTGGTTCTCGCTATTCCTGTTCATCTTCCGCAGAAATTGCAAACTGGGCCAAACAGGAGGTTAAAGGGACTGACTCTCCAAGTCGGGAGAGTGTTAGTAAAGCGTCTGGAATGTTGCACCCGAGTACCAGGGGAGGAAAACTGAGACATATTTGAACACGTCTCCCGTTCACACGGTTGATCATACTCTGGGTTCCACATGCATGTTTTAGCTGAAGGAAGAATACCTTAAACCTGGAGAGTTGAGACCCGTGGAATGGGTACCATGAAATATGTCTTCAAAGGGTCTTCATTTGCTCACCGAACTTCTCCAATCCTATCACTGCTGCGTTTATGCCCCTGTACACACGCTTGATTCTCTTTTGGAGACATAGCAATCCATAGGTTTTAAGATACTTACTAGTCAGGTACATTCTTAGGCGTTTAATATGGGGTGTTGAGTCCATTTCGTTGAGCAAGGAGTAGCTCTTGTCTATTCCATATTTGGCTTAAGGAACTTTATCTGTGCTCATTTCAATCTCTGGTTTTATGCAGCACCACAACTCACCTTTCCCCTTAAGCAAGCATAAGTTGGTTTTCTAAATTTGAGACCCTGTTCTGTTTTGGAATTCAGTTCCTCTGTAGCCAAGTTCACATTCCGTGTATTAGTGATATCTTATGATGTTTCTTTTTCTGTGTGACTTATTTCAGTTAGAACCATCGTACCTGAATCCACTCATTATGCTGCTACGGGCCTGATGACATAGATTTCATTGCTGAGTGATACTGCATTGTACGTAAGTACCACATGTTCTTTATCTATTTTTCACTTTCTGTGATATTGAACTTGTACGGTAAATGAGGTGCTTGTAAACAGAGGCGTCCCAAACTTTGGGGTGGCTGTGTCTTTTTGATTTTAATTTCCCTAAGCTATAGGACCATAAGTGGAAGTGCCCTAGGCTCTGTTGATTTTTTTTTAGATGTTTCAGGAAACACCATACACTTCTCCCAAGTGTCTGTTGGCAATTTACATCCCGCCCATCAGCATAACAAGGCTCACAGTTCTCCATGGCCTGTCCTGCCTTTCTGGATTTTACACTTTTTTCAGATGGCCCTTTTGACCGGGGGGAAGTGAGACTTCATTGTAGTGCAGATTTCCTTTGCAAGCTTGCTTGGTTGGCCAAAAAGGGCGTATGCGTTTTTTCCTGAATATATTCAGGAAAAAACGCATACGCCCTTTTTGGCCAAGTGCATCATTGTGGACGTTCTGCCTCTTTTCCTATGCTTTCAATGCAATTCCAGTCTACCTCCTGAAATCGGTTTCCTGCAATTCTGCCCCGCTTTCAAGTCCTCTTGGCAGCCTTACTTCAGTGTATTTTTGGACGATAGCTGTCATTTATAACTCTGCAGGTTTGTGAATTACAGTGCCCCTGAGCTCCTTTCTTCAACTCGCTTTCTTGTGAGCTGGCCGCAACACCGCAGGATGGCTTCAGGCCCTAATCTGGTTCCGGCACGGCACGCTGAGCCTTTGGTTATTTCCTCTTCCTGGTGGGAAATGAGAGTTAAATTTGCCCGTCCAGACACCTCCAGCTAGCGTCTCATTGGTTCTCGCTATTCCTGTTCATCTTCCGCAGAAATTGCAAACTGGGCCAAACAGGAGGTTAAAGGCGCTGACTCTCCAAGTGGGGAGAGTGTTAGTAAAGCGTCTGGAATGTTGCACCCGAGTACCAGGGGAGGAAAACTGAGACATATTTGAACACGTCTCCCGTTCACACGGTTGATCATACTCTGTGTTCCACATGCATGTTTTAGCTGAAGGAAGAATACCTTAAACCTGGAGAGTTGAGACCCGTGGAATGGGTACCATGCAATATGTCTTCAAAGGGTCTTCATTTGCTCACCGAACCTCTCCAATCCTATCACTGCTGCGTTTATGCCCCTGTACACACGTTTGATTCTCTTTTGGAGACATAGCAATCCATAGGTTTTAAGATACTTACTAGTCAGGTACATTCTTAGGCGTTTAATATGGGGTGTTGAGTCCATTTCGTTGAGCAAGGAGTAGCTCTTGTCTATTCCATATTTGGCTTAAGGAACTTTATCTGTGCTCATTTCAATCTCTGGTTTTATGCAGCACCACAACTCACCTTTCCCCTTAAGCAAGCATAAGTTGGTTTTCTAAATTTGAGACCCTGTTCTATTCTGTAATTCAGTTCCTCTGTAGCCAAGTTTACATTCCGTGTATTAGTGATATCTTATGATGTTTCTTTTTCTGTGTGACTTATTTCAGTTAGAATCATCATACCTGAATCCACTCATTGTGCTGCTACGGGCCTGATGACATAGATTTCATTGCTGAGTGATACTGCATTGTACGTAAGTACCACAAGTTCTTTATCCATTTTTCACTTTCTGTGATATTGAACTTGTACGGTAAACGAGGTTCTTGTAAACAGAGGCGTCCCAAACTTTGGGGTTGCTGTGTCTTTTTGATATTAATTTCCCTAAGCTATAGGACCATAAGTGGAAGTGCCCTAGGTTCTGTTGCTTTGTTTTTTAGATGTTTCAGGAAACACCATACACTTCTCCCGCGTGTCTGTTGGCAATTTACATCCCGCCCATCAGCATAACAAGGCTCCCAGTTCTCCATGGCCTGTCCTGCCTTTCTGGATTTTACACTTTTTTCAGATGGCCCTTTTGACCGGGGGGAAGTGAGACTTCATTGTAGTGCAGATTTCCTTTGCAAGCTTGCTTGGTTGGCCAAAAAGGGCGTATGCGTGTTTTCCTGAATATATTCAGGAAAAAACGCATACGCCCTTTTTGGCCAAGTGCATCATTGTGGACGTTCTGCCTCTTTTCCTATGCTTTCAATGCAATTCCAGTCTACCTCCTGAAATCGGTTTCCTGCAATTCTGCCCAGCTTTCAAGTCCTCTTGGCAGCCTTACTTCAGTCTATTTTTGGACGATAGCTGTGATTTATAACTCTGCAGGTTTGTGAATTACAGGGCCCCTGAGCTCCTTTCCTCAACTCGCTTTCTTTTGAGCTGGCCGCAACACCGCAGGATGGCTTCAGACCCTAATCTGGTTCCGGCACGGCACGCTGAGCCTTTGGTTATTTCCTCTTCCTGGTGGGAAATGAGAGTTAAATTTGCCCGTCCAGACACCTCCAGCTAGCCTCTCATTGGTTCTCGCTATTCCTGTTCATCTTCCGCAGAAATTGCAAACTGGGCCAAACAGGAGGTTAAAGGCGCTGACTCTCCAAGTGGGGAGAGTGTTAGTAAAGCGTCTGGAATGTTGCACCCGAGTACCAGGGGAGGAAAACTGAGACATATTTGAACACGTCTCCCGTTCACACGGTTGATCATACTCTGGGTTCCACATGCATGTTTTAGCTGAAGGAAGAATACCTTAAACCTGGAGAGTTGAGACCCGTGGAATGGGTACCATGCAATATGTCTTCAAAGGGTCTTCATTTGCTCACCGAACCTCTCCAATCCTATCACTGCTGCGTTTATGCCCCTGTACACACGCTTGATTCTCTTTTGGAAACATAGCAATCCATAGGTTTTAAGATACTTACTAGTCAGGTACATTCTTAGGCGTTTAATATGGGGTGTTGAGTCCATTTCGTTGAGCAAGGAGTAGCTCTTGTCTATTCCATATTTGGCTTAAGGAACTTTATCTGTGCTCATTTCAATCTCTGGTTTTATGCAGCACCACAACTCACCTTTCCCCTTAAGCAAGCATAAGTTGGTTTTCTAAATTTGAGACCCTGTTCTGTTTTGGAATTCAGTTCCTCTGTAGCCAAGTTTACATTCCGTGTATTAGTGATATCTTATGATGTTTCTTTTTCTGTGTGACTTATTTCAGTTAGATTCATCGTACCTGAATCCACTCATTATGCTGCTACGGGCCTGATGACATAGATTTCATTGCTGAGTGATACTGCATTGTACGTAAGTACCACAAGTTCTTTATCCATTTTTCACTTTCTGTGATATTGAACTTGTACGGTAAATGAGGTGCTTGTAAACAGAGGCGTCCCAAACTTTGGGGTGGCTGTGTCTTTTTGATTTTAATTTCCCTAAGCTATAGGACCATAAGTGGAAGTGCCCTAGGCTCTGTTGATTTGTTTTTTAGATGTTTCAGGAAACACCATACACTTCTCCCAAGTGTCTGTTGGCAATTTACATCCCGCCCATCAGCATAACAAGGCTCCCAGTTCTCCATGGCCTGTCCTGCCTTTCTGGATTTTACACTTTTTTCAGATGGCCCTTTTGACCGGGGGGGAAGTGAGACTTCATTGTAGTGCAGATTTCCTTTGCAAGCTTGCTTGGTTGGCCAAAAAGGGCGTATGCCTTTTTTCCTGAATATATTCAGGAAAAAACGCATACGCCCTTTTTGGCCAAGTGCATCATTGTGGACGTTCTGCCTCTTTTCCTATGCTTTCAGTGCAATTCCAGTCTACCTCCTGAAATCGGTTTCCTGCAATTCTGCCCCGCTTTCAAGTCCTCTTGGCAGCCTTACTTCAGTCTATTTTTGGACGATAGCTGTCATTTATAACTCTGCAGGTTTGTGAATTACAGTGCCCCTGAGCTCCTTTCTTCAACTTGCTTTCTTGTGACCTGGCCGCAACACCGCAGGATGGCTTCAGGCCCTAATCTGTTTCCGGCACGGCACGCTGAGCCTTTGGTTATTTCCTCTTCCTGGTGGGAAATAAGAGTTAAATTTGCCCGTCCAGACACCTCCAGCTAGTCTCTCATTGGTTCTCGCTATTCCTGTTCATCTTCCGCAGAAATTGCAAACTGGGCCAAACAGGAGGTTAAAGGCGCTGACTCTCCAAGTGGGGAGAGTGTTAGTAAAGCGTCTGGAATGTTGCACCCGAGTACCAGGGGAGGAAAACTGAGACATATTTGAACACGTCTCCCGATCACATGGTTGATCATACTTGGGTTCCACATGCATGTTTTAGCTGAAGGAAGAATACCTTAAACCTGGAGAGTTAAGACCCGTGTAATGGGTACCATGCAATATGACTTCAAAGGGTCTTCATTTGCTCACCGAACCTCTCCAATCCTATCACTGCTGCGTTTATGCCCCTGTACACATGCTTGATTCTCTTTCGGAGACATAGCAATCCATAGGTTTTAAGATACTTACTAGTCAGGTACATTCTTAGGCGTTTAATATGCGATGTTGAGTCCATTTCGTTGAGCAAGGAGTAGCTCTTGTCTATTCCATATTTGACTTAAGGAAATTTATCTGTGCTCATTTCAATCTCTGGTTTTATGCAGCACCCCAACTCACCTTTACCCTTAAGCAAGCATAAGTTGGTTTTCTAAATTTGAGACCCTGTTCTGTTCTGTAATTCAGTTCCTGTGTAGCCAAGTTTACATTCCATGTATTACTGATATCTTATGATGTTTCTTTTTCTGTGTGACTTACTTCAGTTAGAATCATCATACCTGAATCCACTCAATGTGCTGCTAAGGGCCTGATGACACAGATTTCATTGCTGAGTGATATTGCTTTGTAAGTAAATACCACAACTTCTTTATCCATTTTTCACTTTCTGCGATGTTGACCTTGTACTGTAAACGAGGTTCTTGTAAACAGAGCCGTTCCAAACTTTGGGGTGGCTGTGTCCTTTTGATTTTAATTTCCCTAAGCTATAGGACCATAAGTGGAAGTGCCCTAGGTTCTGTTGCTTTGTTTTTTAGATGTTTCAGGAAACACCATACACTTCTCCCGAGTGGTTGTTGGCAATTTACATCCCGCCCATCAGCATAACAAGGCTCCCAGTTCTCCATGGCCTGTCCTGCCTTTCTGGATTTTACACTTTTTTCAGATGGCCCTTTTGACCGGGGGGAAGTGAGACTTCATTGTAGTGCAGATTTCCTTTGCAAGCTTGCTTGGTTGGCCAAAAAGGGCGTATGCGTTTTTTCCTGAATATATTCAGGAAAAAACGCATACGCCCTTTTTGGCCAAGTGCATCATTGTGGACGTTCTGCCTCTTTTCCTATGCTTTCAATGCAATTCCAGTCTACCTCCTGAAATCGGTTTCCTGCAATTCTGCCCCGCTTTCAAGTCCTCTTGGCAGCCTTACTTCAGTCTATTTTTGGACGATAGCTGTCATTTATAACTCTGCAGGTTTGTGAATTACAGTGCCCCTGAGCTCCTTTCTTCAACTCGCTTTCTTTTGAGCTGGCCGCAACACCGCAGGATGGCTTCAGGCCCTAATCTGGTTCCGGTACGGCACGCTGAGCCTTTGGTTATTTCCTCTTCCTGGTGGGAAATGAGAGTTAAATTTGCCCGTCCAGACACCTCCAGCTAGCCTCTCATTGGTTCTCGCTATTCCTGTTCATCTTCCGCAGAAATTGCAAACTGGGCCAAACAGGAGGTTAAAGGCGCTGACTCTCCAAGAGGGGCGAGTGTTAGTAAAGCGTCTGGAATGTTGCACCCGAGTACCAGGGGAGGAAAACTGAGACATATTTGAACACGTCTCCCGTTCACATGGTTGATCATACTTGGGTTCCACATGCATGTTTTAGCTGAAGGAAGAATACCTTAAACCTGGAGAGTTGAGACCCGTGTAATGGGTACCATGCAATATGACTTCAAAGGGTCTTCATTTGCTCACCGAACCTCTCCAATCCTATCACTGCTGCGTTTATGCCCCTGTACACATGCTTGATTCTCTTTTGGAGACATAGCAATCCATAGGTTTTACGATACTTACTAGTCAGGTACATTCTTAGGCGTTTAATATGCGGTGTTTAGTCCATTTCGTTGAGCAAGGAGTAGCTCTTGTCTATTCCATATTTGACTTAAGGAACTTTATCTGTGCTCATTTCAATCTCTGGTTTTATGCAGCACCCCAACTCACCTTTACCCTTAAGCAAGCATAAGTTGGTTTTCTAAATTTGAGACCCTGTTCTGTTCTGTAATTCAGTTCCTGTGTAGCCAAGTTTACATTCCGTGTATTACTGATATCTTATGATGTTTCTTTTTCTGTGTGACTTACTTCAGTTAGAATCATCATACCTGAATCCACTCATTGTGCTGCTAAGGGCCTGATGACACAGATTTCATTGCTGAGTGATATTGCTTTGTAAGTAAATACCACAACTTCTTTATCCATTTTTCACTTTCTGCGATGTTGAACTTGTACTGTAAACGAGGTTCTTGTAAGCAGAGGCGTCCCAAACTTTGGGGTGGCTGTGTCTTTTTGATTTTAATTTCCCTAAGCTATAGGACCATAAGTGGCAGTGCCCTAGGCTCTGTTGCTTTGTTTTTTAGATGTTTCAGGAAACACCATACACTTCTCCCGAGTGTCTGTTGGCAATTTACATCCCGCCCATCAGCATAACAAGGCTCCCAGTTCTCCATGGCCTGTCCTGCCTTTCTGGATTTTACACTTTTTTCAGATGGCCCTTTTGACCGGGGGGAAGTGAGACTTCATTGTAGTGCAGATTTCTTTTGCAAGCTTGCTTGGTTGGCCAAAAAGGGCGTATGCGTTTTTTCCTGAATATATTCAGGAAAAAACGCATACGCCCTTTTTGGCCAAGTGCATCATTGTGGACGTTCTGCCTCTTTTCCTATGCTTTCAATGCAATTCCAGTCTACCTCCTGAAATCGGTTTCCTGCAATTCTGCCCCGAATTCAAGTCCTCTTGGAAGCCTTACTTCAGTCTATTTTTGGACGATAGCTGTCATTTATAACTCTGCAGGTTTGTGAATTACAGTGCCCCTGAGCTCCTTTCTTCAACTCGCTTTCTTGTGACCTGGCCGCAACACCGCAGGATGGCTTCAGGCCCTAATCTGGTTCCAGTACGGCACGCTGAGCCTTTGGTTATTTCCTCTTCCTGGTGGGAAATGAGAGTTAAATTTGCCCGTCCAGACACCTCCAGCTAGTCTCTCATTGGTTCTCGCTATTCCTGTTCATCTTCCGCAGAAATTGCAAACTGGGCCAAACAGGAGGTTAAAGGCGCTGACTCTCCAAGTGGGGAGAGTGTTAGTAAAGCGTCTGGAATGTTGCACCCGAGTACCAGGGGAGGAAAACTGAGACATATTTGAACACGTCTCCCGTTCACATGGTTGATCATACTTGGGGTCCACATGCATGTTTTAGCTGAAGGAAGAATACCTTAAACCTGGAGAGTTAAGACCCGTGTAATGGGTACCATGCAATATGACTTCAAAGGGTCTTCATTTGCTCACCGAACCTCTCCAATCCTATCACTGCTGCGTTTATGCCCCTGTACACATGCTTCATTCTCTTTCGGAGACATAGCAATCCATAGGTTTTAAGATACTTACTAGTCAGGTACATTCTTAGGCGTTTAATATGCGGTGTTGAGTCCATTTCGTTGAGCAAGGAGTAGCTCTTGTCTATTCCATATTTGGCTTAAGGAACTTTATCTGTGCTCATTTCAATCTCTGGTTTTATGCAGCACCCCAACTCACCTTTACCCTTAAGCAAGAATAAGTTGGTTTTCTAAATTTGAGACCCTGTTCTGTTCTGTAATTCAGTTCCTGTGTAGCCAAGTTTACATTCCGTGTATTACTGATATCTTATGATGTTTCTTTTTCTGTGTGACTTACTTCAGTTAGAATCATCATACCTGAATCCACTCATTGTGCTGCTAAGGGCCTGATGACACAGATTTCATTGCTGAGTGATATTGCTTTGTAAGTAAATACCACAACTTCTTTATGCATTTTTCACTTTCTGCGATGTTGAACTTGTACTGTAAACGAGGTTCTTGTAAACAGAGGCGTCCCAAACTTTGGGGTGGCTGTGTCTTTTTGAATTTAATTTCACTAAGCTATAGGACCATAAGTGGAAGTGCCCTAGGCTCTGTTGCTTTGTTTTTTAGATGTTTCAGGAAACACCATACACTTCTCCCCAGTGGTTTTTGGCAATTTACATCCCGCCCATCAGCATAACAAGGCTACCAGTTCTCTATGGCCTGTCCTGCCTTTCTGGATTTTACACTTTTTTCAGATGGCCCTTTTGACCGGGGGGAAGTGAGACTTCATTGTAGTGCAGATTTCCTTTGCAAGCTTGCTTGGTTGGCCAAAAAGGGCGTATGCGTTTTTTCCTGAATATATTCAGGAAAAAACGCATACGCCCTTTTTGGCCAAGTGCATCATTGTGGACGTTCTGCCTCTTTTCCTATGCTTTCAATGCAATTCCAGTCTACCTCCTGAAATCGGTTTCCTGCAATTCTGCCCCGCTTTCAAGTCCTCTTGGCAGCCTTACTTCAGTCTATTTTTGGACGATAGCTGTCATTTATAACTCTGCAGGTTTGTGAATTACAGTGCCCCTGAGCTCCTTTCTTCAACTTGCTTTCTTGTGACCTGGCCGCAACACCGCAGGATGGCTTCAGGCCCTAATCTGGTTCCGGCACGGCACGCTGAGCCTTTGGTTATTTCCTCTTCCTGGTGGGAAATGAGAGTTAAATTTGCCCGTCCAGACACCTCCAGCTAGTCTCTCATTGGTTCTCGCTATTCCTGTTCATCTTCCGCAGAAATTGCAAACTGGGCCAAACAGGAGGTTAAAGGCGCTGACTCTCCAAGTCGGGAGAGTGTTAGTAAAGCGTCTGGAATGTTGCACCCGAGTACCAGGGGAGGAAAACTGAGACATATTTGAACACGTCTCCCGATCACATGGTTGATCATACTCTGGGTTCCACATGCATGTTTTAGCTGAATGAAGAATACCTTAAACCTGGAGAGTTGAGACCCAGGGAATGGGTGCCATGCAATATGACTTCAAAGGGTCTTCATTTGCTCACCGAACCTCTCCAATCCTATCACTGCTGCGTTTATGCCCCTGTACACACGCTTGATTCTCTTTTGGAGACATAGCAATCCATAGGTTTTAAGATACTTACTAGTCAGGTACATTCTTAGGCGTTTAATATGGGGTGTTGAGTCCATTTCGTTGAGCAAGGAGTAGCTCTTGTCTATTCCATATTTGGCTTAAGGAACTTTATCTGTGCTCATTTCAATCTCTGGTTTTATGCAGCACGCCAACTCACCTTTACCCTTAAGCAAGCATAAGTTGGTTTTCTAAATTTGAGACCCTGTTCTGTTCTGTAATTCAGTTCCTGTGTAGCCAAGTTTACATTCCGTGTATTACTGATATCTTATGATGTTTCTTTTTCTGTGTGACTTATTTCAGTTAGAATCATCATACCTGAATCCACTCATTGTGATGCTAAGGGCCTGATGACATAGATTTCATTGCTGAGTGATATTGCTTTGTAAGTAAATACCACAACTTCTTTATCCATTTTTCACTTTCTGCGATGTTGAACTTGTACTGTAAACGAGGTTCTTGTAAACAGAGCCGTTCCAAACTTTGGGGTGGCTGTGTCTTTTTGATTTTAATTTCCCTAAGCTATAGGACCATAAGTGGCAGTGCCCTAGGCTCTGTTGCTTTGTTTTTTAGATGTTTCAGGAAACACCATACACTTCTCCCGAGTGTCTGTTGGCAATTTACATCCCGCCCATCAGCATAACAAGGCTCCCAGTTCTCCATGGCCTGTCCTGCCTTTCTGGATTTTACACTTTTTTCAGATGGCCCTTTTGACCGGGGGGAAGTGAGACTTCATTGTAGTGCAGATTTCCTTTGCAAGCTTGCTTGGTTGGCCAAAAAGGGCGTATGCGTTTTTTCCTGAATATATTCAGGAAAAAACGCATACGCCCTTTTTGGCCAAGTGCATCATTGTGGACGTTCTGCCTCTTTTCCTATGCTTTCAATGCAATTCCAGTCTACCTCCTGAAATCGGTTTCCTGCAATTCTGCCCCGATTTCAAGTCCTCTTGGCAGCCTTACTTCAGTCTATTTTTGGACGATAGCTGTCATTTATAACTCTGCAGGTTTGTGAATTACAGTGCCCCTGAGCTCCTTTCTTCAACTCGCTTTCTTGTGACCTGGCCGCAACACCGCAGGATGGCTTCAGGCCCTAATCTGGTTCCGGCACGGCACGCTGAGCCTTTGGTTATTTCCTCTTCCTGGTGGGAAATGAGAGTTAAATTTGCCCGTCCAGACACCTCCAGCTGGTCTCTCATTGGTTCTCGCTATTCCTGTTCATCTTCCGCAGAAATTGCAAACTGGGCCAAACAGGAGGTTAAAGGCGCTGACTCTCCAAGTGGGGAGAGTGTTAGTAAAGCGTCTGGAACGTTGCACCCGAGTACCAGGGGAGGAAAACTGAGACATATTTGAACACGTCTCCCGTTCACATGGTTGATCATACTTGGGTTCCACATGCATGTTTTAGCTGAAGGAAGAATACCTTAAACCTGGAGAGTTAAGACCCGTGTAATGGGTACCATGCAATATGACTTCAAAGGGTCTTCATTTGCTCACCGAACCTCTCCAATCCTATCACTGCTGCGTTTATGCCCCTGTACACATGCTTGATTCTCTTTCGGAGACATAGTAATCCATAGGTTTTAAGATACTTACTAGTCAGGTACATTCTTAGGCGTTTAATATGCGGTGTTGAGTCCATTTCGTTGAGCAAGGAGTAGCTCTTGTCTATTCCATATTTGACTTAAGGAACTTTATCTGTGCTCATTTCAATCTCTGGTTTTATGCAGCACCCCAACTCACCTTTACCCTTAAGCAAGCATAAGTTAGTTTTCTAAATTTGAGACCCTGTTCTGTTCTGTAATTCAGTTCCTGTGTAGCCAAGTTTACATTCCGTGTATTACTGATATCTTATGATGTTTCTTTTTCTGTGTGACTTATTTCAGTTAGAATCATCATACCTGAATCCACTCATTGTGCTGCTAAGGGCCTGATGACACAGATTTCATTGCTGAGTGATATTGCTTTGTAAGTAAATACCACAACTTCTTTATCCATTTTTCACTTTCTGCGATGTTGGACTTGTACTGTAAACGAGGTGCTTGTAAACAGAGCCGTTCCAAACTTTGGGGTGGCTGTGTCTTTTTGATTTTAATTTCCCTAAGCTATAGGACCATAAGTGGAAGTGCCCTAGGTTCTGTTGCTTTGTTTTTTAGATGTTTCAGGAAACACCATACACTTCTCCCGAGTGGTTGTTGGCAATTTACATCCCGCCCATCAGCATAACAAGGCTCCCAGTTCTCCATGGCCTGTCCTGCCTTTCTGGATTTTACACTTTTTTCAGATGGCCCTTTTGACCAGGGGGAAGTGAGACTTCATTGTAGTGCAGATTTCCTTTGCAAGATTGCTTGGTTGGCCAAAAAGGGCGTATGCGTTTTTTCCTGAATATATTCAGGAAAAAATGCATACGCCCTTTTTGGCCAAGTGCATCATTGTGGACGTTCTGCCTCTTTTCCTATGCTTTCAATGCAATTCCAGTCTACCTCCTGAAATCGGTTTCCTGCAATTCTGCCCCGCTTTCAAGTCCTCTTGGCAGCCTTACTTCAGTCTATTTTTGGACGATAGCTGTCATTTATAACTCTGCAGGTTTGTGAATTACAGTGCCCCTGAGCTCCTTTCTTCAACTCGCTTTCTTTTGAGCTGGCCGCAACACCGCAGGATGGCTTCAGGCCCTAATCTGGTTCCGGTACGGCACTCTGAGCCTTTGGTTATTTCCTCTTCCTGGTGGGAAATGAGAGTTAAATTTGCCCGTCCAGACACCTCCAGCTAGCCTCTCATTGGTTCTCGCTATTCCTGTTCATCTTCCGCAGAAATTGCAAACTGGGCCAAACAGGAGGTTAAAGGCGCTGACTCTCCAAGTGGGGAGAGTGTTAGTAAAGCGTCTGGAATATTGCACCCGAGTACCAGGGGAGGAAAACTGAGACATATTTGAACACGTCTCCCGTTCACATGGTTGATCATACTTGGGTTCCACATGCATGTTTTAGCTGAAGGAAGAATACCTTAAACCTGGAGAGTTGAGACCCGTGTAATGGGTACCATGCAATATGACTTCAAAGGGTCTTCATTTGCTCACCGAACCTCTCCAATCCTATCACTGCTGCGTTTATGCCCCTGTACACATGCTTGATTCTCTTTTGGAGACATAGCAATCCATAGGTTTTACGATACTTACTAGTCAGGTACATTCTTAGGCGTTTAATATGCGGTGTTGAGTCCATTTCGTTGAGCAAGGAGTAGCTCTTGTCTATTCCATATTTGACTTAAGGAACTTTATCTGTGCTCATTTCAATCTCTGGTTTTATGCAGCACCCCAACTCACCTTTACCCTTAAGCAAGCATAAGTTGGTTTTCTAAATTTGAGACCCTGTTCTGTTGTGTAATTCAGTTCCTGTGTAGCCAAGTTTACATTCCGTGTATTACTGATATCTTATGATGTTTCTTTTTCTGTGTGACTTATTTCAGTTAGAATCATCATACCTGAATCCACTCATTGTGATGCTAAGGGCCTGATGACATAGATTTCATTGCTGAGTGATATTGCTTTGTAAGTAAATACCACAACTTCTTTATCCATTTTTCACTTTCTGCGATGTTGAACTTGTACTGTAAACGAGGTTCTTGTAAACAGAGGCGTCCCAAACTTTGGGGTGGCTGTGTCTTTTTGATTTTAATTTCCCTAAGCTATAGGACCATAAGTGGCAGTGCCCTAGGCTCTGTTGCTTTGTTTTTTAGATGTTTCAGGAAACACCATACAATTTTCCTGAGTGGTTGTTGGCAATTTACATCCCGCCCATCAGCATAACAAGGCTCCCAGTTCTCCATGGCCTGTCCTGCCTTTCTGGATTTTACACTTTTTTCAGATGGCCCTTTTGACCGGGGGGAAGTGAGACTTCATTGTACTGCAGATTTCCTTTGCAAGCTTGCTTGGTTGGCCAAAAAGGGCGTATGCGTTTTTTCCTGAATATATTCAGGAAAAAACGCATACGCCCTTTTTGGCCAAGTGCATCATTGTGGACGTTCTGCCTCTTTTCCTATGCTTTCAATGCAATTCCAGTCTACCTCCTGAAATCGGTTTCCTGCCATTTTGCCCCGCTTTCAAGTCCTCTTGGCAGACTTACTTCAGTCTATTTTTGGACGATAGCTGTCATTTATAACTCTGCAGGTTTGTGAATTACAGTGCCCCTGAGCTCCTTTCTTCAACTCGCATTCTTGTGAGCTGGCCGCAACACCGCAGGATGGATTCAGGCCCTAATCTGGTTCCGGCACGGCACGCTGAGCCTTTGGTTAATTCCTCTTCCTGGTGGGAAATGAGAGTTAAATTTGCCCGTCCAGACACCTCCAGCTAGTCTCTCATTGGTTCTCGCTATTCCTGTTCATCTTCCGCAGAAATTGCAAACTGGGCCAAACAGGAGGTTAAAGGCGCTGACTCTCCAAGTGGGGAGAGTGTTAGTAAAGCGTCTGGAATATTGCACCCGAGTACCAGGGGAGGAAAACTGTGACATATTTGAACACGTCTCCCGTTCACACGGTTGATCATACTCTGGGTTCCACATGCATGTTTTAGCTGAAGGAAGAATACCTTAAACCTGGAGAGTTGAGATCCGTGGAATGGGTAGCATGCAATATGACTTCAAAGGGTCTTCATTTGCTCACCGAACCTCTCCAATCCTATCACTGCTGCGTTTATGTCCCTGTACACACGCTTGATTCTCTTTTGGAGACATAGCAATCCATAGGTTTTAAGATACTTACTAGTCAGGTACATTCTTAGGCGTTGAATATGGGGTGTTGAGTCCATTTCGTTGAGTAAGGAGTAGCTGTTTTCTATTCCATATTTGGCTTAAGGAACATTATCTGTGCTCATTTCAATCTCTGGTTTTATGCAGCACCCCAACTCACCTTTACCCTTAAGCAAGCATAAGTTGGTTTTCTAAATTTGAGACCCTGTTCTGTTTTGGAATTCAGTTCCTGTGTAGCCAAGTTTACATTCCGTGTATTAGTGATATCTTATGATGTTTCTTTTTCTGTGTGACTTATTTCAGTTAGAATCATCATACCTGAATCCACTCATTGTGATGCTAAGGGCCTGATGACACAGATTTCATTGCTGAGTGATATTGCTTTGTAAGTAAATACCACAACTTCTTTATCCATTTTTCACTTTCTGCGATGTTGAACTTGTACTGTAAACGAGGTTCTTGTAAACAGAGCCGTTCCAAACTTTGGGGTGGCTGTGTCTTTTTGATTTTAATTTCCCTAAGCTATAGGACCATAAGTGGAAGTGCCCTAGGTTCTGTTGCTTTGTTTTTTAGATGTTTCAGGAAACACCATACACTTCTCCCGAGTGGTCCTTGGCAATTTACATCCCGCCCATCAGCATAACAAGGCTCCCAGTTCTCCATGGCCTGTCCTGCCTTTCTGGATTTTACACTTTTTTCAGATGGCCCTTTTGACCAGGGGGAAGTGAGACTTCATTGTAGTGCAGATTTCCTTTGCAAGCTTGCTTGGTTGGCCAAAAAGGGCGTATGCGTTTTTTCCTGAATATATTCAGGAAAAAACGCATACGCCCTTTTTGGCCAAGTGCATCATTGTGGACGTTCTGCCTCTTTTCCTATGCTTTCAATGCAATTCCAGTCTACCTCCTGAAATCGGTTTCCTGCAATTCTGCCCCGCTTTCAAGTCCTCTTGGCAGCCTTACTTCAGTCTATTTTTGGACGATAGCTGTCATTTATAACTCTGCAGGTTTGTGAATTACAGTGCCCCTGAGCTCCTTTCTTCAACTCGCTTTCTTTTGAGCTGGCCGCAACATCGCAGGATGGCTTCAGGCCCTAATCTGGTTCCGGTACGGCACTCTGAGCCTTTGGTTATTTCCTCTTCCTGGTGGGAAATGAGAGTTAAATTTGCCCGTCCAGACACCTCCAGCTAGCCTCTCATTGGTTCTCGCTATTCCTGTTCATCTTCCGCAGAAATTGCAAACTGGGCCAAACAGGAGGTTAAAGGCGCTGACTCTCCAAGTCGGGAGAGTGTTAGTAAAGCGTCTGGAATATTGCACCCGAGTACCAGGGGAGGAAAACTGAGACATATTTGAACACGTCTCCCGTTCACATGGTTGATCATACTTGGGTTCCACATGCATGTTTTAGCTGAAGGAAGAATACCTTAAACCTGGAGAGTTGAGACCCGTGTAATGGGTACCATGCAATATGACTTCAAAGGGTCTTCATTTGCTCACCGAACCTCTCCAATCCTATCACTGCTGCGTTTATGCCCCTGTACACATGCTTGATTCTCTTTTGGAGACATAGCAATCCATAGGTTTTACGATACTTACTAGTCAGGTTCATTCTTAGGCGTTTAATATGCGGTGTTGAGTCCATTTCGTTGAGCAAGGAGTAGCTCTTGTCTATTCCATATTTGACTTAAGGAACTTTATCTGTGCTCATTTCAATCTCTGGTTTTATGCAGCACCCCAACTCACCTTTACCCTTAAGCAAGCATAAGTTGGTTTTCTAAATTTGAGACCCTGTTCTGTTGTGTAATTCAGTTCCTGTGTAGCCAAGTTTACATTCCGTGTATTACTGATATCTTATGATGTTTCTTTTTCTGTGTGACTTATTTCAGTTAGAATCATCATACCTGAATCCACTCATTGTGATGCTAAGGGCCTGATGACATAGATTTCATTGCTGAGTGATATTGCTTTGTAAGTAAATACCACAACTTCTTTATCCATTTTTCACTTTCTGCGATGTTGAACTTGTACTGTAAACGAGGTTCTTGTAAACAGAGGCGTCCCAAACTTTGGGGTGGCTGTGTCTTTTTGATTTTAATTTCCCTAAGCTATAGGACCATAAGTGGCAGTGCCCTAGGCTCTGTTGCTTTGTTTTTTAGATGTTTCAGGAAACACCATACACTTCTCCCGAGTGTCTGTTGGCAATTTACATCCCGCCCATCAGCATAACAAGGCTCCCAGTTCTCCATGGCCTGTCCTGCCTTTCTGGATTTTACACTTTTTTCAGATGGCCCTTTTGACCGGGGGGAAGTGAGACTTCATTGTAGTGCAGATTTCCTTTGCAAGCTTGCTTGGTTGGCCAAAAAGGGCGTATGCGTTTTTTCCTGAATATATTCAGGAAAAAACGCATACGCCCTTTTTGGCCAAGTGCATCATTGTGGACGTTCTGCCTCTTTTCCTATGCTTTCAATGCAATTCCAGTCTACCTCCTGAAATCGGTTTCCTGCAATTCTGCCCCGCTTTCAAGTCCTCTTGGCAGCCTTACTTCAGTCTATTTTTGGACGATAGCTGTCATTTATAACTCTGCAGGTTTGTGAATTACAGTGCCCCTGAGCTCCTTTCTTCAACTCGCTTTCTTGTGAGCTGGCCGCAACACCGCAGGATGGATTCAGGCCCTAATCTGGTTCCGGCACGGCACGCTGAGCCTTTGGTTAATTCCTCTTCCTGGTGGGAAATGAGAGTTAAATTTGCCCGTCCAGACACCTCCAGCTAGTCTCTCATTGGTTCTCGCTATTCCTGTTCATCTTCCGCAGAAATTGCAAACTGGGCCAAACAGGAGGTTAAAGGCGCTGACTCTCCAAGTGGGGAGAGTGTTAGTAAAGCGTCTGGAATGTTGCACCCGAGTACCAGGGGAGGAAAACTGTGACATATTTGAACACGTCTCCCGTTCACACGGTTGATCATACTCTGGGTTCCACATGCATGTTTTAGCTGAAGGAAGAATACCTTAAACCTGGAGAGTTAAGATCCGTGGAATGGGTAGCATGCAATATGACTTCAAACGGTCTTCATTTGCTCACCGAACCTCTCCAATCCTATCACTGCTGCGTTTATGTCCCTGTACACACGCTTGATTCTCTTTTGGAGACATAGCAATCCATAGGTTTTAAGATACTTACTAGTCAGGTACATTCTTAGGCGTTGAATATGGGCTGTTGAGTCCATTTCGTTGAGTAAGGAGTAGCTGTTTTCTATTCCATATTTGGCTTAAGGAACTTTATCTGTGCTCATTTCAATCTCTGGTTTTATGCAGCACCCCAACTCACCTTTACCCTTAAGCAAGCATAAGTTGGTTTTCTAAATTTGAGACCCTGTTCTGTTTTGGAATTCAGTTCCTGTGTAGCCAAGTTTACATTCCGTGTATTAGTGATATCTTATGATGTTTCTTTTTCTGTGTGACTTATTTCAGTTAGAATCATCGTACCTGAATCCACTCATTATGCTGCTACGGGCCTGATGACATAGATTTCATTGCTGAGTGATACTGCATTGTACGTAAGTACCACAAGTTCTTTATCCATTTTTCACTTTCTGTGATATTGAACTTGTACGGTAAACGAGGTTCTTGTAAACAGAGGCGTCCCAAACTTTGGGGTGGCTGTGTCTTTTTGATTTTAATTTCCCTAAGCTATAGGACCATAAGTGGAAGTGCCCTAGGCTCTGTTGCTTTGTTTTTTAGATGTTTCAGGAAACACCATACACTTCTCCCGAGTGGTTGTTGGCAATTTACATCCCGCCCATCAGCATAACAAGGCTCCCAGTTCTCCGTGGCCTGTCCTGCCTTTCTGGATTTTACACTTTTTTCAGATGGCCCTTTTGACCAGGGGGAAGTGAGACTTCATTGTATTGCAGATTTCCTTTGCAAGCTTGCTTGGTTGGCCAAAAAGGGCGTATGCGTTTTTTCCTGAATATATTCAGGAAAAAACGCATACGCCCTTTTTGGCCAAGTGCATCATTGTGGACGTTCTGCCTCTTTTCCTATGCTTTCAATGCAATTCCAGTCTACCTCCTGAAATCGGTTTCCTGCCATTCTGCCCCGCTTTCAAGTCCTCTTGGCAGACTTACTTCAGTCTATTTTTGGACGATAGCTGTCATTTATAACTCTGCAGGTTTGTGAATTACAGTGCCCCTGAGCTCCTTTCTTCAACTCGCTTTCTTTTGAGCTGGCCGCAACATCGCAGGATGGCTTCAGGCCCTAATCTGGTTCCGGTACGGCACTCTGAGCCTTTGGTTATTTCCTCTTCCTGGTGGGAAATGAGAGTTAAATTTGCCCCTCCAGACACCTCCAGCTAGCCTCTCATTGGTTCTCGCTATTCCTGTTCATCTTCCGCAGAAATTGCAAACTGGGCCAAACAGGAGGTTAAAGGCGCTGACTCTCCAAGTCGGGAGAGTGTTAGTAAAGCGTCTGGAATATTGCACCCGAGTACCAGGGGAGGAAAACTGAGACATATTTGAACACGTCTCCCGTTCACATGGTTGATCATACTTGGGTTCCACATGCATGTTTTAGCTGAAGGAAGAATACCTTAAACCTGGAGAGTTGAGACCCGTGGAATGGGTACCATGCAATATGACTTCAAAGGGTCTTCATTTGCTCACCGAACCTCTCCAATCCTATCACTGCTGCGTTTATGCCCCTGTACACATGCTTGATTCTCTTTTGGAGACATAGCAATCCATAGGTTTTACGATACTTACTAGTCAGGTACATTCTTAGGCGTTTAATATGCGGTGTTGAGTCCATTTCGTTGAGCAAGGAGTAGCTCTTGTCTATTCCATATTTGACTTAAGGAACTTTATCTGTGCTCATTTCAATCTCTGGTTTTATGCAGCACCCCAACTCACCTTTACTCTTAAGCAAGCATAAGTTGGTTTTCTAAATTTGAGACCCTGTTCTGTTGTGTAATTCAGTTCCTGTGTAGCCAAGTTTACATTCCGTGTATTACTGATATCTTATGATGTTTCTTTTTCTGTGTGACTTATTTCAGTTAGAATCATCATACCTGAATCCACTCATTGTGATGCTAAGGGCCTGATGACATAGATTTCATTGCTGAGTGATATTGCTTTGTAAGTAAATACCACAACTTCTTTATCCATTTTTCACTTTCTGCGATGTTGAACTTGTACTGTAAACGAGGTTCTTGTAAACAGAGGCGTCCCAAACTTTGGGGTGGCTGTGTCTTTTTGATTTTAATTTCCCTAAGCTATAGGACCATAAGTGGCAGTGCCCTAGGCTCTGTTGCTTTGTTTTTTAGATGTTTCAGGAAACACCATACACTTTTCCCGAGTGGTTGTTGGCAATTTACATCCCGCCCATCAGCATAACAAGGCTCCCAGTTCTCCATGGCCTGTCCTGCCTTTCTGGATTTTACACTTTTTTCAGATGGCCCTTTTGACCGGGGGGAAGTGAGACTTCATTGTAGTGCAGATTTCCTTTGCAAGCTTGCTTGGTTGGCCAAAAAGGGCGTATGCGTTTTTTCCTGAATATATTCAGGAAAAAACGCATACGCACTTTTTGGCCAAGTGCATCATTGTGGACGTTCTGCCTCTTTTCCTATGCTTTCAATGCAATTCCAGTCTACCTCCTGAAATCGGTTTCCTGCAATTCTGCCCCGCTTTCAAGTCCTCTTGGCAGCCTTACTTCAGTCTATTTTTGGACGATAGCTGTCATTTATAACTCTGCAGGTTTGTGAATTACAGTGCCCCTGAGCTCCTTTCTTCAACTCGCTTTCTTTTGAGCTGGCCGCAACACCGCAGGATGGCTTCAGGCCCTAATCTGGTTCCGGCACGGCACGCTGAGCCTTTGGTTATTTCCTCTTCCTGGTGGGAAATGAGAGTTAAATTTGCCCGTCCAGACACCTCCAGCTAGCCTCTCATTGGTTCTCGCTATTCCTGTTCATCTTCCGCAGAAATTGCAAACTGGGCCAAACAGGAGGTTAAAGGCGCTGACTCTCCAAGTGGGGAGAGTGTTAGTAAAGCGTCTGGAATGTTGCACCCGAGTACCAGGGGAGGAAAACTGAGACATATTTGAACACGTCTCCCGTTCACATGGTTGATCATACTCTGGGTTCCACATGCATGTTTTAGCTGAAGGAAGAATACCTTAAACCTGGAGAGTTGAGACAAGTGGAATGGGTACCATGCAATATGACTTCAAAGGGTCTTCATTTGCTCACCGAACCTCTCCAATCCTATCACTGCTGCGTTTATTCCCCTGTACACATGCTTGATTCTCTTTTGGAGACATAGCAATCCATAGGTTTTAAGATACTTACTAGTCAGGTACATTCTTAGGGGTTTAATATGGGGTTTTGAGTCCATTTCGTTGAGCAAGGAGTAGCTCTTGTCTATTCCAT
Organism: Stenella coeruleoalba; assembly: GCF_951394435.1. Classification (NCBI taxonomy): domain Eukaryota; kingdom Metazoa; phylum Chordata; class Mammalia; order Artiodactyla; family Delphinidae; genus Stenella; species Stenella coeruleoalba. Next base: position 1,245,924 of record NW_027646377.1, read on the forward strand.
ATTTGGCTTAAGGAACTTTATCTGTGCTCATTTCAATCTCTGGATTTATGCAGCACCCCAACTCACCTTTACCCTTAAGCAAGCATAAGTTGGTTTTCTAAATTTGAGACCCTGTTCTGTTTTGGAATGCAGTTCCTGTGTAGCCAAGGTTACATTCCGTGTATTAGTGATATCTTATGATGTTTCTTTTTCTGTGTGACTTATTTCAGTTAGAATCATCGTACCTGAATCCACTCATTATGCTGCTACGGGCCTGATGACATAGATTTCATTGCTGAGTGATACTGCATTGTACGTAAGTACCACAAGTTCTTTATCCATTTTTCACTTTCTGCGATGTTGAACTTGTACTGTAAACGAGGTTCTTGTAAACAGAGGCGTCCCAAACTTTGGGGTGGCTGTGTCTTTTTGATTTTAATTTCCCTAAGCTATAGGACCATAAGTGGCAGTGCCCTAGGCTCTGTTGCTTTGTTTTTTAGATGTTTGAGGAAACACCATACACTTCTCCCGAGTGGTTGTTGGCAATTTACATCCCGCCCATCAGCATAACAAGGCTCCCAGTTCTCCATGGCCTGTCCTGCCTTTCTGGATTTTACACTTTTTTCAGATGGCCCTTTTGACCTGGGGGAAGTGAGACTTCATTGTAGTGCAGATTTCCTTTGCAAGCTTGCTTGGTTGGCCAAAAAGGGCGTATGCGTTTTTTCCTGAATATATTCAGGAAAAAACGCATACGCCCTTTTTGGCCAAGTTCATCATTGTGGACGTTCTGCCTCTTTTCCTATGCTTGCAATGCAATTCCAGTCTACCTCCTGAAATCGGTTTCCTGCAATTCTGCCCCGCTTTCAAGTCCTCTTGGCAACCTTACTTCAGTATATTTTTGGACGATAGCTGTCATTTATAACTCTGCAGGTTTGTGAATTACAGTGCCCCTGAGCTCCTTTCTTCAACTCGCTTTCTTGTGACCTGGCCGCAACACCGCAGGATGGCTTCAGGCCCTAATCTGGTTCCGGCCCGGCATGCTGAGCCTTTGGTTAATTCCTCTTCCTGGTGGGAAATGAGAGTTAAATTTGCCCGTCCAGACACCTCCAGCTAGCCTCTCATTGGTTCTCGCTATTCCTGTTCATCTTCCGCAGAAATTGCAAACTGGGCCAAACAGGAGGTTAAAGGGACTCACTCTCCAAGTCGGGAGAGTGTTAGTAAAGCGTCTGTATGTTGCACCCGAGTACCAGGGGAGGAAAACTGAGACATATTTGAACACGTCTCCCGATCACATGGTTGATCATACTCTAGGTTCCACATGCATGTTTTAGCTGAAGGAAGAATACCTTAAACCTGGGTAGTTGAAACCCGTGGAATGGGTACCATGCAATATGACTTCAAAGGGTCTTCATTTGCTCACTGAAACTCTCCAATCCTATCACTGCTGCGTTTATGCCCCTGTACACATGCTTGATTCTCTTTCGGAGACATAGCAATCCATAGGTTTTAAGATACTTACTAGTCAGCTACATTCTTAGGCGTTTAATATGGGGTGTTGAGTCCATTTCATTGAGCAAGGAGTAGCTCTTGTCTATTCCATATTTGGCTTAAGGAACTTTATCTGTGCTCTTTTCAATCTCTGGTTTTATGCAGCACCCCAACTCACCTTTACCCTTAAGCAAGAATAAGTTGGTTTTCTAAATTTGAGACCCTGTTCTGTTCTGTAATTCTGTTCCTGTGTAGCCAAGTTTACATTCCGTGTATTACTGATATCTTATGATGTTTCTTTTTCTGTGTGACTTATTTCAGTTAGAATCATCATACCTGAATCCAGTCATTGTGCTGCTAAGGGCCTGATGACACAGATTTCATTGCTGAGTGATATTGCTTTGTAAGCAAATACCACAAGTTCTTTATCCATTTTTCACTTTCTGCGATGTTGAACTTGTACTGTAAACGAGGTTCTTGTAAACAGAGGCGTCCCAAACTTTGGGGTGGCTGTGTCTTTTTGATTTTAATTTCTCTAAGCTATAGGACCATAAGTGGCAGTGCCCTACGCTCTGTTGCTTTGTTTTTTAGATGTTTCAGGAAACACCATACACTTTTCCCGAGTGTCTGTTGTCAATTTACATCCCGCCCATCAGCATAACAAGGCTCCCAGTTCTCCATGGCCTGTCCTGCCTTTCTGGATTTTACACTTTTTTCAGATGGCCCTTTTGACCGGGGGGAAGTGAGACTTCATTGTAGTGCAGATTTCCTTTGCAAGCTTGCTTGGTTGGCCAAAAAGGGCGTATGCGTTTTTTCCTGAATATATTCAGGAAAAAACGCATACGCCCTTTTTGGCCAAGTGCATCATTGTGGACGTTCTGCCTCTTTTCCTATGCTTTCAATGCAATTCCAGTCTACCTCCTGAAATCGGTTTCCTGCAATTCTGCCCCGCTTTCAAGTCCTCTTGGCAGCCTTACTTCAGTCTATTTTTGGACGATAGCTGTCATTTATAACTCTGCAGGTTTGTGAATTACAGTGCCCCTGAGCTCCTTTCTTCAACTCGCTTTCTTTTGAGCTGGCCGCAACACCGCAGGATGGCTTCAGGCCCTAATCTGTTTCCGGCACGGCACGCTGAGCCTTTGGTTAATTCCTCTTCCTGGTGGGAAATGAGAGTTAAATTTGCCCGTCCAGACACCTCCAGCTAGCCTCTCATTGGTTCTCGCTATTCCTGTTCATCTTCCGCAGAAATTGCAAACTGGGCGAAACAGGAGGTTAAAGGGACTGACTCTCCAAGTCGGGAGAGTGTTAGTAAAGCGTCTGGAATGTTGCACCCGAGTACCAGGGTACGAAAACTGAGACATATTTGAACACGTCTCCCGATCACATGGTTGATCATACTCTAGGTTCCACATGCATGTTTTAGCTGAAGGAAGAATACCTTAAACCTGGGTAGTTGAAACCCGTGGAATGGGTACCATGCAATATGACTTCAAAGGGTCTTCATTTGCTCACTGAAACTCTCCAATCCTATCACTGCTGCGTTTATGCCCCTGTACACATGCTTGATTCTCTTTCGGAGACATAGCAATCCATAGGTTTTAAGATACTTACTAGTCAGGTACATTCTTAGGCGTTTAATATGGGGTGTTGAGTCCATTTCATTGAGCAAGGAGTAGCTCTTGTCTATTCCATATTTGGCTTAAGGAACTTTATCTGTGCTCATTTCAATCTCTGGTTTTATGCAGCACCCCAACTCACCTTTACCCTTAAGCAAGAATAAGTTGGTTTTCTAAATTTGAGACCCTGTTCTGTTCTGTAATTCTGTTCCTGTGTAGCCAAGTTTACATTCCGTGTATTACTGATATCTTATGATGTTTCTTTTTCTGTGTGACTTATTTCAGTTAGAATCATCATACCTGAATCCACTCATTGTGCTGCTAAGGGCCTGATGACACAGATTTCATTGCTGAGTGATATTGCTTTGTAAGTAAATACCACAACTTCTTTATCCATTTTTCACTTTCTGCGATGTTGAACTTGTACTGTAAACGAGGTTCTTGTAAACAGAGGCGTCCCAAACTTTGGGGTGGCTGTGTCTTTTTGATTTTAATTTCCCTAAACTATAGGACCATAAGTGGCAGTGCCCTAGGCTCTGTTGCTTTGTTTTTTAGATGTTTCAGGAAACACCATACACTTCTCCCAAGTGTCTGTTGGCAATTTACATCCCGCCCATCAGCATAACAAGGCTCCCAGTTCTCCATGGCCTGTCCTGCCTTTCTGGATTTTACACTTTTTTCAGATGGCCCTTTTGACCGGGGGGAAGTGAGACTTCATTGTAGTGCAGATTTCCTTTGCAAGCTTGCTTGGTTGGCCAAAAAGGGCATATGCGTTTTTTCCTGAATATATTCAGGAGAAAACGCATACGCCCTTTTTGGCCAAGTGCATCATTGTGGACGTTCTGCCTCTTTTCCTATGTTTTCAATGCAATTCCAGTCTACCTCCTGAAATCGGTTTCCTGCAATTCTGCCCCGCTTTCAAGTCCTCTTGGCAGCCTTACTTCAGTCTATTATTGGACGATAGCTGTCATTTATAACTCTGCAGGTTTGTGAATTACAGTGCCCCTGAGCTCCTTTCTTCAACTCGCTTTCTTGTGACCTGGCCGCAACACCGCAGGATGGCTTCAGGCCCTAATCTGGTTCCGGCACAGCACGCTGAGCCTTTGGTTAATTCCTCTTCCTGGTGGGAAATGAGAGTTAAATTTGCCCGTCCAGACACCTCCAGCTAGCCTCTCATTGGTTCTCGCTATTCCTGTTCATCTTCCGCAGAAATTGCAAACTGGGCCAAACAGGAGGTTAAAGGGACTGACTCTCCAAGTCGGGAGAGTGTTAGTAAAGCGTCTGGAATGTTGCACCCGAGTACCAGGGTACGAAAACTGAGACATATTTGAACACGTCTCCCGATCACATGGTTGATCATACTCTAGGTTCCACATGCATGTTTTAGCTGAAGGAAGAATACCTTAAACCTGGGTAGTTGAAACCCGTGGAATGGGTACCATGCAATATGACTTCAAAGGGTCTTCATTTGCTCACCGAACGTCTCCAATCCTATCACTGCTGCGTTTATGCCCCTGTACACATGCTTGATTCTCTTTCGGAGACATAGCAATCCATAGGTTTTAAGATACTTACTAGTCAGGTACATTCTTAGGCGTTTAATATGCGGTGTTGAGTCCATTTCGTTGAGCAAGGAGTAGCTCTTGTCTATTCCATATTTGGCTTAAGGAACTTTATCTGTGCTCATTTCAATCTCTGGTTTTATGCAGCACCCCAACTCACCTTTACCCTTAAGCAAGCATAAGTTGGTTTTCTAAATTTGAGACCCTGTTCTGTTCTGTAATTCAGTTCCTGTGTAGCCAAGTTTACATTCCGTGTATTACTGATATCTTATGATGTTTCTTTTTCTGTGTGACTTACTTCAGTTAGAATCATCATACCTGAATCCACTCATTGTGCTGCTAAGGGCCTGATGACACAGATTTCATTGCTGAGTGATATTGCTTTGTAAGTAAATACCACAACTTCTTTATCCATTTTTCACTTTCTGCGATGTTGAACTTGTACTGTAAACGAGGTTCTTGTAAACAGAGCCGTTCCAAACTTTGGGGTGGCTGTGTCTTTTTGATTTTAATTTCCCTAAGCTATAGGACCATAAGTGGCAGTGCCCTAGGCTCTGTTGTTTTGTTTTTTAGATGTTTCAGGAAACACCATACACTTCTCCCGAGTGTCTGTTGTCAATTTACATCCCGCCCATCAGCATAACAAGGCTCCCAGTTCTCCATGGCCTGTCCTGCCTTTCTGGATTTTACACTTTTTTCAGATGGCCGTTTTGACCGGGGGGAAGTGAGACTTCATTGTAGTGCAGATTTCCTTTGCAAGCTTGCTTGGTTGGCCAAAAAGGGCGTATGCGTTTTTTCCTGAATATATTCAGGAAAAAACGCATACGCCCTTTTTGGCCAAGTGCATCATTGTGGACGTTCTGCCTCTTTTCCTATGCTTGCAATGCAATTCCAGTCTACCTCCTGAAATCGGTTTCCTGCAATTCTGCCCCGCTTTCAAGTCCTCTTGGCAGCCTTACTTCAGTATATTTTTGGACGATAGCTGTCATTTATAACTCTGCAGGTTTGTGAATTACAGTGCCCCTGAGCTCCTTTCTTCAACTCGCTTTCTTGTGACCTGGCCGCAACACCGCAGGATGGCTTCAGGCCCTAATCTGGTTCCGGGCCGGCACGCTGAGCCTTTGGTTAATTCCTCTTCCTGGTGGGAAATGAGAGTTAAATTTGCCCGTCCAGACACCTCCAGCTAGCCTCTCATTGGTTCTCGCTATTCCTGTTCATCTTCCGCAGAAATTGCAAACTGGGCCAAACAGGAGGTTAAAGGGACTCACTCTCCAAGTCGGGAGAGTGTTAGTAAAGCGTCTGTATGTTGCACCCGAGTACCAGGGGAGGAAAACTGAGACATATTTGAACACATCTCCCGATCACATGGTTGATCATACTCTAGGTTCCACATGCATGTTTTAGCTGAAGGAAGAATACCTTAAACCTGGGTAGTTGAAACCCGTGGAATGGGTACCATGCAATATGACTTCAAAGGGTCTTCATTTGCTCACCGAACCTCTCCAATCCTATCACTGCTGCGTTTATGCCCCTGTACACATGCTTGATTCTCTTTCGGAGACATAGCAATCCATAGGTTTTAAGATACTTACTAGTCAGGTACATTCTTAGGCGTTTAATATGGGGTGTTGAGTCCATTTCGTTGAGCAAGGAGTAGCTCTTGTCTATTCCATATTTGGCTTAAGGAACTTTATCTGTGCTCTTTTCAATCTCTGGTTTTATGCAGCACCCCAACTCACCTTTACCCTTAAGCAAGAATAAGTTGGTTTTCTAAATTTGAGACCCTGTTCTGTTCTGTAATTCTGTTCCTGTGTAGCCAAGTTTACATTCCGTGTATTACTGATATCTTATGATGTTTCTTTTTCTGTGTGACTTATTTCAGTTAGAATCATCATACCTGAATCCACTCATTGTGCTGCTAAGGGCCTGATGACACAGATTTCATTGCTGAGTGATATTGCTTTGTAAGCAAATACCACAAGTTCTTTATCAATTTTTCACTTTCTGCGATGTTGAACTTGTACTGTAAACGAGGTTCTTGTAAACAGAGGCGTCCCAAACTTTGGGGTGGCTGTGTCTTTTTGATTTTAATTTCCCTAAGCTATAGGACCATAAGTGGCAGTGCCCTAGGCTCTGTTGTTTTGTTTTTTAGATGTTTCAGGAAACACCATACACTTCTCCCAAGTGTCTGTTGGCAATTTACATCCCGCCCATCAGCATAACAAGGCTCCCAGTTCTCCATGGCCTGTCCTGCCTTTCTGGATTTTACACTTTTTTCAGATGGCCCTTTTGACCGGGGGGAAGTGAGACTTCATTGTAGTGCAGATTTCCTTTGCAAGCTTGCTTGGTTGGCCAAAAAGGGCATATGCGTTTTTTCCTGAATATATTCAGGAGAAAACGCATACGCCCTTTTTGGCCAAGTGCATCATTGTGGACGTTCTGCCTCTTTTCCTATGTTTTCAATGCAATTCCAGTCTACCTCCTGAAATCGGTTTCCTGCAATTCTGCCCCGCTTTCAAGTCCTCTTGGCAGCCTTACTTCAGTCTATTTTTGGACGATAGCTGTCATTTATAACTCTGCAGGTTTGTGAATTACAGTGCCCCTGAGCTCCTTTCTTCAACTCGCTTTCTTTTGAGCTGGCCGCAACACCGCAGGATGGCTTCAGGCCCTAATCTGGTTCCGGCACAGCACGCTGAGCCTTTGGTTAATTCCTCTTCCTGGTGGGAAATGAGAGTTAAATTTGCCCGTCCAGACACCTCCAGCTAGCCTCTCATTGGTTCTCGCTATTCCTGTTCATCTTCCGCAGAAATTGCAAACTGGGCCAAACAGGAGGTTAAAGGGACTGACTCTCCAAGTCGGGAGAGTGTTAGTAAAGCGTCTGGAATGTTGCACCCGAGTACCAGGGTACGAAAACTGAGACATATTTGAACACGTCTCCCGATCACATGGTTGATCATACTCTAGGTTCCACATGCATGTTTTAGCTGAAGGAAGAATACCTTAAACCTGGGTAGTTGAAACCCGTGGAATGGGTACCATGCAATATGACTTCAAAGGGTCTTCATTTGCTCACCGAACGTCTCCAATCCTATCACTGCTGCGTTTATGCCCCTGTACACATGCTTGATTCTCTTTCGGAGACATAGCAATCCATAGGTTTTAAGATACTTACTAGTCAGGTACATTCTTAGGCGTTTAATATGCGGTGTTGAGTCCATTTCGTTGAGCAAGGAGTAGCTCTTGTCTATTCCATATTTGGCTTAAGGAACTTTATCTGTGCTCATTTCAATCTCTGGTTTTATGCAGCACCCCAACTCACCTTTACCCTTAAGCAAGCATAAGTTGGTTTTCTAAATTTGAGACCCTGTTCTGTTCTGTAATTCAGTTCCTGTGTAGCCAAGTTTACATTCCGTGTATTACTGATATCTTATGATGTTTCTTTTTCTGTGTGACTTACTTCAGTTAGAATCATCATACCTGAATCCACTCATTGTGCTGCTAAGGGCCTGATGACACAGATTTCATTGCTGAGTGATATTGCTTTGTAAGTAAATACCACAACTTCTTTATCCATTTTTCACTTTCTGCGATGTTGAACTTGTACTGTAAACGAGGTTCTTGTAAACAGAGCCGTTCCAAACTTTGGGGTGGCTGTGTCTTTTTGATTTTAATTTCCCTAAGCTATAGGACCATAAGTGGCAGTGCCCTAGGCTCTGTTGCTTTGTTTTTTAGATGTTTCAGGAAACACCATACACTTCTCCCGAGTGTCTGTTGTCAATTTACATCCCGCCCATCAGCATAACAAGGCTCCCAGTTCTCCATGGCCTGTCCTGCCTTTCTGGATTTTACACTTTTTTCAGATGGCCGTTTTGACCGGGGGGAAGTGAGACTTCATTGTAGTGCAGATTTCCTTTGCAAGCTTGCTTGGTTGGCCAAAAATGGCGTATGCGTTTTTTCCTGAATATATTCAGGAAAAAACGCATACGCCCTTTTTGGCCAAGTGCATCATTGTGGACGTTCTGCCTCTTTTCCTATGCTTGCAATGCAATTCCAGTCTACCTCCTGAAATCGGTTTCCTGCAATTCTGCCCCGCTTTCAAGTCCTCTTGGCAGCCTTACTTCAGTATATTTTTGGACGATAGCTGTCATTTATAACTCTGCAGGTTTGTGAATTACAGTGCCCCTGAGCTCCTTTCTTCAACTCGCTTTCTTGTGACCTGGCCGCAACACCGCAGGATGGCTTCAGGCCCTAATCTGGTTCCGGCACAGCACGCTGAGCCTTTGGTTAATTCCTCTTCCTGGTGGGAAATGAGAGTTAAATTTGCCCGTCCAGACACCTCCAGCTAGCCTCTCATTGGTTCTCGCTATTCCTGTTCATCTTCCGCAGAAATTGCAAACTGGGCCAAACAGGAGGTTAAAGGGACTCACTCTCCAAGTCGGGAGAGTGTTAGTAAAGCGTCTGTATGTTGCACCCGAGTACCAGGGGAGGAAAACTGAGACATATTTGAACACATCTCCCGATCACATGGTTGATCATACTCTAGGTTCCACATGCATGTTTTAGCTGAAGGAAGAATACCTTAAACCTGGGTAGTTGAAACCCGTGGAATGGGTACCATGCAATATGACTTCAAAGGGTCTTCATTTGCTCACCGAACCTCTCCAATCCTATCACTGCTGCGTTTATGCCCCTGTACACATGCTTGATTCTCTTTCGGAGACATAGCAATCCATAGGTTTTAAGATACTTACTAGTCAGGTACATTCTTAGGCGTTTAATATGGGGTGTTGAGTCCATTTCATTGAGCAAGGAGTAGCTCTTGTCTATTCCATATTTGGCTTAAGGAACTTTATCTGTGCTCATTTCAATCTCTGGTTTTATGCAGCACCCCAACTCACCTTTACCCTTAAGCAAGAATAAGTTGGTTTTCTAAATTTGAGACCCTGTTCTGTTCTGTAATTCTGTTCCTGTGTAGCCAAGTTTACATTCCGTGTATTACTGATATCTTATGATGTTTCTTTTTCTGTGTGACTTATTTCAGTTAGAATCATCATACCTGAATCCACTCATTGTGCTGCTAAGGGCCTGATGACACAGATTTCATTGCTGAGTGATATTGCTTTGTAAGTAAATACCACAAGTTCTTTATCCATTTTTCACTTTCTGCGATGTTGAACTTGTACTGTAAACGAGGTTCTTGTAAACAGAGGCGTCCCAAACTTTGGGGTGGCTGTGTCGTTTTGATTTTAATTTCCCTAAGCTATAGGACCATAAGTGACAGTGCCCTAGGCTCTGTTGCTTTGTTTTTTAGATGTTTCAGGAAACACCATACACTTCTCCAGAGTGTCTGTTGGCAATTTACATCCCGCCCATCAGCATAACAAGGCTCCCAGTTCTCCATGGCCTGTCCTGCCTTTCTGGATTTTACACTTTTTTCAGATGGCCGTTTTGACCGGGGGGAAGTGAGACTTCATTGTAGTGCAGATTTCCTTTGCAAGCTTGCTTGGTTGGCCAAAAATGGCGTATGCGTTTTTTCCTGAATATATTCAGGAAAAAACGCCTACGCCCTTTTTGGCCAAGTGCATCATTGTGGACGTTCTGCCTCTTTTCCTATGCTTGCAATGCAATTCCAGTCTACCTCCTGAAATCGGTTTCCTGCAATTCTGCCCCGCTTTCAAGTCCTCTTGGCAGCCTTACTTCAGTATATTTTTGGACGATAGCTGTCATTTATAACTCTGCAGGTTTGTGAATTACAGTGCCCCTGAGCTCCTTTCTTCAACTCGCTTTCTTGTGACCTGGCCGCAACACCGCAGGATGGCTTCAGGCCCTAATCTGGTTCCGGCACAGCACGCTGAGCCTTTGGTTAATTCCTCTTCCTGGTGGGAAATGAGAGTTAAATTTGCCCGTCCAGACACCTCCAGCTAGCCTCTCATTGGTTCTCGCTATTCCTGTTCATCTTCCGCAGAAATTGCAAACTGGGCCAAACAGGAGGTTAAAGGGACTCACTCTCCAAGTCGGGAGAGTGTTAGTAAAGCGTCTGTATGTTGCACCCGAGTACCAGGGGAGGAAAACTGAGACATATTTGAACACATCTCCCGATCACATGGTTGATCATACTCTAGGTTCCACATGCATGTTTTAGCTGAAGGAAGAATACCTTAAACCTGGGTAGTTGAAACCCGTGGAATGGGTACCATGCAATATGACTTCAAAGGGTCTTCATTTGCTCACCGAACCTCTCCAATCCTATCACTGCTGCGTTTATGCCCCTGTACACATGCTTGATTCTCTTTCGGAGACATAGCAATCCATAGGTTTTAAGATACTTACTAGTCAGGTACATTCTTAGGCGTTTAATATGGGGTGTTGAGTCCATTTCATTGAGCAAGGAGTAGCTCTTGTCTATTCCATATTTGGCTTAAGGAACTTTATCTGTGCTCATTTCAATCTCTGGTTTTATGCAGCACCCCAACTCACCTTTACCCTTAAGCAAGAATAAGTTGGTTTTCTAAATTTGAGACCCTGTTCTGTTCTGTAATTCTGTTCCTGTGTAGCCAAGTTTACATTCCGTGTATTACTGATATCTTATGATGTTTCTTTTTCTGTGTGACTTATTTCAGTTAGAATCATCATACCTGAATCCACTCATTGTGCTGCTAAGGGCCTGATGACACAGATTTCATTGCTGAGTGATATTGCTTTGTAAGTAAATACCACAAGTTCTTTATCCATTTTTCACTTTCTGCGATGTTGAACTTGTACTGTAAACGAGGTTCTTGTAAACAGAGGCGTCCCAAACTTTGGGGTGGCTGTGTCGTTTTGATTTTAATTTCCCTAAGCTATAGGACCATAAGTGACAGTGCCCTAGGCTCTGTTGCTTTGTTTTTTAGATGTTTCAGGAAACACCATACACTTCTCCAGAGTGGTTGTTGGCAATTTACATCCCGCCCATCAGCATAACAAGGCTCCCAGTTCTCCATGGCCTGTCCTGCCTTTCTGGATTTTACACTTTTTTCAGATGGCCCTTTTGACTGCGGGGAAGTGAGACTTCATTGTAGTGCAGATTTCCTTTGCAAGCTTGCTTGGTTGGCCAAAAAGGGCGTATGCGTTTTTTCCTGAATATATTCAGGAGAAAACGCATACGCACTTTTTGGCCAAGTGCATCATTGTGGACGTTCTGCCTCTTTTCCTATGCTATCAATGCAATTCCAGTCTACCTCCTGAAATCGGTTTCCTGCAATTCTGCCCCGCTCTCAAGTCCTCTTGGCAGCCTTACTTCAGTCTATTTTTGGACGATAGCTGTCATTTATAACTCTGCAGGTTTGTGAATTACAGTGTCCCTGAGCTCCTTTCTTCAACTCGCTTTCTTTTGAGCTGGCCGCAACACCGCAGGATGGCTTCAGGCCCTAATCTGGTTCCGGCACAGCACGCTGAGCCTTTGGTTAATTCCTCTTCCTGGTGGGAAATGAGAGTTAAATTTGCCCGTCCAGACACCTCCAGCTAGCCTCTCATTGGTTCTCGCTATTCCTGTTCATCTTCCACAGAAATTGCAAACTGGGCCAAACAGGAGGTTAAAGGCGCTGACTCTCCAAGTCGGGAGAGTGTTAGTAAAGCGTCTGGAATGTTGCACCCGAGTACCAGGGTACGAAAACTGAGACATATTTGACCACGTCTCCCGTTCACATGGTTGATCATACTTGGTTCCACATGCATGTTTTAGCTGAAGGAAGAATACCTTAAACATGGAGAGTTGAGACCCGTGGAATGGGTACCATGCAATATGACTTCAAAGGGTCTTCATTTGCTCACCGAACCTCTCCAATCCTATCACTGCTGCGTTTATGCCCCTGTACACATGCTTGATTCCCTTTCGGAGACATAGCAATCCATAGGTTTTAAGATACTTACTAGTCAGGTACATTCTTAGGCGTTTAATATGCGGTGTTGAGTCCATTTCGTTGAGCAAGGAGTAGCTCTTGTCTATTCCATATTTGACTTAAGGAACTTTATCTGTGCTCATTTCAATCTCTGGTTTTATGCAGCACCCCAACTCACCTTTACCCTTAAGCAAGCATAAGTTGGTTTTCTAAATTTGAGACCCTGTTCTGTTCTGTAATTCAGTTCCTGTGTAGCCAAGTTTACATTCCGTGTATTACTGATATCTTATGATGTTTCTTTTTCTGTGTGACTTATTTCAGTTAGAATCATCATACCTGAATCCACTCATTGTGATGCTAAGGGCCTGATGACATAGATTTCATTGCTGAGTGATATTGCTTTGTAAGTAAATACCACAACGTCTTTATCCATTTTTCACTTTCTGCGATGTTGAACTTTTACTGTAAACGAGGTTCTTGTAAACAGAGGCGTCCCAAACTTTGGGGTGGCTGTGTCTTTTTGATTTTAATTTCCCTAAGCTATAGGACCATAAGTGGCAGTGCCCTAGGCTCTGTTGCTTTGTTTTTTAGATGTTTCAGGAAACACCATACACTTCTCCCGAGTGTCTGTTGGCAATTTACATCCCGCCCATCAGCATAACAAGGCTCCCAGTTCTCCATGGCCTGTCCTGCCTTTCTGGATTTTACACTTTTTTCAGATGGCCCTTTTGACCGTGGGGAAGTGAGACTTCATTGTAGTGAAGATTTCCTTTGCAAGCTTGCTGGGTTTGCCAAAAAGGGCGTATGCGTTTTTTCCTGAATATATTCAGGAAAAAACGCATACGCCCTTTTTGGCCAAGTGCATCATTGTGGACGTTCTGCCTCTTTTCCTATGCTTTCAATGCAATTCCAGTCTACCTCCTGAAATCGGTTTCCTGCAATTCTGCCCCGCTTTCAAGTCCTCTTGGCAGCCTTACTTCAGTCTATTTTTGGACGATAGCTGTCATTTATAACTCTGCAGGTTTGTGAATTACAGTGCCCCTGAGCTCCTTTCTTCAACTCGCTTTCTTGTGACCTGGCCGCAACACCGCAGGATGGCTTCAGGCCCTAATCTGGTTCCGGCCCGGCATGCTGAGCCTTTGGTTAATTCCTCTTCCTGGTGGGAAATGAGAGTTCAATTTGCCCGTCCAGACACCTCCAGCTAGCCTCTCATTGGTTCTCGCTATTCCTGTTCATCTTCCGCAGAAATTGCAAACTGGGCCAAACAGGAGGTTAAAGGGACTGACTCTCCAAGTGGGGAGAGTGTTAGTAAAGCGTCTGGAATGTTGCACCCGAGTACCAGGGGAGGAAAACTGAGACATATTTGAACACGTCTCCCGATCACATGGTTGATCATACTCTAGGTTCCACATGCATGTTTTAGCTGAAGGAAGAATACCTTAAACCTGGGTAGTTGAAACCCGTGGAATGGGTACCATGCAATATGACTTCAAAGGGTCTTCATTTGCTCACCGAACCTCTCCAATCCTATCACTGCTGCATTTATGCCCCTGTACACATGCTTGATTCTCTTTCGGAGACATAGCAATCCATAAGTTTTAAGATACTTACTAGTCAGGTACATTCTTAGGCGTTTAATATGCGGTGTTGAGTCCATTTCGTTGAGCAAGGAGTAGCTCTTGTCTATTCCATATTTGGCTTAAGGAACTTTATCTGTGCTCATTTCAATCTCTGGTTTTATGCAGCACCCCAACTCACCTTTACCCTTAAGCAAGAATAAGTTGGTTTTCTAAATTTGAGACCCTGTTCTGTTCTGTAATTCAGTTCCTGTGTAGCCAAGTTTCCATTCCGTGTATTACTGATATCTTATGATGTTTCTTTTTCTGTGTGACTTATTTCAGTTAGAATCATCATACCTGAATCCACTCATTGTGCTGCTAAGGGCCTGATGACACAGATTTCATTGCTGAGTGATATTGCTTTGTAAGTAAATACCACAACTTCTTTATACATTTTTCACTTTCTGCGATGTTGAACTTGTACTGTAAACGAGGTTCTTGTAAACAGAGCCGTTCCAAACTTTGGGGTGGCTGTGTCTTTTTGATTTTAATTTCCCTAAGCTATAGGACCATAAGTGGAAGTGCCCTAGGTTCTGTTGCTTTGTTTTTTAGATGTTTCAGGAAACACCATACACTTCTCCCGAGTGGTTGTTGGCAATTTACATCCCACCCATCAGGATAACAAGGCTCCCAGTTCTCCATGGCCTGTCCTGCCTTTCTGGATTTTACACTTTTTTCAGATGGCCCTTTTGACCGGGGGGAAGTGAGACTTCATTGTAGTGAAGATTTCCTTTGCAAGCTTGCTTGGTTGGCCAAAAAGGGCGTATGCGTTTTTTCCTGAATATATTCAGGAAAAAACGCATACGCCCTTTTTGGCCAAGTGCATCATTGTGGACGTTCTGCCTCTTTTCCTATGCTTTCAATGCAATTCCAGTCTACCTCCTGAAATCGATTTCCTGCAATTCTGCCCCGCTTTCAAGTCCTCTTGGCAGCCTTACTTCAGTCTATTTTTGGACGATAGCTGTCATTTATAACTCTGCAGGTTTGTGAATTACAGTGCCCCTGAGCTCCTTTCTTCAACTCGCTTTCTTGTGACCTGGCCGCAACACCGCAGGATGGCTTCAGGCCCTAATCTAGTTCCGGCCCGGCATGCTGAGCCTTTGGTTAATTCCTCTTCCTGGTGGGAAATGAGAGTTAAATTTGCCCGTCCAGACACCTCCAGCTAGCCTCTCATTGGTTCTCGCTATTCCTGTTCATCTTCCGCAGAAATTGCAAACTGGGCCAAACAGGAGGTTAAAGGGACTGACTCTCCAAGTCAGGAGAGTGTTAGTAAAGCGTCTGGAATGTTGCACCCGAGTACCAGGGGAGGAAAACTGAGACATATTTGAACACGTCTCCCGTTCACATGGTTGATCATACTCTGGGTTCCACATGCATGTTTTAGCTGAAGGAAGAATACCTTAAACCTGGAGAGTTGAGACCCGTGGAATGGGTACCATGCAATATGACTTCAAAGGGTCTTCATTTGCTCACCGAACCTCTCCAATCCTATCACTGCTGCGTTTATGCCCCTGTACACATACTTGATTCTCTTTCGGAGACATAGCAATCCATAGGTTTTAAGATACTTACTAGTCAGGTACATTCTTAGGCGTTTAATATGGGGTGTTGAGTCCATTTCGTTGAGCAAGGAGTAGCTCTTGTCTATTCCATATTTGGCTTAAGGAACTTTATCTGTGCTCATTTCAATCTCTGGTTTTATGCAGCACCCCAACTCACCTTTCCCCTAAATCAAGCATAAGTTGGTTTTCTAAATTTGAGACCCTGTTCTGTTTTGGAATGCAGTTCCTGTGTAGCCAAGTTTACATTCCGTGTATTAGTGATATCTTATGATGTTTCTTTTTCTGTGTGACTTATTTCAGTTAGAATCATCGTACCTGAATCCACTCATTATGCTGCTACGGGCCTGATGACATAGATTTCATTCCTGAGTGATACTGCATTGTACGTAAGTACCACAAGTTCTTTATCCATTTTTCAATTTCTGCGATGTTGAACTTGTACTGTAAACGAGGTTCTTGTAAACAGAGGCGTCCCAAACTTTGGGGTGGCTGTGTCTTTTTGATTTTAATTTCCCTAAGCTATAGGACCATAAGTGGCAGTGCCCTAGGCTCTGTTGCTTTGTTTTTTCGATGTTTCAGGAAACACCATACACTTCTCCCGAGTGTCTGTTGGCAATTTACATCCCGCCCATCAGCATAACAAGGTTCCCAGTTCTCCATGGCCTGTCCTGCCTTTCTGGATTTTACACTTTTTTCAGATGGCCCTTTTGACCGGGGGGAAGTGAGACTTCATTGTAGTGCAGATTTCCTTTGCAAGCTTGCTTGGTTGGCCAAAAAGGGCGTATGCGTTTTTTCCTGAATATATTCAGGAAAAAACGCATACACCCTTTTTGGCCAAGTGCATCATTGTGGACGTTCTGCCTCTTTTCCTATGCTTTCAATGCAATTCCAGTCTACCTCCTGAAATCGGTTTCCTGCAATTCTGCCCCGCTTTCAAGTCCTCTTGGCAGCCTTACTTCAGTCTATTTTTGGACGATAGCTGTCATTTATAACTCTGCAGGTTTGTGAATTACAGTGCCCCTGAACTCCTTTCTTCAACTCGCTTTCTTTTGAGCTGGCCGCAACACCGCAGGATGGCTTCAGGCCCTAATCTGGTTCCGGTACGGCAGGCTGAGCCTTTGGTTATTTCCTCTTCCTGGTGGGAAATGAGAGTTAAATTTGCCCGTCCAGACACCTCCAGCTAGCCTCTCATTGGTTCTCGCTATTCCTGTTCATCTTCCGCAGAAATTGCAAACTGGGCCAAACAGGAGGTTAAAGGCGCTGACTCTCCAATGGGGAGAGTGTTAGTAAAGCGTCTGGAATGTTACACCCGAGTACCAGGGGAGGAAAACTGAGACATATTTGAACACGTCTCCCGATCACATGGTTGATCATACTCTAGGTTCCACATGCATGTTTTAGCTGAAGGAAGAATACCTTAAACCTGGGTAGTTGAAACCCGTGGAATGGGTACCATGCAATATGACTTCAAAGGGTCTTCATTTGCTCACCGAACCTCTCCAATCCTATCACTGCTGCATTTATGCCCCTGTACACATGCTTGATTCTCTTTCGGAGACATAGCGATCCATAGGTTTTAAGATACTTACTAGTCAGGTACATTCTTAGGCGTTTAATATGGAGTGTTGAGTCCATTTCGTTGAGCAAGGAGTAGCTCTTGTCTATTCCATATTTGGCTTAAGGAACTTTATCTGTGCTCATTTCAATCTCTGGTTTTATGCAGCACCCCAACTCACCTTTACCCTTAAGCAAGAATAAGTTGGTTTTCTAAATTTGAGACCCTGTTCTGTTCTGTAATTCAGTTCCTGTGTAGCCAAGATTACATTCCGTGTATTACTGATATCTTATGATGTTTCTTTTTCTGTGTGACTTATTTCAGTTAGAATCATCATACCTGAATCCACTCATTGTGCTGCTAAGGGCCTGATGACACAGATTTCATTGCTGAGTGATATTGCTTTGTAAGTAAATACCACAACTTCTTTATCCATTTTTCACTTTCTGCGATGTTGAACTTGTACTGTAAACGAGGTTCTTGTAAACAGAGCCGTTCCAAACTTTGGGGTGGCTGTGTCTTTTTGATTTTAATTTCCCTAAGCTATAGGACCATAAGTGGAAGTGCCCTAGGTTCTGTTGCTTTGTTTTTTAGATGTTTCAGGAAACACCATACACTTCTCCCGAGTGGTTGTTGGCAATTTACATCCCACCCTTCAGCATAACAAGGCTCCCAGTTCTCCATGGCCTGTCCTGCCTTTCTGGATTTTACACTTTTTTCAGATGGCCCTTTTGACCGGGGGGAAGTGAGACTTCATTGTAGTGCAGATTTCCTTTGCAAGCTTGCTGGGTTGGCCAAAAAGGGCGTATGCGTTTTTTCCTGAATATATTCAGGAAAAAACGCATACGCCCTTTTTGGCCAAGTGCATCATTGTGGACGTTCTGCCTCTTTTCCTATGCTTTCAATGCAATTCCAGTCTACCTCCTGAAATCGGTTTCCTGCAATTCTGCCCCGCTTTCAAGTCCTCTTGGCAGCCTTACTTCAGTCTATTTTTGGACGATAGCTGTCATTTATAACTCTGCAGGTTTGTGAATTACAGTGCCCCTGAGCTCCTTTCTTCAACTCGCTTTCTTGTGACCTGGCCGCAACACCGCAGGATGGCTTCAGGCCCTAATCTGGTTCAGGCCCGGCATGCTGAGCCTTTGGTTAATTCCTCTTCCTGGTGGGAAATGAGAGTTAAATTTGCCCGTCCAGACACCTCCAGCTAGTCTCTCATTGGTTCTCGCTATTCCTGTTCATCTTCCGCAGAAATTGCAAACTGGGCCAAACAGGAGGTTAAAGGGACTGACTCTCCAAGTCGGGAGAGTGTTAGTAAAGCGTCTGGAATGTTGCACCCGAGTACCAGGGGAGGAAAACTGAGACATATTTGAACACGTCTCCCGTTCACATGGTTGATCATACTCTGGGTTCCACATGCATGTTTTAGCTGAAGGAAGAATACCTTAAACCTGGAGAGTTGAGACCCGTGGAATGGGTACCATGCAATATGACTTCAAAGGGTCTTCATTTGCTCACCGAACCACTCCAATCCTATCACTGCTGCATTTATGCCCCTGTACGCATCCTTGATTCTCTTTCGGAGACAGCAATCCATAGGTTTTAAGATACTTACTAGTCAGGTACATTCTTAGGCGTTTAATATGGGGTGTTGAGTCCATTTCGTTGAGCAAGGAGTAGCTCTTGTCTATTCCATATTTGGCTTAAGGAACTTTATCTGTGCTCATTTCAATCTCTGGTTTTATGCAGCACCCTAACTCACCTTTACCCTTAAGCAAGCATAAGTTGGTTTTCTAAATTTGAGACCCTGTTCTGTTTTGCAATGCAGTTCCTGTGTAGCCAAGTTTACATTCCGTGTATTAGTGATATCTTATGATGTTTCTTTTTCTGTGTGACTTATTTCAGTTAGAATCATCATACCTGAATCCACTCATTATGCTGCTACGGGCCTGATGACATAGATTTCATTGCTGAGTGATACTGCATTGTACGTAAGTACCACAAGTTCTTTATCCATTTTTCAATTTCTGCGATGTTGAACTTGTACTGTAAATGAGGTTCTTGTAAACAGAGGCGTCCCAAACTTTGGGGTGGCTGTGTCTTTTTGATTTTAATTTCCCTAAGCTATAGGACCATAAGTGGCAGTGCCTTAGGCTCTGTTGCTTTGTTTTTTAGATGTTTCAGGAAACACCATACACTTCTCCCGAGTATCTGTTGGCAATTTACATCCCGCCCATCAGCATAACAAGGTTCCCAGTTCTCCATGGCCTGTCCTGCCTTTCTGGATTTTACACTTTTTTCAGATGGCCCTTTTGACCGGGGGGAAGTGAGACTTCATTGTAGTGCAGATTTCCTTTGCAAGCTTGCTTGGTTGGCCAAAAAGGGCGTATGCGTTTTTTCCTGAATATATTCAGGAAAAAACGCATACGCCCTTTTTGGCCAAGTGCATCATTGTGGACGTTCTGCCTCTTTTCCTATGCTTTCAATGCAATTCCAGTCTACCTCCTGAAATCGGTTTCCTGCAATTCTGCCCCGCTTTCAAGTCCTCTTGGCAGCCTTACTTCAGTCTATTTTTGGACGATAGCTGTCATTTATAACTCTGCAGGTTTGTGAATTACAGTGCCCCTGAGCTCCTTTCTTCAACTCGCTTTCTTGTGACCTTGCCGCAACACCGCAGGATGGCTTCAGGCCCTAATCTGGTTCCGGCACGGCACGCTGAGCCTTTGGTTAATTCCTCTTCCTGGTGGGAAATGAGAGTTAAATTTGCCCGTCCAGACACCTCCAGCTAGCCTCTCATTGGTTCTCGCTATTCCTGTTCATCTTCCGCAGAAATTGCAAACTGGGCCAAACAGGAGGTTAAAGGCGCTGACTCTCCAAGTGGGGAGAGTGTTAGTAAAGCGTCTGGAATGTTGCACCCGAGTACCAGGGGAGGAAAACTGAGACATATTTGAACACGTCTCCCGATCACATGGTTGATCATACTCTAGGTTCCACATGCATGTTTTAGCTGAAGGAAGAATACCTTAAACCTGGGTAGTTGAAACCCGTGGAATGGGTACCATGCAATATGAATTGAAAGGGTCTTCATTTGCTCACCGAACCTCTCCAATCCTATCACTGCTGCGTTTATGCCCCTGTACACATGCTTGATTCTGTTTCGGAGACATAGCAATCCATAGGTTTTAAGATACTTACTAGTCAGGTACATTCTTAGGCGTTTAATATGGGGTGTTGAGTCCATTTCGTTGAGCAAGGAGTAGCTCTTGTCTATTCCATATTTGGCTTAAGGAACTTTATCTGTGCTCATTTCAATCTCTGGTTTTATGCAGCACCCCAACTCACCTTTACCCTTAAGCAAGAATAAGTTGGTTTTCTAAATTTGAGACCCTGTTCTGTTCTGTAATTCAGTTCCTGTGTAGCCAAGTTTACATTCCGTGTATTACTGATATCTTATGATGTTTCTTTTTCTGTGTGACTTATTTCAGTTAGAATCATCATACCTGAATCCACTCATTGTGCTGCTAAGGGCCTGATGACACAGATTTCATTGCTGAGTGATATTGCTTTGTAAGTAAATACCACAACTTCTTTATCCATTTTTCACTTTCTGCGATGTTGAACTTGTACTGTAAACGAGGTTCTTGTAAACAGAGCCGTTCCAAACTTTGGGGTGGCTGTGTCTTTTTGATTTTAATTTCCCTAAGCTATAGGACCATAAGTGGAAGTGCCCTAGGTTCTGTTGCTTTGTTTTTTAGATGTTTCAGGAAACACCTACACTTCTCCTGAGTGGTTGTTGGCAATTTACATCCCGCCCATCAGCATAACAAGGCTCCCAGTTCTCCATGGCCTGTCCTGCCTTTCTGGATTTTACACTTTTTTCAGATGGCCCTTTTGACCGGGGGGAAGTGAGACTTCATTGTAGTGCAGATTTCCTTTGCAAGCTTGCTTGGTTGGCCAAAAAGGGCGTATGCGTTTTTTCCTGAATATATTCAGGAAAAAACGCATACGCCCTTTTTGGCCAAGTGCATCATTGTGGACGTTCTGCCTCTTTTCCTATGCTTTCAATACAATTCCAGTCTACCTCCTGAAATTGGTTTCCTGCAATTCTGCCCCGCTTTCAAGTCCTCTTGGCAGCCTTACTTCAGTCTATTTTTGGACGATAGCTGTCATTTATAACTCTGCAGGTTTGTGAATTACAGTGCCCCTGAGCTCCTTTCTTCAACTCGCTTTCTTTTGAGCTGCCCGCAACACCGCAGGATGGCTTCAGGCCCTAATCTGGCTCCGGTACGGCACGCTGAGCCTTTGTTTATTTCCTCTTCCTGGTGGGAAATGAGAGTTAAATTTGCCCGTCCAGACACCTCCAGCTAGTCTCTCATTGGTTCTCGCTATTCCTGTTCATCTTCCGCAGAAATTGCAAACTGGGCCAAACAGGAGGTTAAAGGCACTGACTCTCCAAGTGGGGAGAGTGTTAGTAAAGCGTCTGGAATGTTGCACCCGAGTACCAGGGGAGGAAAACTGAGACATATTTGAACACGTCTCCCGTTCACATGGTTGATCATACTTGGGTTCCACATGCATGTTTTAGCTGAAGGAAGAATACCTTAAACCTGGAGAGTTGAGACCCGTGTAATGGGTACCATGCAATATGACTTCAAAGGGTCTTCATTTGCTCACCGAACCTCTCCAATCTTATCACTGCTGCGTTTATGCCCCTGTACACATGCTTGATTCTCTTTCGGAGACATAGCAATCTATAGGTTTTAAGATACTTACTAGTCAGGTACATTCTTAGGCGTTTAATATGCGGTGTTGAGTCCATTTCGTTGAGCAAGTAGTAGCTCTTGTCTATTCCATATTTGGCTTAAGGAACTTTATCTGTGCTCATTTCAATCTCTGGTTTTATGCAGCACCCCAACTCACCTTTACCCTTAAGCAAGCATAAGTTGGTTTTCTAAATTTGAGACCCTGTTCTGTTCTGTAATTCAGTTCCTGTGTAGCCAAGTTTACATTCCGTGTATTACTGATACCTCATGATGTCTCTTTTTCTCTGTGACTTATTTCAGTTAGAATCATCATACCTGAATCCACTCATTGTGCTGCTAAGGGCCTGATGACACAGATTTCATTGCTGAGTGATATTGCTTTCTAAGTAAATACCACAACTTCTTTATCCATTTTTCACTTTCTGCGATGTTGAACTTGTACTGTAAACGAGGTTCTTGTAAACAGAGCCGTTCCAAACTTTGGGGTGGCTGTGTCTTTTTCATTTTAATTTCCCTAAGCTATAGGACCATAAGTGGAAGTGCCCTAGGTTCTGTTGCTTTGTTTTTTAGATGTTTCAGGAAACACCATACACTTCTCCCGAGTGGTTGTTGGCAATTTACATCCCGCCCATCAGCATAACAAGGCTCCCAGTTCTCCATGGCCTGTCCTGCCTTTCTGGATTTTACACTTTTTTCAGATGGCCCTTTTGACCGGGGGGAAGTGAGACTTCATTGTAGTGCAGATTTCCTTTGCAAGCTTGCTGGGTTGGCCAAAAAGGGCGTATGCGTTTTTTCCTGAATATATTCAGGAAAAAACGCATACGCCCTTTTTGGCCAAGTGCATCATTGTGGACGTTCTGCCTCTTTTCCTATGCTTGCAATGCAATTCCAGTCTACCTCCTGAAATCGGTTTCCTGCAATTCTGCCCCGCTTTCAAATCCTCTTGGCAGCCTTACTTCAGTCTATTTTTGGACGATAGCTGTCATTTATAACTCTGCAGGTTTGTGAATTACAGTGCCCCTGAGCTCCTTTCTTCAACTCGCTTTCTTTTGAGCTGGCCGCAACACCGCAGGATGGCTTCAGGCCCTAATCTGGTTCCGGTACGGCACGCTGAGCCTTTGTTTATTTCCTCTTCCTGGTGGGAAATGAGAGTTAAATTTGCCCGTCCAGACACCTCCAGCTAGCCTCTCATTGGTTCTCGCTATTCCTGTTCATCTTCCACAGAAATTGCAAACTGGGCCAAACAGGAGGTTAAAGGCGCTGACTCTCCAAGTGGGGAGAGTGTTAGTAAAGCGTCTGGAATGTTGCACCCGAGTACCAGGGGAGGAAAACTGAGACATATTTGAACACGTCTGCCGATCACATGGTTGATCATACTCTAGGTTCCACATGCATGTTTTAGCTGAAGGAAGAATACCTTAAACCTGGGTAGTTGAAACCCGTGGAATGGGTACCATGCAATATGAATTCAAAGGGTCTTCATTTGCTCACCGAACCTCTCCAATCCTATCACTGCTGCGTTTATGCCCCTGTACACATGCTTGATTCTCTTTCGGAGACATAGCAATCCATAGGTTTTAAGATACTTACTAGTCAGGTACATTTTTAGGCGTTTAATATGGGGTGTTGAGTCCATTTCGTTGAGCAAGGAGTAGCTCTTGTCTATTCCATATTTGGCTTAAGGAACTTTATCTGTGCTCATTTCAATCTCTGGTTTTATGCAGCACCCCAACTCACCTTTACCCTTAAGCAAGAATAAGTTGGTTTTCTAAATTTGAGACCCTGTTCTGTTCTGTAATTCAGTTCCTGTGTAGCCAAGTTTACATTCCGTGTATTACTGATATCTTATGATGTTTCTTTTTCTGTGTGACTTATTTCAGTTAGAATCATCATACCTGAATCCACTCATTGTGCTGCTAAGGGCCTGATGACACAGATTTCATTGCTGAGTGATATTACTTTGTAAGTAAATACCACAACTTCTTTATCCATTTTTCACTTTCTGCGATGTTGAACTTGTACTGTAAACGAGGTTCTTGTAAACAGAGCCGTTCCAAACTTTGGGGTGGCTGTGTCTTTTTCATTTTAATTTCCCTAAGCTATAGGACCATAAGTGGAAGTGCCCTAGGTTCTGTTGCTTTGTTTTTTAGATGTTTCAGGAAACACCATACACTTCTCCCGAGTGGTTGTTGGCAATTTACATCCCGCCCATCAGCATAACAAGGCTCCCAGTTCTCCATGGCCTGTCCTGCCTTTCTGGATTTTACACTTTTTTCAGATGGCCCTTTTGACCGGGGGGAAGTGAGACTTCATTGTAGTGCAGATTTCCTTTGCAAGCTTGCTGGGTTGGCCAAAAAGGGCGTATGCGTTTTTTCCTGAATATATTCAGGAAAAAACGCATACGCCCTTTTTGGCCAAGTGCATCATTGTGGACGTTCTGCCTCTTTTCCTATGCTTGCAATGCAATTCCAGTCTACCTCCTGAAATCGGTTTCCTGCAATTCTGCCCCGCTTTCAAGTCCTCTTGGCGGCCTTACTTCAGTCTATTTTTGGACGATATCTGTCATTTATAACTCTGCAGGTTTGTGAATTACAGAGCCCCTGAGCTCCTTTCTTCAACTCGCTTTCTTGTGACCTGGCCGCAACACCACAGGATGGCTTCAGGCCCTAATCTGGTTCCGGCACGGCACGCTGAGCCTTTGGTTAATTCCTCTTCATGGTGGAAAATGAGAGTTAAATTTGCCCGTCCAGACACCTCCAGCTAGCCTCTCATTGGTTCTCGCTATTCCTGTTCATCTTCCACAGAAATTGCAAACTGGGCCAAACTGGAGGTTAAAGGGACTGACTCTCCAAGTCGGGAGAGTGTTAGTAAAGCGTCTGGAATGTTGCACCTGAGTACCAGTTTACGAAAACTGAGACATATTTGAACACGTCTCCCGATCACATGGTTGATCATACTCTAGGTTCCACATGCATGTTGTAGCTGAAGGAAGAATACCTTAAACATGGAGAGTTGAGACCCGTGTAATGGGTACCATGCAATATGACTTCAAAGGGTCTTCATTTGCTCACCGAACCTCTCCAATCCTATCACTGCTGCGTTTATGCCCCTGTACACATGCTTGATTCTCTTTCGGAGACATAGCAATCCATAGGTTTTAGGATACTTACTAGTCAGGTACATTCTTAGGCGTTTAATATGCGGTGTTGAGTCCATTTCATTGAGCAAGGAGTAGCTCTTGTCTATTCCATATTTGGCTTAAGGAACTTTATCTGTGCTCATTTCAATCTCTGGTTTTATGCAGCACCCCAACTCACCTTTACCCTTAAGCAAGAATAAGTTGGTTTTCTAAATTTGAGACCCTGTTCTGTTCTGTAATTCAGTTCCTGTGTAGCCAAGTTTAAATTCCGTGTATTACTGATATCTTATGATGTTTCTTTTTCTGTGTGACTTATTTCAGTTAGAATCATCATACCTGAATCCACTCATTGTGCTGCTAAGCGCCTGATGACACAGATTTCTTTGCTGAGTGATATTGCTTTGTAAG
This sequence comes from Stenella coeruleoalba, assembly GCF_951394435.1. Taxonomy (NCBI): domain Eukaryota; kingdom Metazoa; phylum Chordata; class Mammalia; order Artiodactyla; family Delphinidae; genus Stenella; species Stenella coeruleoalba. The sequence continues at coordinate 1,271,489 of NW_027646377.1, forward strand.
TAAATACCACAACTTCTTTATCCATTTTTCACTTTCTGCGATGTTGAACTTGTACTGTAAACGAGGTTCTTGTAAACAGAGCCGTTCCAAACTTTGGGGTGGCTGTGTCTTTTTCATTTTAATTTCCCTAAGCTATAGGACCATAAGTGGAAGTGCCCTAGGTTCTGTTGCTTTGTTTTTTAGATGTTTCAGGAAACACCATACACTTCTCCCGAGTGGTTGTTGGCAATTTACATCCCGCCCATCAGCATAACAAGGCTCCCAGTTCTCCATGGCCTGTCCTGCCTTTCTGGATTTTACACTTTTTTCAGATGGCCCTTTTGACCGGGGGGAAGTGAGACTTCATTGTAGTGCAGATTTCCTTTGCAAGCTTGCTTGGTTGGCCAAAAAGGGCGTATGCGTTTTTTCCTGAATATATTCAGGAAAAAACGCATACGCCCTTTTTGGCCAAGTGCATCATTGTGGACGTTCTGCCTCTTTTCCTATGCTTTCAATGCAATTCCAGTCTACCTCCTGAAATCGGTTTCCTGCAATTCTGCCCCGCTTTCAAGTCCTCTTGGCGGCCTTACTTCAGTCTATTTTTGGACGATATCTGTCATTTATAACTCTGCAGGTTTGTGAATTACAGTGCCCCTGAGCTCCTTTCTTCAACTCGCTTTCTTTTGAGCTGGCCGCAACACCGCAGGATGGCTTCAGGCCCTAATCTGGTTCCGGCACGGCACGCTGAGCCTTTGGTTATTTCCTCTTCGTGGTGGGAAATGAGAGTTAAATGTGCCCGTCCAGACACCTCCAGCTAGTCTCTCATTGGTTCTCGCTATTCCTGTTCATCTTCCGCAGAAATTGCAAACTGGGCCAAACAGGAGGTTAAAAGCGCTGACTCTCCAAGTCGGGAGAGTGTTAGTAAAGCGTCTGGAATGTTGCACCCGAGTACCAGGGTACGAAAACTGAGACATATTTGAACACGTCTCCCGATCACATGGTTGATCATACTCTAGGTTCCACATGCATGTTTTAGCTGAAGGAAGAATACCTTAAACCTGGAGAGTTAAGACCCGTGGAATGGGTACCATGCAATATGACTTCAAAGGGTCTTCATTTGCTCACTGAACCTCTCCAATCCTATCACTGCTGCGTTTATGCCCCTGTACACATGCTTGATTCTCTTTCGGAGACATAGCAATCCATAGGTTTTAAGATACTTACTAGTCAGGTACATTCTTAGGCGTTTAATATGCGGTGTTGAGTCCATTTCGTTGAGCAAGGAGTAGCTCTTATCTATTCCATATTTGACTTAAGGAACTTTATCTGTGCTCATTTCAATCTCTGGTTTTATGCTGCACCACAACTCACCTTTACCCTTAAGCAAGCATAAGTTGGTTTTCTAAATTTGAGACCCTGTTCTGTTCTGTAATTCAGTTCCTGTGTAGCCAAGTTTACATTCCGTGTATTACTGATATCTTATGATGTTTCTTTTTCTGTGTGACTTATTTCAGTTAGAATCATCATACCTGAATCCACTCATTGTGCTGCTAAGGGCCTGATGACACAGATTTCATTGCTGAGTGATATTGCTTTGTAAGTAAATACCACAACTTCTTTATCTATTTTTCACTTTCTGCGATGTTGAACTTGTACTGTAAACGAGGTTCTTGTAAACAGAGCCGTTCCAAACTTTGGGGTGGCTGTGTCTTTTTGATTTTAATTTCCCTAAACTATAGGACCATAAGTGGAAGTGCCCTAGGTTCTGTTGCTTTGTTTTTTAGATGTTTCAGGAAACACCATACACTTCTCCCAAGTGTCTGTTGGCAATTTACATCCCGCCCATCAGCATAACAAGGCTCCCAGTTCTCCATGGCCTGTCCTGCCTTTCTGGATTTTACACTTTTTTCAGATGGCCCTTTTGACCGGGGGGAAGTGAGACTTCATTGTAGTGCAGATTTCCTTTGCAAGCTTGCTTGGTTGGCCAAAAAGGGCGTATGCGTTTTTTCCTGAATATATTCAGGAAAAAACGCATACGCCCTTTTTGGCCAAGTGCATCATTGTGGACGTTCTGCCTCTTTTCCTATGCTTTCAATGCAATTCCAGTCTACCTCCTGAAATCGGTTTCCTGCAATTCTGCCCCGCTTTCAAGTCCTCTTGGCAGCCTTACTTCAGTCTATTTTTGGACGATAGCTGTCATTTATAACTCTGCAGGTTTGTGAATTACAGTGCCCCTGAGCTCCTTTCTTCAACTTGCTTTCCTGTGACCTGGCCGCAACACCGCAGGATGGCTTCAGGCCCTAATCTGGTTCCGGCACGGCACGCTGAGCCTTTGGTTAATTCCTCTTCTTGGTGGAAAATGAGAGTTAAATTTGCCCGTCCAGACACCTCCAGCTAGCCTCTCATTGGTTCTCGCTATTCCTGTTCATCTTCCACAGAAATTGCAAACTGGGCCAAACAGGAGGTTAAAGGGACTGACTCTCCAAGTCGGGAGAGTGTTAGTAAAGCGTCTGGAATGTTGCACCCGAGTACCAGGGTACGAAAACTGAGACATATTTGAACACGTCTCCCGATCACATGGTTGATCATACTCTAGGTTCCACATGCATGTTGTAGCTGAAGGAAGAATACCTTAAACATGGAGAGTTGAGACCCGTGTAATGGGTACCATGCAATATGACTTCAAAGGGTCTTCATTTGCTCACCGAACCTCTCCAATCCTATCACTGCTGCGTTTATGCCCCTGTACACATGCTTGATTCTCTTTCGGAGACATAGCAATCCATAGGTTTTAGGATACTTACTAGTCAGGTACATTCTTAGGCGTTTAATATGCGGTGTTGAGTCCATTTCATTGAGCAAGGAGTAGCTCTTGTCTATTCCATATTTGGCTTAAGGAACTTTATCTGTGCTCATTTCAATCTCTGGTTTTATGCAGCACCCCAACTCACCTTTACCCTTAAGCAAGCATAAGTTGGTTTTCTAAATTTGAGACCCTGTTCTGTTCTGTAATTCAGTTCCTGTGTAGCCAAGTTTACATTCCATGTATTACTGATATCTTATGATGTTTCTTTTTCTGTGTGACTTATTTCAGTTAGAATCATCATACCTGAATCCACTCATTGTGCTGCTAAGGGCCTGATGACACAGATTTCATTGCTGAGTGATATTGCTTTGTAAGTAAATACCACAAGTTCTTTATCCATTTTTCACTTTCTGCGATGTTGAACTTGTACTGTAATCGAGGTTCTTGTAAACAGAGCCGTTCCAAACTTTGGGGTGGCTGTGTCTTTTTGATTTTAGTTTCCCTAAGCTATAGGACCATAAGTGGAAGTGCCCTAGGTTCTGTTGCTTTGTTTTTTAGATGATTCAGGAAACACCATACACTTCTCCGGAGTGGTTGTTGTTAATTTACATCCCGCCCATCAGCATAACAAGGCTCCCAGTTCTCCATGGCCTGTCCTGCCTTTCTGGATTTTACACTTTTTTCAGATGGCCCTTTTGACCGGGGGGAAGTGAGACTTCATTGTAGTGCAGATTTCCTTTGCAAGCTTGCTTGGTTGGCCAAAAAGGGCGTATGCGTTTTTTCCTGAATATATTCAGGAAAAAACGCATACGCCCTTTTTGGCCAAGTGCATCATTGTGGACGTTCTGCCTCTTTTCCTATGCTTTCAATGCAATTCCAGTCTACCTCCTGAAATCGGTTTCCTGCAATTCTGCCCCGCTTTCAAGTCCTCTTGGCAGCCTTACTTCAGTCTATTTTTGGACGATAGCTGTCATTTATAACTCTGCATGTTTGTGAATTACAGTGCCCCTGAGCTCCTTTCTTCAACTCGCTTTCTTGTGACCTGGCCGCAACACCGCAGGATGGCTTCAGGCCCTAATCTGGTTCCGGCACGACACGCTGAGCCTTTGGTTATTTCCTCTTCCTGGTGGGAAATGAGAGTTAAATTTGCCCATCCAGACACCTCCAGCTAGTCTCTCATTGGTTCTCGCTATTCCTGTTCATCTTCCGCAGAAATTGCAAACTGGGCCAAACAGGAGGTTAAAAGCGCTGACTCTCCAAGTCGGGAGAGTGTTAGTAAAGCGTCTGGAATGTTGCACCCGAGTACTAGGGTACGAAACCTGAGACATATTTGAACACATCTCCCGATCACATGGTTGATCATACTCTAGGTTCCACATGCATGTTTTAGCTGAAGGAAGAATACCTTAAACCTGGAGAGTTAAGACCCGTGGAATGGGTACCATGCAATATGACTTCAAAGGGTCTTCATTTGCTCACCGAACCTCTCCAATCCTATAACTGCTGCGTTTATGCCCCTGTACACATGCTTGATTCTCTTTCGGAGACATAGCAATCCATAGGTTTTAAGATACTTACTAGTCAGGTACATTCTTAAGCGTTTAATATGCGGTGTTGAGTCCATTTCGTTGAGCAAGGAGTAGCTCTTATCTATTCCATATTTGACTTAAGGAATTTTATCTGTGCTCATTTCAATCTCTGGTTTTATGCTGCACCACAACTCACCTTTACCCTTAAGCAAGCATAAGTTGGTTTTCTAAATTTGAGACCCTGTTCTGTTCTGTAATTCAGTTCCTGTGTAGCCAAGTTTACATTCCGTGTATTACTGATATCTTATGATGTTTCTTTTTCTGTGTGACTTATTTCAGTTAGAATCATCATACCTGAATCCACTCATTGTGCTGCTAAGGGCCTGATGACATAGATTTCATTGCTGAGTGATATTGCTTTGTAAGTGAATACCACAACTTCTTTATCCATTTTTCACTTTCTGCGATGTTGAACTTGTACTGTAAACGAGGTTCTTGTAAACAGAGCCTTTCCAACCTTTGGGGTGGCTGTGTCTTTTTGATTTTAATTTCCCTAAGCTATAGGACCATAAGTGGAATTGCCCTAGGTTCTGTTGCTTTGTTTTTTAGATGTTTCAGGAAACACCATACACTTCTCCCGAGTGTCTGTTGGCAATTTACATCCCGCCCATCAGCATAACAAGGCTCCCAGTTCTCCATGGCCTGTCCTGTCTTTCTGGATTTTACACTTTTTTCAGATGGCCCTTTTGACCGGGGGGAAGTGAGACTTCATTGTAGTGCAGATTTCCTTTGCAAGCTTGCTTGGTTGGCCAAAAAGGGCGTATGCGTTTTTTCCTGAATATACTCAGGAAAAAACGCATACGCCCTTTTTGGCCAAGTGCATCATTGTGGACGTTCTGCCTCTTTTCCTATGCTTTCAATGCAATTCCAGTCTACCTCCTGAAATCGGTTTCCTGCAATTCTGCCCCGCTTTCAAGTCCTCTTGGCAGCCTTACTTCAGTCTATTTTTGGACGATAGCTGTCATTTATAACTCTGCAGGTTTGTGAATTACAGTGCCCCTGAGCTCCTTTCTTCAACTCGCTTTCTTTTGAGCTGGCCGCAACACCGCAGGATGGCTTCAGGCCCTAATCTGGTTCCGGCACGACACGCTGAGCCTTTGGTTAATTCCTCTTCCTGGTGGGAAATGAGAGTTAAATTTGCCCGTCCAGACACCTCCAGCTAGCCTCTCATTGGTTCTCGCTATTCCTGTTCATCTTCCGCAGAAATTGCAACCTGGGCCAAACAGGAGGTTAAAGGGACTGACTCTCCAAGTCGGGAGAGTGTTAGTAAAGCATCTGGAATGTTGCACCCGAGTACCAGGGTACGAAAACTGAGACATATTTGAACACGTCTCCCGATCACATGGTTGATCATACTCTAGGTTCCACATGCATGTTTTAGCTGAAGGAAGAATACCTTAAACCTGGAGAGTTGAGACCCGTGTAATGGGTACCATGCAATATGACTTCAAAGGGTCTTCATTTGCTCACCGAACCTCTCCAATCCTATCACTGCTGCATTTATGCCCCTGTACACATGCTTGATTCTCTTTCGGAGACATAGCGATCCATAGGTTTTAAGATACTTACTAGTCAGGTACATTCTTAGGGGTTTAATATGGGGTGTTGAGTCCATTTCGTTGAGCAAGGAGTAGCTCTTGTCTATTCCATATTTGGCTTAAGGAACTTTATCTGTGCTCATTTCAATCTCTGGTTTTATGCAGCACCCCAACTCACCTTTACCCTTAAGCAAGAATAAGTTGGTTTTCTAAATTTGAGACCCTGTTCTGTTCTGTAATTCAGTTCCTGTGTAGCCAAGTTTACATTCCGTGTATTAGTGATATCTTATGATGTTTCTTTTTCTGTGTGACTTATTTCAGTTAGAATTATCATACCTGAATCCACTCATTGTGCTGCTAAGGGCCTGATGACACAGATTTCATTGCTGAGTGATATTGCTTTGTAAGTAAATACCACAAAATCTTTATCCATTTTTCACTTTCTGCGATGTTGAACTTGTACTGTAAACGAGGTTCTTGTATACAGAGCCGTTCCAAACTTTGGGGTGGCTGTGTCTTTTTGATTTTAATTTCCCTAAGCTATAGGACCATAAGTGGAAGTGCCCTAGGTTCTGTTGCTTTGTTTTTTAGATGATTCAGGAAACACCATACACTTCTCCGGAGTGGTTGTTGTTAATTTACATCCCGCCCATCAGCATAACAAGGCTCCCAGTTCTCCATGGCCTGTCCTGCCTTTCTGGATTTTACACTTTTTTCAGATGGCCCTTTTGACCGGGGGGAAGTGAGACTTCATTGTAGTGCAGATTTCCTTTGCAAGCTTGCTTGGTTGGCCAAAAAGGGCGTATGCGTTTTTTCCTGAATATATTCAGGAAAAAACGCATACGCCCTTTTTGGCCAAGTGCATCATTGTGGACGTTCTGCCTCTTTTCCTATGCTTTCAATGCAATTCCAGTCTACCTCCTGAAATCGGTTTCCTGCAATTCTGCCCCGCTTTCAAGTCCTCTTGGCAGCCTTACTTCAGTCTATTTTTGGACGATAGCTGTCATTTATAACTCTGCAGGTTTGTGAATTACAGTGCCCCTGAGCTCCTTTCTTCAACTCGCTTTCTTGTGACCTGGCCGCAACACCGCAGGATGGCTTCAGGCCCTAATCTGGTTCCGGCACGACACGCTGAGCCTTTGGTTATTTCCTCTTCCTGGTGGGAAATGAGAGTTAAATTTGCCCATCCAGACACCTCCAGCTAGTCTCTCATTGGTTCTCGCTATTCCTGTTCATCTTCCGCAGAAATTGCAAACTGGGCCAAACAGGAGGTTAAAGGCGCTGACTCTCCAAGTCGGGAGAGTGTTAGTAAAGCGTCTGGAATGTTGCACCCGAGTACCAGGGTACGAAACCTGAGACATATTTGAACACATCTCCCGATCACATGGTTGATCATACTCTAGGTTCCACATGCATGTTTTAGCTGAAGGAAGAATACCTTAAACCTGGAGAGTTAAGACCCGTGGAATGGGTACCATGCAATATGACTTCAAAGGGTCTTCATTTGCTCACCGAACCTCTCCAATCCTATAACTGCTGCGTTTATGCCCCTGTACACATGCTTGTTTCTCTTTCGGAGACATAGCAATCCATAGGTTTTAAGATACTTACTAGTCAGGTACATTCTTAAGCGTTTAATATGCGGTGTTGAGTCCATTTCGTTGAGCAAGGAGTAGCTCTTATCTATTCCATATTTGACTTAAGGAATTTTATCTGTGCTCATTTCAATCTCTGGTTTTATGCTGCACCACAACTCACCTTTACCCTTAAGCAAGCATAAGTTGGTTTTCTAAATTTGAGACCCTGTTCTGTTCTGTAATTCAGTTCCTGTGTAGCCAAGTTTACATTCCGTGTATTACTGATATCTTATGATGTTTCTTTTTCTGTGTGACTTATTTCAGTTAGAATCATCATACCTGAATCCACTCATTGTGCTGCTAAGGGCCTGATGACACAGATTTCATTGCTGAGTGATATTGCTTTGTAAGTAAATACCACAACTTCTTTATCCATTTTTCACTTTCTGCGATGTTGATCTTGTACTGTAAACGAGGTTCTTGTAAACAGAGCCTTTCCAAACTTTGGGGTGGCTGTGTCTTTTTGATTTTAATTTCCCTAAGCTATAGGACCATAAGTGGAAGTGCCCTAGGCTCTGTTGCTTTGTTTTTTAGAAGTTTCAGGAAACACCATACACTTCTCCTGAGTGTCTGTTGGCAATTTACATCCCGCCCATCAGCATAACAAGGCTCCCAGTTCTCCATGGCCTGTCCTGTCTTTCTGGATTTTACACTTTTTTCAGATGGCCCTTTTGACCGGGGGGAAGTGAGACTTCATTGTAGTGCGGATTTCCTTTGCAAGCTTGCTGGGTTGGCCAAAAAGGGCGTATGCGTTTTTTCCTGAATATATTCAGGAAAAAACGCATACGCCCTTTTTGGCCAAGTGCATCATTGTGGACGTTCTGCCTCTTTTCCTATGCTTTCAATGCAATTCCAGTCTACCTCCTGAAATCGGTTTCCTGCAATTCTGCCCCGCTTTCAAGTCCTCTTAGCAGCCTTACTTCAGTCTATTTTTGGATGATAGCTGTCATTTATAACTCTGCAGGTTTGTGAATTACAGTGCCCCTGAGCTCCTTTCTTCAACTCGCTTTCTTGTGAGCTGGCCGCAACACCGCAGGATGGCTTCAGGCCCTAATCTGGTTCTGGCACGGCACGCTGAGCCTTTGGTTAATTCCTCTTCCTGGTGGGAAATGAGAGTTAAAATTGCCCGTCCAGACACCTCCAGCTAGCCTCTCATTGGTTCTCGCTATTCCTGTTCATCTTCCGCAGAAATTGCAAACTGGGCCAAACAGGAGGTTAAAGGGACTGACTCTCCAAGTCGGGAGAGTGATACTAAAGCGTCTGGAATGTTGCACCCGAGTACCAGCGTACGAAAACTGAGACATATTTGAACACGTCTCCCGATCACATGGTTGATCATACTCTAGGTTCCACATGCATGTTTTAGCTGAACGAAGAATACCTTAAACCTGGAGAGTTAAGACCCGTGTAATGGGTACCATGCAATATGACTTCAAAGGGTCTTCATTTGCTCACCGAACCTCTCCAATCCTATCACTGCTGCGTTTATGCCCCTGTACACATGCTTGATTCTCTTTCGGAGACATAGCGATCCATAGGTTTTAAGATACTTACTAGTCAGGTACATTCTTAGTCGTTTAATATGGGGTGTTGAGTCCATTTCGTTGAGCAAGGAGTAGCTCTTGTCTATTCCATATTTGGCTTCAGGAACTTTATCTGTGCTCATTTCAATCTCTGGTTTTATGCAGCACCCCAACTCACCTTTACTCTTAAGCAAGAATAAGTTGGTTTTCTAAATTTGAGACCCTGTTCTGTTCTGTAATTCAGTTCCTGTGTAGCCAAGTTTAAATTCCGTGTATTACTGATATCTTATGATGTTTCTTTTTCTGTGTGACTTATTTCAGTTAGAATCATCATACCTGAATCCACTCATTGTGCTGCTAAGGGCCTGATGACACAGATTTCATTGCTGAGTGATATTGCTTTGTAAGTAAATACCACAAGATCTTTATCCATTTTTCACTTTCTGCGATGTTGAACTTGTACTGTAAACGAGGTTCTTGTAAACAGAGCCGTTCCAAACTTTGGAGTGGCTGTGTCTTTTTGATTTTAATTTCCCTAAGCTATAGGACCATAAGTGGAATTGCCCTAGGTTCTGTTGCTTTGTTTTTTAGATGATTCAGGAAACACCATACACTTCTCCGGAGTGGTTGTTGTTAATTTACATCCCGCCCATCAGCATAACAAGGCTCCCAGTTCTCCATGGCCTGTCCTGCCTTTCTGGATTTTACACTTTTTTCAGATGGCCCTTTTGACCGGGGGGAAGTGAGACTTCATTGTAGTGCAGATTTCCTTTGCAAGCTTGCTTGGTTGGCCAAAAAGGGCATATGCGTTTTTTCCTGAATATATTCAGGAAAAAACGCATACGCCCTTTTTGGCCAAGTGCATCATTGTGGACGTTCTGCCTCTTTTCCTATGCTTTCAATGCAATTCCAGTCTACCTCCTGAAATCGGTTTCCTGCAATTCTGCCCCGCTTTCAAGTCCTCTTGGCAGCCTTACTTCAGTCTATTTTTGAACGATAGCTGTCATTTATAACTCTGCAGGTTTGTGAATTACAGTGCCCCTGAGCTCCTTTCTTCAACTCGCTTTCTTTTGAGCTGGCCGCAACACCGCAGGATGGCTTCAGGCCCTAATCTGGTTCCGGCAGGGCACGCTGAGCCTTTGGTTAATTCCTCTTCTTGGTGGAAAATGAGAGTTAAATTTGCCCGTCCAGACACCTCCAGCTAGCCTCTCATTGGTTCTCGCTATTCCTGTTCATCTTCCACAGAAATTGCAAACTGGGCCAAACAGGAGGTTAAAGGGACTGACTCTCCAAGTCGGGAGAGTGTTAGTAAAGCGTCTGGAATGTTGCACCTGAGTACCAGGGTACGAAAACTGAGACATATTTGAACACGTCTCCCGATCACATGGTTGATCATACTCTAGGTTCCACATGCATGTTTTAGCTGAAGGAAGAATACCTTAAACATGGAGAGTTGAGACCCGTGGAATGGGTACCATGCAATATGACTTCAAAGGGTCTTCATTTGCTCACCGAACCTCTCCAATCCTATCACTGCTGCGTTTATGCCCCTGTACACATGCTTGATTCTCTTTCGGAGACATAGCAATCCATAGGTTTTAGGATACTTACTAGTCAGGTACATTCTTAGTCATTTAATATGCGGTGTTGAGTCCATTTCATTGAGCAAGGAGTAGCTCTTGTCTATTCCATATTTGGCTTAAGGAACTTTATCTGTGCTCATTTCAATCTCTGGTTTTATGCAGCACCCCAACTCACCTTTACCCTTAAGCAAGAATAAGTTGGTTTTCTAAATTTGAGACCCTGTTCTGTTCTGTAATTCAGTTCCTGTGTAGCCAAGTTTACATTCCATGTATTACTGATATCTTATGATGTTTCTTTTTCTGTGTGACTTATTTCAGTTAGAATCATCATACCTGAATCCACTCATTGTGCTGCTAAGGGCCTGATGACACAGATTTCATTGCTGAGTGATATTGCTTTGTAAGTAAATACCACAACTTCTTTATCCATTTTTCACTTTCTGCGATGTTGAACTTGTACTGTAATCGAGGTTCTTGTAAACAGAGCCAGTCCAAACTTTGGGGTGGCTGTGTCTTTTTGATTTTAATTTCCCTAAGCTATAGGACCATAAGTGGAAGTGCCCTAGGTTCTGTTGCTTTGTTTTTTAGATGTTTCAGGAAACACCATACACTTCTCCCAAGTGTCTGTTGGCAATTTACATCCCGCCCATCAGCATAACAAGGCTCCCAGTTCTCCATGGCCTGTCCAGCCTTTCTGGATTTTACACTTTTTTCAGATGGCCCTTTTGACTGGGGGGAAGTGAGACTTCATTGTAGTGCAGATTTCCTTTGCAAGCTTGCTTGGTTGGCCAAAAAGTGCGTATGCGTTTTTTCCTGAATATATTCAGGAAAAAACGCATACGCCCTTTTTGGTCAAGTGCATCATTGTGGACGTTCTGCCTCTTTTCCTATGCTTTCAATGCAATTCCAGTCTACCTCCTGAAATCGGTTTCCTGCAATTCTGTCCCGCTTTCAAGTCCTCTTGGCAGCCTTACTTCAGTCTATTTTTGGACGATAGCTGTCATTTATAACTCTGCAGGTTTGTGAATTACAGTGCCCCTGAGCTCCTTTCTTCAACTCGCTTTCTTGTGAGCTGGCCGCAACACCGCAGGATGGCTTCAGGCCCTAATCTGGTTCCGGCACGGCACGCTGAGCCTTTGCTTAATTCCTCTTCCTTGTGGGAAATGAGAGTTAAATTTGCCCGTCCAGACACCTCCAGCTAGCCTCTCATTGGTTCTCGCTATTCCTGTTCATCTTCCGCAGAAATTGCAAACTGGGCCAAACAGGAGGTTAAAGGGACTGACTCTCCAAGTGGGGAGAGTGTTAGTAAAGCGTCTGGAATGTTGCACCCGAGTACCAGGGTATGAAAACTGAGACATATTTGAACACGTCTCCCAATCACATGGTTGATCATACTCTGGGTTCCACATGCATGTTTTAGCTGAAGGAAGAATACCTTAAACCTGGAGAGTTGAGACCCGTGTAATGGGTACCATGCAATATGACTTCAAAGTGTCTTCATTTGCTCACCGAACCTCTCCAATCCTATCACTGCTGCGTTTATGCCCCTGTACACATGCTTGATTCTCTTTCGGAGACATAGCAATCCATAGGTTTTAAGATACTTACTAGTCAGGTACATTCTTAGGCGTTTAATATGGGGTGTTGAGTCCATTTCGTTGAGCAAGGAGTAGCTCTTGTCTATTCCATATTTGGCTTAAGGAACTTTATCTGTGCTCATTTCAATCTCTGGTTTTATGCAGCACCCCAACTCACCTTTACCCTTAAGCAAGCATAAGTTGGTTTTCTAAATTTGAGACCCTGTTCTGTTCTGTAATTCAGTTCCTGTGTAGCCAAGTTTACATTCCGTGTATTACTGATATCTTATGATGTTTCTTTTTCTGTGTGACTTATTTCAGTTAGAATCATCATACCTGAATCCACTCATTGTGCTGCTAAGGGCCTGATGACACAGATTTCATTGCTGAGTGATATTGCTTTGTAAGTAAATACCACAACTTGTTTATCCATTTTTCACTTTCTGCGATGTTGATCTTGTACTGTAAACGAGGTTCTTGTAAACAGAGCCTTTCCAAACTTTGGGGTGGCTGTGTCTTTTTGATTTTAATTTCCCTAAGCTATAGGACCATAAGTGGAAGTGCCCTAGGCTCTGTTGCTTTGTTTTTTAGATGTTTCAGGAAACACCATACACTTCTCCTGAGTGTCTGTTGGCAATTTACATCCCGCCCATCAGCATAACAAGGCTCCCAGTTCTCCATGGCCTGTCCTGTCTTTCTGGATTTTACACTTTTTTCAGATGGCCCTTTTGACCAGGGGGAAGTGAGACTTCATTGTAGTGCAGATTTCCTTTGCAAGCTTGCTGGGTTGGCCAAAAAGGGCGTATGCGTTTTTTCCTGAATATATTCAGGAAAAAACGCATACGCCCTTTTTGGCCAAGTGCATCATTGTGGACGTTCTGCCTCTTTTCCTATGCTTTCAATGCAATTCCAGTCTACCTCCTGAAATCGGTTTCCTGCAATTCTGCCCCGCTTTCAAGTCCTCTTGGCAGCCTTACTTCAGTCTATTTTTGGACGATAGCTGTCATTTATAACTCTGCAGGTTTGTGAATTACAGTGCCCCTGAGCTCCTTTCTTCAACTCGCTTTCTTCTGAGCTGGCCGCAACACCGCAGGATGGCTTCAGGCCCTAATCTGGTTCTGGCACGGCACGCTGAGCCTTTGGTTAATTCCTCTTCCTGGTGGGAAATGAGAGTTAAAATTGCCCGTCCAGACACCTCCAGCTAGCCTCTCATTGGTTCTCGCTATTCCTGTTCATCTTCCGCAGAAATTGCAAACTGGGCCAAACAGGAGGTTAAAGGGGCTGACTCTCCAAGTCGGGAGAGTGTTAGTAAAGCGTCTGGAATGTTGCACCTGAGTACCAGGGTACGAAAACTGAGACATATTTGAACACGTCTCCCGATCACATGGTTGATCATACTCTAGGTTCCACATGCATGTTTTAGCTGAAGGAAGAATACCTTAAACCTGGAGAGTTGAGACCCGTGTAATGGGTACCATGCAATATGACTTCAAAGGGTCTTCATTTGCTCACCGAACCTCTCCAATCCTATCACTGCTGCGTTTATGCCCCTGTACACATGCTTGATTCTCTTTCGGAGACATAGCAATCCATAGGTTTTAGGATACTTACTAGTCAGGTACATTCTTAGTCTTTTAATATGCGGTGTTGAGTCCATTTCATTGAGCAAGGAGTAGCTCTTGTCTATTCCATATTTGGCTTAAGGAACTTTATCTGTGCTCATTTCAATCTCTGGTTTTATGCAGCACCCCAACTCACCTTTACCCTTAAGCAAGAATAAGTTGGTTTTCTAAATTTGAGACCCTGTTCTGTTCTGTACTTCAGTTCCTGTGTAGCCAAGTTTACATTCCATGTATTACTGATATCTTATGATGTTTCTTTTTCTGTGTGACTTATTTCAGTTAGAATCATCATACCTGAATCCACTCATTGTGCTGCTAAGGGCCTGATGACACAGATTTCATTGCTGAGTGATATTGCTTTGTAAGTAAATACCACAAGTTCTTTATCCATTTTTCACTTTCTGCGATGTTGAACTTGTACTGTAATCGAGGTTCTTGTAAACACAGCCAGTCCAAACTTTGGGGTGGCTGTGTCTTTTTGATTTTAATTTCCCTAAGCTATAGGACCATAAGTGGAAGTGCCCTAGGTTCTGTTGCTTTGTTTTTTAGATGTTTCAGGAAACACCATACACTTCTCCCAAGTGTCTGTTGGCAATTTACATCCTGCCCATCAGCATAACAAGGCTCCCAGTTCTCCATGGCCTGTCCTGCCTTTCTGGATTTTACACTTTTTTCAGATGGCCCTTTTGACCGGGGGGAAGTGAGACTTCATTGTAGTGCAGATTTCCTTTGCAAGCTTGCTTGGTTGGCCAAAAAGGGCGTATGCGTTTTTTCCTGAATATATTCAGGAAAAAACGCATACGCCCTTTTTGGCCAAGTGCATCATTGTGGACGTTCTGCCTCTTTTCCTATGCTTTCAATGCAATTCCAGTCTACCTCCTGAAATCGGTTTCCTGCAATTCTGTCCCGCTTTCAAGTCCTCTTGGCAGCCTTACTTCAGTCTATTTTTGGACGATAGCTGTCATTTATAACTCTGCAGGTTTGTGAATTACAGTGCCCCTGAGCTCCTTTCTTCAACTCGCTTTCTTGTGAGCTGGCCGCAACACCGCAGGATGGCTTCAGGCCCTAATCTGGTTCCGGCACGGCACGCTGAGCCTTTGCTTAATTCCTCTTCCTTGTGGGAAATGAGAGTTAAATTTGCCCGTCCAGACACCTCCAGCTAGCCTCTCATTGGTTCTCGCTATTCCTGTTCATCTTCCGCAGAAATTGCAAACTGGGCCAAACAGGAGGTTAAAGGGACTGACTCTCCAAGTCGGGAGAGTGTTAGTAAAGCATCTGGAATGTTGCACCCGAGTACCAGGGTATGAAAACTGAGACATATTTGAACACGTCTCCCAATCACATGGTTGATCATACTCTGGGTTCCACATGCATGTTTTAGCTGAAGGAAGAATACCTTAAACCTGGAGAGTTGAGACCCGTGTAATGGGTACCATGCAATATGACTTCAAAGTGTCTTCATTTGCTCACCGAACCTCTCCAATCCTATCACTGCTGCGTTTATGCCCCTGTACACATGCTTGATTCTCTTTCGGAGACATAGCAATCCATAGGTTTTAAGATACTTACTAGTCAGGTACATTCTTAGGCGTTTAATATGGGGTGTTGAGTCCATTTCGTTGAGCAAGGAGTAGCTCTTGTCTATTCCATATTTGGCTTAAGGAACTTTATCTGTGCTCATTTCGATCTCTGGTTTTATGCAGCACCCCAACTCACCTTTACCCTTAAGCAAGCATAAGTTGGTTTTCTAAATTTGAGACCCTGTTCTGTTCTGTAATTCAGTTCCTGTGTAGCCAAGTTTACATTCCGTGTATTACTGATATCTTATGATGTTTCTTTTTCTGTGTGACTTATTTCAGTTAGAATCATCATACCTGAATCCACTCATTGTGCTGCTAAGGGCCTGATGACACAGATTTCATTGCTGAGTGATATTGCTTTGTAAGTAAATACCACAAGATCTTTATCCATTTTTCACTTTCTGCGATGTTGAACTTGTACTGTAAATGAGGTTCTTGTATACAGAGCCGTCCCAAACTTTGGGGTGGCTGTGTCTTTTTGATTTTAATTTCCCTAAGCTATAGGACCATAAGTGGCAGTGCCCTAGGTTCTGTTGCTTTGTTTTTTAGATGTTTCAGGAAACACCATACACTTCTCCCGAGTGGTTGTTGGCAATTTACATCCCGCCCATCAGCATAACAAGGCTCCCAGTTCTCCATGGCCTGTCCTGCCTTTCTGGATTTTACACTTTTTTCAGATGGCCCTTTTGACCGGGGGGAAGTGAGACTTCATTGTAGTGCAGATTTCCTTTGCAAGCTTGCTTGGTTGGCCAAAAAGGGCGTATGCGTTTTTTCCTGAATATATTCAGGAAAAAACGCATACGCCCTTTTTGGCCAAGTGCATCATTGTGGACGTTCTGCCTCTTTTCCTATGCTTTCAATGCAATTCCAGTCTACCTCCTGAAATCGGTTTCCTGCAATTCTGCCCCGCTTTCAAGTCCTCTTGGCAGCCTTACTTCAGTATATTTTTGGACGATAGCTGTCATTTATAACTCTGCAGGTTTGTGAATTACAGTGCCCCTGAGCTCCTTTCTTCAACTTGCTTTCCTGTGACCTGGCCGCAACACCGCAGGATGGCTTCAGGCCCTAATCTGGTTCCGGCAGGGCACGCTGAGCCTTTGGTTAATTCCTCTTCTTGGTGGAAAATGAGAGTTAAATTTGCCCGTCCAGACACCTCCAGCTAGCCTCTCATTGGTTCTCGCTATTCCTGTTCATCTTCCGCAGAAATTGCAAACTGGGCCAAACAGGAGGTTAAAGTGACTGACTCTGCAAGTCTGGAGAGTGTTAGTAAAGCGTCTGGAATGTTGCACCCGAGTACCAGGGTACGAAAACTGAGACATATTTGAACACGTCTCCCGATCACATGGTTGATCATACTCTATGTTCCACATGCATGTTTTAGCTGAAGGAAGAATACCTTAAACCTGGGTAGTTGAAACCCGTGGAATGGGTACCATGCAATATGACTTCAAAGGGTCTTCATTTGCTCACCGAACCTCTCCAATCCTATCACTGCTGCGTTTATATCCCTGTACACATGCTTGATTCTCTTTCGGAGACATAGCAATCCATAGGTTTTAAGATACTTACTAGTCAGGTACATTCTTAGGCGTTTAATATGCGGTGTTGAGTCCATTTCGTTGAGCAAGGAGTAGCTCTTGTCTATTCCATATTTGGCTTAAGGAACTTTATCTGTGCTCATTTCAATCTCTGGTTTTATGCAGCACCCCAACTCACCTTTACCCTTAAGCAAGCATAAGTTGTTTTTCTAAATTTGAAACCCTGTTCTGTTCTGTAATTCAGTTCCTGTGTAGCCAAGTTTACATTCCGTGTATTACTGATACCTTATGATGTCTCTTTTTCTGTGTGACTTATTTCAGTTAGAATCATCATACCTGAATCCACTCATTGTGCTGCTAAGGGCCTGATGACACAGATTTCATTGCTGAGTGATATTGCTTTGTAAGTAAATACCACAACTTCTTTATCCATTTTTCACTTTCTGCGATGTTGAACTTGTACTGTAAACGAGGTTCTTGTAAACAGAGCCGTTCCAAACTTTGGAGTGGCTGTGTCTTTTTGATTTTAATTTCCCTAAGCTATAGGACCATAAGTGGAAGTGCCCTAGGTTCTGTTGCTTTGTTTTTTAGATGTTTCAGGAAACACCATACACTTCTCCAGAGTGGTTGTTGGCAATTTACATCCCGCCCATCAGCATAACAAGGCTCCCAGTTCTCCATGGCCTGTCCTGCCTTTCTGGATTTTACACTTTTTTCAGATGGCCCTTTTGACCGGGGGGAAGTGAGACTTCATTGTAGTGCAGATTTCCTTTGCAAGCTTGCTTGGTTGGCCAAAAAGGGCGTATGCGTTTTTTCCTGAATATATTCAGGAAATATATTCAGGAAAAAAAATATATTCAGGAAAAAACTCATACGCCCTTTTTGGCCAAGTGCATCATTGTGGACGTTCTGCCTCTTTTCCTATGCTTTCAATGCAATTCCAGTCTACCTCCTGAAATCGGTCTCCTGCAATTCTGCCCCACATTCAAGTCCTCTTGGCAGCCTTACTTCAGTATATTTTTGGACGAAAGCTGTCATTTATAACTCTGCAGGTTTGTGAATTACAGTGCCCCTGAGCTCCTTTCTTCAACTCGCTTTCTTTTGAGCTGGCCGCAACACCGCTGGATGGCTTCAGGCCCTAATCTGGTTCCGGCACGGCACGCTGAGCCTTTGGTTAATTCCTCTTCCTGGTGGGAAATGAGAGTTAAATTTGCCCGTCCAGACAGCTCCAGCTAGCCTCTCATTGGTTCTCGCTATTCCTGTTCATCTTCTGCAGAAATTGCAAACTGTGCCAAACAGGAGGTTAAAGGCGCTGACTCTTCAAGTGGGGAGAGTGTGAGTAAATCGTCTGGAATGTTGCACCCGAGTACCAGGGTACGAAAACTGAGACATATTTGAACACGTCTCCCGATCAAATGGTTGATCATACTCTAGGTTCCACATGCATGTTTTAGCTGAAGGAAGAATACCTTAAATTGGGTAGCTGAAACCCGTGGAATGGGTACCATGCAATATGACTTCAAAGGGTCTTCATTTGCTCACCGAACCTCTCCAATCCTATCACTGCTGCGTTTATGCCCCTGTACACATGCTTGATTCTCTTTCGGAGACATAGCAATCCATAGGTTTTAAGATACTTACTAGTCAGGTACATTCTTAGGCGTTTAATATGCGGTGTTGAGTCCATTTCGTTGAGCAAGGAGTAGCTCTTGTCTATTCCATATTTGGCTTAAGGAACTTTATCTGTGCTCATTTCAATCTCTGGTTTTATGCAGCACCCCAACTCACCTTTACCCTTAAGCAAGCATAAGTTGGTTTTCTAAATTTGAGACCCTGTTCTGTTCTGTAATTCAGTTCCTGTGTAGCCAAGTTTCCATTCCGTGTATTACTGATATCTTATGATGTTTCTTTTTCTGTGTGACTTATTAAAGTTAGAATCATCATACCTGAATCCACTCATTGTGCTGCTAAGGGCCTGATGACATAGATTTCATTGCTGAGTGATATTGCTTTGTAAGTGAATACCACAACTTCTTTATCCATTTTTCACTTTCTGCGATGTTGAACTTGTACTGTAAACGAGGTTCTTGTAAACAGAGGCGTCCCAAACTATGGGGTTTCTGTGTCTTTTTGATTTTAATTTCCCTAAGCTATAGGACCATAAGTGGAAGTGCCCTAGGCTCTGTTGCTTTGTTTTTTAGATGTTTCAGGAAACACCATACACTTCTCCTGAGTGTCTGTTGGCAATTTACATCCCGCCCATCAGCATAACAAGGCTCCCAGTTTTCAATGGCCTGTTGCCTTTCTGGATTTCACACTTTTTTCAGATGGCCCTTTTGACCGGGGAGAAGTGAGACTTCATTGTAGTGCAGATTTCCTTTGCAAGCTTGCTTGGTTGGCCAAAAAGGGCGTATGCGTTTTTTCCTGAATATATTCAGGAAAAAACGCATACGCCCTTTTTGGCCAAGTGCATCATTGTGGACGTTCTGCCTCTTTTCCTATGCTTTCAATGCAATTTCAGTCTACCTCCTGAAATCGGTTTCCTGCAATTCTGTCCCGCTTTCAAGTCCTCTTGGCAGCCTTACTTCAGTCTATTTTTGGACGATAGCTGTCATTTATAACTCTGCAGGTTTGTGAATTACAGTGCCCCTGAGCTCCTTTCTTCAACTCGCTTTCTTGTGAGCTGGCCGCAACACCGCAGGATGGCTTCAGGCCTTAATCTGGTTCTGGCACGGCACGCTGAGCCTTTGGTTATTTCCTCCTCCTGGTGGGAAATGAGAGTTAAATTTGCCCGTCCAGACACCTCCAGCTAGCCTCTCATTGGTTCTCACTATTCCTGTTCATCTTCCGCAGAAATTGCAAACTGTGCCAAACAGGAGGTTAAAGGCGCTGACTCTTCAAGTGTGGAGAGTGTCAGTAAAGCGTCTGGAATGTTGCACCCGAGAACCAGGGGTGGAAAACTGAGACATATTTGAACACGTCTCCCGATCAAATGGTTGATCATACTCTAGGTTCCACATGCATGTTTTAGCTGAAGGAAGAATACCTTAAATTGGGTAGCTGAAACCCGTGGAATGGGTACCATGCAATATGACTTCAAAGGGTCTTCATTTGCTCACCGAACCTCTCCAATCCTATCACTGCTGCGTTTATGCCCCTGTACACATGCTTGATTCTCTTTCGGAGACATAGCAATCCATAGGTTTTAAGATACTTACTAGTCAGGTACATTCTTAGGCGTTTAATATGCGGTGTTGAGTCCATTTCGTTGAGCAAGGAGTAGCTCTTGTCTATTCCATATTTGGCTTAAGGAACTTTATCTGTGCTCATTTCAATCTCTGGTTTTATGCAGCACCCCAACTCACCTTTACCCTTAAGCAAGCATAAGTTGGTTTTCTAAATTTGAGACCCTGTTCTGTTCTGTAATTCAGTTCCTGTGTAGCCAAGTTTCCATTCCGTGTATTACTGATATCTTATGATGTTTCTTTTTCTGTGTGACTTATTAAAGTTAGAATCATCATACCTGAATCCACTCATTGTGCTGCTAAGGGCCTGATGACATAGATTTCATTGCTGAGTGATATTGCTTTGTAAGTGAATACCACAACTTCTTTATCCATTTTTCACTTTCTGCGATGTTGAACTTGTACTGTAAACGAGGTTCTTGTAAACAGAGGCGTCCCAAACTATGGGGTGTCTGTGTCTTTTTGATTTTAATTTCCCTAAGCTATAGGACCATAAGTGGAAGTGCCCTAGGCTCTGTTGCTTTGTTTTTTAGATGTTTCAGGAAACACCATACACTTCTCCTGAGTGTCTGTTGGCAATTTACATCCCGCCCATCAGCATAACAAGGCTCCCAGTTTTCAATGGCCTGTTGCCTTTCTGGATTTCACACTTTTTTCAGATGGCCCTTTTGACCGGGGAGAAGTGAGACTTCATTGTAGTGCAGATTTCCTTTGCAAGCTTGCTTGGTTGGCCAAAAAGGGCGTATGCGTTTTTTCCTGAATATATTCAGGAAAAAACGCATACGCCCTTTTTGGCCAAGTGCATCATTGTGGACGTTCTGCCTCTTTTCCTATGCTTTCAATGCAATTTCAGTCTACCTCCTGAAATCGGTTTCCTGCAATTCTGCCCCGCTTTCATGTCCTCTTGGCAGCCTTACTTCAGTATATTTTTGGACGATAGCTGTCATTTATAACTCTGCAGGTTTGTGAATTACAGTGCCCCTGAGCTCCTTTCTTCAACTTGCTTTCCTGTGACCTGGCCGCAACACCGCAGGATGGCTTCAGGCCCTAATCTGGTTCCGGCAGGGCACGCTGAGCCTTTGGTTAATTCCTCTTCTTGGTGGAAAATGAGAGTTAAATTTGCCCGTCCAGACACCTCCAGCTAGCCTCTCATTGGTTCTCGCTATTCCTGTTCATCTTCCGCAGAAATTGCAAACTGGGCCAAACAGGAGGTTAAAGTGACTGACTCTGCAAGTCTGGAGAGTGTTAGTAAAGCGTCTGGAATTTTGCACCCGAGTACCAGGGTACGAAAACTGAGACATATTTGAACACGTCTCCCGATCACATGGTTGATCATACTCTATGTTCCACATGCATGTTTTAGCTGAAGGAAGAATACCTTAAACCTGGGTAGTTGAAACCCGTGGAATGGGTACCATGCAATATGACTTCAAAGGGTCTTCATTTGCTCACCGAACCTCTCCAATCCTATCACTGCTGCGTTTATATCCCTGTACACATGCTTGATTCTCTTTCGGAGACATAGCAATCCATAGGTTTTAAGATACTTACTAGTCAGGTACATTCTTAGGCGTTTAATATGCGGTGTTGAGTCCATTTCGTTGAGCAAGGAGTAGCTCTTGTCTATTCCATATTTGGCTTAAGGAACTTTATCTGTGCTCATTTCAATCTCTGGTTTTATGCAGCACCCCAACTCACCTTTACCCTTAAGCAAGCATAAGTTGTTTTTCCAAATTTGAAACCCTGTTCTGTTCTGTAATTCAGTTCCTGTGTAGCCAAGTTTACATTCCGTGTATTACTGATACCTTATGATGTCTCTTTTTCTGTGTGACTTATTTCAGTTAGAATCATCATACCTGAATCCACTCATTGTGCTGCTAAGGGCCTGATGACACAGATTTCATTGCTGAGTGATATTGCTTTGTAAGTAAATACCACAACTTCTTTATCCATTTTTCACTTTCTGCGATGTTGAACTTGTACTGTAAACGAGGTTCTTGTAAACAGAGCCGTTCCAAACTTTGGAGTGGCTGTGTCTTTTTGATTTTAATTTCCCTAAGCTATAGGACCATAAGTGGAAGTGCCCTAGGTTCTGTTGCTTTGTTTTTTAGATGTTTCAGGAAACACCATACACTTCTCCAGAGTGGTTGTTGGCAATTTACATCCCGCCCATCAGCATAACAAGGCTCCCAGTTCTCCATGGCCTGTCCTGCCTTTCTGGATTTTACACTTTTTTCAGATGGCCCTTTTGACCGGGGGGAAGTGAGACTTCATTGTAGTGCAGATTTCCTTTGCAAGCTTGCTTGGTTGGCCAAAAAGGGCGTATGCGTTTTTTCCTGAATATACTCAGGAAATATATTCAGGAAAAAAAATATATTCAGGAAAAAACGCATACGCCCTTTTTGGCCAAGTGCATCATTGTGGACGTTCTGCCTCTTTTCCTATGCTTTCAATGCAATTCCAGTCTACCTCCTGAAATCGGTCTCCTGCAATTCTGCCCCACATTCAAGTCCTCTTGGCAGCCTTACTTCAGTATATTTTTGGACGAAAGCTGTCATTTATAACTCTGCAGGTTTGTGAATTACAGTGCCCCTGAGCTCCTTTCTTCAACTCGCTTTCTTTTGAGCTGGCCGCAACACCGCCGGATGGCTTCAGGCCCTAATCTGGTTCCGGCACGGCACGCTGAGCCTTTGGTTAATTCCTCTTCCTGGTGGGAAATGAGAGTTAAATTTGCCCGTCCAGACAGCTCCAGCTAGCCTCTCATTGGTTCTCGCTATTCCTGTTCATCTTCTGCAGAAATTGCAAACTGTGCCAAACAGGAGGTTAAAGGCGCTGACTCTTCAAGTGGGGAGAGTGTGAGTAAAGCGTCTGGAATGTTGCACCCGAGTACCAGGGTACGAAAACTGAGACATATTTGAACACGTCTCCCGATCAAATGGTTGATCATACTCTAGGTTCCACATGCATGTTTTAGCTGAAGGAAGAATACCTTAAATTGGGTAGCTGAAACCCGTGGAATGGGTACCATGCAATATGACTTCAAAGGGTCTTCATTTGCTCACCGAACCTCTCCAATCCTATCACTGCTGCGTTTATGCCCCTGTACACATGCTTGATTCTCTTTCGGAGACATAGCAATCCATAGGTTTTAAGATACTTACTAGTCAGGTACATTCTTAGGCGTTTAATATGCGGTGTTGAGTCCATTTCGTTGAGCAAGGAGTAGCTCTTGTCTATTCCATATTTGGCTTAAGGAACTTTATCTGTGCTCATTTCAATCTCTGGTTTTATGCAGCACCCCAACTCACCTTTACCCTTAAGCAAGCATAAGTTGGTTTTCTAAATTTGAGACCCTGTTCTGTTCTGTAATTCAGTTCCTGTGTAGCCAAGTTTCCATTCCGTGTATTACTGATATCTTATGATGTTTCTTTTTCTGTGTGACTTATTAAAGTTAGAATCATCATACCTGAATCCACTCATTGTGCTGCTAAGGGCCTGATGACATAGATTTCATTGCTGAGTGATATTGCTTTGTAAGTGAATACCACAACTTCTTTATCCATTTTTCACTTTCTGCGATGTTGAACTTGTACTGTAAACGAGGTTCTTGTAAACAGAGGCGTCCCAAACTATGGGGTGTCTGTGTCTTTTTGATTTTAATTTCCCTAAGCTATAGGACCATAAGTGGAAGTGCCCTAGGCTCTGTTGCTTTGTTTTTTAGATGTTTCAGGAAACACCATACACTTCTCCTGAGTGGTTGTTGGCAATTTACATCCCGCCCATCAGCATAACAAGGCTCCCAGTTTTCAATGGCCTGTTGCCTTTCTGGATTTCACACTTTTTTCAGATGGCCCTTTTGACCGGGGAGAAGTGAGACTTCATTGTAGTGCAGATTTCCTTTGCAAGCTTGCTTGGTTGGCCAAAAAGGGCGTATGCGTTTTTTCCTGAATATATTCAGGAAAAAACGCATACGCCCTTTTTGGCCAAGTGCATCATTGTGGACGTTCTGCCTCTTTTCCTATGCTTTCAATGCAATTTCAGTCTACCTCCTGAAATCGGTTTCCTGCAATTCTGTCCCGCTTTCAAGTCCTCTTGGCAGCCTTACTTCAGTCTATTTTTGGACGATAGCTGTCATTTATAACTCTGCAGGTTTGTGAATTACAGTGCCCCTGAGCTCCTTTCTTCAACTCGCTTTCTTGTGAGCTGGCCGCAACACCGCAGGATGGCTTCAGGCCTTAATCTGGTTCTGGCACGGCACGCTGAGCCTTTGGTTATTTCCTCCTCCTGGTGGGAAATGAGAGTTAAATTTGCCCGTCCAGACACCTCCAGCTAGCCTCTCATTGGTTCTCACTATTCCTGTTCATCTTCCGCAGAAATTGCAAACTGTGCCAAACAGGAGGTTAAAGGCGCTGACTCTTCAAGTGTGGAGAGTGTCAGTAAAGCGTCTGGAATGTTGCACCCGAGAACCAGGGGTGGAAAACTGAGACATATTTGAACACGTCTCCCGATCAAATGGTTGATCATACTCTAGGTTCCACATGCATGTTTTAGCTGAAGG
The DNA here is from genome assembly GCF_951394435.1 of Stenella coeruleoalba. Classification (NCBI taxonomy): domain Eukaryota; kingdom Metazoa; phylum Chordata; class Mammalia; order Artiodactyla; family Delphinidae; genus Stenella; species Stenella coeruleoalba. The sequence goes on from NW_027646377.1 coordinate 1,296,264, forward strand.
AAGAATACCTTAAATTGGGTAGCTGAAACCCGTGGAATGGGTACCATGCAATATGACTTCAAAGGGTCTTCATTAGCTCACCGAACCTCTCCAATCCTATCACTGCTGCGTTTATACCCCTGTACACATGCTTGATTCTCTTTTGGAGACATAGCAATCCATAGGTTTTACGATACTTACTAGTCAGGTACATTCTTAGGCGTTTAATATGGGGTGTTGAGTCCATTTCGTTGAGCAAGGAGTAGCTCTTGTCTATTCCATATTTGGCTTAAGGAACTTTATCTGTGCTCATTTCAATCTCTGGTTTTATGCAGCACCCCAACTCACCTTTCCCCTTAAGCAAGCATAAGTTGGTTTTCTAAATTTGAGACCCTGTTCTGTTTTGGAATGCAGTTCCTGTGTAGCCAAGTTTACATTCCGTGTATTAGTGATATCTTATGATGTTTCTTTTTCTGTGTGACTTATTTCAGTTAGAATCATCGTACCTGAATCCACTCATTGTGCTGCTAAGGGCCTGATGACATAGATTTCATTGCTGAGTGATATTGCTTTGTAAGTAATACCACAACTTCTTTATCCATTTTTCACTTTCTGCGATGTTGAACTTGTACTGTAAACGAGGTTCTTGTAAACAGAGGCGTCCCAAACTTTGGGGTGGCTGTGTCTTTTTGATTTTAATTTCCCTAAGCTATAGGACCATAAGTGGCAGTGCCCTAGGCTCTGTTGCTTTGTTTTTTAGATGTTTCAGGAAACACCATACACTTCTCCCCAGTGTCTGTTGGCAATTTACATCCCGCCCATCAGCATAACAAGGCTCCCAGTTCTCCATGGCCTGTCCTGCCTTTCTGGATTTTACACTTTTTTCAGATGGCCCTTTTGACCGGGGGGAAGTGAGACTTCATTGTAGTGCAGATTTCCTTTGCAAGCTTGCTTGGTTGGCCAAAAAGGGCGTATGCGTTTTTTCCTGAATATATTCAGGAATAAACGCATACGCCCTTTTTGGCCAAGTGCATCATTGTGGACATTCTGCCTCTTTTCCTATGCTTTCAATGCAATTCCAGTCTACCTCCTGAAATCGGTTTCCTGCAATTCTGCCCCGCTTTCAAGTCCTCTTGGCAGCCTTACTTCAGTATATTTTTGGACGATAGCTGTCATTTATAACTCTGCATGTTTGTGAATTACAGTGCCCCTGAGCTCCTTTCTTCAACTCGCTTTCTTGTGACCTGGCCGCAACACCGCAGGATGGCTTCAGGCCCTAATCTGGTTCCGGCACGACACGCTGAGCCTTTGGTTAATTCCTCTTCCTGGTGGGAAATGAGAGTTAAATTTGCCCGTCCAGACACCTCCAGCTAGCCTCTCATTGCTTCTCGCTATTCCTGTTCATCTTCCGCAGAAATTGCAAACTGGGCCAAACAGGAGGTTAAAGGGACTGACTCTGCAAGTCTGGAGAGTGTTAGTAAAGCGTCTGGAATGTTGCACCCGAGTACCAGGGTACGAAAACTGAGACATATTTGAACACGTCTCCCGATCACATGGTTGATCATACTCTAGGTTCCACATGCATGTTTTAGCTGAAGGAAGAATACCTTAAACCTGGGTAGTTGAAACCCGTGGAATGGGTACCATGCAATATGACTTCAAAGGGTCTTCATTTGCTCACCGAACCTCTCCAATCCTATCACTGCTGCGTTTATGCTGCTGTACACCTGCTTGATTCTCTTTCGGAGACATAGCAATCCATAGGTTTTAAGATACTTACTAGTCATGTACATTCTTACGCGTTGAATATGCGGTGTTGAGTCCATTTCGTTGAGCAAGGAGTAGCTCTTGTCTATTCCATATTTGGCTTAAGGAACTTTATCTGTGCTCATTTCAATCTCTGGTTTTATGCAGCACCCCAACTCACCTTTACCCTTAAGCAAGCATAAGTTGTTTTTCTAAATTTGAAACCCTGTTCTGTTCTGTAATTCAGTTCCTGTGTAGCCAAGTTTACATTCCGTGTATTACTGATACCTTATGATGTTTCTTTTTCTGTGTGACTTATTTCAGTTAGAATCATCATACCTGAATCCACTCATTGTGCTGCTAAGGGCCTGATGACACAGATTTCATTGCTGAGTGATATTGCTTTGTAAGTAAATACCACAACTTCTTTATCCATTTTTCACTTTCTGCGATGTTGAACTTGTACTGTAAACGAGGTTCTTGTAAACAGAGCCGTTCCAAACTTTGGGGTGGCTGTGTCTTTTTGATTTTAATTTCCCTAAGCTATAGGACCATAAGTGGAAGTGCCCTAGGTTCTGTTGCTTTGTTTTTTAGATGTTTCAGGAAACACCATACACTTCTCCAGAGTGGTTGTTGGCAATTTACATCCCGCCCATCAGCATAACAAGGCTCCCAGTTCTCCATGGCCTGTCCTGCCTTTCTGGATTTTACACTTTTTTCAGATGGCCCTTTTGACCGGGGGGAAGTGAGACTTCATTGTAGTGCAGATTTCCTTTGCAAGCTTGCTTGGTTGGCCAAAAAGGGCGTATGCGTTTTTTCCTGAATATATTCAGGAAAAAACGCATACGCCCTTTTTGGCCAAGTGCATCATTGTGGACGTTCTGCCTCTTTTCCTATGCTTTCAATGCAATTCCAGTCTACCTCCTGAAATCGGTTTCCTGCAATTCTGCCCCGCTTTCAAGTCCTCTTGGCAGCCTTACTTCAGTCTATTTTTGGACGATAGCTGTCATTTATAACTCTGCAGGTTTGTGAATTACAGTGCCCCTGAGCTCCTTTCTTCAACTCGCTTTCTTTTGAGCTGGCCGCAACACCGCCGGATGGCTTCAGGCCCTAATCTGGTTCCGGCACGGCACGCTGAGCCTTTGGTTAATTCCTCTTCCTGGTGGGAAATGAGAGTTAAATTTGCCCGTCCAGACACCTCCAGCTAGCCTCTCATTGGTTCTTGCTATTCCTGTTCATCTTCCGCAGAAATTGCAAACTGGGCCACACAGGAGTTTAAAACGACTGACTCTGCAAGTCGGGAGAGTGTTAGTAAAGCATCTGGAATGTTGCACCGGAGTACCAGGGTACAAAAACTGAGACATATTTGAACACGTCTCCCGATCACATGGTTGATCATACTCTAGGTTCCACATGCATGTTTTAGCTGAAGGAAGAATACCTTAAACCTGGGTAGTTGAAACCCGTGGAATGGGTACCATGCAATATGACTTCAAAGGGTCTTCATTTGCTCACGAACCTCTCCAATCCTATCACTGCTGCGTTTATGACCCTGTACACATGCTTGATTCTCTTTCGGAGACATAGCAATCCATAGGTTTTAAGATACTTACTAGTCAGGTACATTCTTACGCGTTTAATATGCGGTGTTGAGTCCATTTCGTTGAGCAAGGAGTAGCTCTTGTCTATTCCATATTTGGCTTAAGGAACTTTATCTGTGCTCATTTCAATCTCTGGTTTTATGCAGCACCCCAACTCACCTTTACCCTTAAGCAAGAATAAGTTGGTTTTCTAAATTTGAGACCCTGTTCTCTTCTGTAATTCAGTTCCTTGTAGCCAAGTTTACATTCCGTGTATTACTGATATCTTATGATGTTTCTTTTTCTTTGTGACTTATTTCACTTAGAATCATCATACCTGAATCCACTCATTGTGCTGCTAAGGGCCTGATGACATAGATTTCATTGCTGAGTGATATTGCTTTGTAAGTAAATACCACAACATCTTTATCCATTTTTCACTTTCTGCGATGTTGAACTTGTACTGTAAACGAAGTTCTTGTAAACAGACCCGTTCCAAACTTTGGGGTGGCTGTGTCTTTTTGATTTTAAATTGCCTAAGCTATAGGACCATAAGTGGAAGTGCCCTAGGCTCTGTTGCTTTGTTTTTTAGATGTTTCAGGAAACACCATACACTTCTCCCGAGTGGTTGTTGGCAATTTACATCCCGCCCTTCAGCATAACAAGGCTCCCATTCTCCATGGCCTGTCCTGCCTTTCTGGATTTTACACTTTTTTCAGATGTCCCTTTTGTCCGGGGGGAAATGAGACTTCATTGTAGTGCAGATTTCCTTTGCAAGCTTGCTTGGTTGGCCAAAAAGGGCGTATGCGTTTTTTCCTGAATATATTCAGGAAAAAACGCATACGCCCTTTTTGGCCAAGTGCATCATTGTGGACGTTCTGCCTCTTTTCCTATGCTTTCAATGCAATTCCAGTCTACCTCCTGAAATCGGTTTCCTGCAATTCTGCCCCACTTTCAAGTCCTCTTGGCAGCCTTACTTCAGTCTATTTTTGGACGATAGCTGTCATTTATAACTCTGCAGGTTTGTGAATTACAGTGCCCCTGAGCTCCTTTCTTCAACTCGCTTTCTTGTGACCTGGCCGTAACACCGCAGGATGGCTTCAGGCCCTAATCTGGTTCCGGCCCGGCATGCTGAGCCTTTGGTTAATTCCTCTTCCTGGTGGGAAATGAGAGTTAAATTTGCCCGTCCAGACACCTCCAGCTAGCCTCTCATTGGTTCTCGCTATTCCTGTTCATCTTCCGCAGAAATTGCAAACTGGGCCAAACAGGAGGTTAAAGGGACTGACTCTCCAAGTCGGGAGTGTGTTAGTAAAGCGTCTGGAATGTTGCACCCGAGTACCAGGGGAGCAAAACTGAGACATATTTGAACACGACTCCCGTTCACATGGTTGATCATACTCTGGGTTCCACATGCATGTTTTAGCTGAAGGAAGAATACCTTAAACCTGGAGAGTTGAGACCCGTGTAATGGATACCATGCAATATGACTTCAAAGGGTCTTCATTTGCTCACCGAACCTCTCCAATCCTATCACTGCTGCGTTTATGCCCCTGTACACACGCTTGATTCTCTTTTGGAGACATAGCAATCCATAGGTTTTAAGATACTTACTAGTCAGGTACATTCTTAGGCGTTTAATATGGGGTTTTGAGTCCATCTCGTTGAGCAAGGAGTAGCTCTTGTCTATTCCATATTTGGCTTAAGGAACTTTATCTGTGCTCATTTCAATCTCTGGTTTTATGCAGCACCACAACTCACCTTTCCCCTTAAGCAAGCATAAGTTGGTTTTCTAAATTTGAGACCCTGTTCTGTTTTGGAATGCAGTTCCTGTGTAGCCAAGTTTACATTCTGTGTATTAGTGATATCTTATGATGTTTCTTTTTCTGTGTGACTTATTTCAGTTAGAATCATCATACCTGAATCCACTCATTGTGCTGCTAAGGGCCTGATGACATAGATTTCATTGCTGAGTGATATTGCTTTGTAAGTAAATACCACAACTTCTTTATCCATTTTTCACTTTCTGCGATGTTGAACTTGTACTGTAAACGAGGTTCTTGTAAACAGAGGCGTCCCAAACTTTGGGGTGGCTGTGTCTTTTTGATTTTAATTTCCCTAAGCTATAGGACCATAAGTGGCAGTGCCCTAGGCTCTGCTGCTTTGTTTTTTAGATGTTTCAGGAAACACCATACACTTCTCCCCAGTGTCTGTTGGCAATTTACATCCCGCCCATCAGCATAACAAGGCTCCCAGTTCTCCATGGCCTGTCCTGCCTTTCTGGATTTTACACTTTTTTCAGATGGCCCTTTTGACCGGGGGGAAGTGAGACTTCATTGTAGTGCAGATTTCCTTTGCAAGCTTGCTTGGTTGGCCAAAAAGGGCGTATGCGTTTTTTCCTGAATATATTCAGGAAAAAACGCATACGCCCTTTTTGGCCAAGTGCATCATTGTGGACGTTCTGCCTCTTTTCCTATGCTTTCAATGCAATTCCAGTCTACCTCCTGAAATCGGGTTCCTGCAATTCTGCCCCGCTTTCAAGTCCTCTTGGCAGCCTTACTTCAGTCTATTTTTGGACGATAGCTGTCATTTATAACTCTGCAGGTTTGTGAATTACAGTGCCCCTGAGCTCCTTTCTTCAACTCGCTTTCTTTTGAGCTGGCCGCAACACCGCAGGATGGCTTCAGGCCCTAATCTGGTTCCGGCACGGCACGCTGAGCCTTTGGTTAATTCCTCTTCCTGGTGGGAAATGAGAGTTAAATTTGCCCGTCCAGACACCTCCAGCTAGCCTCTAATTGGTTCTCGCTATTCCTGTTCATCTTCTGCAGAAATTGCAAACTGGGCCAAACAGGAGGTTAAAGGGACTGACTCTGCAAGTCTGGAGAGTGTTAGTAAAGCGTCTGGAATGTTGCACCCGAGTACCAGGGTACGAAAACTGAGACATATTTGAACACGTCTCCCGATCACATGGTTGATCATACTCTAGGTTCCACATGCATGTTTTAGCTGAAGGAAGAATACCTTAAATCTGGGTAGTTGAAACCCGTGGAATGGGTACCATGCAATATGACTTCAAAGGGTCTTCATTTGCTCACCGAACCTCTCCAATCCTATCACTGCTGCGTTTATGCCCCTGTACACATGCTTGATTCTCTTTCGGAGACATAGCAATCCATAGGTTTTAAGATACTTACTAGTCAGGTACATTCTTACGCGTTTAATATGCGGTGTTGAGTCCATTTCGTTGAGCAAGGAGTAGCTCTTGTCTATTCCATATTTGGCTTAAGGAACTTTATCTGTGCTCATTTCAATCTCTGGTTTTATGCAGCACCCCAACTCACCTTTCCCCTTAAGCAAGAATAAGTTGGTTTTCTAAATTTGAGACCCTGTTCTGTTCTGTAATTCAGTTCCTGTGTAGCCAAGTTTACATTCCGTGTATTACTGATACCTTATGATGTTTCTTTTTCTGTGTGACTTATTTCAGTTAGAATCATCATACCTGAATCCACTCATTGTGCTGCTAAGGGCCTGATGACACAGATTTCATTGCTGAGTGATATTGCTTTGTAAGTAAATACTACAACTTCTTTATCCATTTTTCACTTTCTGCGATGTTGAACTTGTACTGTAAACGAGGTTCTTGTAAACAGAGGCGTCCCAAACTTTGGGGTGGCTGTGTCTTTTTGATTTTAATTTCCCTAATCTATAGGACCATAAGTGGAAGTGCCCTAGTTTCTGTTGCTTTGTTTTTTAGATGTTTCAGGAAACACCATACACTTCTCCAGAGTGGTTTTTGGCAATTTACATCCCGCCCATCAGCATAACAAGGCTCCCAGTTCTCCATGGCTTGTCCTGCCTTTCTGGATTTTACACTTTTTTCAGATGGCCCTTTTGACCGGGGGGAAGTGAGACTTCATTGTAGTGCAGATTTCCTTTGCAAGCTTGCTTGGTTGGCCAAAAAGGGCGTATGCGTTTTTTCCTGAATATATTCAGGAAAAAACGCATACGCCCTTTTTGGCCAAGTGCATCATTGTGGACGTTCTGCCTCTTTTCCTATGCTTTCAATGCAATTCCAGTCTACCTCCTGAAATCGGGTTCCTGCAATTCTGCCCCACATTCAAGTCCTCTTGGCAGCCTTACTTCAGTATATTTTTGGACGATAGCTGTCATTTATAACTCTGCAGGTTTGTGAATTACAGTGCCCCTGAGCTCCTTTCTTCAACTCGCTTTCTTGTGACCTGGCCGCAACACCGCAGGATGGCTTCAGGCCCTAATCTGGTTCCGGCACGGCACGCTGAGCCTTTGGTTATTTCCTCTTCCTGGTGGGAAATGAGAGTTAAATTTGCCCGTCCAGACACCTCCAGCTAGCCTCTCATTGGTTCTCGCTATTCCTGTTCATCTTCCGCAGAAATTGCAAACTGGGCCAAACAGGAGGTTAAAGGCGCTCACTCTCCAAGTGGGGAGAGTGTTAGTAAAGCGTCTGGAATGTTGCACCCGAATACCAGGGTACGAAAACTGAGACATATTTGAACACGTCTCCCGATCACATGGTTGATCATACTCTAGGTTCCACATACATGTTTTAGCTGAAGGAAGAATACCTTAAACCTGGGTAGTTGAAACCCGTGGAATGGGTACCATGCAATATGACTTCAAAGGGTCTTCATTTGCTCACCGAACCTCTCCAATCCTATCACTGCTGCGTTTATGCCGCTGTACACATGCTTGATTCTCTTTTGGAGACATAGCCATCCATAGGTTTTACGATACTTACTAGTCAGGTACATTCTTAGGCGTTTAATATGCGGTGTTGAGTCCATTTCGTTGAGCAAGGAGTAGCTCTCGTCTATTCCATATTTGGCTTAAGGAACTTTATCTGTGCTCATTTCAATCTCTGGTTTTATGCAGCACCCCAACTCACCTTTACCCTTAAGCAAGCATAAGTTGGTTTTCTAAATTTGAGACCCTGTTCTGTTCTGTAATTCAGTTCCTGTGTAGCCAAGTTTCCATTCCGTGTATTACTGATATCTTATGATGTTTCGTTTTCTGTGTGACTTATTTCAGTTAGTATCATCATACCTGAATCCACTCATTGTGCTGCTAAGGGCCTGATGACATAGATTTCATTGCTGAGTGATATTGCTTTGTAAGTAAATACCACAACTTCTTTATCCATTTTTCACTCTCTGTGATATTGAACTTGTACGGTAAACGAGGTTCTTGTAAACAGAGGCGTCCCAAACTTTGGGGTGGCTGTGTCTTGTTGATTTTAATTTCCCTAAGCTATAGGACCATAAGTGAAAGTGCCCTAGGCTCTGTTGCTTTGTTTTTTAGATGTTTCAGGAAACACCATACACTTCTCCTGAGTGTCTGTTGGCAATTTACATCCCGCCCATCAGCATAACAAGGCTCCCAGTTCTCCATGGCCTGTCCTGCCTTTCTGGATTTTACACTTTTTTCAGATGGCCCTTTTGACCGGGGAGAAGTGAGACTTCATTGTAGTGCAGATTTCCTTTGCAAGTTTGCTTGGTTGGCCAAAAAGGGCGTATGCGTTTTTTCCTGAATATATTCAGGAAAAACGCATACGCCCTTGTTGGCCAAGTGCATCATTGTGGACGTTCTGCCTCTTTTCCTATGCTTTCAATGCAATTCCAGTCTACCTCCTGAAATCGGTTTCCTGCAATTCTGCCCCGCTTTCAAGTTCTCTTGGCAGCCTTACTTCAGTCTATTTTTGGACGATAGCTGTCATTTATAACTCTGCAGGTTTGTGAATTACAGTGCCCCTGAGCTCCTTTCTTCAACTCGCTTTCTTGTGACCTGGCCGCGAAACCGCAGGATGGCTTCAGGCCCTAATGTGGTTCCCGCATGGCACGCTGAGCCTTAGCTTAATTCCTCTTCCTGGTGGGAAATGAGAGTTAAATTTGCCCGTTCAGACACCTCCAGGGAGTCTCTCATTGGTTCTCGCTATTCCTGTTCATCTTCCGCAGAAATTGCAAACTGGGGCAAACAGGAGGTTAAAGGCGCTGACTCTCCAAGTCGGGAGAGTGTTAGTAAAGCATCTGGAATGTTGCACCCGAGTACCAGGGGAGGAAAACTGAGACATATTTGAACACGTCTCCCGTTCACACGGTTGATCATACTCTGGGTTCCACATGCATGTTTTAGCTGAAGGAAGAATACCTTAAACCTGGAGAGTTGAGACCCGTGTAATGGGTACCATGCAATATGACTTCAAAGGGTCTTCATTTGCTCACCGAACCTCTCCAATCCTATCACTGCTGCGTTTATGCCCCTGTACACATGCTTGATTCTCTTTCAGAGACATAGCAATCCATAGGTTTTAAGATACTTACTAGTCAGGTACATTCTTCGGCGTTTAATATGCGGTGTTGAGTCCATTTCGTTGAGCAAGGAGTAGCTCTTGTCTATTCCATATTTGGCTTAAGGAACTTTATCTGTGCTCATTTCAATCTCTGGTTTTATGCAGCACCCCAACTCACCTTTCCCCTTAAGCAAGCATAAGTTGGTTTTCTAAATTTAAGACCCTGTTCTGTTTTGGAATTCAGTTCCTGTGTAGCCAAGTTTACATTCCGTGTATTAGTGATATCTTATGATGTTTCTTTTTCTGTGTGACCTATTTCAGTTAGAATCATCGTACCTGAATCCACTCATTATGCTGCTACGGTCCTGATGACACAGATTTCATTGCTGAGTGATATTGCTTTGTAAGTAAATACCACAAATTTTTTATCCATTTTTCACTTTCTGCGATGTTGAACTTGTACTGTAATCTAGGTTCTTGTAAACAGAGCAGTTCCAATCTTTGGGGTGGCTGTGTCTTTTTGATTTTAAATTCCCTAAGCTATAGGACCATAAGTGGAAGTGCCCTAGGCTCTGTTACTTTGTTTTTTAGATGTTTCAGGAAACACCATACACTTCTCCCAAGTGTCTGTTGGTAATTTACATCCCGCCCATCAGCATAACAAGGCTCCCAGTTCTCAATGGCCTGTTGCCTTTCTGGATTTTACACTTTTTTCAGATGGCCCTTTTGACCAGGGGGAAGTGAGACTTCATTGTAGTGCAGATTTCCTTTGCAAGCTTGCTTGGTTGGCCAAAAAGGGCGTATGCGTTTTTTCCTGAATATATTCAGGAAAAAACACATACGCCCTTTTTGGCCAAGTGCATCATTGTGGACGTTCTGCCTCTTTTCCTATGCTTTCAATGCAATTCCAGTCTACCTCCTGAAATCGGTTTCCTGCAATTCTGCCCCGCTTTCAAGTCCTCTTGGCAGCCTTACTTCAGTCTATTTTTGGACGATAGCTGTCATTTATAACTCTGCAGGTTTGTGAATTACAGTGCCCCTGAGCTCCTTTCTTCAACTTACTTTCTTGTGACCTGGCCGCAACACCGCAGGATGGCTTCAGGCCCTAATCTGGTTCCGGCCCGGCATGCTGAGCCTTTCGTTAATTCCTCTTCCTGGTGGGAAATGAGAGTTAAATTTGCCCGTCCAGACACCTCCAGCTAGCCTCTCATTGGTTCTCGCTATTCCTGTTCATCTACCGGAGAAATTGCAAACTGGGCCAAACAGGAAGTTAAAGGGACTGACTCTCCAAGTCGGGAGAGTGTTAGTAAAGTGTCTGGAATGTTGCACCCGAGTACCAGGGGAGGAAAACTGAGACATATTTGAACACATCTCCAGTTCACATGGTTGATCATACTCTGGGTTCCACATGCATGTTTTAGCTGAAGGAAGAATACCTTAAACCTGGAGAGTTGAGACCCGTGTAATGGGTACCATGCAATATGACTTCAAAGGGTCTTCATTTGCTCACCGAACCTCTCCAATCCTATCACTGCTGCGTTTATGCCCCTGTACACACGCTTGATTCTCTTTTGGAGACATAGCAATCCATAGGTTTTAAGATACTTACTAGTCAGGTACATTCTTAGGCGTTTAATATGGGGTTTTGAGTCCATTGCGTTGAGCAAGGAGTAGCTCTTGTCTATTCCATATTTGGCTTAAGGAACTTTATCTGTGCTCATTTCAATCTCTGGTTTTATGCAGCACCCCAACTCACCTTTCCCCTTAAGCAAGCATAAGGTGGTTTTCTAAATTTGAGACCCTGTTCTGTTTTGGAATGCAGTTCCTCTGTAGCCAAGTTTACATTCCGTGTATTAGTGATATCTTATGATGTTTCTTTTTCTGTGTGACTTATTTCAGTTAGAATCATCGTACCTGAATCCACTCATTATGCTGCTAGGGGCCTGATGACATAGATTTCATTGCTGAGTGATACTGCATTGTACGTAAGTACCACAAGTTCTTTATCCATTTTTCACTTTCTGTGATATTGAACTTGTACGGTAAACGAGGTTCTTGTAAACGGAGGCGTCCCAAACTTTGGGGTGGCTGTGTCTTTTTGATTTTAATTTCCCTAAGCTATAGGACCATAAGTGGAAGTGCCCTAGGCTCTGTTGCTTTGTTTTTTAGATGTTTCAGGAAACACCATACACTTCTCCCAAGTGTCTGTTGGCAATTTACATCCCGCCCATCAGCATAACAAGGCTCCCAGTTCTCCATGGCCTGTCCTGCCTTTCTGGATTTTACACTTTTTTCAGATGGCCCTTTTGACCGGGGAGAAGTGAGACTTCATTGTAGTGCAGATTTCCTTTGCAAGCTTGCTTGGTTGGCCAAAAAGGGCGTATGCGTTTTTTCCTGAATATATTCAGGATAAAACGCATACGCCCTTTTTGGCCAAGTGCATCATTGTGGACGTTCTGCCTCTTTTCCTATGCTTTCAATGCAATTCCAGTCTACCTCCTGAAATCGGTTTCCTGCAATTCTGCCCCGCTTTCAAGTCCTCTTGGCAGCCTTACTTCAGTATATTTTTGGACGATAGCTGTCATTTATAACTCTGCAGGTTTGTGAATTACAGTGCCCCTGAGCTCCTTTCTTCAACTCGCTTTCTTTTGAACTGGCCGCAACACCGCAGGATGACTTCAGGCCCTAATCTGGTTCCGGCACGGCTCGCTGAGCCTTTGGTTAATTCCTCTTCCTGGTGGGAAATGAGAGTTAAATTTGCCCATCCAGACACCTCCAGCTAGTCTCTTATTCCTTCTCGCTATTCCTGTTCATCTTCCACAGAAATTGCAAACTGGGCCAAACAGGAGGTTAAAGGGACTGACTCTCCAAGTGGGGAGAGTGTTAGTAAAGCGTCTGGAATGTTGCACCCGAGTACCAGGGTACGAAAACTGAGACATATTTGAACACGTCTCCCGATCACATGGTTGATCATACTCTAGGTTCCACATGCATGTTTTAGCTGAAGGAAGAATACCTTAAACCTAGGTAGTTGAAACCCGTGGAATGGGTACCATGCAATATGACTTCAAAGGGTCTTCATTTGCTCACGAACCTCTCCAATCCTATCACTGCTGCGTTTATGCCCCTGTACACATGCTTGATTCTCTTTCGGAGACATAGCAATCCATAGGTTTTAAGATACTTACTAGTCAGGTACATTCTTAGGCGTTTAATATGCGGTGTTGAGTCCATTTCGTTGAGCAAGGAGTAGCTCTAGTCTATTCCATATTTGGCTTAAGGAACTTTATCTGTGCTCATTTCAATCTCTGGTTTTATGCAGCACCCCAACTCACCTTTCCCCTTAAGCAAGCATAAGTTGGTTTTCTAAATTTGAGACCCTGTTCTGTTCTGTAATTCAGTTCCTGTGTAGCCAAGTTTACATTCCGTGTATTACTGATATCTTATGATGTTTCTTTTTCTGTGTGACTTATTTCAGTTAGAATCATCATACCTGAATCCACTTGTGCTGCTAAGGGCCTGATGACACAGATTTCATTGCTGAGTGATATTGCTTTGTAAGTAAATACCAGAAATTCTTTATCCATTTTTCACTTTCTGCGATGTTGAACTTGTACTGTAAACGAGGTTCTTGTAAACAGAGCTGTTCCAAACTTTGGGGTGGCTGTGTCTTTTTGATTTTAATTTCCCTAAGCTATAGGACCATAAGTGGAAGTGCCCTAGGCTCTGTTGCTTTGTTTTTTAGATGTTTCAGGAAACACCATACACTTCTCCCAAGTGTCTGTTGGCAATTTACATCCCGCCCATCAGCATAACAAGGCTCCCAGTTCTCAATGGCCTGTTGCCTTTCTGGATTTTACACTTTTTTCAGATGGCCCTTTTGACCGGGGGGAAGTGAGACTTCATTGTAGTGCAGATTTCCTTTGCAAGCTTGCTTGGTTGGCCAAAAAGGGCGTATGCGTTTTTACCTGAATATATTCAGGAAAAAACGCATACGCCCTTTTTGGCCAAGTGCATCATTGTGGACGTTCTGCCTCTTTTCCTATGCTTTCAATGCAATTCCAGTCTACCTCCTGAAATCGGTTTCCTGCAATTCTGCCCCGCTTTCAAGTCCTCTTGGCAGCCTTACTTCAGTCTATTTTTGGACGATAGCTGTCATTTATAACTCTGCAGGTTTGTGAATTACAGTGCCCCTGAGCTCCTTTCTTCAACTCGCTTTCTTGTGACCTGGCCGCAACACCGCAGTATGGCTTCAGGCCCTAATCTGGTTCCGGCCGGCACGCTGAGCCTTCGGTTATTTCCTCTTCCTGGTGGGAAATGAGAGTTAAATTTGCCCGTCCAGACACCTCCAGCTAGCCTCTCATTGGTTTTCGCTATTCCTGTTCATCTTCCGCAGATATTGGAAACTGGGCCAAACATGAGGTTAAAGGGACTGACTCTCCAGGTCGGGAGAGTGTTAGTAAAGCGTCTGGAATGTTGCACCCGAGTACCAGGGTACGAAAACTGAGACATATTTGAACACATCTCCCGATCACATGGTTGATCATACTCTAGGTTCCACATGCATGTTTTAGCTGAAGGAAGAATACCTTAAACCTGGAGAGTTGAGACCCGTGTAATGGGTACCATGCAATATGACTTCAAAGGGTCTTCATTTGCTCACCAAACCTCTCCAATCCTATCACTGCTGCGTTTATGCCCCTGTACACATGCTTGATTCTCTTTCGGAGACATAGCAATCCATAGGTTTTAAGATACTTACTAGTCAGGTACATTCTTAGGCGTTTAATATGCGGTGTTGAGTCCATTTCGTTGAGCAAGGAGTAGCTCTTGTCTATTCCATATTTGACTTAAGGAACTTTATCTGTGCTCATTTCAATCTCTGGTTTTATGCAGCACCCCAATTCACCTTTCCCCTTAAGCAAGCATAAGTTGGTTTTCTAAATTTGAGACCCTGTTCTGTTCTGTAATTCAGTTCCTGTGTAGCCAAGTTTCCATTCCGTGTATTACTGATATCTTATGATGTTTCTTTTTCTGTGTGACTTATTTCAGTTAGAATCATCATACCTGAATCCACTCATTGTGCTGCTAAGGGCCTGATGACACAGATTTCATTGCTGAGTGATATTGCTTTGTAAGTAAATACCACAATTTCTTTATCCATTTTTCACTTTCTGCGATGTTGAACTTGTACTGTAAACGAGGTTCTTGTAAACAAAGCCGTTCGAAACTTTGGGGTGGCTGTGTCTTTTTGATTTTAAATTCCCTAAGCTATAGGACCATAAGTGGAAGTGCCCTAGGTTCTGTTGCTTTGTTTTTTAGATGTTTCAGGAAACACCATACACTTCTCCCGAGTGGTTGTTGGCAATTTACATCCCGCCCATCAGCATAACAAGGCTCCCAGTTCTCCATGGCCTGTCCTGCCTTTCTGGATTTTACACTTTTTTCAGATGGCCCTTTTGACCGGGGGGAAGTGAGACTTCATTGTAGTGCAGATTTCCTTTGCAAGCTTGCTTGGTTGGCCAAAAAGGGCGTATGCGTTTTTTCCTGAATATATTCAGGAAAAAACGCATACGCCCTTTTTGGCCAAGTGCATCATTGTGGACGTTCTGCCTCTTTTCCTATGCTTTCAATGCAATTCCAGTCTACCTCCTGAAATCGGTTTCCTGCAATTCTGCCCCGCTTTCAAGTCCTCTTGGCAGCCTTACTTCAGTGTATTTTTGGACGATAGCTGTCATTTATAACTCTGCAGGTTTGTGAATTACAGTGCCCCTGAGCTCCTTTCTTCAACTCGCTTTCTTTTGAGCTGGCCGCAACACCGCAGGATGGCTTCAGGCCCTAATCTGGTTCCGGTACGGCACGCTGAGCCTTTGGTTATTTCCGCTTCCTGGTGGGAAATGAGAGTTAAATTTGCCCGTCCAGACACCTCCAGCTAGCCTCTCATTGGTTCTCGCTATTCCTGTTCATCTTCTGCAGAAATTGCAAACTGGGCCAAACAGGAGGTTAAAGGCACTGACTCTCCAAGTCGGGAGAGTGTTAGTAAAGCGTCTGGAATGTTGCACCCGAGTACCAGGGGAGGAAAACTGAGACATATTTGAACACGTCTACCGATCACATGGTTGATCATATTCTGGGTTCCACATGCATCTTTTAGCTGAAGGAAGAATACCTTAAACCTGGAGAGTTGAGACCCGTGTAATGGGTACCATGCAATATGACTTCAAAGGGTCTTCATTTGCGCACTGATCCTCTCCAATCCTATCACTGCTGCGTTTATGCCCCTGTACACACACTTGATTCTCTTTTGGAGACATAGCAATCCATAGGTTTTAAGATACTTACTAGTCAGGTACATTCTTAGGCGTTTAATATGTGGTTTTGAGTCCATTTCGTTGAGCAAGGAGTAGCTCTTGTCTATTCCATATTTGGCTTAAGGAACTTTATCTGTGCTCATTTCAATCTCTGGTTTTATGCAGCACCCCAACTCACCTTTCCCCTTAAGCAAGCATAAGTTGGTTTTCTAAATTTGAGACCCTGTTCTGTTTTGGAATGCAGTTCCTGTGTAGCCAAGTTTACATTCCGTGTATTAGTGATATCATATGATGTTTCTTTTTCTCTGTGACTTATTTCAGTTAGAATCATCGTACCTGAATCCACTCATTATGCTGCTACGGGCCTGATGACATAGATTTCATTGCTGGGTGATACTGCATTGTACGTAAGTACCACAAGTTCTTTATCCATTTTTCACTTTCTGTGATATTGAACTTCTACGGTAAATGAGGTTCTTGTAAACGGAGGCGTCCCAAACTTTGGGGTGGCTGTGTCTTTTTGATTTTAATTTCCCTAAGCTATAGGACCATAAGTGGAAGTGCCCCAGGCTTTGTTCCTTTGTTTTTTAGATGTTTCAGGAAACACCATACACTTCTCCCGAGTGGTTGTTGGCAATTTACATCCCGCCCATCAGCATAACAAGGCTCCCAGTTCTCCATGGCCTGTCCTGCCTTTCTGGATTTTACACTTTTTTCAGATGGCCCTTTTGACCGGGGGGAAGTGAGACTTCATTGTAGTGCAGATTTCCTTTGCAAGCTTGCTTGGTTGGCCAAAAAGGGCGTATGCGTTTTTTCCTGAATATATTCAGGAAAAAACGCATACGCCCTTTTTGGCCAAGTGCATCATTGTGGACGTTCTGCCTCTTTTCCTATGCTTTCAATGCAATTCCAGTCTACCTCCTGAAATCGGTTTCCTGCAATTCTGCCCCGCTTTCAAGTCCTCTTGGCAGCCTTACTTCAGTCTATTTTTGGACGATAGCTGTCATTTATAACTCTGCAGGTTTGTGAATTACAGTGCCCCTGAGCTCCTTTCTTCAACTCGCTTTCTTGTGAGCTGGCCGCAACACCGCAGGAGGTCTTCAGGCCCTAATCTGGTTCTGGCACGGCACGATGAGCCTTTGGTTAATTCCTCTTCCTGGTGGGAAATGAGAGTTAAATTTGCCCATCCAGACACCTCCAGCTAGTCTCTCATTGGTTCTCGCTATTCCTGTTCATCTTCCGCAGAAATTGCAAACTGGGCCATAGAGGAGGTTAAAGGCGCTGACTCTCCAAATGGGGAGAGTGTTAGTAAAGCGTCTGGAATGTTGCACCCGAGTACCAGGGGAGGAAAACTGAGACATATTTGAACACGTCTCCCATTCACACGGTTGATCATACTCTGGGTTCCACATGCATGTTTTAGCTGAAGGAAGAATACCTTAAACCTGGAGAGTTGAGACCCGTGGAATGGGTACCATGCAATATGACTTCAAAGGGTCTTCATTTGCTCACCGAACCTCTCCAATCCTATCACTGCTGCGTTTATGCCCCTGTACACACGCTTGATTCTCTTTTGGAGACATAGCAATCCATAGGTTTTAAGATACTTACTAGTCAGTTACATTCTTAGGCGTTTAATATGGGGTGTTGAGTCCATTTCGTTGAGCAAGGAGTAGCTCTTGTCTATTCCATATTTGGCTTAAGGAACTTTATCTGTGCTCATTTCAATCTCTGGTTTTATGCAGCACCACAACTCACCTTTACCCTTAAGCAAGCATAAGTTGGTTTTCTAAACTTGAGACACTGTTCTGTTTTGTAATTCAGTTCCTGTGTAGCCAAGTCGACATTCTGTGTATTAATGATACCTTATGATGTTTCTTTTCTGTGTGACTTATTTCAGTTCGAATCATCATACCTGAATCCACTCATTATGCTGCTACAGGCCTGATGACATAGATTTCATTGCTGAGTGATATTGCATTGTACGTAAGTACCACAAGTTCTTTATCCATTTTTCACTTTCTGCAATATTGAACTTGTACGGTAAACGAGGTTCTTGTAAACAGAGGCGTCCCAAACTTTGGGGTGGCTGTGTCTTTTTGATTTTAATTTCCCTAAGCTATAGGACCATAAGTGGAAGTGCCCTAGGCTCTGTTGCTTTGTTTTTTAGATGTTTCAGGAAACACCATACACTTCTCCAGAGTGGCTGTTGGCAATTTACATCCCGCCCATCAGCATAAGAAGGCTCCCAGTTCTCCATGGCCTGTCGTGCCTTTATGGATTTTACACTTTTTTCAGATGGCCCTTTTGACCAGGTGGAAGTGAGACTTTATTGTAGTGCAGATTTCCTTTGCAAGCTTGCTTGGTTGGCCAAAAAGGGCGTATGTGTTTTTTCCTGAATATATTCAGGAAAAAACGCATACGCCCTTTTTGGCCAAGTGCATCATTGTTGAGTTTCTGACTCTCTTCATATGTTTTCAATGCAATTCCAGTCTACCTCCTGAAATCGGTTTCCTGCAATTCTGCCTTGCTTTCAATGCCTCTTCATAGCCTTACCTCAATATATTTTTTAAAAATAGTTGGCCTTTATAACTCTGCAGGTTTTTGAATTGCAGTGGCCCTTAGCTCCATTTTCTAGCTCTTATTTTTGTGGTCTTGCCCCGTAACCACAGGATTCCTTGAAGCCCTATTTTTCTTCTGGGGCACCTTGCTGTGCCTTTGGTTAATTCTTCTTACTGATGTGATATTAGAGTGACATGTGCCCATTGAAACCGCTACAGCTAGTTTCTCACTGGTTCCCCCTATTCCCATTCATCCTCTGCACTAACTGCAGACTGTGCGATACCAGAACTTAAAGGCATTGACTCCATGTGGGGATGTTGTTAGTAAAGCGGCTGGAATGTCGATCCGGAGCCCCAGGAGAGGAAAAATGAGGTGCGTTTTAGAAACCTTTCCCGATCATATGGTATACCAGTCGCTGGGTTTCCCAAGCATGGTTTAGCTGTAGGAAGATTCCCTTCAACCTGGAGTGTTGGGACCCTTGGACTGAGTAGCATGAAGTATTGCATTAAACTTTCGGCAGTTGCTCACCAAAGCTCACCAATCCTGTCAGCCCCAAGTGTCCAGCCTTATGTCTTATCCAGCTTTGGGTTTATATGTGGTCAATCCAGGTTGCATCACAGCCCCTGAGCGAATTTTGTAAGAATTTTTCTCTCTTTCATTGTTTCAGCATTTTGTTTTTAAAATTTATTTCTATAATGGGGTTTAGCTCCTTTTCACTGCTGTGTTTGTGCCGCTCTGCACACACTTGATTCCCTTATGGAGATATATCAATACATGGGTTTTAAGATTCTTATTCCTCAGATATATTTCTCTGCGGTGTATAGGGTGTGTTGAGGCCTGTTCATTGAGCAAGGTGTAGATCTTGTCTAATACCTATTTGGTTTATTGAACGGTATCTGTGCTAATTTCAAACTCTGGTTTTATGCATCACCCCACCTCTCCTTTCCCCTTAAGCTGACATAAGTGTGTTTTCTAAATGTGAGACACTGTTCTGTTCTGTAATTCATTTCTTGTGCAGCCATATTTACCCTCCCTCTATAAGTGATATCTTATGATATGTTTCTTTTTCTGTTTGACTTATTTCAAGTAGTATTATCGGACCTAAATCCACTCTTTATCCTTCTACTAGCCTTATTACATTGATTTCATGGTGAAGAGATATTCCATTGTACATAAGTACCACATCTTCTTTATCCATTGTTCTCTTTCCTGGGATATTTAAGGTGTACTGAAGTTGAGGTTCTTGTAAACAGAGTAGCCCTAAACTGTGGTGTGCTTGTGTCTTGTTGATTTTTAGACTTCCCTAGATATACTCCCATGATTGGAAGGGTCCTATGCTCTGTAGCTCTGTTTTTTAGATGATTTAGGAACCACCATACACTTCTCCAGAGTGGCTCTCGGCAGTTCACACACTACCCATCAGCGTATAAAGGCTCCCTGTTCTCCATGGCCTGTCCTGCATTTCTGGTTTTTACAATTTTTTAGGATGGCCCTTTTGACCGGTGGGAAGTGAGACTTCTTTGTTGTGCACATTTGCATTGCTTGCTTGCTTCGTTGCCCATAAAGTGCGTATGCGTTTTTTCCTGGATATAATCAGGAAAAAACGCATACGTCCTTTTGGGCCAACTGCATCATTGTCGAAATTCTGCCGCTTTTCATGTGCGTTAAAGACGAGTCCAATCTCTCTCTTGAAATCTGTTTCTTGCAATTCTGTGTTGCATTCAGATCCTCTTCTTTGCCTTACCTCAACATATTTTTGGACGTTAGTTTTCATTTATAACTCTGCAGGTTTGTGAATTGCAGTGACCCTGAGCTCCATTTTTTAAGTTGCTCTTTTGTGAGCTGGCCTCAAACCCGCAGGATTGCTTCAGGCCCTATTTTGGCTCCGGCGAGGCAGGCTGAGCCTTTCTTTAATTCTTACTCTTAATGGGAAATTAGAGTGATATGTGCCCGTCCAAACCCCTACAACTCTTCTCTCATTGGTTCCCCCTCTTCCCGTTCATCCTCCTCACAATTTGCAAAATGTGTGAAACAGAAGTTTAAATGTGCTGATTCTCCAAGTGGGGAGATTCTAAGTAGCGTGGCTGGAATGGTGAACAGGAGCACCAGGAGAGGATAAATGAGGTGCATTTTAGACACATCTCCCGATCACATGGTGTACAGTCCTCTGGGTTTTCCATGCATGTTTTAGCTGTAGGAAGATCCCTTGAACCTGCAGATTTGGGACCCATTGAATGGGTACCAGGTAGTATTACTTTAAAGGGTGTGCATTTCCTCACCCAACCTCACATTTCTCTTAGCACAAACAGTTTCCAGCCTTATGTCTCATCCTGCTGTGGGTCTAGATGTGTTCAATCCATGTTGCATCACCGTCCCTGAGGAAAAGTTGTAAGAGGTTTTCTCTGTCTCTCTGTCGTTTATTTTTTTCAATTTATTACTATATTGGTTACAGCTGATTTTCAAAGCTCTGTTTCTTGCTGCTGTACATCCACTTGATTCACGTACAGAGAGACATCAATAAATTCTTTTTCAGATTCTTACCAGTCGTATATATTCTTTTCCGGTGACTTGAGTGTGCTGAGTGCAGTTCTTTTAGCTACCGTGTAGGCCTTGTTGATTATCAGTTTGGTATTTGGAATGGTATCTTTGCTAATTTCAACCTCCTGGATGATGCCTCACCCCTCCCCACCTTTCCCGTTTAGCAGCCTTATGCGTGTTTTCTACATATTTGACTATGTTTTTGTTTTGTAATTTATTTCATGTGTAGCCATTTTGGATTCCACCTTTAAGTGATATCTTATGATATGTGTCTTTTTCTTTTTGAATTCTGTCACTTAGAATGATCATACGTAACTCCTCCGGAGTTGTTACAACTGGCCATATTTCATTGATTTCCAGGCTGAATAATATTCCACTCTACCTAAGTACCACATCTCTATCCATTTTTTCCCTCCAGAGACATTTAAGTTATATCCTAGTCGAGGATCTTTTAAACAGAGAGGGGGTAAACATTGGGGTGCCTGTGTCCTCTCGATTTTTGTTTTTCCCAAGATATACGCCCATGAGTGCAAGTGCCCTATGCTCTGTAGCTCATTTTTTAGATGCTTTAGTAAACACAATACACTTCTCCAGAATGGCCGTTGGCAATATACATTTCCACTATAAGTCTCACAGGGCTCCCTCTTCTCGTTGCCCTGTCCTGCATTTCTGTTGTTTACGCTTTATGAGGATGGCTCTTCTGACTGATGCGAAGTGATATCTTTTGTGGTATTGACTTCCAGTGCCCACCTGTTTGGTTGGCTAAAAAAGTGTATGCCCTTTTCTTGAATATATACAGAAAAGAACGCATACACCCTTTTTGGCCAACTGCAATGTTGGCAATGTTCAGCTCTTTTTCTTGTGCTTAATGGCGAGTCCTTTCTACCTCCTCAAATCCCTTTCCTGCCATTCTCCCTTGCTTACAAGTCCTTTTCTCTGACTTTCCTCAAGACATTTTTCAGTGATGGATATTTTCAACTCTGCAGTTTTGTGAATTTTACTGCCCCTGAGTTCCATTGTTCAACTCGTGTTTATGGGAACTGGCCACAAAGCAGCGGGATTTCCTCAAGCCCTATACTGTTTCCATGGGCAACCCTAGCCTTTGGTCAATTCGTCTTCCTGATTGGAAATTAGAGTGACATGTGCCTGTCTGAACACCTAGGACTTGTCTCTCATTGTTCCTCATCCTTCCGCTTCATCCTCTGGACAAATTCCAAACTGTATGCAACAGGATGTTGACAGTGCTGACATCTCCAAGTGGGGAGACTGTTAGTAAAGACGCTGGAGGGGTGAACCCGAGCACCAGGAGATGAGGAGATGAGATGCCTTTTCCAAACTCTTCCCGATCAGACGGTATACCATCCTCTGGGTGTGACAGACATGTTTTAGCAGTAGGAAGAGTCCCATTCATGTAAGGAGAACACCAGGGCTTTTTCAAAATCAGTGTCTCCCCGAAACCCAAACTGGGGAATTTTTTAAGCTACGGCTACACATATGTTCATTAAGGGCTTTGGGAAGTAGGCAGAGTCCAAACTTTAGATGATTGAAGTCTTCAGGGTCAGAAGCACTCACCACCAGCTTCCCTTAGGCTACACTTTAACTGTCATTGATAGATGATGTCAATAAAAATATCTATTCTTTTTCAGATTATTTCCCCTTATAGGTTATTGCAAAATGTTGAGTGTAGTTCCCTGTGCTATACAGTAGTTCCTTGTTGATGATCTATTTTATACATAGCAGTGTGTATGTGTTCATTCCAAACTGTTAATTTATCCCTCCTCCCACCTTTCCCCTTTGGTAATAATAAATTATAAGATTTTATACTTCTCAGAAATGGGGGAGCTAAAAGAGAGGTATCATTTTCAATGGAAAAGCATTTAAAACAAGATTGAAGGTTTAACCAAGATTATTAGATGTACATCCTTGGAAAGAAATCACTTCGTTTCTCTAATATTGACCCGACAAATAAGACAAACCTTTTCACTGAACTTGCTTATAAAAAGTGATGGAAATATCAAATGGAAGTGTTAAAAACATCTTATTTTACCCGAGCCTTATACACTGTTCTATGTTAACTACAGTTTGGCTCACACATCTGTTCATTGAGGTTACAATAGTCTCAATTTCTGTTACTGATCCTCCAGAGTGGACCCCAACAAGTGTCCCCCTGCCCAGTGTCATTGGGGCCAACAGATCGAGACTGAGTTTGGTTCACAAGCAAAGGAAACTTTATATTTTGATCAGAGAATGGAGAGGTGAGAGCATGCACTACCCCGTGGGCTGTGGGCTGGGCTGCTGTGTAGAGATCCTGTCAGAGTCAGTGGGAGGGAGGGAGGCGGCGGAGCTCTCGAGGGCCGGGTTGGCTGTAGCTCAGGCTCTATATCGTGGAGTCTGCACTGGGCCCCAGGAGCTGAGGTGTCGACCCAGCCATTCTGCACTAGGAAATCTGGTCTGAAGTGCCGGGTGTGGAACCTCTGCATGCGGGACCCTAGGAGCACGTGAAATTAGACAAAGCACAAAGGATAAAAAAGGTTAGACTTGACTTTATTGCCCAGATTCTACTTTTATCTCCCAGGGATTTTTAATGGGCTTTGCTGGGGACAAACCCCTCCTCTGCCTTTTGTCCCGTTCCTCATTCTTGGAGTGC
Source organism: Stenella coeruleoalba (assembly GCF_951394435.1). Classification (NCBI taxonomy): domain Eukaryota; kingdom Metazoa; phylum Chordata; class Mammalia; order Artiodactyla; family Delphinidae; genus Stenella; species Stenella coeruleoalba. The sequence continues at coordinate 1,319,946 of NW_027646377.1, forward strand.
TGAGGGTGCAGACCCTTCTTCTGTAACTGCTGAGTGCTGAGTTGGGAGCCCTCATACCCTGGGGCGAGGGTCAGAGCTTCTCCCCAGCAGCCTCCCGGTGACGTTGATTGTCCCCAGGACCCCTGCCTCCCTGCTCGTCCACCTGAGCACCAGCATTGGAAGTGTTATAGATTCTAATGACCTTTAAGGGTCCAGGAAAGAGATGTGCAGAGACGCTGTGGGGGCCGGTTTCACCCCGCCCCACATTTGTTCGGCCACCTTAGGCTGACCGTCTCTGCCAGCCTAGATGCTCTGACCAGTAGTCTGCGCTTTCCTCAATTAGGCCCCTGAATTAACGTACAAACAGCACCAGGTGTCAGAGCCCTGCCCGCTCAACTCCCAGACAGTCCAGGGTCAGTGGTGATCAAGGACCATGATGGCTACTGAGTCAACAGCCTTTTGAAGTAAACAGGAGTCCAGCCGGTCTTATTGGCCACCATCATCACGGTGTCTGTAGGCTTTTCTATGGTGACAGTGTGGTATACTGTTCCCCCGCCAAGATTATTAGCTCCCCTCTGGGTGCAGTAAGTCCTGCAAGCAGTAGTCTACTCTTTTGGGACACACTCTTGTTGTTTTATGAGAGAAACTCCAGGTCAAGTGATGTTCACACGAGTCGTCATGGTGCCCTGTTGCCCCCGGTTATCTCTCTGGATGTTGGAGTTGGAGGGCCTCCTCACTCGAGGTCGGTGTGCCCACGGAGCGAACCCTGCAACTTCAGGGCATGGTTGGTGGTTAGGATCACCACGTGGGGTCCTTTTCCCTTAGGAGGGAGGTGGCCTTTTGGGCTGCTGATTTCCAGGTTTTTAGATACCGCCAGTATCTTGGCCAGATGTGGCAGTGGGCCAAGCCCCTTAGTGACCGTAGTTTATCCTACCTGGATGGCATTCTTGCATTGTTCCATTTCAAGTGGTCCCAGTTTTTGCACTAATTCTCCAATGGCGATTCACCTTTCACCGGGAATGTAAAGGTCAAAGGGTTTAGCTAAATTAGGGAGTTCCAGGGCAAGGGTCTGAATTGACTGCTCTTTCCATTCTTGAAAGGCCACTTCTGGATTCTATTCAAAAGGATCATCATCTTTTCCTTTCAGTGTTTCATATAGAGGCCCAGCTAGTAGACTGTAGTTAGGGATCCAGAAGCAGCAAACCCTGGCCTCCCCAGGAACCCCTAAGCTGTCTTCTAGTTTTAGAAAGGGGTAAGGCTGAAAATGGTTTCTTCCCTTTCCTGGGATGGGCTTCTCTGACCTTCTGTGAGAATGAAGCCCAGGCAGGTCACCGCAGTCTGTGATATTTGAGCTTTTTCTTGGACAACTTCTATCCTTTATTGGCTTGGTAGTTCAGAGGCCTCCTTAGTAGGGCTGGTGATCAGAATGTCGTCTGCATATTGAAGGAGGGTTTCCTTTTCCAGAGGTAGAACTTTTAGGTCTTTAGCTAAGCTTTCCCCAAAGATGGTGTGGGAATTTTTGCACCCTTGGGGCCAGACGGCCCGGAAGTATTGTTTTAGTTGTATGTTGAGTCCTGCCACTCACAAGCCAAAATTTCTTGTGACTCTGGGACTAATGGAATACAAAAGAAGGCATCATTGAAGACTAATACAGAATACCATGTCCTGGTGGTTGGTAGAATGACCAGCAGGGTGTAGGAATTAGGAGCAACTGGAGGTATATCCTCGGTGGCTTCACTGACTGTCCTGACATCCTTTACCAGGTCCCCAGCAGCCCATGGGGCTCTCGTGGTCAGACCAATCCCAGAATATGGAGCTCACCTGGGCAGGTACCCCACCCCCACCCCAGCCCACGGGGCTCTCGTGGTCAGGCCCCTCCCAGGATACAGAGCTACCCTTGCAGGTACCGTGGCAGGGCTGGGCACACAGGAACCGTGCACATAGCCCTCATTGCAGAGCACCCCCAGCTCACCTGTCACTCAGAGCTGACACAGAGCACCTCAGAGCAGGACTTGAACTAACAAACAGCAGCTGCGACAGGTCTGTGACCCTGGGCATCACTCCGTGAGGCCTCCCTCCACCTGGTCTTCCAGAGACTTCCACTGCACCCGGGGCACCAGGCCTCTGTCTCCAACCACCACCCACCCCTCCTCTCCCTGACTCCTGGGTTCCTCTCATTAGGAGAGGGTTTTCTTGAAGTTGTCTCCCACTCATGGGCCAGATAAAATGATTAGAAAACAAGCCAAAGCTGCAGCCCCTTGTCTATCCTGACTCTCAGGAGCCCACACCTGTTCCTTGGACCTGGCCGGTTCAGCAAGTTCCATTTTCTGCAACTGTGAGCCCCTGAGGGGTGATGATTGGCTGACCTGGGCAGCCTTACCGTGCCGGCCAGCCCTCCCCAGGTGTGCCTGGGTTGAGATCAATATAAATACCACTCCAGGCAGCAAGAGCCCCTGCAGCCGTGCCTGACGCCATTTTCTCTGCCCTGTCAGCAGTCTCGGGGCTGGGCTGGTGGGAGGGAGTGAGAGGCCACGGCTTTGTGGGTGGCCCAGTGTGAGTGGGGCTCTGCTGGACTTTCTGCAGCAGTTGCCAGGCTGCCACCTGCTAAAGAAGAGGATGTGTCACCCATACCTGCTGCTGGAATTTCTCCCTGGGCAGAGGTGAGGAAGGAAAAAAGCAGTGGGGGCAGGGACAGGACGGGTATCTCAGGCAGGGAAATGGAAATCTTCCAGAAGAGCACCCAGGGCCAGGACCATCCTGGCTGGCCTGCAGGCACCAAGTCGGCCGGCATGCTGTCACTCGTGTGGCTCTATGGCCCTTCCTCTAGGATTTCAAGTCCTTGTATATATTCAGGTGTTTTACCTGGGACGGGTGGGAATAGTTCAGCAGCAACTGGCCTGGGGCTCAGCTCACGTTTACTCACAGATGCCTCGGCACGGTGCCCCAGCTTTGCAATGAGGACGCTTGTTGCGTGGGGGCTGCTGGCTGAATGGGAGACGATTCCCCACCACTGACCAACTTCAGAATTGTTTACAACTGGAGCAAGTGCCCTGATACGGTTTTCCTCTGTGTAACTGGTGGGTTCTGTGTTTTTTTTCTCTTTTTCGTTTTTGGTTCAAGGTAGATTTTATTCCTCTTTTTTGTATTTACAGATATAAGCATGGAAATAATTTATTCATATAAATACATGTATGTGCAGGGAATAATTGTTTTTTCTGTTTTATTTTTTAAATTTTACTTCTTTTTAATTTTGAATTTTATTTTATATTTTTATACAGCAGGTTCTTATTGGGTATCTATTTTATACATATAAATGTATACATGCCAATCCCAGTCTCTCAACTCCTCCCACCACCACCCCCCCAACAGCTTTCCCCCCTTGTTGTCCATACGTTTGTTGTCTACATCTGTTGCTCTATTTATGCCTTGCAAAATGGTTAATCTGTACAGTTTTTCTAGGTTCCACATATATGCATGAATATACAAGATTTGTTTTTCTCTTTCTGACTTACTTCACTCTGTATGACAGTCTCTAGATCCATCGACGTCTCTACAAATGACCCAATTTCATTCCTTTTCATGGCTTAGTAATATTCCATTTTATATATGTACCACAGCTTTATGCATTCGTCTGTCTGTGGGCATTTAGGTTGCTTCCATTACCTCGATATTGTAAATAGTGATGCAATGAACATTGCGGTGAATGACTCTTTTTGATTTATGGTTTTGTCTGGGTATATGTCCAGTACTGGGATTGCTGTATCATATGGTAATTCTATTGTTAGTTTCTTAAGAAATTCCATATTGTTCTCCATAATGACTGTATCAATTTATATTCCCAACAATAGTGGAAGAGGGTTCCTTTTCTCCACACCCTTTCCAGCATTTTTTGTTTGTAGATTTTCAATGATGCCTATTCTACCAGGTGTGAGGTGATACCTCATTGTTGAATCCATTTCGTTGAGCAAGGGGTAGCTCTTGTCTATTACATATTTGGCTTATGGAACGGTATCTGTGCTAATTTCAAACTCTGCTTTTATGCAGCACGGCAACTCACCTTCCCCCTTAAGCAGGCATAAGTTGGTTTTCTAAACTTGAGACCCTGTTCTGTTTTGTAATTCAGTTCATATGTAGCCAAGTTCACATTCCGTGTATTAGTGATAACTTATGATGTTTCTTTTTCTGTGTGACTTATTTCACTTACAATCATCGTGCCTCAATCCACTCATTATGCTGGTACGGGCCTGGTGACATAGATTTCATTGCTGAGTGGTATTCTGTTGTACAGAAGTACCGCAACTTCTTTATCCATTATTTGCTCTCTGGGATATTTAACTTGTGCCGTAGAAGAGATTCCTGTAAAAAGAGCCGTCCCAAATTTTGGGGTTGCTGTGTCTTTTTGATTTTAATTTCCCTAAGCTATAGGACCATAAGTGGAAGTGCCCTAGGCTCTGTTGCTTTGTTTTTTAGATGTTTCAGGAAACACCATACACTTCTCCCGAGTGTCTGTTGGCAATTTACATCCCGCCCATCAGCATAACAAGGCTCCCAGTTCTCCATGGCCTGTCCTGCCTTTCTGGATTTTACACTTTATTCTGATGGCCCTTTTGACCGGGGGGAAGTGAGACTTCATTGTAGTGCAGATTTCCTTTGCAAGCTTGCTTGGTTGGCCAAAAAGGGCGTATGCGTTTTTTCCTGAATATATTCAGGAAAAAACGCATATTCCCTTTTGGCAAAGTGCATCATTGTGGACGTTCTGCCTCTTTTCCTATGCTTTCAATGCAAATCCAGTCTACCTCCTGAAATCGGTATCCTGCAATTCTGCCCCGCTTTCAAGTCCTCTTGGCAGCCTTCCTTCAGTATATTTTTGGACGATAGCTGTCATTTATAACTCTGCAGGTTTGTGAATTACAGAGCCCCTGAGCTCCTTTCTTCAACTCACTTTCTTGTGAGCTGGCCGCAACACCGCAGGATGGCTTCAGGCCCTAATCTGTTTCTGGCACGGCATGCTGAGCCTTTGGTTAATTCCTCTTCCTAGTGGGAAATGAGAGTTAAATTTGCCCGTTCAGACACCTCCAGCTAGTCTCTCATTGGTTCTCCCTATTCCTGTTCATCTTCCGCAGAAATTGCAAACTGTGTCAAACAGGAGGTTAAATTCGCTGACTCTCCAAGTGGGGAGAGTGTTAGTAAAGAGTCTGGAATGTTGCACCCGAGTACCAGGGGAAGAAACCTGAGACATATTTGAACACGTCTCCCGATCACATGGTTGATCATACTCTAGGTTCCACATGCATGTTTTAGCTGAAGGAAGAATACCTGAAACCTGGGTAGTTGAAACCCGTGGAATGGGTACCATGCAATATGCTTCAAAGGGTCTTCATTTGCTCACCGAACCTCTCCAATCCTATCACTGCTGCGTTTATGCCCCTGTACACATGCTTGATTCTCTTTCAGAGACATAGCAATCCATAGGTTTTAAGATACTTACTAGTCAGGTACATTCTTAGGCGTTTAATATGCGGTGTTGAGTCCATTTCGTTGAGCAAGGAGTAGCTCTTGTCTATTCCATATTTGGCTTAAAGAACTTTATCTGTGCTCATTTCAATCTCTGGTTTTATGCAGCACCCCAACTCACCTTTCCCCTTAAGCAAGCATAAGTTGGTTTTCTAAATTTGAGAACCTGTTCTGTTTTGGAATTCAGTTCCTGTGTAGCCAAGTTTACATTCCGTGTATTAGTGATATCTTATGATGTTTCTTTTTCTGTGTGACTTATTTCAGTTAGAATCATCGTACCTGAATCCACTCATTATGCTGCTACGGGCCTGATGACATAGATTTCATTGCTGAGTGACACTGCATTGTACGTAAGTACCACAAGTTCTTTATCCATTTTTCACTTTCTGTGATATTGAACTTGTACGGTAAACGAGGTTCTTGTAAACAGAGGCGTCCCAAACTTTGAGGTGGCTGTGTCTTTTTGATTTTTATTTCCCTAAGCTATAGGACCATAAGTGGAAGTGCCCTAGGCTCTGTTGCTTTGTTTTTTAGATGTTTCAGGAAACACCATACACTTCTCCCTAGTGTCTGTTGGCAATTTACATCCCGCCCATCAGCATAACAAGGCTCCCAGTTCTCCATGGCCTGTTGCCTTTCTGGATTTTACACTTTTTTCAGATGGCCCTTTTGACCGGGGGGAAGTGAGACTTCATTGTAGTGCAGATTTCCTTTGCAAGCTTGCTTGGTTGGCCAAAAAGGGCGTATGCGTTTTTTCCTGAATATATTCAGGAAAAAACGCATACGCCCTTTTTGGCCAAGTGCATCATTGTGGACGTTCTGCCTCTTTTCCTATGCTTTCAATGCAATTCCAGTCTACCTCCTGAAATCGGTTTCCTGCAATTCTGCCCCGCTTTCAAGTCCTCTTGGCAGCCTTACTTCAGTCTATTTTTGGACGATAGCTGTCATTTATAACTCTGCAGGTTTGTGAATTACAGTGCCCCTGAGCTCCTTTCTTCAACTCGCTTTCTTGTGACCTGGCCGCAACACCGCAGGATGGCTTCAGGCCCTAATCTGGTTCCGGCCCGGCATGCTGAGCCTTTGGTTAATTCCTCTTCCTGGTGGGAAATGAGAGTTAAATTTGCCCGTCCAGACACCTCCAGCTAGCCTCTCATTGGTTCTCGCTATTCCTGTTCATCTTCCGCAGAAATTGCAAACTGGGCCAAACAGGAGGTTAAAGGGACTGACTCTCCAAGTGGGGAGAGTGTTAGTAAAGCGTCTGGAATGTTGCACCCGAGTACCAGGGGAGGAAAACTGAGACATATTTGAACACGTCTCCCGATCACATGGTTGATCATACTCTAGGTTCCACATGCATGTTTTAGCTGAAGGAAGAATACCTTAAACCTGGGTAGTTGAAACCCGTGGAATGGGTACCATGCAATATGACTTCAAAGGGTCTTCATTTGCTCACCGAACCTCTCCAATCCTATCACTGCTGCGTTTATGTCCCTGTACACATGCTTGATTCTCTTTCGGAGACATAGCAATCCATAGGTTTTAAGATACTTACTAGTCAGGTACATTCTTAGGCGTTTAATATTGGGTGTTGAGTCCATTTCGTTGAGCAAGGAGTAGCTCTTGTCTATTCCATATTTGGCTTAAGGAACTTTATCTGTGCTCATTTCAATCTCTGGTTTTATGCAGCACCCCAACTCACCTTTCCCCTTAAGCAAGCATAAGTAGGTTTTCTAAATTTGAGACCCTGTTCTGTTCTGTAATTCAGTTCCTGTGTAGCCAAGTTTACATTCCGTGTATTACTGATATCTTATGATGTTTCTTTTTCTGTGTGACTTACTTCAGTTAGAATCATCATACCTGAATCCACTCATTGTGATGCTAAGGGCCTGATGACACAGATTTCATTGCTGAGTGATATTGCTTTGTAAGTAAATACCACAACTTCTTTATCCATTTTTCACTTTCTGCGATGTTGAACTTGTACTGTAAACGAGGTTCTTGTAAACAGAGCCGTTCCAAACTTTGGGGTGGCTGTGTCTTTTTGATTTTAATTTCCCTAAGCTATAGGACCATAAGTGGCAGTGCACTAGGCTCTGTTGCTTTGTTTTTTAGATGTTTCAGGAAACACCATACACTTCTCCCGAGTGGTTGTTGGCAATTTACATCCCGCCCATCAGCATAACAAGGCTCCCAGTTCTCCATGGCCTGTCCTGCCTTTCTGGATTTTACACTTTTTTCAGATGGCCCTTTTGACCGGGGGGAAGTGAGACTTCATTGTAGTGCAGATTTCCTTTGCAAGCTTGCTTGGTTGGCCAAAAAGGGCGTATGCGTTTTTTCCTGAATATATTCAGGAAAAAACGCATACGCCCTTTTTGGCCAAGTGCATCATTGTGGACGTTCTGCCTCTTTTCCTATGCTTTCAATGCAATTCCAGTCTACCTCCTGAAATCGGTTTCCTGCAATTCTGCCCCGCTTTCAAGTCCTCTTGGCAGCCTTACTTCAGTCTATTTTTGGACGATAGCTGTCATTTATAACTCTGCAGGTTTGTGAATTACAGTGCCCCTGAGCTCCTTTCTTCAACTCGCTTTCTTTTGAGCTGGCCGCAACACCGCAGGATGGCTTCAGGCCCTAATCTGGTTCCGGCCCGGCACGCTGAGCCTTTGGTTATTTCCTCTTCCTGGTGGGAAATGAGAGTTAAATTTGCCCGTCCAGACACCTCCAGCGAGCCTCTCATTGGTTCTCGCTATTCCTGTTCATCTTCCGCAGAAATTGCAAACTGGGCCAAACAGGAGGTTAAAGGTGCTGACTCTCCAAGTGGGGAGAGTGTTAGTAAAGCGTCTGGAATGTTGCACCCGAGTACCAGGGGAGGAAAACTGAGACATATTTGAACACGTCTCCCGTTCACATGGTTGATCATACTTGGGTTCCACATGCATGTTTTAGCTGAAGGAAGAATACCTTAAACCTGGAGAGTTGAGACCCGTGTAATGGGTACCATGCAATATGACTTCAAAGGGTCTTCATTTGCTCACCGAACCTCTCCAATCCTATCACTGCTGCGTTTATGCCCCTGTACACATGCTTGATTCTCTTTTGGAGACATAGCAATCCATAGGTTTTACGATACTTACTAGTCAGGTACATTCTTAGGCGTTTAATATGCGGTGTTGAGTCCATTTCGTTGAGCAAGGAGTAGCTCTTGTCTATTCCATATTTGGCTTAAGGAACTTTATCTGTGCTCATTTCAATCTCTGGTTTTATGCAGCACCCCAACTCACCTTTCCCCTTAAGCAAGCATAAGTTGGTTTTCTAAATTTGAGACCCTGTTCTGTTCTGTAATTCAGTTCCTGTGTAGCCAAGTTTACATTCCGTGTATTACTGATATCTTATGATGTTTCTTTTTCTGTGTGACTTATTTCAGTTAGAATCATCATACCTGAATCCACTCATTGTGATGCTAAGGGCCTGATGACACAGATTTCATTGCTGAGTGATATTGCTTTGTAAGTAAATACCACAACTTCTTTATCCATTTTTCACTTTCTGCGATGTTGAACTTGTACTGTAAACGAGGTTCTTGTAAACAGAGCCGTTCCAAACTTTGGGGTGGCTGTGTCTTTTTGATTTTAATTTCCCTAAGCTATAGGACCATAAGTGGAAGTGCCCTAGGTTCTGTTGCTTTGTTTTTTAGATGTTTCAGGAAACACCATACACTTCTCCCGAGTGGTTGTTGGCAATTTACATCCCGCCCATCAGCATAACAAGGCTCCCAGTTCTCCATGGCCTGTCCTGCCTTTCTGGATTTTACACTTTTTTCAGATGGCCCTTTTGACCGGGGGGAAGTGAGACTTCATTGTAGTGCAGATTTCCTTTGCAAGCTTGCTTGGTTGGCCAAAAAGGGCGTATGCGTTTTTTCCTGAATATATTCAGGAAAAAACGCATACGCCCTTTTTGGCCAAGTGCATCATTGTGGACGTTCTGCCTCTTTTCCTATGCTTTCAATGCAATTCCAGTCTACCTCCTGAAATCGGTTTCCTGCAATTCTGCCCCGCTTTCAAGTCCTCTTGGCAGCCTTACTTCAGTCTATTTTTGGACAATAGCTGTCATTTATAACTCTGCAGTTTTGTCAATTACAGTGCCCCTGAGCTCCTTTCTTCAAGTCGCTTTCTTTTGAGCTGGCCGCAACACCGCAGGATGGCTTCAGGCCCTAATCTGGTTCCGGCACGGCACACTGAGCCTTTGGTTATTTCCTCTTCCTGGTGGGAAATGAGAGTTAAATTTGCCCGTCCAGACACCTCCAGCTAGCCTCTCATTGGTTCTCGCTATTCCTGTTCATCTTCCGCAGAAATTGCAAACTGTGCCAAACAGGAGGTTAAAGGCGCTGACTCTCCAAGTGGGGAGAGTGTTAGTAAAGCGTCTGGAATGTTGCACCCGAGTACCAGGGGAGGAAAACTGAGACATATTTGAACACGTCTCCCGATCACATGGTTGATCATACTCTGGGTTCCACATGCATGTTTTAGCTGAAGGAAGAATACCTAAAACCTGGGTAGTTGAAACCCGTGGAATGGGTACCATGCAATATGACTTCAAAGGGTCTTCATTTGCTCACCGAACCTCTCCAATCCTATCACTGCTGCGTTTATGCCCCTGTACACATGCTTGATTCTCTTTCGGAGACATAGCAATCCATAGGTTTTAAGATACTTACTAGTCAGGTACATTCTTAGGCGTTTAATATGGGGTTTTGAGTCCATTTCGTTGAGCAAGGAGTAGCTCTTGTCTATTCCATATTTGGCTTAAGGAACTTTATCTGTGCTCATTTCAATCTCTGGTTTTATGCAGCACCCCAACTCACCTTTACCCTTAAGCAAGCATAAGTTGGTTTTCTAAATTTGAGACCCTGTTCTGTTTTGGAATGCAGTTCCTGTGTAGCCAAGTTTACATTCCGTGTATTAGTGATATCTTATGATGTTTCTTTTTCTGTGTGACTTATTTCGGTTAGAATCATCGTACCTGAATCCACTCATTATGCTGCTACGGGCCTGATGACACAGATTTCATTGCTGAGTGATACTGCATTGTACGTAAGTACCACAAGTTCTTTATCCATTTTTCACTTTCTGCGATGTTGAACTTGTACTGTAAACGAGGTTCTTGTAAACAGAGGCGTCCCAAACTTTGGGGTGGCTGTGTCTTTTTGATTTTAATTTCCCTAAGCTATAGGACCATAAGTGGCAGTGCCCTAGGCTCTGTTGCTTTGATTTTTAGATGTTTCAGGAAACACCATACACTTCTCCCGAGTGTCTGTTGGCAATTTACATCCCGCCCATCAGCATAACAAGGCTCCCAGTTCTCCATGGCCTGTCCTGCCTTTCTGGATTTTACACTTTTTTCAGATGGCCCTTTTGACCGGGGGGAAGTGAGACTTCATTGTAGTGCAGATTTCCTTTGCAAGCTTGCTTGGTTGGCCAAAAAGGGCGTATGCGTTTTTTCCTGAATATATTCAGGAAAAAACGCATACGCCCTTTTTGGCCAAGTGCATCATTGTGGACGTTCTGCCTCTTTTCCTATGCTTTCAATGCAATTCCAGTCTACCTCCTGAAATCGGTTTCCTGCAATTCTGCCCCGCTTTCAAGTCCTCTTGGCAGCCTTACTTCAGTCTATTTTTGGACGATAGCTGTCATTTATAACTCTGCAGGTTTGTGAATTACAGTGCCCCTGAGCTCCTTTCTTCATCTCGCTTTCTTGTGACCTGGCCGCAACACCGCAGGATGGCTTCAGGCCCTAATCTGGTTCCGGCCCGGCATGCTGAGCCTTTGGTTAATTCCTCTTCCTGGTGGGAAATGAGAGTTAAATTTGCCCGTCCAGACACCTCCAGCTAGCCTCTCATTGGTTCTCGCTATTCCTGTTCATCTTCCGCAGAAATTGCAAACTGGGCCAAACAGGAGGTTAAAGGGACTGACTCTCCAAGTGGGGAGAGTGTTAGTAAAGCGTGTGGAATGTTGCACCCGAGTACCAGGGGAGGAAAACTGAGACATATTTGAACACGTCTCCCGATCACATGGTTGATCATACTCTAGGTTCCACATGCATGTTTTAGCTGAAGGAAGAATACCTTAAACCTGGGTAGTTGAAACCCGTGGAATGGGTACCATGCAATATGACTTCAAAGGGTCTTCATTTGCTCACCGAACCTCTCCAATCCTATCACTGCTGCGTTTATGTCCCTGTACACATGCTTGATTCTCTTTCGGAGACATAGCAATCCATAGGTTTTAAGATACTTACTAGTCAGGTACATTCTTAGGCGTTTAATATTGGGTGTTGAGTCCATTTCGTTGAGCAAGGAGTAGCTCTTGTCTATTCCATATTTGGCTTAAGGAACTTTATCTGTGCTCATTTCAATCTCTGGTTTTATGCAGCACCCCAACTCACCTTTCCCCTTAAGCAAGCATAAGTTGGTTTTCTAAATTTGAGACCCTGTTCTGTTCTGTAATTCAGTTCCTGTGTAGCCAAGTTTACATTCCGTGTATTACTGATATCTTATGATGTTTCTTTTTCTGTGTGACTTACTTCAGTTAGAATCATCATACCTGAATCCACTCATTGTGATGCTAAGGGCCTGATGACACAGATTTCATTGCTGAGTGATATTGCTTTGTAAGTAAATACCACAACTTCTTTATCCATTTTTCACTTTCTGCGATGTTGAACTTGTACTGTAAACGAGGTTCTTGTAAACAGAGCCGTTCCAAACTTTGGGGTGGCTGTGTCTTTTTGATTTTAATTTCCCTAAGCTATAGGACCATAAGTGGCAGTGCCCTAGGCTCTGTTGCTTTGTTTTTTAGATGTTTCAGGAAACACCATACACTTCTCCCGAGTGGTTGTTGGCAATTTACATCCCGCCCATCAGCATAACAAGGCTCCCAGTTCTCCATGGCCTGTCCTGCCTTTCTGGATTTTACACTTTTTTCAGATGGCCCTTTTGACCGGGGGGAAGTGAGACTTCATTGTAGTGCAGATTTCCTTTGCAAGCTTGCTTGGTTGGCCAAAAAGGGCGTATGCGTTTTTTCCTGAATATATTCAGGAAAAAACTCATACGCCCTTTTTGGCCAAGTGCATCATTGTGGACGTTCTGCCTCTTTTCCTATGCTTTCAATGCAATTCCAGTCTACCTCCTGAAATCGGTTTCCTGCAATTCTGCCCCGCTTTCAAGTCCTCTTGGCAGCCTTACTTCAGTCTATTTTTGGACGATAGCTGTCATTTATAACTCTGCAGGTTTGTGAATTACAGTGCCCCTGAGCTCCTTTCTTCAACTCGCTTTCTTTTGAGCTGGCCGCAACACCGCGGGATGGCTTCAGGCCCTAATCTGGTTCCGGCCCGGCACGCTGAGCCTTTGGTTATTTCCTCTTCCTGGTGGGAAATGAGAGTTAAATTTGCCCGTCCAGACACCTCCAGCGAGCCTCTCATTGGTTCTCGCTATTCCTGTTCATCTTCCGCAGAAATTGCAAACTGGGCCAAACAGGAGGTTAAAGGGACTGACTCTCCAAGTGGGGAGAGTGTTAGTAAAGCGTCTGGAATGTTGCACCCGAGTACCAGGGGAGGAAAACTGAGACATATTTGAACACGTCTCCCGTTCACATGGTTGATCATACTTGGGTTCCACATGCATGTTTTAGCTGAAGGAAGAATACCTTAAACCTGGAGAGTTGAGACCCGTGTAATGGGTACCATGCAATATGACTTCAAAGGGTCTTCATTTGCTCACCGAACCTCTCCAATCCTATCACTGCTGCGTTTATGCCCCTGTACACATGCTTGATTCTCTTTTGGAGACATAGCAATCCATAGGTTTTACGATACTTACTAGTCAGGTACATTCTTAGGCGTTTAATATGCGGTGTTGAGTCCATTTCGTTGAGCAAGGAGTAGCTCTTGTCTATTCCATATTTGGCTTAAGGAACTTTATCTGTGCTCATTTCAATCTCTGGTTTTATGCAGCACCCCAACTCACCTTTCCCCTTAAGCAAGCATAAGTTGGTTTTCTAAATTTGAGACCCTGTTCTGTTCTGTAATTCAGTTCCTGTGTAGCCAAGTTTACATTCCGTGTATTACTGATATCTTATGATGTTTCTTTTTCTGTGTGACTTATTTCAGTTAGAATCATCATACCTGAATCCACTCATTGTGATGCTAAGGGCCTGATGACACAGATTTCATTGCTGAGTGATATTGCTTTGTAAGTAAATACCACAACTTCTTTATCCATTTTTCACTTTCTGCGATGTTGAACTTGTACTGTAAACGAGGTTCTTGTAAACAGAGCCGTTCCAAACTTTGGGGTGGCTGTGTCTTTTTGATTTTAATTTCCCTAAGCTATAGGACCATAAGTGGAAGTGCCCTAGGTTCTGTTGCTTTGTTTTTTAGATGTTTCAGGAAACACCATACACTTCTCCCGAGTGGTTGTTGGCAATTTACATCCCGCCCATCAGCATAACAAGGCTCCCAGTTCTCCATGGCCTGTCCTGCCTTTCTGGATTTTACACTTTTTTCAGATGGCCCTTTTGACCGGGGGGAAGTGAGACTTCATTGTAGTGCAGATTTCCTTTGCAAGCTTGCTTGGTTGGCCAAAAAGGGCGTATGCGTTTTTTCCTGAATATATTCAGGAAAAAACGCATACGCCCTTTTTGGCCAAGTGCATCATTGTGGACGTTCTGCCTCTTTTCCTATGCTTTCAATGCAATTCCAGTCTACCTCCTGAAATCGGTTTCCTGCAATTCTGCCCCGCTTTCAAGTCCTCTTGGCAGCCTTACTTCAGTCTATTTTTGGACAATAGCTGTCATTTATAACTCTGCAGTTTTGTCAATTACAGTGCCCCTGAGCTCCTTTCTTCAACTCGCTTTCTTTTGAGCTGGCCGCAACACCGCAGGATGGCTTCAGGCCCTAATCTGGTTCCGGCACGGCACACTGAGCCTTTGGTTATTTCCTCTTCCTGGTGGGAAATGAGAGTTAAATTTGCCCGTCCAGACACCTCCAGCTAGCCTCTCATTGGTTCTCGCTATTCCTGTTCATCTTCCGCAGAAATTGCAAACTGTGCCAAACAGGAGGTTAAAGGCGCTGACTCTCCAAGTGGGGAGAGTGTTAGTAAAGCGTCTGGAATGTTGCACCCGAGTACCAGGGGAGGAAAACTGAGACATATTTGAACACGTCTCCCGATCACATGGTTGATCATACTCTGGGTTCCACATGCATGTTTTAGCTGAAGGAAGAATACCTAAAACCTGGGTAGTTGAAACCCGTGGAATGGGTACCATGCAATATGACTTCAAAGGGTCTTCATTTGCTCACCGAACCTCTCCAATCCTATCACTGCTGCGTTTATGCCCCTGTACACATGCTTGATTCTCTTTCGGAGACATAGCAATCCATAGGTTTTAAGATACTTACTAGTCAGGTACATTCTTAGGCGTTTAATATGGGGTTTTGAGTCCATTTCGTTGAGCAAGGAGTAGCTCTTGTCTATTCCATATTTGGCTTAAGGAACTTTATCTGTGCTCATTTCAATCTCTGGTTTTATGCAGCACCCCAACTCACCTTTACCCTTAAGCAAGCATAAGTTGGTTTTCTAAATTTGAGACCCTGTTCTGTTTTGGAATGCAGTTCCTGTGTAGCCAAGTTTACATTCCGTGTATTAGTGATATCTTATGATGTTTCTTTTTCTGTGTGACTTATTTCAGTTAGAATCATCGTACCTGAATCCACTCATTATGCTGCTATGGGCCTGATGACACAGATTTCATTGCTGAGTGATACTGCATTGTACGTAAGTACCACAAGTTCTTTATCCATTTTTCACTTTCTGCGATGTTGAACTTGTACTGTAAACGAGGTTCTTGTAAACAGAGGCGTCCCAAACTTTGGGGTGGCTGTGTCTTTTTGATTTTAATTTCCCTAAGCTATAGGACCATAAGTGGCAGTGCCCTAGGCTCTGTTGCTTTGATTTTTAGATGTTTCAGGAAACACCATACACTTCTCCCGAGTGTCTGTTGGCAATTTACATCCCGCCCATCAGCATAACAAGGCTCCCAGTTCTCCATGGCCTGTCCTGCCTTTCTGGATTTTACACTTTTTTCAGATGGCCCTTTTGACCGGGGGGAAGTGAGACTTCATTGTAGTGCAGATTTCCTTTGCAAGCTTGCTTGGTTGGCCAAAAAGGGCGTATGCGTTTTTTCCTGAATATATTCAGGAAAAAATGCATACGCCCTTTTTGGCCAAGTGCGTCATTGTGGACGTTCTGCCTCTTTTCCTATGCTTTCAATGCAATTCCAGTCTACCTCCTGAAATCGGTTTCCTGCAATTCTGCCCCGCTTTCAAGTCCTCTTGGCAGCCTTACTTCAGTCTATTTTTGGACGATAGCTGTCATTTATAACTCTGCAGGTTTGTGAATTACAGTGCCCCTGAGCTCCTTTCTTCAACTCGCTTTCTTTTGAGCTGGCCGCAACACCGCAGGATGGCTTCAGGCCCTAATCTGGTTCCGGCCCGGCACGCTGAGCCTTTGGTTATTTCCTCTTCCTGGTGGGAAATGAGAGTTAAATTTGCCCGTCCAGACACCTCCAGCGAGCCTCTCATTGGTTCTCGCTATTCCTGTTCATCTTCCGCAGAAATTGCAAACTGGGCCAAACAGGAGGTTAAAGGGACTGACTCTCCAAGTGGGGAGAGTGTTAGTAAAGCGTCTGGAATGTTGCACCCGAGTACCAGGGGAGGAAAACTGAGACATATTTGAACACGTCTCCCGTTCACATGGTTGATCATACTTGGGTTCCACATGCATGTTTTAGCTGAAGGAAGAATACCTTAAACCTGGAGAGTTGAGACCCGTGTAATGGGTACCATGCAATATGACTTCAAAGGGTCTTCATTTGCTCACCGAACCTCTCCAATCCTATCACTGCTGCGTTTATGCCCCTGTACACATGCTTGATTCTCTTTTGGAGACATAGCAATCCATAGGTTTTACGATACTTACTAGTCAGGTACATTCTTAGGCGTTTAATATGCGGTGTTGAGTCCATTTCGTTGAGCAAGGAGTAGCTCTTGTCTATTCCATATTTGGCTTAAGGAACTTTATCTGTGCTCATTTCAATCTCTGGTTTTATGCAGCACCCCAACTCACCTTTCCCCTTAAGCAAGCATAAGTTGGTTTTCTAAATTTGAGACCCTGTTCTGTTCTGTAATTCAGTTCCTGTGTAGCCAAGTTTACATTCCGTGTATTACTGATATCTTATGATGTTTCTTTTTCTGTGTGACTTATTTCAGTTAGAATCATCATACCTGAATCCACTCATTGTGATGCTAAGGGCCTGATGACACAGATTTCATTGCTGAGTGATATTGCTTTGTAAGTAAATACCACAACTTCTTTATCCATTTTTCACTTTCTGCGATGTTGAACTTGTACTGTAAACGAGGTTCTTGTAAACAGAGCCGTTCCAAACTTTGGGGTGGCTGTGTCTTTTTGATTTTAATTTCCCTAAGCTATAGGACCATAAGTGGAAGTGCCCTAGGTTCTGTTGCTTTGTTTTTTAGATGTTTCAGGAAACACCATACACTTCTCCCGAGTGGTTGTTGGCAATTTACATCCCGCCCATCAGCATAACAAGGCTCCCAGTTCTCCATGGCCTGTCCTGCCTTTCTGGATTTTACACTTTTTTCAGATGGCCCTTTTGACCGGGGGGAAGTGAGACTTCATTGTAGTGCAGATTTCCTTTGCAAGCTTGCTTGGTTGGCCAAAAAGGGCGTATGCGTTTTTTCCTGAATATATTCAGGAAAAAACTCATACGCCCTTTTTGGCCAAGTGCATCATTGTGGACGTTCTGCCTCTTTTCCTATGCTTTCAATGCAATTCCAGTCTACCTCCTGAAATCGGTTTCCTGCAATTCTGCCCCGCTTTCAAGTCCTCTTGGCAGCCTTACTTCAGTCTATTTTTGGACAATAGCTGTCATTTATAACTCTGCAGTTTTGTCAATTACAGTGCCCCTGAGCTCCTTTCTTCAACTCGCTTTCTTTTGAGCTGGCCGCAACACCGCAGGATGGCTTCAGGCCCTAATCTGGTTCCGGCACGGCACACTGAGCCTTTGGTTATTTCCTCTTCCTGGTGGGAAATGAGAGTTAAATTTGCCCGTCCAGACACCTCCAGCTAGCCTCTCATTGGTTCTCGCTATTCCTGTTCATCTTCCGCAGAAATTGCAAACTGTGCCAAACAGGAGGTTAAAGGCGCTGACTCTCCAAGTGGGGAGAGTGTTAGTAAAGCGTCTGGAATGTTGCACCCGAGTACCAGGGGAGGAAAACTGAGACATATTTGAACACGTCTCCCGATCACATGGTTGATCATACTCTGGGTTCCACATGCATGTTTTAGCTGAAGGAAGAATACCTAAAACCTGGGTAGTTGAAACCCGTGGAATGGGTACCATGCAATATGACTTCAAAGGGTCTTCATTTGCTCACCGAACCTCTCCAATCCTATCACTGCTGCGTTTATGCCCCTGTACACATGCTTGATTCTCTTTCGGAGACATAGCAATCCATAGGTTTTAAGATACTTACTAGTCAGGTACATTCTTAGGCGTTTAATATGGGGTTTTGAGTCCATTTCGTTGAGCAAGGAGTAGCTCTTGTCTATTCCATATTTGGCTTAAGGAACTTTATCTGTGCTCATTTCAATCTCTGGTTTTATGCAGCACCCCAACTCACCTTTACCCTTAAGCAAGCATAAGTTGGTTTTCTAAATTTGAGACCCTGTTCTGTTTTGGAATGCAGTTCCTGTGTAGCCAAGTTTACATTCCGTGTATTAGTGATATCTTATGATGTTTCTTTTTCTGTGTGACTTATTTCAGTTAGAATCATCGTACCTGAATCTACTCATTATGCTGCTACGGGCCTGATGACACAGATTTCATTGCTGAGTGATACTGCATTGTACGTAAGTACCACAAGTTCTTTATCCATTTTTCACTTTCTGCGATGTTGAACTTGTACTGTAAACGAGGTTCTTGTAAACAGAGGCGTCCCAAACTTTGGGGTGGCTGTGTCTTTTTGATTTTAATTTCCCTAAGCTATAGGACCATAAGTGGCAGTGCCCTAGGCTCTGTTGCTTTGATTTTTAGATGTTTCAGGAAACACCATACACTTCTCCCGAGTGTCTGTTGGCAATTTACATCCCGCCCATCAGCATAACAAGGCTCCCAGTTCTCCATGGCCTGTCCTGCCTTTCTGGATTTTACACTTTTTTCAGATGGCCCTTTTGACCGGGGGGAAGTGAGACTTCATTGTAGTGCAGATTTCCTTTGCAAGCTTGCTTGGTTGGCCAAAAAGGGCGTATGCGTTTTTTCCTGAATATATTCAGGAAAAAATGCATACGCCCTTTTTGGCCAAGTGCGTCATTGTGGACGTTCTGCCTCTTTTCCTATGCTTTCAATGCAATTCCAGTCTACCTCCTGAAATCGGTTTCCTGCAATTCTGCCCCGCTTTCAAGTCCTCTTGGCAGCCTTACTTCAGTCTATTTTTGGACGATAGCTGTCATTTATAACTCTGCAGGTTTGTGAATTACAGTGCCCCTGAGCTCCTTTCTTCAACTCGCTTTCTTTTGAGCTGGCCGCAACACCGCAGGATGGCTTCAGGCCCTAATCTGGTTCCGGTACGGCACGCTGAGCCTTTGGTTATTTCATCTTCCTGGTGGGAAATGAGAGTTAAATTTGCCCGTCCAGACACCTCCAGCTAGCCTGTCATTGGTTCTCACTATTCCTGTTCATCTTCCGCAGAAATTGCAAACTGGGCCAAACAGGAGGTTAAAGGTGCTGACTCTCCAAGTGGGGAGAGTGTTAGTAAAGCGTCTGGAATGTTGCACCCGAGTACCAGGGAAGGAAAACTGAGACATATTTGAACACGTCTCCCGTTCACATGGTTGATCATACTTGGGTTCCACATGCATGTTTTAGCTGAAGGAAGAATACCTTAAACCTGGAGAGTTGAGACCCGTGTAATGGGTACCATGCAATATGACTTCAAAGGGTCTTCATTTGCTCACCGAACCTCTCCAATCCTATCACTGCTGCGTTTATGCCCCTGTACACATGCTTGACTCTCTTTCGGAGACATAGCAATCCATAGGTTTTAAGATACTTACTAGTCAGGTACATTCTTAGGCGTTTAATATGCGGTGTTGAGTCCATTTCGTTGAGCAAGGAGTAGCTCTTGTCTATTCCATATTTGACTTAAGGAACTTTATCTGTGCTCATTTCAATCTCTGGTTTTATGCAGCACCCCAACTCACCTTTACCCTTAAGCAAGCATAAGTTGGTTTTCTAAATTTGAGACCCTGTTCTGTTCTGTAATTCAGTTCCTGTGTAGCCAAGTTTACATTTCGTGTATTACTGATATCTTATGATGTTTCTTTTTCTGTGTGACTTATTTCAGTTAGAATCATCACACCTGAATTCACTCATTGTGATGCTAAGGGCCTGATGACATAGATTTCATTGCTGAGTGATATTGCTTTGTAAGTAAATACCACAACTTCTTTATCCATTTTTCACTTTCTGCGATGTTGAACTTGTACTGTAAACGAGGTTCTTGTAAACAGAGGCGTCCCAAATTTTGGGGTGGCTGTGTCTTTTTGATTTTAATTTCCCTAAGCTATAGGACCATAAGTGGCAGTGCCCTAGGCTCTGTTGCTTTGTTTTTTAGATGTTTCAGGAAACACCATACACTTCTCCCGAGTGTCTGTTGGCAATTTACATCCCGCCCATCAGCATAACAAGGCTCCCAGTTCTCCATGGCCTGTCCTGCCTTTCTGGATTTTACACTTTTTTCAGATGGCCCTTTTGACCGGGGGGAAGTGAGACTTCATTGTAGTGCAGATTTCCTTTGCAAGCTTGCTTGGTTGGCCAAAAAGGGCATATGCGTTTTTTCCTGAATATATTCAGGAAAAAACGCATACGCACTTTTTGGCCAAGTGCATCATTGTGGACGTTCTGCCTCTTTTCCTATGCTTTCAATGCAATTCCAGTCTACCTCCTGAAATCGGTTTCCTGCAATTCTGCCCCGCTTTCAAGTCCTCTTGGCAGCCTTACTTCAGTCTATTTTTGGACGATAGCTGTCATTTATAACTCTGCAGGTTTGTGAATTACAGTGCCCCTGAGCTCCTTTCTTCAACTCGCTTTCTTGTGACCTGGCCGCAACACCGCAGGATGGCTTCAGGCCCTAATCTGGTTCCGGCCCGGCATGCTGAGCCTTTGGTTAATTCCTCTTCCTGGTGGGAAATGAGAGTTAAATTTGCCCGTCCAGACACCTCCAGCTAGCCTCTCATTGGTTCTCGCTATTCCTGTTCATCTTCCGCAGAAATTGCAAACTGGGCCAAACAGGAGGTTAAAGGCGCTGACTCTCCAAGTGGGGAGAGTGTTAGTAAAGCGTCTGGAATGTTGCACCCGAGTACCAGGGGAGGAAAACTGAGACATATTTGAACACGTCTCCCGATCACATGGTTGATCATACTTGGGTTCCACATGCATGTTTTAGCTGAAGGAAGAATACCTTAAACCTGGAGAGTTGAGACCCGTGTAATGGGTACCATGCAATATGACTTCAAAGGGTCTTCATTTGCTCACCGAACCTCTCCAATCCTATCACTGCTGCGTTTATGCCCCTGTACACATGCTTGATTCTCTTTTGGAGACATAGCAATCCATAGGTTTTACGATACTTACTAGTCAGGTACATTCTTAGGCGTTTAATATGCGGTGTTGAGTCCATTTCGTTGAGCAAGGAGTAGCTCTTGTCTATTCCATATTTGGCTTAAGGAACTTTATCTGTGCTCATTTCAATCTCTGGTTTTATGCAGCACCCCAACTCACCTTTCCCCTTAAGCAAGCATAAGTTGGTTTTCTAAATTTGAGACCCTGTTCTCTTCTGTAATTCAGTTCCTGTGTAGCCAAGTTTACATTCCGTGTATTACTGATATCTTATGATGTTTCTTTTTCTGTGTGACTTATTTCAGTTAGAATCATCATACCTGAATCCACTCATTGTGATGCTAAGGGCCTGATGACACAGATTTCATTGCTGAGTGATATTGCTTTGTAAGTAAATACCACAACTTCTTTATCCATTTTTCACTTTCTGCGATGTTGAACTTGTACTGTAAACGAGGTTCTTGTAAACAGAGCCGTTCCAAACTTTGGGGTGGCTGTGTCTTTTTGATTTTAATTTCCCTAAGCTATAGGACCATAAGTGGAAGTGCCCTAGGTTCTGTTGCTTTGTTTTTTAGATGTTTCAGGAAACACCATACACTTCTCCCGAGTGGTTGTTGGCAATTTACATCCCGCCCATCAGCATAACAAGGCTCCCAGTTCTCCATGGCCTGTCCTGCCTTTCTGGATTTTACACTTTTTTCAGATGGCCCTTTTGACCGGGGGGAAGTGAGACTTCATTGTAGTGCAGATTTCCTTTGCAAGCTTGCTTGGTTGGCCAAAAAGGGCGTATGCGTTTTTTCCTGAATATATTCAAAAAAACTCATATGCCCTTTTTGGCCAAGTGCATCATTGTGGACGTTCTGCCTCTTTTCCTATGCTTTCAATGCAATTCCAGTCTACCTCCTGAAATCGGTTTCCTGCAATTCTGCCCCGCTTTCAAGTCCTCTTGGCAGCCTTACTTCAGTCTATTTTTGGACAATAGCTGTCATTTATAACTCTGCAGTTTTGTCAATTACAGTGCCCCTGAGCTCCTTTCTTCAACTCGCTTTCTTTTGAGCTGGCCGCAACACCGCAGGATGGCTTCAGGCCCTAATCTGGTTCCGGCACGGCACACTGAGCCTTTGGTTATTTCCTCTTCCTGGTGGGAAATGAGAGTTAAATTTGCCCGTCCAGACACCTCCAGCTAGCCTCTCATTGGTTCTCGCTATTCCTGTTCATCTTCCGCAGAAATTGCAAACTGGGCCAAACAGGAGGTTAAAGGCGCTGACTCTCCAAGTGGGGAGAGTGTTAGTAAAGCGTCTGGAATGTTGCACCCGAGTACCAGGGGAGGAAAACTGAGACATATTTGAACACGTCTCCCGATCACATGGTTGATCATACTCTGGGTTCCACATGCATGTTTTAGCTGAAGGAAGAATACCTAAAACCTGGGTAGTTGAAACCCGTGGAATGGGTACCATGCAATATGACTTCAAAGGGTCTTCATTTGCTCACCGAACCTCTCCAATCCTATCACTGCTGCGTTTATGCCCCTGTACACATGCTTGATTCTCTTTCGGAGACATAGCAATCCATAGGTTTTAAGATACTTACTAGTCAGGTACATTCTTAGGCGTTTAATATGGGGTTTTGAGTCCATTTCGTTGAGCAAGGAGTAGCTCTTGTCTATTCCATATTTGGCTTAAGGAACTTTATCTGTGCTCATTTCAATCTCTGGTTTTATGCAGCACCCCAACTCACCTTTACCCTTAAGCAAGCATAAGTTGGTTTTCTAAATTTGAGACCCTGTTCTGTTTTGGAATGCAGTTCCTGTGTAGCCAAGTTTACATTCCGTGTATTAGTGATATCTTATGATGTTTCTTTTTCTGTGTGACTTATTTCAGTTAGAATCATCGTACCTGAATCCACTCATTATGCTGCTACGGACCTGATGACACAGATTTCATTGCTGAGTGATACTGCATTGTACGTAAGTACCACAAGTTCTTTATCCATTTTTCACTTTCTGCGATGTTGAACTTGTACTGTAAACGAGGTTCTTGTAAACAGAGGCGTCCCAAACTTTGGGGTGGCTGTGTCTTTTTGATTTTAATTTCCCTAAGCTATAGGACCATAAGTGGCAGTGCCCTAGGCTCTGTTGCTTTGATTTTTAGATGTTTCAGGAAACACCATACACTTCTCCCGAGTGTCTGTTGGCAATTTACATCCCGCCCATCAGCATAACAAGGCTCCCAGTTCTCCATGGCCTGTCCTGCCTTTCTGGATTTTACACTTTTTTCAGATGGCCCTTTTGACCGGGGGGAAGTGAGACTTCATTGTAGTGCAGATTTCCTTTGCAAGCTTGCTTGGTTGGCCAAAAAGGGCGTATGCGTTTTTTCCTGAATATATTCAGGAAAAAATGCATACGCCCTTTTTGGCCAAGTGCGTCATTGTGGACGTTCTGCCTCTTTTCCTATGCTTTCAATGCAATTCCAGTCTACCTCCTGAAATCGGTTTCCTGCAATTCTGCCCCGCTTTCAAGTCCTCTTGGCAGCCTTACTTCAGTCTATTTTTGGACGATAGCTGTCATTTATAACTCTGCAGGTTTGTGAATTACAGTGCCCCTGAGCTCCTTTCTTCAACTCGCTTTCTTGTGACCTGGCCGCAACACCGCAGGATGGCTTCAGGCCCTAATCTGGTTCCGGTACGGCACGCTGAGCCTTTGGTTATTTCATCTTCCTGGTGGGAAATGAGAGTTAAATTTGCCCGTCCAGACACCTCCAGCTAGCCTCTCATTGGTTCTCACTATTCCTGTTCATCTTCCGCAGAAATTGCAAACTGGGCCAAACAGGAGGTTAAAGGCGCTGACTCTCCAAGTGGGGAGAGTGTTAGTAAAGCGTCTGGAATGTTGCACCCGAGTACCAGGGGAGGAAAACTGAGACATATTTGAACACGTCTCCCGTTCACATGGTTGATCATACTTGGGTTCCACATGCATGTTTTAGCTGAAGGAAGAATACCTTAAACCTGGAGAGTTGAGACCCGTGTAATGGGTACCATGCAATATGATTTCAAAGGGTCTTCATTTGCTCACCGAACCTCTCCAATCCTATCACTGCTGCGTTTATGCCCCTGTACACATGCTTGATTCTCTTTCGGAGACATAGCAATCCATAGGTTTTAAGATACTTACTAGTCAGGTACATTCTTAGGCGTTTAATATGCGGTGTTGAGTCCATTTCGTTGAGCAAGGAGTAGCTCTTGTCTATTCCATATTTGACTTAAGGAACTTTATCTGTGCTCATTTCAATCTCTGGTTTTATGCAGCACCCCAACTCACCTTTCCCCTTAAGCAAGCATAAGTTGGTTTTCTAAATTTGAGACCCTGTTCTGTTCTGTAATTCAGTTCCTGTGTAGCCAAGTTTACATTCCGTGTATTACTGATATCTTATGATGTTTCTTTTTCTGTGTGACTTACTTCAGTTAGAATCATCATACCTGAATCCACTCATTGTGCTGCTAAGGGCCTGATGACACAGATTTCATTGCTGAGTGATATTGCTTTGTAAGTAAATACCACAACTTCTTTATCCATTTTTCACTTTCTGCGATGTTGAACTTGTACTGTAAACGAGGTTCTTGTAAACAGAGGCGTCCCAAATTTTGGGGTGGCTGTGTCTTTTTGATTTTAATTTCCCTAAGCTATAGGACCATAAGTGGCAGTGCCCAAGGCTCTGTTGCTTTGTTTTTTAGATGTTTCAGGAAACACCATACACTTCTCCCGAGTGTCTGTTGGCAATTTACATCCCGCCCATCAGCATAACAAGGCTCCCAGTTCTCCATGGCCTGTCCTGCCTTTCTGGATTTTACACTTTTTTCAGATGGCCCTTTTGACCAGGGGGAAGTGAGACTTCATTGTAGTGCAGATTTCCTTTGCAAGCTTGCTTGGTTGGCCAAAAAGGGCGTATGCGTTTTTTCCTGAATATATTCAGGAAAAAACGCATACGCCCTTTTTGGCCAAGTGCATCATTGTGGACGTTCTGCCTCTTTTCCTATGCTTTCAATGCAATTCCAGTCTACCTCCTGAAATCGGTTTCCTGCAATTCTGCCCCGCTTTCAAGTCCTCTTGGCAGCCTTACTTCAGTCTATTTTTGGACGATAGCTGTCATTGATAACTCTGCAGGTTTGTGAATTACAGTGCCCCTGAGCTCCTTTCTTCAACTTGCTTTCTTTTGACCTGGCCACAACACCGCAGGATGGCTTCAGGCCCTAATCTGGTTCCGGCACGGCACGCTGAGCCTTTGGTTATTTCCTCTTCCTGGTGGGAAATGAGAGTTAAATTTGCCCGTCCAGACACCTCCAGCTAGTCTCTCATTGGTTCTCGCTATTCCTGTTCATCTTCCGCAGAAATTGCAAACTGGGCCAAACAGGAGGTTAAAGGGACTGACTCTCCAAGTGGGGAGAGTGTTAGTAAAGCGTCTGGAATGTTGCACCCGAGTACCAGGGGAGGAAAACTGAGACATATTTGAACACGTCTCCCATTCACATGGTTGATCATACTCTGGGTTCCACATGCATGTTTTAGCTGAAGGAAGAATACCTTAAACATGGAGAGTTGAGACCCGTGGAATGGGTACCATGCAATATGACTTCAAAGGGTCTTCATTTGCTCACCGAACCTCTCCAATCCTATCACTGCTGCATTTATTCCCCTGTACACACGCTTGATTCTCTTTTGGAGACATAGCATCCATAGGTTTTTAGATACTTACTAGTCAGGTACATACTTAGGCGTTTAATATGGGGTGTTGAGTCCATTTCGTTGAGCAAGGAGTAGCTCTTGTCTATTCCATATTTGGCTTAAGGAACTTTATCTGTGCTCATTTCAATCTCTGGTTTTATGCAGCACCCCAACTCACCTTTCCCCTTAAGCAAGCATAAGTTGGTTTTCTAAATTTGAGACCCTGTTCTGTTTTGGAATGCAGTTCCTGTGTAGCCAAGTTTACATTCCGTGTATTAGTGATATCTTATGATGTTTCTTTTTCTGTGTGACTTATTTCAGTTAGAATCATCGTACCTGAATCCACTCATTATGCTGCTACGGGCCTGATGACATAGATTTCATTGCTGAGTGATACTGCATTGTACGTAAGTACCACAAGTTCTTTATCCATTTTTCACTTTCTGTGATGTTGAACTTGTACTGTAAACGAGGTTCTTGTAAACAGAGGCGTCCCAAACTTTGGGGTGGCTGTGTCTTTTTGATTTTAATTTCCCTAAGCTATAGGACCATAAGTGGAAGTGCCCTAGGTTCTGTTGCTTTGTTTTTTAGATGTTTCAGGAAACACCATACACTTCTCCCCAGTGGTTGTTGGCAATTTACATCCCGCCCATCAGCATAACAAGGCTCCCAGTTCTCCATGGCCTGTCCTGCCTTTCTGGATTTTACACTTTTTTCAGATGGCCCTTTTGACCGGGGGGAAGTGAGACTTCATTGTAGTGCAGATTTCCTTTGCAAGCTTGCTTGGTTGGCCAAAAAGGGCGTATGCGTTTTTTCCTGAATATATTCAGGAAAAAACGCATACGCCCTTTTTGGCCAAGTGCATCATTGTGGACGTTCTGCCTCTTTTCCTATGCTTTCAATGCAATTCCAGTCTACCTCCTGAAATCGGTTTCCTGCAATTCTGCCGTGCTTTCAAGTCCTCTTGGCGGCCTTACTTCAGTCTATTTTTGGACGATAGCTGTCATTTATAACTCTGCAGGTTTGTGAATTACAGTGCCCCTGAGCTCCTTTCTTCAACTTGCTTTCTTTTGACCTGGCCACAACACCGCAGGATGGCTTCAGGCCCTAATCTGGTTCCGGCACGGCACGCTGAGCCTTGGTTATTTCCTCTTCCTGATGGGAAATGAGAGTTAAATTTGCCCGTCCAGACACCTCCAGCTAGTCTCTCATTGGTTCTCGCTATTCCTGTTCATCTTCCGCAGAAATTGCAAACTGGGCCAAACAGGAGGTTAAAGGGACTGACTCTCCAAGTGGGGAGAGTGTTAGTAAAGCGTCTGGAATGTTGCACCCGAGTACCAGGGGAGGAAAACTGAGACATATTTGAACACGTCTCCCATTCACATGGTTGATCATACTCTGGGTTCCACATGCATGTTTTAGCTGAAGGAAGAATACCTTAAACATGGAGAGTTGAGACCCGTGGAATGGGTACCATGCAATATGACTTCAAAGGGTCTTCATTTGCTCACCGAACCTCTCCAATCCTATCACTGCTGCATTTATTCCCCTGTACACACGCTTGATTCTCTTTTGGAGACATAGCATCCATAGGTTTTTAGATACTTACTAGTCAGGTACATACTTAGTGGTTTAATATGGGGTGTTGAGTCCATTTCGTTGAGCAAGGAGTAGCTCTTGTCTATTCCATATTTGGCTTAAGGAACTTTATCTGTGCTCATTTCAATCTCTGGTTTTATGCAGCACCCCAACTCACCTTTCCCCTTAAGCAAGCATAAGTTGGTTTTCTAAATTTGAGACCCTGTTCTGTTTTGGAATGCAGTTCCTGTGTAGCCAAGTTTACATTCCGTGTATTAGTGATATCTTATGATGTTTCTTTTTCTGTGTGACTTATTTCAGTTAGAATCATCGTACCTGAATCCACTCATTATGCTGCTACGGGCCTGATGACATAGATTTCATTGCTGAGTGATACTGCATTGTACGTAAGTACCACAAGTTCTTTATCCATTTTTCACTTTCTGTGATGTTGAACTTGTACTGTAAACGAGGTTCTTGTAAACAGAGGCGTCCCAAACTTTGGGGTGGCTGTGTCTTTTTGATTTTAATTTCCCTAAGCTATAGGACCATAAGTGGAAGTGCCCTAGGTTCTGTTGCTTTGTTTTTTAGATGTTTCAGGAAACACCATACACTTCTCCCCAGTGGTTGTTGGCAATTTACATCCCGCCCATCAGCATAACAAGGCTCCCAGTTCTCCATGGCCTGTCCTGCCTTTCTGGATTTTACACTTTTTTCAGATGGCCCTTTTGACCGGGGGGAAGTGAGACTTCATTGTAGTGCAGATTTCCTTTGCAAGCTTGCTTGGTTGGCCAAAAAGGGCGTATGCGTTTTTTCCTGAATATATTCAGGAAAAAACGCATACACCCTTTTTGGCCAAGTGCATCATTGTGGACGTTCTGCCTCTTTTCCTATGCTTTCAATGCAATTCCAGTCTACCTCCTGAAATCGGTTTCCTGCAATTCTGCCGTGCTTTCAAGTCCTCTTGGCGGCCTTACTTCAGTCTATTTTTGGACGATAGCTGTCATTTATAACTCTGCAGGTTTGTGAATTACAGTGCCCCTGAGCTCCTTTCTTCAACTTGCTTTCTTGTGACCTGGCCGCAACACCGCAGGATGGCTTCAGGCCCTAATCTGGTTCCGGCACGGCATGCTGAGCCTTGGTTATTTCCTCTTCCTGGTGGGAAATGAGAGTTAAATTTGCCCGTCCAGACACCTCCAGCTAGTCTCTCATTGGTTCTCGCTATTCCTGTTCATCTTCCGCAGAAATTGCAAACTGGGCCAAACAGGAGGTTAAAGGCGCTGACTCTCCAAGTGGGGAGAGTGTTAGTAAAGCGTCTGGAATGTTGCACCCGAGTACCAGGGGAGGAAAACTGAGACATATTTGAACACGTCTCCCGTTCACATGGTTGATCATACTTGGGTTCCACATGCATGTTTTAGCTGAAGGAAGAATACCTTAAACCTGGAGAGTTAAGACCCGTGTAATGGGTACCATGCAATCTGACTTCAAAGGGTCTTCATTTGCTCACCGAACCTCTCCAATCCTATCACTGCTGCGTTTATGCCCCTGTACACATGCTTGATTCTCTTTCGGAGACATAGCAATCCATAGGTTTTAAGATACTTACTAGTCAGGTACATTCTTAGGCGTTTAATATGGGGTGTTGAGTCCATTTCGTTGAGCAAGGAGTAGCTCTTGTCTATTCCATATTTGGCTTAAGGAACTTTATCTGTGCTCATTTCAATCTCTGGTTTTATGCAGCACCCCAACTCACCTTTACCCTTAAGCAAGCATAAGTTGGTTTTCTAAATTTGAGACCCTGTTCTGTTCTGTAATTCAGTTCCTGTGTAGCCAAGTTTACATTCCGTGTATTACTGATATCTTATGATGTTTCTTTTTCTGTGTGACTTACTTCAGTTAGAATCATCATACCTGAATCCACTCATTGTGCTGCTAAGGGCCTGATGACACAGATTTCATTGCTCAGTGATATTGCTTTGTAAGTAAATACCACAACTTCTTTATCCATTTTTCACTTTCTGCCATGTTGAACTTGTACTGTAAACGAGGTTCTTGTAAACAGAGCCATTCCAAACTTTGGGGTGGCTGTGTCTTTTTTATTTTAATTTCCCTAAGCTATAGGACCATAAGTGGCAGTGCCCTAGGTTCTGTTGCTTTGTTTTTTAGATGTTTCAGGAAACACCATACACTTCTCCCGAGTGGTTGTTGGCAATTTACATCCCGCCCATCAGCATAACAAGGCTCCCAGTTCTCCATGGCCTGTCCTGCCTTTCTGGATTTTACACTTTTTTCAGATGGCCCTTTTGACCGGGGGGAAGTGAGACTTCATTGTAGTGCAGATTTCCTTTGCAAGCTTGCTTGGTTGGCCAAAAAGGGCGTATGCGTTTTTTCCTGAATATATTCAGGAAAAAACGCATACGCCCTTTTTGGCCAAGTGCATCATTGTGGACGTTCTGCCTCTTTTCCTATGCTTTCAATGCAATTCCAGTCTACCTCCTGAAATCGGTTTCCTGCAATTCTGCCCCGCTTTCAAGTCCTCTTGGCAGCCTTACTTCAGTCTATTTTTGGACGATAGCTGTCATTTATAACTCTGCAGGTTTGTGAATTACAGTGCCCCTGAGCTCCTTTCTTCAACTCGTTTTCTTTTGAGCTGGCCGCAACACCGCAGGATGGCTTCAGGCCCTAATCTGGTTCCGGTACGGCACGCTGAGCCTTTGGTTATTTCCTCTTCCTGGTGGGAAATGAGAGTTAAATTTGCCCGTCCAGACACCTCCAGCTAGCCTGTCATTGGTTCTCACTATTCCTGTTCATCTTCCGCAGAAATTGCAAACTGGGCCAAACAGGAGGTTAAAGGTGCTGACTCTCCAAGTGGGGAGAGTGTTAGTAAAGCGTCTGGAATGTTGCACCCGAGTACCAGGGGAGGAAAACTGAGACATATTTGAACACGTCTCCCGTTCACATGGTTGATCATACTTGGGTTCCACATGCATGTTTTAGCTGAAGGAAGAATACCTTAAACCTGGAGAGTTGAGACCCGTGTAATGGGTACCATGCAATATGACTTCAAAGGGTCTTCATTTGCTCACCGAACCTCTCCAATCCTATCACTGCTGCGTTTATGCCCCTGTACACATGCTTGACTCTCTTTCGGAGACATAGCAATCCATAGGTTTTACGATACTTACTAGTCAGGTACATTCTTAGGCGTTTAATATGCGGTGTTGAGTCCATTTCGTTGAGCAAGGAGTAGCTCTTGTCTATTCCATATTTGACTTAAGGAACTTTATCTGTGCTCATTTCAATCTCTGGTTTTATGCAGCACCCCAACTCACCTTTACCCTTAAGCAAGCATAAGTTGGTTTTCTAAATTTGAGACCCTGTTCTGTTCTGTAATTCAGTTCCTGTGTAGCCAAGTTTACATTTCGTGTATTACTGATATCTTATGATGTTTCTTTTTCTGTGTGACTTATTTCAGTTAGAATCATCATACCTGAATCCACTCATTGTGATGCTAAGGGCCTGATGACATAGATTTCATTGCTGAGTGATATTGCTTTGTAAGTAAATACCACAACTTCTTTATCCATTTTTCACTTTCTGCGATGTTGAACTTGTACTGTAAACGAGGTTCTTGTAAACAGAGGCGTCCCAAATTTTGGGGTGGCTGTGTCTTTTTGATTTTAATTTCCCTAAGCTATAGGACCATAAGTGGCAGTGCCCTAGGCTCTGTTGCTTTGTTTTTTAGATGTTTCAGGAAACACCATACACTTCTCCCGAGTGTCTGTTGGCAATTTACATCCCGCCCATCAGCATAACAAGGCTCCCAGTTCTCCATGGCCTGTCCTGCCTTTCTGGATTTTACACTTTTTTCAGATGGCCCTTTTGACCGGGGGAAGTGAGACTTCATTGTAGTGCAGATTTCCTTTGCAAGCTTGCTTGGTTGGCCAAAAAGGGCGTATGCGTTTTTTCCTGAATATATTCAGGAAAAAACGCATACGCCCTTTTTGGCCAAGTGCATCATTGTGGACGTTCTGCCTCTTTTCCTATGCTTTCAATGCAATTCCAGTCTACCTCCTGAAATCGGTTTCCTGCAATTCTGCCCCGCTTTCAAGTCCTCTTGGCAGCCTTACTTCAGTCTATTTTTGGACGATAGCTGTCATTTATAACTCTGCAGGTTTGTGAATTACAGTGCCCCTGAGCTCCTTTCTTCAACTCGCTTTCTTGTGACCTGGCCGCAACACCGCAGGATGGCTTCAGGCCCTAATCTGGTTCCGGTACGGCTCGCTGAGCCTTTGGTTATTTCATCTTCCTGGTGGGAAATGAGAGTTAAATTTGCCCGTCCAGACACCTCCAGCTAGCCTCTCATTGGTTCTCACTATTCCTGTTCATCTTCCGCAGAAATTGCAAACTGGGCCAAACAGGAGGTTAAAGGCGCTGACTCTCCAAGTGGGGAGAGTGTTAGTAAAGCGTCTGGAATGTTGCACCCGAGTACCAGGGGAGGAAAACTGAGACATATTTGAACACGTCTCCCGTTCACATGGTTGATCATACTTGGGTTCCACATGCATGTTTTAGCTGAAGGAAGAATACCTTAAACCTGGAGAGTTGAGACCCGTGTAATGGGTACCATGCAATATGATTTCAAAGGGTCTTCATTTGCTCACCGAACCTCTCCAATCCTATCACTGCTGCGTTTATGCCCCTGTACACATGCTTGATTCTCTTTCGGAGACATAGCAATCCATAGGTTTTAAGATACTTACTAGTCAGGTACATTCTTAGGCGTTTAATATGCGGTGTTGAGTCCATTTCGTTGAGCAAGGAGTAGCTCTTGTCTATTCCATATTTGACTTAAGGAACTTTATCTGTGCTCATTTCAATCTCTGGTTTTATGCAGCACCCCAACTCACCTTTACCCTTAAGCAAGCATAAGTTGGTTTTCTAAATTTGAGACCCTGTTCTGTTCTGTAATTCAGTTCCTGTGTAGCCAAGTTTACATTCCGTGTATTACTGATATCTTATGATGTTTCTTTTTCTGTGTGACTTACTTCAGTTAGAATCATCATACCTGAATCCACTCATTGTGCTGCTAAGGGCCTGAAGACACAGATTTCATTGCTGAGTGATATTGCTTTGTAAGTAAATACCACAACTTCTTTATCCATTTTTCACTTTCTGCGATGTTGAACTTGTACTGTAAACGAGGTTCTTGTAAACAGAGGCGTCCCAAATTTTGGGGTGGCTGTGTCTTTTTGATTTTAATTTCCCTAAGCTATAGGACCATAAGTGGCAGTGCCCAAGGCTCTGTTGCTTTGTTTTTTAGATGTTTCAGGAAACACCATACACTTCTCCCGAGTGTCTGTTGGCAATTTACATCCCGCCCATCAGCATAACAAGGCTCCCAGTTCTCCATGGCCTGTCCTGCCTTTCTGGATTTTACACTTTTTTCAGATGGCCCTTTTGACCGGGGGGAAGTGAGACTTCATTGTAGTGCAGATTTCCTTTGCAAGCTTGCTTGGTTGGCCAAAAAGGGCGTATGCGTTTTTTCCTGAATATATTCAGGAAAAAACGCATACGCCCTTTTTGGCCAAGTGCATCATTGTGGACGTTCTGCCTCTTTTCCTATGCTTTCAATGCAATTCCAGTCTACCTCCTGAAATCGGTTTCCTGCAATTCTGCCCCGCTTTCAAGTCCTCTTGGCAGCCTTACTTCAGTCTATTTTTGGACGATAGCTGTCATTGATAACTCTGCAGGTTTGTGAATTACAGTGCCCCTGAGCTCCTTTCTTCAACTTGCTTTCTTTTGACCTGGCCACAACACCGCAGGATGGCTTCAGGCCCTAATCTGGTTCCGGCACGGCACGCTGAGCCTTTGGTTATTTCCTCTTCCTGGTGGGAAATGAGAGTTAAATGTGCCCGTCCAGACACCTCCAGCTAGTCTCTCATTGGTTCTCGCTATTCCTGTTCATCTTCCGCAGAAATTGCAAACTGGGCCAAACAGGAGGTTAAAGGGACTGACTCTCCAAGTGGGGAGAGTGTTAGTAAAGCGTCTGGAATGTTGCACCCGAGTACCAGGGGAGGAAAACTGAGACATATTTGAACACGTCTCCCATTCACATGGTTGATCATACTGTGGGTTCCACATGCATGTTTTAGCTGAAGGAAGAATACCTTAAACATGGAGAGTTGAGACCCGTGGAATGGGTACCATGCAATATGACTTCAAAGGGTCTTCATTTGCTCACCGAACCTCTCCAATCCTATCACTGCTGCATTTATTCCCCTGTACACACGCTTGATTCTCTTTTGGAGACATAGCATCCATAGGTTTTTAGATACTTACTAGTCAGGTACATACTTAGGCGTTTAATATGGGGTGTTGAGTCCATTTCGTTGAGCAAGGAGTAGCTCTTGTCTATTCCATATTTGACTTAAGGAACTTTATCTGTGCTCATTTCAATCTCTGGTTTTATGCAGCACCCCAACTCACCTTTACCCTTAAGCAAGCATAAGTTGGTTTTCTAAATTTGAGACCCTGTTCTCTTCTGTAATTCAGTTCCTGTGTAGCCAAGTTTACATTCCGTGTATTACTGATATCTTATGATGTTTCTTTTTCTGTGTGACTTACTTCAGTTAGAATCATCATACCTGAATCCACTCATTGTGCTGCTAAGGGCCTGATGACACAGATTTCATTGCTGAGTGATATTGCTTTGTAAGTAAATACCACAACTTCTTTATCCATTTTTCACTTTCTGCGATGTTGAACTTGTACTGTAAACGAGGTTCTTGTAAACAGAGCCATTCCAAACTTTGGGGTGGCTGTGTCTTTTTGATTTTAATTTCCCTAAGCTATAGGACCATAAGTGGCAGTGCCCTAGGTTCTGTTGCTTTGTTTTTTAGATGTTTCAGGAAACACCATACACTTCTCCCGAGTGGTTGTTGGCAATTTACATCCCGCCCATCAGCATAACAAGGCTCCCAGTTCTCCATGGCCTGTCCTGCCTTTCTGGATTTTACACTTTTTTCAGATGGCCCTTTTGACCGGGGGGAAGTGAGACTTCATTGTAGTGCAGATTTCCTTTGCAAGCTTGCTTGGTTGGCCAAAAAGGGCGTATGCGTTTTTTCCTGAATATATTCAGGAAAAAACGCATACGCCCTTTTTGGCCAAGTGCATCATTGTGGACGTTCTGCCTCTTTTCCTATGCTTTCAATGCAATTCCAGTCTACCTCCTGAAATCGGTTTCCTGCAATTCTGCCCCGCTTTCAAGTCCTCTTGGCAGCCTTACTTCAGTCTATTTTTGGACGATAGCTGTCATTTATAACTCTGCAGGTTTGTGAATTACAGTGCCCCTGAGCTCCTTTCTTCAACTCGCTTTCTTTTGAGCTGGCCGCAACACCGCAGGATGGCTTCAGGCCCTAATCTGGTTCAGGTACGGCACGCTGAGTCATTGGTTATTTCCTCTTCCTGGTGGGAAATGAGAGTTAAATTTGCCCGTCCAGACACCTCCAGCTAGCCTCTCATTGGTTCTCACTATTCCTGTTCATCTTCCGCAGAAATTGCAAACTGGGCCAAACAGGAGGTTAAAGGCGCTGACTCTCCAAGTGGGGAGAGTGTTAGTAAAGCGTCTGGAATGTTGCACCCGAGTACCAGGGGAGGAAAACTGAGACATATTTGAACACGTCTCCCGTTCACATGGTTGATCATACTTGGGTTCCACATGCATGTTTTAGCTGAAGGAAGAATACCTTAAACCTGGAGAGTTGAGACCCGTGTAATGGGTACCATGCAATATGACTTCAAAGGGTCTTCATTTGCTCACCGAACCTCTCCAATCCTATCACTGCTGTGTTTATGCCCCTGTACACATGCTTGATTCTCTTTCGGAGACATAGCAATCCATAGGTTTTAAGATACTTACTAGTCAGGTACATTCTTAGGCGTTTAATATGCGGTGTTGAGTCCATTTCGTTGAGCAAGGAGTAGCTCTTGTCTATTCCATATTTGACGTAAGGAACTTTATCTGTGCTCATTTCAATCTCTGGTTTTATGCAGCACCCCAACTCACCTTTACCCTTAAGCAAGCATAAGTTAGTTTTCTAAATTTGAGACCCTGTTCTGTTCTGTAATTCAGTTCCTGTGTAGCCAAGTTTACATTCCGTGTATTACTGATATCTTATGATGTTTCTTTTTCTGTGTGACTTATTTCAGTTAGAATCATCATACCTGAATCCACTCATTGTGATGCTAAGGGCCTGATGACATAGATTTCATTGCTGAGTGATATTGCTTTGTAAGTAAATACCACAAGTTCTTTATCCATTTTTCACTTTCTGCGATGTTGAACTTGTACTGTAAACGAGGTTCTTGTAAACAGAGGCGTCCCAAACTTTGGGGTGGCTGTGTCTTTTTGATTTTAATTTCCCTAAGCTATAGGACCATAAGTGGAAGTGCCCTAGGTTCTGTTGCTTTGTTTTTTAGATGTTTCAGGAAACACCATACACTTCTCCGGAGTGTCTGTTGGCAATTTACATCCCGCCCATCAGCATAACAAGGCTCCCAGTTCTCCATGGCCTGTCCTGCCTTTCTGGATTTTACACTTTTTTCAGATGGCCCTTTTGACCGGGGGGAAGTGAGACTTCATTGGAGTGCAGATTTCCTTTGCAAGCTTGCTTGGTTGGCCAAAAAGGGCGTATGCGTTTTTTCCTGAATATATTCAGGAAAAAACGCATACGCCCTTTTTGGCCAAGTGCATCATTGTGGACGTTCTGCCTCTTTTCCTATGCTTTCAATGCAATTCCAGTCTACCTCCTGAAATCGGTTTCCTGCAATTCTGCCCCGCTTTCAAGTCCTCTTGGCAGCCTTACTTCAGTCTATTTTTGGACGATAGCTGTCATTTATAACTCTGCAGGTTTGTGAATTACAGTGCCCCTGAGCTCCTTTCTTCAACTCGCTTTCTTGTGACCTGGCCGCAACACCGCAGGATGGCTTCAGGCCCTAATCTGGTTCCGGCCCGGCATGCTGAGCCTTTGATTAATTCCTCTTCCTGGTGGGAAATGAGAGTTAAATTTGCCCGTCCAGACACCTCCAGCTAGCCTCTCATTGGTTCTCGCTATTCCTGTTCATCTTCCGCAGAAATTGCAAACTGGGCCAAACAGGAGGTTAAAGGGACTGACTCTCCAAGTGGGGAGAGTGTTAGTAAAGCGTCTGGAATGTTGCACCCGAGTACCAGGGGAGGAAAACTGAGACATATTTGAACACGTCTCCCAATCACATGGTTGATCATACTCTAGGTTCCACATGCATGTTTTAGCTGAAGGAAGAATACCTTAAACCTGGGTATTTGAAACCCGTGGAATGGGTACCATGCAATATGACTTCAAAGGGTCTTCATTTGCTCACCGAACCTCTCCAATCCTATCACTGCTGCGTTTATGCCCCTGTACACATGCTTGATTCTCTTTCGGAGACATAGCAATCCATAGGTTTTAAGATACTTACTAGTCAGGTACATTCTTAGGTGTTTAATATGCGGTGTTGAGTCCATTTCGTTGAGCAAGGAGTAGCTCTTGTCTATTCCATATTTGACTTAAGGAACTTTATCTGTGCTCATTTCAATCTCTGGTTTTATGCAGCACCCCAACTCACCTTTACCCTTAAGCAAGCATAAGTTGGTTTTCTAAATTTGAGACCCTGTTCTGTTCTGTAATTCAGTTCCTGTGTAGCCAAGTTTACATTCCATGTATTACAGATATCTTATGATGTTTCTTTTTCTGTGTGACTTACTTCAGTTAGAATCATCATACATGAATCCACTCATTGTGCTGCTAAGGGCCTGATGACACAGATTTCATTGCTGAGTGATATTGCTTTGTAAGTAAATACCACAACTTCTTTATCCATTTTTCACTTTCTGCAATGTTGAACTTGTACTGTAAACGAGGTTCTTGTAAACAGAGCCGTTCCAAACTTTGGGGTGGCTGTGTCTTTTTTATTTTAATTTCCCTAAGCTATAGGACCATAAGTGGAAGTGCCCTAGGTTCTGTTGCTTTGTTTTTTAGATGTTTCAGGAAACACCATACACTTCTCCTGAGTGGTTGTTGGCAATTTACATCCCGCCCATCAGCATAACAAGGCTCCCAGTTCTCCATGGCCTGTCCTGCCTTTCTGGATTTTACACTTTTTTCAGATGGCCCTTTTGACCGGGGGGAAGTGAGACTTCATTGTAGTGCAGATTTCCTTTGCAAGCTTGCTTGGTTGGCCAAAAAGGGCGTATGCGTTTTTTCCTGAATATATTCAGGAAAAAACTCATACGCCCTTTTTGGCCAAGTGCATCATTGTGGACGTTCTGCCTCTTTTCCTATGCTTTCAATGCAATTCCAGTCTACCTCCTGAAATCGGTTTCCTGCAATTCTGCCCCGCTTTCAAGTCCTCTTGGCAGCCTTACTTCAGTCTATTTTTGGACGATAGCTGTCATTTATAACTCTGCAGGTTTGTGAATTACAGTGCCCCTGAGCTCCTTTCTTCAAGTCGCTTTCTTTTGAGCTGGCCGCAACACCGCAGGATGGCTTCAGGCCCTAATCTGGTTCCGGTACGGCACGCTGAGCCTTTGGTTATTTCCTCTTCCTGGTGGGAAATGAGAGTTAAATTTGCCCGTCCAGACACCTCCAGCTAGCCTCTCATTGGTTCTCGCTATTCCTGTTCATCTTCCGCAGAAATTGCAAACTGGGCCAAACAGGAGGTTAAAGGCGCTGACTCTCCAAGTGGGGAGAGTGTTAGTAAAGCGTCTGGAATGTTGCACCCGAGTACCAGGGGAGGAAAACTGAGACATATTTGAACACGTCTCCCATTCACATGGTTGATCATACTTGGGTTCCACATGCATGTTTTAGCTGAAGGAAGAATACCTTAAACCTGGAGAGTTGA
Source organism: Stenella coeruleoalba (assembly GCF_951394435.1). Classification (NCBI taxonomy): domain Eukaryota; kingdom Metazoa; phylum Chordata; class Mammalia; order Artiodactyla; family Delphinidae; genus Stenella; species Stenella coeruleoalba. Next base: position 1,358,418 of record NW_027646377.1, read on the forward strand.
GACCCGTGTAATGGGTACCATGCAATATGACTTCAAAGGGTCTTCATTTGCTCACCGAACCTCTCCAATCCTATCACTGCTGCGTTTATGCCCCTGTACACATGCTTGATTCTCTTTCGGAGACATAGCAATCCATAGGTTTTAAGATACTTACTAGTCAGGTACATTCTTAGGCGTTTAATATGCGGTGTTGAGTCCATTTCATTGAGCAAGGAGTAGCTCTTGTCTATTCCATATTTGACTTAAGGAACTTTATCTGTGCTCATTTCAATCTCTGGTTTTATGCAGCACCCCAACTCACCTTTACCCTTAAGCAAGCATAAGTTGGTTTTCTAAATTTGAGACCCTGTTCTGTTCTGTAATTCAGTTCCTGTGTAGCCAAGTTTACATTCCATGTATTACTGATATCTTATGATGTTTCTTTTTCTGTGTGACTTACTTCAGTTAGAATCATCATACATGAATCCACTCATTGTGCTGCTAAGGGCCTGATGACACAGATTTCATTGCTGAGTGATATTGCTTTGTAAGTAAATACCACAACTTCTTTATCCATTTTTCACTTTCTGCAATGTTGAACTTGTACTGTAAACGAGGTTCTTGTAAACAGAGCCGTTCCAAACTTTGGGGTGGCTGTGTCTTTTTTATTTTAATTTCCCTAAGCTATAGGACCATAAGTGGAAGTGCCCTAGGTTCTGTTGCTTTGTTTTTTAGATGTTTCAGGAAACACCATACACTTCTCCCGAGTGGTTGTTGGCAATTTACATCCCGCCCATCAGCATAACAAGGCTCCCAGTTCTCCATGGCCTGTCCTGCCTTTCTGGATTTTACACTTTTTTCAGATGGTCCTTTTGACCGGGGGGAAGTGAGACTTCATTGTAGTGCAGATTTCCTTTGCAAGCTTGCTTGGTTGGCCAAAAAGGGCGTATGCGTTTTTTCCTGAATATATTCAGGAAAAAACTCATACGCCCTTTTTGGCCAAGTGCATCATTGTGGACGTTCTGCCTCTTTTCCTATGCTTTCAATGCAATTCCAGTCTACCTCCTGAAATCGGTTTCCTGCAATTCTGCCCCGCTTTCAAGTCCTCTTGGCAGCCTTACTTCAGTCTATTTTTGGACGATAGCTGTCATTTATAACTCTCCAGGTTTGTGAATTACAGTGCCCCTGAGCTCCTTTCTTCAAGTCGCTTTCTTTTGAGCTGGCCGCAACACCGCAGGAAGGCTTCAGGCCCTAATCTGGTTCCGGTACGGCACGCTGAGCCTTTGGTTATTTCCTCTTCCTGGTGGGAAATGAGAGTTAAATTTGCCCGTCCAGACACCTCCAGCTAGCCTCTCATTGGTTCTCGCTATTCCTGTTCATCTTCCGCAGAAATTGCAAACTGGGCCAAACAGGAGGTTAAAGGCGCTGACTCTCCAAGTGGGGAGAGTGTTAGTAAAGCGTCTGGAATGTTGCACCCGAGTACCAGGGGAGGAAAACTGAGACATATTTGAACACGTCTCCCGTTCACATGGTTGATCATACTTGGGTTCCACATGCATGTTTTAGCTGAAGGAAGAATACCTTAAACCTGGAGAGTTGAGACCCGTGTAATGGGTACCATGCAATATGATTTCAAAGGGTCTTCATTTGCTCACCGAACCTCTCCAATCCTATCACTGCTGCGTTTATGCCCCTGTACACATGCTTGATTCTCTTTCGGAGACATAGCAATCCATAGGTTTTAAGATACTTACTAGTCAGGTACATTCTTAGGCGTTTAATATGCGGTGTTGAGTCCATTTCGTTGAGCAAGGAGTAGCTCTTGTCTATTCCATATTTGACTTAAGGAACTTTATCTGTGCTCATTTCAATCTCTGGTTTTATGCAGCACCCCAACTCACCTTTCCCCTTAAGCAAGCATAAGTTGGTTTTCTAAATTTGAGACCCTGTTCTGTTCTGTAATTCAGTTCCTGTGTAGCCAAGTTTACATTCCGTGTATTACTGATATCTTATGATGTTTCTTTTTCTGTGTGACTTACTTCAGTTAGAATCATCATACCTGAATCCACTCATTGTGCTGCTAAGGGCCTGATGACACAGATTTCATTGCTGAGTGATATTGCTTTGTAAGTAAATACCACAACTTCTTTATCCATTTTTCACTTTCTGCGATGTTGAACTTGTACTGTAAACGAGGTTCTTGTAAACAGAGGCGTCCCAAATTTTGGGGTGGCTGTGTCTTTTTGATTTTAATTTCCCTAAGCTATAGGACCATAAGTGGCAGTGCCCAAGGCTCTGTTGCTTTGTTTTTTAGATGTTTCAGGAAACACCATACACTTCTCCCGAGTGTCTGTTGGCAATTTACATCCCGCCCATCAGCATAACAAGGCTCCCAGTTCTCCATGGCCTGTCCTGCCTTTCTGGATTTTACACTTTTTTCAGATGGCCCTTTTGACCGGGGGGAAGTGAGACTTCATTGTAGTGCAGATTTCCTTTGCAAGCTTGCTTGGTTGGCCAAAAAGGGCGTATGCGTTTTTTCCTGAATATATTCAGGAAAAAACGCATACGCCCTTTTTGGCCAAGTGCATCATTGTGGACGTTCTGCCTCTTTTCCTATGCTTTCAATGCAATTCCAGTCTACCTCCTGAAATCGGTTTCCTGCAATTCTGCCCCGCTTTCAAGTCCTCTTGGCAGCCTTACTTCAGTCTATTTTTGGACGATAGCTGTCATTGATAACTCTGCAGGTTTGTGAATTACAGTGCCCCTGAGCTCCTTTCTTCAACTTGCTTTCTTTTGACCTGGCCACAACACCGCAGGATGGCTTCAGGCCCTAATCTGGTTCCGGCACGGCACGCTGAGCCTTTGGTTATTTCCTCTTCCTGGTGGGAAATGAGAGTTAAATTTGCCCGTCCAGACACCTCCAGCTAGTCTCTCATTGGTTCTCGCTATTCCTGTTCATCTTCCGCAGAAATTGCAAACTGGGCCAAACAGGAGGTTAAAGGGACTGACTCTCCAAGTGGGGAGAGTGTTAGTAAAGCGTCTGGAATGTTGCACCCGAGTACCAGGGGAGGAAAACTGAGACATATTTGAACACGTCTCCCATTCACATGGTTGATCATACTGTGGGTTCCACATGCATGTTTTAGCTGAAGGAAGAATACCTTAAACATGGAGAGTTGAGACCCGTGGAATGGGTACCATGCAATATGACTTCAAAGGGTCTTCATTTGCTCACCGAACCTCTCCAATCCTATCACTGCTGCATTTATTCCCCTGTACACACGCTTGATTCTCTTTTGGAGACATAGCATCCATAGGTTTTTAGATACTTACTAGTCAGGTACATACTTAGGCGTTTAATATGGGGTGTTGAGTCCATTTCGTTGAGCAAGGAGTAGCTCTTGTCTATTCCATATTTGACTTAAGGAACTTTATCTGTGCTCATTTCAATCTCTGGTTTTATGCAGCACCCCAACTCACCTTTACCCTTAAGCAAGCATAAGTTGGTTTTCTAAATTTGAGACCCTGTTCTGTTCTGTAATTCAGTTCCTGTGTAGCCAAGTTTACATTCCGTGTATTACTGATATCTTATGATGTTTCTTTTTCTGTGTGACTTACTTCAGTTAGAATCATCATACCTGAATCCACTCATTGTGCTGCTAAGGGCCTGATGACACAGATTTCATTGCTGAGTGATATTGCTTTGTAAGTAAATACCACAACTTCTTTATCCATTTTTCACTTTCTGCGATGTTGAACTTGTACTGTAAACGAGGTTCTTGTAAACAGAGCCATTCCAAACTTTGGGGTGGCTGTGTCTTTTTTATTTTAATTTCCCTAAGCTATAGGACCATAAGTGGCAGTGCCCTAGGTTCTGTTGCTTTGTTTTTTAGATGTTTCAGGAAACACCATACACTTCTCCCGAGTGGTTGTTGGCAATTTACATCCCGCCCATCAGCATAACAAGGCTCCCAGTTCTCCATGGCCTGTCCTGCCTTTCTGGATTTTACACTTTTTTCAGATGGCCCTTTTGACCGGGGGGAAGTGAGACTTCATTGTAGTGCAGATTTCCTTTGCAAGCTTGCTTGGTTGGCCAAAAAGGGCGTATGCGTTTTTTCCTGAATATATTCAGGAAAAAACGCATACGCCCTTTTTGGCCAAGTGCATCATTGTGGACGTTCTGCCTCTTTTCGTATGCTTTCAATGCAATTCCAGTCTACCTCCTGAAATCGGTTTCCTGCAATTCTGCCCCGCTTTCAAGTCCTCTTGGCAGCCTTACTTCAGTCTATTTTTGGACGATAGCTGTCATTTATAACTCTGCAGGTTTGTGAATTACAGTGCCCCTGAGCTCCTTTCTTCAACTCGCTTTCTTTTGAGCTGGCCGCAACACCACAGGATGGCTTCAGGCCCTAATCTGGTTCCGGTACGGCACGCTGAGTCATTGGTTATTTCCTCTTCCTGGTGGGAAATGAGAGTTAAATTTGCCCGTCCAGACACCTCCAGCTAGCCTCTCATTGGTTCTCACTATTCCTGTTCATCTTCCGCAGAAATTGCAAACTGGGCCAAACAGGAGGTTAAAGGCGCTGACTCTCCAAGTGGGGAGAGTGTTAGTAAAGCGTCTGGAATGTTGCACCCGAGTACCAGGGGAGGAAAACTGAGACATATTTGAACACGTCTCCCGTTCACATGGTTGATCATACTTGGGTTCCACATGCATGTTTTAGCTGAAGGAAGAATACCTTAAACCTGGAGAGTTGAGACCCGTGTAATGGGTACCATGCAATATGACTTCAAAGGGTCTTCATTTGCTCACCGAACCTCTCCAATCCTATCACTGCTGTGTTTATGCCCCTGTACACATGCTTGATTCTCTTTCGGAGACATAGCAATCCATAGGTTTTAAGATACTTACTAGTCAGGTACATTCTTAGGCGTTTAATATGCGGTGTTGAGTCCATTTCGTTGAGCAAGGAGTAGCTCTTGTCTATTCCATATTTGACGTAAGGAACTTTATCTGTGCTCATTTCAATCTCTGGTTTTATGCAGCACCCCAACTCACCTTTACCCTTAAGCAAGCATAAGTTAGTTTTCTAAATTTGAGACCCTGTTCTGTTCTGTAATTCAGTTCCTGTGTAGCCAAGTTTACATTCCGTGTATTACTGATATCTTATGATGTTTCTTTTTCTGTGTGACTTATTTCAGTTAGAATCATCATACCTGAATCCACTCATTGTGATGCTAAGGGCCTGATGACATAGATTTCATTGCTGAGTGATATTGCTTTGTAAGTAAATACCACAAGTTCTTTATCCATTTTTCACTTTCTGCGATGTTGAACTTGTACTGTAAACGAGGTTCTTGTAAACAGAGGCGTCCCAAACTTTGGGGTGGCTGTGTCTTTTTGATTTTAATTTCCCTAAGCTATAGGACCATAAGTGGAAGTGCCCTAGGTTCTGTTGCTTTGTTTTTTAGATGTTTCAGGAAACACCATACACTTCTCCGGAGTGTCTGTTGGCAATTTACATCCCGCCCATCAGCATAACAAGGCTCCCAGTTCTCCATGGCCTGTCCTGCCTTTCTGGATTTTACACTTTTTTCAGATGGCCCTTTTGACCGGGGGGAAGTGAGACTTCATTGGAGTGCAGATTTCCTTTGCAAGCTTGCTTGGTTGGCCAAAAAGGGCGTATGAGTTTTTTCCTGAATATATTCAGGAAAAAACATATACGCCCTTTTTGGCCAAGTGCATCATTGTGGACGTTCTGCCTCTTTTCCTATGCTTTCAATGCAATTCCAGTCTACCTCCTGAAATCGGTTTCCTGCAATTCTGCCCCGCTTTCAAGTCCTCTTGGCAGCCTTACTTCAGTCTATTTTTGGACGATAGCTGTCATTTATAACTCTGCAGGTTTGTGAATTACAGTGCCCCTGAGCTCCTTTCTTCAACTCGCTTTCTTGTGACCTGGCCGCAACACCGCAGGATGGCTTCAGGCCCTAATCTGGTTCCGGCCCGGCATGCTGAGCCTTTGATTAATTCCTCTTCCTGGTGGGAAATGAGAGTTAAATTTGCCCGTCCAGACACCTCCAGCTAGCCTCTCATTGGTTCTCGCTATTCCTGTTCATCTTCCGCAGAAATTGCAAACTGGGCCAAACAGGAGGTTAAAGGGACTGACTCTCCAAGTGGGGAGAGTGTTAGTAAAGCGTCTGGAATGTTGCACCCGAGTACCAGGGGAGGAAAACTGAGACATATTTGAACACGTCTCCCAATCACATGGTTGATCATACTCTAGGTTCCACATGCATGTTTTAGCTGAAGGAAGAATACCTTAAACCTGGGTATTTGAAACCCGTGGAATGGGTACCATGCAATATGACTTCAAAGGGTCTTCATTTGCTCACCGAACCTCTCCAATCCTATCACTGCTGCGTTTATGCCCCTGTACACATGCTTGATTCTCTTTCGGAGACATAGCAATCCATAGGTTTTAAGATACTTACTAGTCAGGTACATTCTTAGGTGTTTAATATGCGGTGTTGAGTCCATTTCGTTGAGCAAGGAGTAGCTCTTGTCTATTCCATATTTGACTTAAGGAACTTTATCTGTGCTCATTTCAATCTCTGGTTTTATGCAGCACCCCAACTCACCTTTACCCTTAAGCAAGCATAAGTTGGTTTTCTAAATTTGAGACCCTGTTCTGTTCTGTAATTCAGTTCCTGTGTAGCCAAGTTTACATTCCATGTATTACTGATATCTTATGATGTTTCTTTTTCTGTGTGACTTACTTCAGTTAGAATCATCATACATGAATCCACTCATTGTGCTGCTAAGGGCCTGATGACACAGATTTCATTGCTGAGTGATATTGCTTTGTAAGTAAATACCACAACTTCTTTATCCATTTTTCACTTTCTGCAATGTTGAACTTGTACTGTAAACGAGGTTCTTGTAAACAGAGCCGTTCCAAACTTTGGGGTGGCTGTGTCTTTTTTATTTTAATTTCCCTAAGCTATAGGACCATAAGTGGAAGTGCCCTAGGTTCTGTTGCTTTGTTTTTTAGATGTTTCAGGAAACACCATACACTTCTCCTGAGTGGTTGTTGGCAATTTATATCCCGCCCATCAGCATAACAAGGCTCCCAGTTCTCCATGGCCTGTCCTGCCTTTCTGGATTTTACACTTTTTTCAGATGGTCCTTTTGACCGGGGGGAAGTGAGACTTCATTGTAGTGCAGATTTCCTTTGCAAGCTTGCTTGGTTGGCCAAAAAGGGCGTATGCGTTTTTTCCTGAATATATTCAGGAAAAAACTCATACGCCCTTTTTGGCCAAGTGCATCATTGTGGACGTTCTGCCTCTTTTCCTATGCTTTCAATGCAATTCCAGTCTACCTCCTGAAATCGGTTTCCTGCAATTCTGCCCCGCTTTCAAGTCCTCTTGGCAGCCTTACTTCAGTCTATTTTTGGACGATATCTGTCATTTATAACTCTGCAGGTTTGTGAATTACAGTGCCCCTGAGCTCCTTTCTTCAAGTCGCTTTCTTTTGAGCTGGCCGCAACACCGCAGGATGGCTTCAGGCCCTAATCTGGTTCCGGTACGGCACGCTGAGCCTTTGGTTATTTCCTCTTCCTGGTGGGAAATGAGAGTTAAATTTGCCCGTCCAGACACCTCCAGCTAGCCTCTCATTGGTTCTCGCTATTCCTGTTCATCTTCCGCAGAAATTGCAAACTGGGCCAAACAGGAGGTTAAAGGCGCTGACTCTCCAAGTGGGGAGAGTGTTAGTAAAGCGTCTGGAATGTTGCACCCGAGTACCAGGGGAGGAAAACTGAGACATATTTGAACACGTCTCCCATTCACATGGTTGATCATACTTGGGTTCCACATGCATGTTTTAGCTGAAGGAAGAATACCTTAAACCTGGAGAGTTGAGACCCGTGTAATGGGTACCATGCAATATGACTTCAAAGGGTCTTCATTTGCTCACCGAACCTCTCCAATCCTATCACTGCTGCGTTTATGCCCCTGTACACATGCTTGATTCTCTTTCGGAGACATAGCAATCCATAGGTTTTAAGATACTTACTAGTCAGGTACATTCTTAGGCGTTTAATATGCGGTGTTGAGTCCATTTCATTGAGCAAGGAGTAGCTCTTGTCTATTCCATATTTGACTTAAGGAACTTTATCTGTGCTCATTTCAATCTCTGGTTTTATGCAGCACCCCAACTCACCTTTACCCTTAAGCAAGCATAAGTTGGTTTTCTAAATTTGAGACCCTGTTCTGTTCTGTAATTCAGTTCCTGTGTAGCCAAGTTTACATTCCATGTATTACTGATATCTTATGATGTTTCTTTTTCTGTGTGACTTACTTCAGTTAGAATCATCATACATGAATCCACTCATTGTGCTGCTAAGGGCCTGATGACACAGATTTCATTGCTGAGTGATATTGCTTTGTAAGTAAATACCACAACTTCTTTATCCATTTTTCACTTTCTGCAATGTTGAACTTGTACTGTAAACGAGGTTCTTGTAAACAGAGCCGTTCCAAACTTTGGGGTGGCTGTGTCTTTTTTATTTTAATTTCCCTAAGCTATAGGACCATAAGTGGAAGTGCCCTAGGTTCTGTTGCTTTGTTTTTTAGATGTTTCAGGAAACACCATACACTTCTCCCGAGTGGTTGTTGGCAATTTACATCCCGCCCATCAGCATAACAAGGCTCCCAGTTCTCCATGGCCTGTCCTGCCTTTCTGGATTTTACACTTTTTTCAGATGGTCCTTTTGACCGGGGGGAAGTGAGACTTCATTGTAGTGCAGATTTCCTTTGCAAGCTTGCTTGGTTGGCCAAAAAGGGCGTATGCGTTTTTTCCTGAATATATTCAGGAAAAAACTCATACGCCCTTTTTGGCCAAGTGCATCATTGTGGACGTTCTGCCTCTTTTCCTATGCTTTCAATGCAATTCCAGTCTACCTCCTGAAATCGGTTTCCTGCAATTCTGCCCCGCTTTCAAGTCCTCTTGGCAGCCTTACTTCAGTCTATTTTTGGACGATAGCTGTCATTTATAACTCTCCAGGTTTGTGAATTACAGTGCCCCTGAGCTCCTTTCTTCAAGTCGCTTTCTTTTGAGCTGGCTGCAACACCGCAGGAAGGCTTCAGGCCCTAATCTGGTTCCGGTACGGCACGCTGAGCCTTTGGTTATTTCCTCTTCCTGGTGGGAAATGAGAGTTAAATTTGCCCGTCCAGACACCTCCAGCTAGCCTCTCATTGGTTCTCGCTATTCCTGTTCATCTTCCGCAGAAATTGCAAACTGGGCCAAACAGGAGGTTAAAGGCGCTGACTCTCCAAGTGGGGAGAGTGTTAGTAAAGCGTCTGGAATGTTGCACCCGAGTACCAGGGGAGGAAAACTGAGACATATTTGAACACGTCTCCCATTCACATGGTTGATCATACTTGGGTTCCACATGCATGTTTTAGCTGAAGGAAGAATACCTTAAACCTGGAGAGTTGAGACCCGTGTAATGGGTACCATGCAATATGACTTCAAAGGGTCTTCATTTGCTCACCGAACCTCTCCAATCCTATCACTGCTGCGTTTATGCCCCTGTACACATGCTTGATTCTCTTTCGGAGACATAGCAATCCATAGGTTTTAAGATACTTACTAGTCAGGTACATTCTTAGGCGTTTAATATGCGGTGTTGAGTCCATTTCATTGAGCAAGGAGTAGCTCTTGTGTATTCCATATTTGACTTAAGGAACTTTATCTGTGCTCATTTCAATCTCTGGTTTTATGCAGCACCCCAACTCACCTTTACCCTTAAGCAAGCATAAGTTGGTTTTCTAAATTTGAGACCCTGTTCTGTTCTGTAATTCAGTTCCTGTGTAGCCAAGTTTACATTCTGTGTATTACTGATATCTTATGATGTTTCTTTTTCTGTGTGACTTACTTCAGTTAGAATCATCATACCTGAATCCACTCATTGTGCTGCTAAGGGCCTGATGAGACAGATTTCATTGCTGAGTGATATTGCTTTGTAAGTAAATACCACAACTTCTTTATCCATTTTTCACTTTCTGCGATGTTGAACTTGTACTGTAAACGAGGTTCTTGTAAACAGACCCGTTCCAAACTTTAGGGTGGTTGTGTCTTTTTGATTTTAATTTCCCTAAGCTATAGGACCATAAGTGGAAGTGCCCTAGGTTCTGTTGCTTTGTTTTTTAGATGTTTCAGGAAACACCATACACTTCTCCCGAGTGGTTGTTGACAATTTACATCCCGCCCATCAGCATAACAAGGCTCCCAGTTCTCCATGGCCTGTCCTGCCTTTCTGGATTTTACACTTTTTTCAGATGGCCCTTTTGACCGGGGGGAAGTGAGACTTCATTGTAGTGCAGATTTCCTTTGCAAGCTTGCTTGGTTGGCCAAAAAGGGCGTATGCGTTTTTTCCTGAATATATTCAGGAAAAAACGCATACGCCCTTTATGGCCAAGTGCATCATTGTGGACGTTCTGCCTCTTTTCCTATGCTTTCAATGCAATTCCAGTCTACCTCCTGAAATCGGTTTCCTGCAATTCTGCCCCGCTTTCAAGTCCTCTTGGCAGCCTTACTTCAGTCTATTTTTGGACGATAGCTGTCATTTATAACTCTGCAGGTTTGTGAATTACAGTGCCCCTGAGCTCCTTTCTTCAACTCGCTTTCTTTTGAGCTGGCCGCAACACTGCAGGATCGCTTCAGGCCCTAATCTGGTTCCGGCACGGCACGCTGAGCCTTTGGTTATTTCCTCTTCCTGTTGGGAAATGAGAGTTAAATTTGCCCGTCCAAACACCTCCAGCTAGCCTCTCATTGGTTCTCGCTATTCCTGTTCATCTTCCGCAGAAATTGCAAACTGGGCCAAACAGGAGGTTAAAGGCGCTGACTCTCCAAGTGGGGAGAGTGTTAGTAAAGCGTCTGGAATGTTGCACCCGAGTACCAGGGGAGGAAAACTGAGACATATTTGAACACGTCTCCCCATCACATGGTTGATCATACTCTGGGTTCCACATGCATGTTTTAGCTGAAGGAAGAATACCTAAAACCTGGGTAGTTGAAACCCGTGGAATGGGTACCATGCAATATGACTTCAAAGGGTCTTCATTTGCTCACCGAACCTCTCCAATCCTATCACTGCTGCGTTTATGCCCCTGTACACATGCTTGATTCTCTTTCGGAGACATAGCAATCCATAGGTTTTAAGATACTTACTAGTCAGGTACATTCTTAGGCGTTTAATATGGGGTTTTGAGTCCATTTCGTTGAGCAAGGAGTAGCTCTTGTCTATTCCATATTTGGCTTAAGGAACTTTATCTGTGCTCATTTCAATCTCTGGTTTTATGCAGCACCCCAACTCACCTTTACCCTTAAGCAAGCATAAGTTGGTTTTCTAAATTTGAGACCCTGTTCTGTTTTGGAATGCAGTTCCTGTGTAGCCAAGTTTACATTCCGTGTATTAGTGATATCTTATGATGTTTCTTTTTCTGTGTGACTTATTTCAGTTAGAATCATCGTACCTGAATCCACTCATTATGCTGCTACGGGCCTGATGACATAGATTTCATTGCTGAGTGATACTGCATTGTACGTAAGTACCACAAGTTCTTTATCCATTTTTCACTTTCTGCGATGTTGAACTTGTACTGTAAACGAGGTTCTTGTAAACAGAAGCGTCCCAAACTTTGGGGTGGCTGTGTCTTTTTGATTTTAATTTCCCTAAGCTATAGGACCATAAGTGGCAGTGCCCTAGGCTCTGTTGCTTTGATTTTTAGATGTTTCAGGAAACACCATACACTTCTCCCGAGTGTCTGTTGGCAATTTACATCCCGCCCATCAGCATAACAAGGCTCCCAGTTCTCCATGGCCTGTCCTGCCTTTCTGGATTTTACACTTTTTTCAGATGGCCCTTTTGACCAGGGGGAAGTGAGACTTCATTGTAGTGCAGATTTCCTTTGCAAGCTTGCTTGGTTGGCCAAAAAGGGCGTATGCGTTTTTTCCTGAATATATTCAGGAAAAAACGCATACGCCCTTTTTGGCCAAGTGCATCATTGTGGACGTTCTGCCTCTTTTCCTATGCTTTCAATGCAATTCCAGTCTACCTCCTGAAATCGGTTTCCTGCAATTCTGCCCCGCTTTCAAGTCCTCTTGGCAGCCTTACTTCAGTCTATTTTTGGACGATATCTGTCATTTATAACTCTGCAGGTTTGTGAATTACAGTGCCCCTGAGCTCCTTTCTTCAACTCGCTTTCTTTTGAGCTGGCCGCAAAACCGCAGGATGGCTTCAGGCCCTAATCTGGTTCCGGTACGGCACGCTGAGCCTTTGGTTATTTCATCTTCCTGGTGGGAAATGAGAGTTAAATTTGCCTGTCCAGACACCTCCAGCTAGCCTCTCATTGGTTCTCACTATTCCTGTTCATCTTCCGCAGAAATTGCAAACTGGGCCAAACAGGAGGTTAAAGGCGCTGACTCTCCAAGTGGGGAGAGTGTTAGTAAAGCGTCTGGAATGTTGCACCCGAGTACCAGGGGAGGAAAACTGAGACATATTTGAACACGTCTCCCATTCACATGGTTGATCATACTCTGGGTTCCACATGCATGTTTTAGCTGAAGGAAGAATACCTTAAACATGGAGAGTTGAGACCCGTGGAATGGGTACCATGCAATATGACTTCAAAGGGTCTTCATTTGCTCACCGAACCTCTCCAATCCTATCACTGCTGCGTTTATGCCCCTGTACACATGCTTGATTCTCTTTCGGAGACATAGCAATCCATAGGTTTTAAGATACTTACTAGTCAGGTACATTCTTAGGCGTTTAATATGGGGTGTTGAGTCCATTTCGTTGAGCAAGGAGTAGCTCTTGTCTATTCCATATTTGGCTTAAGGAACTTTATCTGTGCTCATTTCAATCTCTGGTTTTATGCAGCACCCCAACTCACCTTTACCCTTAAGCAAGCATAAGTTGGTTTTCTAAATTTGAGACCCTGTTCTGTTTTGGAATGCAGTTCCTGTGTAGCCAAGTTTACATTCCGTGTATTAGTGATATCTTATGATGTTTCTATTTCTGTGTGACTTATTTCAGTTAGAATCATCATACCTGAATCCACTCATTGTGCTGCTAAGGGCCTGATGACACAGATTTCATTGCTGAGTGATATTGCTTTGTAAGTAAATACCACAACTTCTTTATCCATTTTTCACTTTCTGCGATGTTGAACTTGTACTGTAAACGAGGTTCTTGTAAACAGAGCCATTCCAAACTTTGGGGTGGCTGTGTCTTTTTGATTTTAATTTCCCTAAGCTATAGGACCATAAGTGGAAGTGCCCTAGGTTCTGTTGCTTTGTTTTTTAGATGTTTCAGGAAACACCATACACTTCTCCCGAGTGGTTGTTGGCAATTTACATCCCGCCCATCAGCATAACAAGGCTCCCAGTTCTCCATGGCCTGTCCTGCCTTTCTGGATTTTACACTTTTTTCAGATGGCCCTTTTGACCGGGGGGAAGTGAGACTTCATTGTAGTGCAGATTTCCTTTGCAAGCTTGCTTGGTTGGCCAAAAAGGGTGTATGCGTTTTTTCCTGAATATATTCAGGAAAAAACGCATACGCCCTTTTTGGCCAAGTGCATCATTGTGGACGTTCTGCCTCTTTTCCTATGCTTTCAATGCAATTCCAGTCTACCTCCTGAAATCGGTTTCCTGCAATTCTGCCCCGCTTTCAAGTCCTCTTGGCAGCCTTACTTCAGTCTATTTTTGGACGATAGCTGTCATTTATAACTCTGCAGGTTTGTGAATTACAGTGCCCCTGAGCTCCTTTCTTCAACTCGCTTTCTTTTGAGCTGGCCGCAACACCGCAGGATGGCTTCAGGCCCTAATCTGGTTCCGGTATGGCACGCTGAGCCTTTGGTTATTTCCTCTTCCTGGTGGGAAATGAGAGTTAAATTTGCCCGTCCAGACACCTCCAGCTAGCCTCTCATTGGTTCTCGCTATTCCTGTTCATCTTCCGCAGAAATTGCAAACTGGGCCAAACAGGAGGTTAAAGGCGCTGACTCTCCAAGTGGGGAGAGTGTTAGTAAAGCGTCTGGAATGTTGCACCCGAGTACCAGGGGAGGAAAACTGAGACATATTTGAACACGTCTCCCCATCACATGGTTGATCATACTCTGGGTTCCACATGCATGTTTTAGCTGAAGGAAGAATACCTAAAACCTGGGTAGTTGAAACCCGTGGAATGGGTACCATGCAATATGACTTCAAAGGGTCTTCATTTGCTCACCGAACCTCTCCAATCCTATCACTGCTGCGTTTATGCCCCTGTACACATGCTTGATTCTCTTTCGGAGACATAGCAATCCATAGGTTTTAAGATACTTACTAGTCAGGTACATTCTTAGGCGTTTAATATGGGGTTTTGAGTCCATTTCGTTGAGCAAGGAGTAGCTCTTGTCTATTCCATATTTGGCTTAAGGAACTTTATCTGTGCTCATTTCAATCTCTGGTTTTATGCAGCACCCCAACTCACCTTTACCCTTAAGCAAGCATAAGTTGGTTTTCTAAATTTGAGACCCTGTTCTGTTTTGGAATGCAGTTCCTGTGTAGCCAAGTTTACATTCCGTGTATTAGTGATATCTTATGATGTTTCTTTTTCTGTGTGACTTATTTCAGTTAGAATCATCGTACCTGAATCCACTCATTATGCTGCTACGGGCCTGATGACATAGATTTCATTGCTGAGTGATACTGCATTGTACGTAAGTACCACAAGTTCTTTATCCATTTTTCACTTTCTGCGATGTTGAACTTGTACTGTAAACGAGGTTCTTGTAAACAGAAGCGTCCCAAACTTTGGGGTGGCTGTGTCTTTTTGATTTTAATTTCCCTAAGCTATAGGACCATAAGTGGCAGTGCCCTAGGCTCTGTTGCTTTGATTTTTAGATGTTTCAGGAAACACCATACACTTCTCCCGAGTGTCTGTTGGCAATTTACATCCCGCCCATCAGCATAACAAGGCTCCCAGTTCTCCATGGCCTGTCCTGCCTTTCTGGATTTTACACTTTTTTCAGATGGCCCTTTTGACCAGGGGGAAGTGAGACTTCATTGTAGTGCAGATTTCCTTTGCAAGCTTGCTTGGTTGGCCAAAAAGGGCGTATGAGTTTTTTCCTGAATATATTCAGGAAAAAACGCATACGCCCTTTTTGGCCAAGTGCATCATTGTGGACGTTCTGCCTCTTTTCCTATGCTTTCAATGCAATTCCAGTCTACCTCCTGAAATCGGTTTCCTGCAATTCTGCCCCGCTTTCAAGTCCTCTTGGCAGCCTTACTTCAGTCTATTTTTGGACGATATCTGTCATTTATAACTCTGCAGGTTTGTGAATTACAGTGCCCCTGAGCTCCTTTCTTCAACTCGCTTTCTTTTGAGCTGGCCGCAACACCGCAGGATGGCTTCAGGCCCTAATCTAGTTCCGGTACGGCACGCTGAGCCTTTGGTTATTTCATCTTCCTGGTGGGAAATGAGAGTTAAATTTGCCTGTCGAGACACCTCCAGCTAGCCTCTCATTGGTTCTCACTATTCCTGTTCATCTTCCGCAGAAATTGCAAACTGGGCCAAACAGGAGGTTAAAGGCGCTGACTCTCCAAGTGGGGAGAGTGTTAGTAAAGCGTCTGGAATGTTGCACCCGAGTACCAGGGGAGGAAAACTGAGACATATTTGAACACGTCTCCCATTCACATGGTTGATCATACTCTGGGTTCCACATGCATGTTTTAGCTGAAGGAAGAATACCTTAAACATGGAGAGTTGAGACCCGTGGAATGGGTACCATGCAATATGACTTCAAAGGGTCTTCATTTGCTCACCGAACCTCTCCAATCCTATCACTGCTGCGTTTATGCCCCTGTACACATGCTTGATTCTCTTTCGGAGACATAGCAATCCATAGGTTTTAAGATACTTACTAGTCAGGTACATTCTTAGGCGTTTAATATGGGGTGTTGAGTCCATTTCGTTGAGCAAGGAGTAGCTCTTGTCTATTCCATATTTGGCTTAAGGAACTTTATCTGTGCTCATTTCAATCTCTGGTTTTATGCAGCACCCCAACTCACCTTTACCCTTAAGCAAGCATAAGTTGGTTTTCTAAATTTGAGACCCTGTTCTGTTTTGGAATGCAGTTCCTGTGTAGCCAAGTTTACATTCCGTGTATTAGTGATATCTTATGATGTTTCTTTTTCTGTGTGACTTATTTCAGTTAGAATCATCATACCTGAATCCACTCATTGTGCTGCTAAGGGCCTGATGACACAGATTTCATTGCTGAGTGATATTGCTTTGTAAGTAAATACCACAACTTCTTTATCCATTTTTCACTTTCTGCGATGTTGAACTTGTACTGTAAACGAGGTTCTTGTAAACAGAGCCATTCCAAACTTTGGGGTGGCTGTGTCTTTTTGATTTTAATTTCCCTAAGCTATAGGACCATAAGTGGAAGTGCCCTAGGTTCTGTTGCTTTGTTTTTTAGATGTTTCAGGAAACACCATACACTTCTCCCGAGTGGTTGTTGGCAATTTACATCCCGCCCATCAGCATAACAAGGCTCCCAGTTCTCCATGGCCTGTCCTGCCTTTCTGGATTTTACACTTTTTTCAGATGGCCCTTTTGACCGGGGGGAAGTGAGACTTCATTGTAGTGCAGATTTCCTTTGCAAGCTTGCTTGGTTGGCCAAAAAGGGCGTATGCGTTTTTTCCTGAATATATTCAGGAAAAAACGCATACGCCCTTTTTGGCCAAGTGCATCATTGTGGACGTTCTGCCTCTTTTCCTATGCTTTCAATGCAATTCCAGTCTACCTCCTGAAATCGGTTTCCTGCAATTCTGCCCCGCTTTCAAGTCCTCTTGGCAGCCTTACTTCAGTCTATTTTTGGACGATAGCTGTCATTTATAACTCTGCAGGTTTGTGAATTACAGTGCCCCTGAGCTCCTTTCTTCAACTCGCTTTCTTTTGAGCTGGCCGCAACACCGCAGGATGGCTTCAGGCCCTAATCTGGTTCCGGTACGGCACGCTGAGCCTTTGGTTATTTCCTCTTCCTGGTGGGAAATGAGAGTTAAATTTGCCCGTCCAGACACCTCCAGCTAGCCTCTCGTTGGTTCTCGCTATTCCTGTTCATCTTCCGCAGAAATTGCAAATTGGGCCAAACAGGAGGTTAAAGGCGCTGACTCTCCAAGTGGGGAGAGTGTTAGTAAAGCGTCTGGAATGTTGCACCCGAGTACCAGGGGAGGAAAACTGAGACATATTTGAACACGTCTCCCGATCACATGGTTGATCATACTCTAGGTTCCACATGCATGTTTTAGCTGAAGGAAGAATACCTTAAACCTGGGTAGTTGAAACCCGTGTAATGGGTACCATGCAATATGACTTCAAAGGGTCTTCATTTGCTCACCGAACCTCTCCAATCCTATCACTGCTGCTTTTATGCCCCTGTACACATGCTTGATTCTCTTTCGGAGACATAGCAATCCATAGGTTTTAAGATACTTACTAGTCAGGTACATTCTTAGGCGTTTAATATGCGGTGTTGAGTCCATTTCGTTGAGCAAGGAGTAGCTCTTGTCTATTCCATATTTGACTTAAGGAACTTTATCTGTGCTCATTTCAATCTCTGGTTTTATGCAGCACCCCAACTCACCTTTACCCTTAAGCAAGCATAAGTTGGTTTTCTAAATTTGAGACCCTGTTCTGTTCTGTAATTCAGTTCCTGTGTAGCCAAGTTTCCATTCCGTGTATTACTGATATCTTATGATGTTTCTTTTTCTGTGTGACTTACTTCAGTTAGAATCATCATACCTGAATCCACTCATTGTGCTGCTAAGGGCCTGATGACACAGATTTCATTGCTGAGTGATATTGCTTTGTAAGTAAATACCACAACTTCTTTATGCATTTTTCACTTTCTGCAATGTTGAACTTGTACTGTAAACGAGGTTCTTGTAAACAGAGCCGTTCCAAACTTTGGGGTGGCTGTGTCTTTTTGATTTTAATTTCCCTAAGCTATAGGACCATAAGTGGAAGTGCCCTAGGTTCTGTTGCTTTGTTTTTTAGATGTTTCAGGAAACACCATACACTTCTCCCGAGTGGTTGTTGGCAATTTACATCCCGCCCATCAGCATAACAAGGCTCCCAGTTCTCCATGGCCTGTCCTGCCTTTCTGGATTTTACACTTTTTTCAGATGGCCCTTTTGACCGGGGGGAAGTGAGACTTCATTGTAGTGCAGATTTCCTTTGCAAGCTTGCTTGGTTGGCCAAAAAGTGCGTATGCGCTTTTTCCTGAATATATTCAGGAAAAAACGCATACGCCCTTTTTGGCCAAGTGCATCATTGTGGACGTTCTGCCTCTTTTCCTATGCTTTCAATGCAATTCCAGTCTACCTCCTGAAATCGGTTTCCTGCAATTCTGCCCCGCTTTCAAGTCCTCTTGGCAGCCTTACTTCAGTCTATTTTTGGACGATAGCTGTCATTTATAACTCTGCAGGTTTGTGAATTACAGTGCCCCTGAGCTCCTTTCTTCAACTCGCTTTCTTTTGAGCTGGCCGCAACACCGCAGGATGGCTTCAGGCCCTAATCTGGTTCCGGTACGGCACGCTGAGCCTTTGGTTATTTCCTCTTCCTGGTGGGAAATGAGAGTTAAATTTGCCCGTCCAGACACCTCCAGCTAGCCTCTCATTGGTTCTCGCTATTCCTGTTCATCTTCCGCAGAAATTGCAAACTGGGCCAAACAGGAGGTTAAAGGGACTGACTCTCCAAGTGGGGAGAGTGTTAGTAAAGCGTCTGGAATGTTGCACCAGAGTACCAGGGGAGGAAAACTGAGACATATTTGAACACGTCTCCCGTTCACATGGTTGATCATACTTGGGTTCCACATGCATGTTTTAGCTGAAGGAAGAATACCTTAAACCTGAGAGTTGAGACCCGTGGAATGGGTACCATGCAATATGACTTCAAAGGGTCTTCATTTGCTCACCGAACCTCTCCAATCCTATCACTGCTGCGTTTATGCCCCTGTACACATGCTTGATTCTCTTTCGGAGACATAGCAATCCATAGGTTTTAAGATACTTACTAGTCAGGTACATTCTTAGGTGTTTAATATGCGGTGTTGAGTCCATTTCGTTGAGCAAGGAGTAGCTCTTGTCTATTCCATATTTGACTTAAGGAACTTTATCTGTGCTCATTTCAATCTCTGGTTTTATGCAGCACCCCAACTCACCTTTACCCTTAAGCAAGCATAAGTTGGTTTTCTAAATTTGAGACCCTGTCCTGTTCTGTAATTCAGTTCCTGTGTAGCCAAGTTTCCATTCCGTGTATTACTGATATCTTATGATGTTTCTTTTTCTGTGTGACTTACTTCAGTTAGAATCATCATACCTGAATCCACTCATTGTGCTGCTAAGGGCCTGATGACACAGATTTCATTGCTGAGTGATATTGCTTTGTAAGTAAATACTACAACTTCTTTATCCATTTTTCACTTTCTGCGATGTTGAACTTGTACTGTAAATGAGGTTCTTGTAAACAGAGGTGTCCCAAACTTTGGGGTGGCTGTGTCTTTTTTATTTTAATTTCCCTAAGCTATAGGACCATAAGTGGAAGTGCCCTAGGTTCTGTTGCTTTGTTTTTTAGATGTTTCAGGAAACACCATACACTTCTCCCGAGTGGTTGTTGGCAATTTACATCCCGCCCATCAGCATAACAAGGCTCCCAGTTCTCCATGGCCTGTCCTGCCTTTCTGGATTTTACACTTTTTTCAGATGGCCCTTTTGACCGGGGGGAAGTGAGACTTCATTGTAGTGCAGATTTCCTTTGCAAGCTTGCTTGGTTGGCCAAAAAGGGCGTATGCGTTTTTTCCTGAATATATTCAGGAAAAAACGCATACGCCCTTTTTGGCCAAGTGCATCATTGTGGACGTTCTGCCTCTTTTCCTATGCTTTCAATGCAATTCCAGTCTACCTCCTGAAATCGGTTTCCTGCAATTCTGCCCCGCTTTCAAGTCCTCTTGGCAGCCTTACTTCAGTCTATTTTTGGACGATAGCTGTCATTTATAACTCTGCAGGTTTGTGAATTACAGTGCCCCTGAGCTCCTTTTTTCAACACGCTTTCTTGTGACCTGGCCGCAACACCGCAGTATGGCTTCAGGCCCTAATCTGGTTCCGGTACGGCACGCTGAGCCTTTGGTTATTTCCTCTTCCTGGTGGGAAATGAGAGTTAAATTTGCCCGTCCAGACACCTCCAGCTAGCCTCTCATTGGTTCTCGCTATTCCTGTTCATCTTCCGCAGAAATTGCAAACTGGGCCAAACAGGAGGTTAAAGGCGCTGACTCTCCAAGTGGGGAGAGTGTTAGTAAAGCGTCTGGAATGTTGCACCCGAGTACCAGGGGAGGAAAACTGAGACATATTTGAACACGTCTCCCGTTCACATGGTTGATCATACTTGGGTTCCACATGCATGTTTTAGCTGAAGGAAGAATACCTTAAACCTGAGAGTTGAGACCCGTGGAATGGGTACCATGCAATATGACTTCAAAGGGTCTTCATTTGCTCACCGAACCTCTCCAATCCTATCACTGCTGCGTTTATGCCCCTGTACACATGCTTGATTCTCTTTCGGAGACATAGCAATCCATAGGTTTTAAGATACTTACTAGTCAGGTACATTCTTAGGTGTTTAATATGCGGTGTTGAGTCCATTTCGTTGAGCAAGGAGTAGCTCTTGTCTATTCCATATTTGACTTAAGGAACTTTATCTGTGCTCATTTCAATCTCTGGTTTTATGCAGCACCCCAACTCACCTTTACCCTTAAGCAAGCATAAGTTGGTTTTCTAAATTTGAGACCCTGTCCTGTTCTGTAATTCAGTTCCTGTGTAGCCAAGTTTCCATTCCGTGTATTACTGATATCTTATGATGTTTCTTTTTCTGTGTGACTTACTTCAGTTAGAATCATCATACCTGAATCCACTCATTGTGCTGCTAAGGGCCTGATGACACAGATTTCATTGCTGAGTGATATTGCTTTGTAAGTAAATACCACAACTTCTTTATCCATTTTTCACTTTCTGCAATGTTGAACTTGTACTGTAAACGAGGTTCTTGTAAACAGAGCCGTTCCAAACTTTGGGGTGGCTGTGTCTTTTTGATTTTAATTTCCCTAAGCTATAGGACCATAAGTGGAAGTGCCCTAGGTTCTGTTGCTTTGTTTTTTAGATGTTTCAGGAAACACCATACACTTCTCCCGAGTAGTTGTTGGCAATTTACATCCCGCCCATCAGCATAACAAGGCTCCCAGTTCTCCATGGCCTGTCCTGCCTTTCTGGATTTTACACTTTTTTCAGATGGCCCTTTTGACCGGGGGGAAGTGAGACTTCATTGTAGCGCAGATTTCCTTTGCAAGCTTGCTTGGTTGGCCAAAAAGGGCGTATGCGTTTTTTCCTGAATATATTCAGGAAAAAACGCATACGCCCTTTTTGGCCAAGTGCATCATTGTGGACGTTCTGCCTCTTTTCCTATGCTTTCAATGCAATTCCAGTCTACCTCCTGAAATCGGTTTCCTGCAATTCTGCCCCGCTTTCAAGTCCTCTTGGCAGCCTTACTTCAGTCTATTTTTGGACGATAGCTGTCATTTATAACTCTGCAGGTTTGTGAATTACAGTGCCCCTGAGCTCCTTTCTTCAACTCGCTTTCTTTTGAGCTGGCCGCAACACCGCAGGATGGCTTCAGGCCCTAATCTGATTCCGGTACGGCACGCTGAGCCTTTGGTTATTTCCTCTTCCTGGTGGGAAATGAGAGTTAAATTTGCCCGTCCAGACACCTCCAGCTAGCCTCTCATTGGTTCTCGCTATTCCTGTTCATCTTCCGCAGAAATTGCAAACTGGGCCAAACAGGAAGTTAAAGGGACGGACTCTCCAAGTGGGGAGAGTGTTAGTAAAGCGTCTGGAATGTTGCACCCGAGTACCAGGGGAGGAAAACTGAGACATATTTGAACACGTCTCCCGATCACATGGTTGATCATACTCTAGGTTCCACATGCATGTTTTAGCTGAAGGAAGAATACCTAAAACCTGGGTAGTTGAAACCCGTGGAATGGGTACCATGCAATATGACTTCAAAGGGTCTTCATTTGCTCACCGAACCTCTCCAATCCTATCACTGCTGCGTTTATGCCCCTGTACACATGCTTGATTCTCTTTCGGAGACATAGCAATCCATAGGTTTTAAGATACTTACTAGTCAGGTACATTCTTAGGTGTTTAATATGCGGTGTTGAGTCCATTTCGTTGAGCAAGGAGTAGCTCTTGTCTATTCCATATTTGACTTAAGGAACTTTATCTGTGCTCATTTCAATCTCTGGTTTTATGCAGCACCCCAACTCACCTTTACCCTTAAGCAAGCATAAGTTGGTTTTCTAAATTTGAGACCCTGTTCTGTTCTGTAATTCAGTTCCTGTGTAGCCAAGTTTACATTCCGTGTATTACTGATATCTTATGATGTTTCTTTTTCTGTGTGACTTACTTCAGTTAGAATCATCATACCTGAATCCACTTATTGTGCTGCTAAGGGCCTGATGACACAGATTTCATTGCTGAGTGATATTGCTTTGTAAGTAAATACCACAACTTCTTTATCCATTTTTCACTTTCTGCAATGTTGAACTTGTACTGTAAACGAGGTTCTTGTAAACAGAGGTGTCCCAAACTTTGGGGTGGCTGTGTCTTTTTGATTTTAATTTCCCTAAGCTATAGGACCATAAGTGGAAGTGCCCTAGGCTCTGTTGCTTTGTTTTTTAGATGTTTCAGGAAACACCATACACTTCTCCCGAGTGGTTGTTGGCAATTTACATCCCGCCCATCAGCATAACAAGGCTCCCAGTTCTCCATGGCCTGTCCTGCCTTTCTGGATTTTACACTTTTTTCAGATGGCCCTTTTGACCGGGGGGAAGTGAGACTTCATTGTAGTGCAGATTTCCTTTGCAAGCTTGCTTGGTTAGCCAAAAAGGGCGTATGCGTTTTTTCCTGAATATATTCAGGAAAAAACGCATACGCCCTTTTTGGCCAAGTGCATCATTGTGGACGTTCTGCCTCTTTTCCTATGCTTTCAATGCAATTCCAGTCTACCTCCTGAAATCGGTTTCCTGCAATTCTGCCCCGCTTTCAAGTCCTCTTGGCAGCCTTACTTCAGTCTATTTTTGGACGATAGCTGTCATTTATAACTCTGCAGGTTTGTGAATTACAGTGCCCCTGAGCTCCTTTCTTCAACTCGCTTTCTTGTGACCTGGCCGCAACACCGCAGGATGGCTTCAGGCCCTAATCTGGTTCCGGTACGGCACGCTGAGCCTTTGGTTATTTCCTCTTCCTGGTGGGAAATGAGAGTTAAATTTGCCCGTCCAGACACCTCCAGCTAGCCTCTCATTGGTTCTCGCTATTCCTGTTCATCTTCCGCAGAAATTGCAAACTGGGCCAAACAGGAGGTTAAAGGCACTGACTCTCCAAGTGGGGAGAGTGTTAGTAAAGCGTCTGGAATGTTGCACCCGAGTACCAGGGGAGGAAAACTGAGACATATTTGAACACGTCTCCCATTCACATGGTTGATCATACTTGGGTTCCACATGCATGTTTTAGCTGAAGGAAGAATACCTTAAACCTGAGAGTTGAGACCCGTGGAATGGGTACCATGCAATATGACTTCAAAGGGTCTTCATTTGCTCACCGAACCTCTCCAATCCTATCACTGCTGCGTTTATGCCCCTGTACACATGCTTGATTCTCTTTCGGAGACATAGCAATCCATAGGTTTTAAGATACTTACTAGTCAGGTACATTCTTAGGTGTTTAATATGCGGTGTTGAGTCCATTTCGTTGAGCAAGGAGTAGCTCTTGTCTATTCCATATTTGACTTAAGGAACTTTATCTGTGCTCATTTCAATCTCTGGTTTTATGCAGCACCCCAACTCACCTTTACCCTTAAGCAAGCATAAGTTGGTTTTCTAAATTTGAGACCCTGTCCTGTTCTGTAATTCAGTTCCTGTGTAGCCAAGTTTCCATTCCGTGTATTACTGATATCTTATGATGTTTCTTTTTCTGTGTGACTTACTTCAGTTAGAATCATCATACCTGAATCCACTCATTGTGCTGCTAAGGGCCTGATGACACAGATTTCATTGCTGAGTGATATTGCTTTGTAAGTAAATACCACAACTTCTTTATCCATTTTTCACTTTCTGCAATGTTGAACTTGTACTGTAAACGAGGTTCTTGTAAACAGAGCCGTTCCAAACTTTGGGGTGGCTGTGTCTTTTTGATTTTAATTTCCCTAAGCTATAGGACCATAAGTGGAAGTGCCCTAGGTTCTGTTGCTTTGTTTTTTAGATGTTTCAGGAAACACCATACACTTCTCCCGAGTGGTTGTTGGCAATTTACATCCCGCCCATCAGCATAACAAGGCTCCCAGTTCTCCATGGCCTGTCCTGACTTTCTGGATTTTACACTTTTTTCAGATGGCCCTTCTGACCGGGGGGAAGTGAGACTTCATTGTAGCGCAGATTTCCTTTGCAAGCTTGCTTGGTTGGCCAAAAAGGGCGTATGCGTTTTTTCCTGAATATATTCAGGAAAAAACGCATACGCCCTTTTTGGCCAAGTGCATCATTGTGGACGTTCTGCCTCTTTTCCTATGCTTTCAATGCAATTCCAGTCTACCTCCTGAAATCGGTTTCCTGCAATTCTGCCCCGCTTTCAAGTCCTCTTGGCAGCCTTACTTCAGTCTATTTTTGGACGATAGCTGTCATTTATAACTCTGCAGGTTTGTGAATTACAGTGCCCCTGAGCTCCTTTCTTCAACTCGCTTTCTTTTGAGCTGGCCGCAACACCGCAGGATGGCTTCAGGCCCTAATCTGGTTCCGGTACGGCACGCTGAGCCTTTGGTTATTTCCTCTTCCTGGTGGGAAATGAGAGTTAAATTTGCCCGTCCAGACACCTCCAGCTAGCCTCTCATTGGTTCTCGCTATTCCTGTTCATCTTCCGCAGAAATTGCAAACTGGGCCAAACAGGAGGTTAAAGGGACTGACTCTCCAAGTGGGGAGAGTGTTAGTAAAGCGTCTGGAATGTTGCACCCGAGTACCAGGGGAGGAAAACTGAGACATATTTGAACACGTCTCCCGATCACATGGTTGATCATACTCTAGGTTCCACATGCATGTTTTAGCTGAAGGAAGAATACCTTAAACCTGGGTATTTGAAACCCTTGGAATGGGTACCATGCAATATGACTTCAAAGGGTCTTCATTTGATCACCGAACCTCTCCAATCCTATCACTGCTGCGTTTATGCCCCTGTACACATGCTTGATTCTCTTTCGGAGACATAGCAATCCATAGGTTGTAAGATACTTACTTGTCAGGTACATTCTTAGGCGTTTAATATGCGGTGTTGAGTCCATTTCGTTGAGCAAGGAGTAGCTCTTGTCTATTCCATATTTGGCTTAAGGAACTTTATCTGTGCTCATTTCAATCTCTGGTTTTATGCAGCACCCCAACTCACCTTTACCCTTAAGCAAGCATAAGTTGGTTTTCTAAATTTGAGACCCTGTTCTGTTCTGTAATTCAGTTCCTGTGTAGCCAAGTTTACATTCCGTGTATTACTGATATCTTATGATGTTTCTTTTTCTGTGTGACTTACTTCAGTTAGAATCATCATACCTGAATCCACTCATTGTGCTGCTAAGGGCCTGATGACACAGATTTCATTGCTGAGTGATATTGCTTTGTAAGTAAATACCACAACTTCTTTATCCATTTTTCACTTTCTGCGATGTTGAACTTGTACTGTAAACGAGGTTCTTGTAAACAGAGCCGTTCCAAACTTTGGGGTGGCTGTGTCTTTTTGATTTTAATTTCCCTAAGCTATAGGGCCATAAGTGGAAGTGCCCTAGGTTCTGTTGCTTTGTTTTTTAGATGTTTCAGGAAACACCATACACTTCTCCCGAGTGGTTGTTGGCAATTTACATCCCGCCCATCAGCATAACAAGGCTCCCAGTTCTCCATGGCCTGTCCTGCCTTTCTGGATTTTACACTTTTTTCAGATGGCCCTTTTGACCGGGGGGAAGTGAGACTTCATTGTAGTGCAGATTTCCTTTGCAAGCTTGCTTGGTTGGCCAAAAAGGGCGTATGCGTTTTTTCCTGAATATATTCAGGAAAAAACGCATACGCCCTTTTTGGCCAAGTGCATCATTGTGGACGTTCTGCCTCTTTTCCTATGCTTTCAATGCAATTCCAGTCTACCTCCTGAAATCGGTTTCCTGCAATTCTGCCCCGCTTTCAAGTCCTCTTGGCAGCCTTACTTCAGTCTATTTTTGGACGATAGCTGTCATTTATAACTCTGCAGGTTTGTGAATTACAGTGCCCCTGAGCTCCTTTCTTCAACTCGCTTTCTTGTGACCTGGCCGCAACACCGCAGGATGGCTTCAGGCCCTAATCTGGTTCCGGCCCGGCATGCTGAGCCTTTGGTTAATTCCTCTTCCTGGTGGGAAATGAGAGTTAAATTTGCCCGTCCAGACACCTCCAGCTAGCCTCTCATTGGTTCTCGCTATTCCTGTTCATCTTCCGCAGAAATTGCAAACTGGGCCAAACAGGAGGTTAAAGGGACTGACTCTCCAAGTCGGGAGAGTGTTAGTAAAGCGTCTGGAATGTTGCACCCGAGTACCAGGGGAGGAAAACTGAGACATATTTGAACACGTCTCCCGTTCACACGGTTGATCATACTCTGGGTTCCACATGCATGTTTTAGCTGAAGGAAGAATACCTAAAACCTGGGTAGTTGAAACCCGTGGAATGGGTACCATGCAATATGACTTCAAAGGGTCTTCATTTGCTCACCGAACCTCTCCAATCCTATCACTGCTGCATTTATTCCCCTGTACACACGCTTGATTCTCTTTTGGAGACATAGCAATCCATAGGTTTTAAGATACTTACTAGTCAGGTACATTCTTAGGGGTTTAATATGGGGTTTTGAGTCCATTTCGTTGAGCAAGGAGTAGCTCTTGTCTATTCCATATTTGGCTTAAGGAACTTTATCTGTGCTCATTTCAATCTCTGGTTTTATGCAGCACCCCAACTCACCTTTACCCTTAAGCAAGCATAAGTTGGTTTTCTAAATTTGAGACCCTGTTCTGTTTTGGAATGCAGTTCCTGTGTAGCCAAGTTTACATTCCGTGTATTAGTGATATCTTATGATGTTTCTTTTTCTGTGTGACTTATTTCAGTTAGAATCATCGTACCTGAATCTACTCATTATGCTGCTGAGGGCCTGATGACATAGATTTCATTGCTGAGTGATACTGCATTGTACGTAAGTACCACAAGTTCTTTATCCATTTTTCACTTTCTGCGATGTTGAACTTGTACTGTAAACGAGGTTCTTGTAAACAGAGCCGTTCCAAACTTTGGGGTGGCTGTGTCTTTTTGATTTTAATTTCCCTAAGCTATAGGACCATAAGTGGAAGTGCCCTAGGCTCTGTTGCTTTGTTTTTTAGATGTTTCAGGAAACACCATACACTTCTCCCGAGTGGTTGTTGGCAATTTACATCCCGCCCTTCAGCATAACAAGGCTCCCAGTTCTCAATGGCCTGTTGCCTTTCTGGATTTTACACTTTTTTCAGATGGCCCTTTTGACCGGGGGGAAGTGAGACTTCATTGTAGTGCAGATTTCCTTTGCAAGCTTGCTTGGTTGGCCAAAAAGGGCGTATGCGTTTTTTCCTGAATATATTCAGGAAAAAACGCATACGCCCTTTTTGGCCAAGTGCATCATTGTGGACGTTCTGCCTCTTTTCCTATGCTTTCAATGCAATTCCAGTCTACATCCTGAAATCGGTTTCCTGCAATTCTGCCCCGCTTTCAAGTCCTCTAGGCAGCCTTACTTCAGTCTATTTTTGGACGATAGCTGTCATTTATAACTCTGCAGGTTTGTGAATTACAGTGCCCCTGAGCTCCTTTCTTCAACTCGCTTTCTTTTGAGCTGGCCGCAACACCGCAGGATGGCTTCAAACCCTAATCTGGTTCCGGCCCGGCATGCTGAGCCTTTGGTTAATTCCTCTTCCTTGTGGGAAATGAGAGTTAAATTTGCCCGTCCAGACACCTCCAGCTAGTCTCTCATTGGTTCTCGCTATTCCTGTTCATCTTCCGCAGAAATTGCAAACTGGGCCAAACAGGAGGTTAAAGGCGCTGACTCTCCAAGTGGGGAGAGTGTTAGTAAAGCGTCTGGAATGTTGCACCCGAGTACCAGGGGAGGAAACCTGAGACATATTTGAACACGTCTCCCGTTCATATGGTTGATCATACTTGGGTTCCACATGCATGTTTTAGCTGAAGGAAGAATACCTTAAACCTGGGTAGTTGAAACCCGTGGAATGGGTACCATGCAATATGACTTCAAAGGGTCTTCATTTGCTCACCGAACCTCTCCAATCCTATCACTGCTGCGTTTATGCCCCTGTACACATGCTTGATTCTCTTTCGGAGACATAGCAATCCATAGGTTTTAAGATACTTACTAGTCAGGTACATTCTTAGGTGTTTAATATGCGGTGTTGAGTCCATTTCGTTGAGCAAGGAGTAGCTCTTGTCTATTCCATATTTGACTTAAGGAACTTTATCTGTGCTCATTTCAATCTCTGGTTTTATGCAGCACCCCAACTCACCTTTACCCTTAAGCAAGCATAAGTTGGTTTTCTAAATTTGAGACCCTGTCCTGTTCTGTAATTCAGTTCCTGTGTAGCCAAGTTTACATTCCGTGTATTACTGATATCTTATGATGTTTCTTTTTCTGTGTGACTTACTTCAGTTAGAATCATCATACCTGAATCCACTCATTGTGCTGCTAAGGGCCTGATGACACAGATTTCATTGCTGAGTGATATTGCTTTGTAAGTAAATACCACAACTTCTTTATCCATTTTTCAGTTTCTGCAATGTTGAACTTGTACTGTAAACGAGGTTCTTGTAAACAGAGCCGTTCCAAACTTTGGGGTGGCTGTGTCTTTTTGATTTTAATTTCCCTAAGCTATAGGACCATAAGTGGAAGTGCCCTAGGTTCTGTTGCTTTGTTTTTTAGATGTTTCAGGAAACACCATACACTTCTCCCGAGTGGTTGTTGGCAATTTACATCCCGCCCATCAGCATAACAAGGCTCCCAGTTCTCCATGGCCTGTCCTGCCTTTCTGGATTTTACACTTTTTTCAGATGGCCCTTTTGACCGGGGGGAAGTGAGACTTCATTGTAGTGCAGATTTCCTTTGCAAGCTTGCTTGGTTGGCCAAAAAGGGCGTATGCGTTTTTTCCTGAATATATTCAGGAAAAAACGCATACGCCCTTTTTGGCCAAGTGCATCATTGTGGACGTTCTGCCTCTTTTCCTATGCTTTCAATGCAATTCCAGTCTACCTCCTGAAATCGGTTTCCTGCAATTCTGCCCCGCTTTCAAGTCCTCTTGGCAGCCTTACTTCAGTCTATTTTTGGACGATAGCTGTCATTTATAACTCTGCAGGTTTGTGAATTACAGTGTCCCTGAGCTCCTTTCTTCAACTCGCTTTCTTTTGAGCTGGCCGCAACACCGCAGGATGGCTTCAGGCCCTAATCTGGTTCCGGCCCGGCACGCTGAGCCTTTGGTTATTTCCTCTTCCTGATGGGAAATGAGAGTTAAATTTGCCCGTCCAGACACCTCCAGCTAGCCTCTCATTGGTTCTCGCTATTCCTGTTCATCTTCCGCAGAAATTGCAAACTGGGCCAAACAGGAGGTTAAAGGGACTGACTCTCCAAGTGGGGAGAGTGTTAGTAAAGCGTCTGGAATGTTGCACCCGAGTACCAGGGGAGGAAAACTGAGACATATTTGAACACGTCTCCCGATCACATGGTTGATCATACTCTAGGTTCCACATGCATGTTTTAGCTGAAGGAAGAATACCTTAAACCTGGGTAGTTGAAACCCGTGGAATGGGTACCATGCAATATGACTTCAAAGGGTCTTCATTTGCTCACCGAACCTCTCCAATCCTATCACTGCTGCGTTTATGCCCCTGTACACATGCTTGATTCTCTTTCGGAGACATAGCAATCCATAGGTTTTAAGATACTTACTAGTCAGGTACATTCTTAGGTGTTTAATATGCGGTGTTGAGTCCATTTCGTTGAGCAAGGAGTAGCTCTTGTCTATTCCATATTTGACTTAAGGAACTTTATCTGTGCTCATTTCAATCTCTGGTTTTATGCAGCACCCCAACTCACCTTTCCCCTAAATCAAGCATAAGTTGGTTTTCTAAATTTGAGACCCTGTTCTGTTTTGGAATGCAGTTCCTGTGTAGCCAAGTTTACATTCCGTGTATTACTGATATCTTATGATGTTTCTTTTTCTGTGTGACTTACTTCAGTTAGAATCATCATACCTGAATCCACTTATTGTGCTGCTAAGGGCCTGATGACACAGATTTCATTGCTGAGTGATATTGCTTTGTAAGTAAATACCACAACTTCTTTATCCATTTTTCACTTTCTGCAATGTTGAACTTGTAATGTAAACGAGGTTCTTGTAAACAGAGCCGTTCCAAACTTTGGGGTGGCTGTGTCTTTTTGATTTTAATTTCCCTAAGCTATAGGACCATAAGTGGAAGTGCCTTAGGTTCTGTTGCTTTGTTTTTTAGATGTTTCAGGAAACACCATACACTTCTCCCGAGTGGTTGTTGGCAATTTACATCCCGCCCATCAGCATAACAAGGCTCCCAGTTCTCCATGGCCTGTCCTGCCTTTCTGGATTTTACACTTTTTTCAGATGGCCCTTTTGACCGGGGGGAAGTGAGACTTCATTGTAGTGCAGATTTCCTTTGCAAGCTTGCTTGGTTGGCCAAAAAGGGCGTATGCGTTTTTTCCTGAATATATTCAGGAAAAAACGCATACGCCCTTTTTGACCAAGTGCATCATTGTGGACGTTCTGCCTCTTTTCCTATGCTTTCAATGCAATTCCAGTCTACCTCCTGAAATCGGTTTCCTGCAATTCTGCCCCGCTTTCAAGTCCTCTTGGCAGCCTTACTTCAGTCTATTTTTGGACGATAGCTGTCATTTATAACTCTGCAGGTTTGTGAATTACAGTGCCCCTGAGCTCCTTTCTTCAACTCGCTTTCTTTTGAGCTGGCCGCAAGACCGCAGGATGGCTTCAGGCCCTAATCTGGTTCCAGTACGGCACGCTGAGCCTTTGGTTATTTCCTCTTCCTGGTGGGAAATGAGAGTTAAATTTGCCCGTCCAGACACCTCCAGCTAGCCTCTCATTGGTTCTCGCTATTCCTGTTCATCTTCCGCAGAAATTGCAAACTGGGCCAAACAGGAGGTTAAAGACGCTGACTCTCCAAGTGGGGAGAGTGTTAGTAAAGCGTCTGGAATGTTGCACCCGAGTACCAGGGGAGGAAAACTGAGACATATTTGAACACGTCTCCCATTCACATGGTTGATCATACTTGGGTTCCACATGCATGTTTTAGCTGAAGGAAGAATACCTTAAACCTGGAGAGTTGAGACCCGTGTAATGGGTACCATGCAATATGACTTCAAAGGGTCTTCATTTGCTCACCGAACCTCTCCAATCCTATCACTGCTGCGTTTATGCCCCTGTACACATGCTTGATTCTCTTTCGGAGACATAGCAATCCATAGGTTTTAAGATACTTACTAGTCAGGTACATTCTTAGGCGTTTAATATGCGGTGTTGAGTCCATTTCGTTGAGCAAGGAGTAGCTCTTGTCTATTCCATATTTGACTTAAGGAACTTTATCTGTGCTCATTTCAATCTCTGGTTTTATGCAGCACCCCAACTCACCTTTACCCTTAAGCAAGCATAAGTTGGTTTTCTAAATTTGAGACCCTGTTCTGTTCTGTAATTCAGTTCCTGTGTAGCCAAGTTTACATTCCGTGTATTACTGATATCTTATGATGTTTCTTTTTCTGTGTGACTTATTTCAGTTAGAATCATCATACCTGAATCCACTCATTGTGATGCTAAGGGCCTGATGACATAGATTTCATTGCTGAGTGATATTGCTTTGTAAGTAAATACCACAACTTCTTTATCCATTTTTCACTTTCTGCGATGTTGAACTTGTACTGTAAACGAGGTTCTTGTAAACAGAGGTGTCCCAAACTTTGGGGTGGCTGTGTCTTTTTTATTTTAATTTCCCTAAGCTATAGGACCATAAGTGGAAGTGCCCTAGGTTCTGTTGCTTTGTTTTTTAGATGTTTCAGGAAACACCATACACTTCTCCCGAGTGGTTGTTGGCAATTTACATCCCGCCCATCAGCATAACAAGGCTCCCAGTTCTCCATGGCCTGTCCTGCCTTTCTGGATTTTACACTTTTTTCAGATGGCCCTTTTGACCGGGGGGAAGTGAGACTTCATTGTAGTGCAGATTTCCTTTGCAAGCTTGCTTGGTTGGCCAAAAAGGGCGTATGCGTTTTTTCCTGAATATATTCAGGAAAAAACGCATACGCCCTTTTTGGCCAAGTGCATCATTGTGGACGTTCTGCCTCTTTTCCTATGCTTTCAATGCAATTCCAGTCTACCTCCTGAAATCGGTTTCCTGCAATTCTGCCCCGCTTTCAAGTCCTCTTGGCAGCCTTACTTCAGTCTATTTTTGGACGATAGCTGTCATTTATAACTCTGCAGGTTTGTGAATTACAGTGCCCCTGAGCTCCTTTCTTCAACTCGCTTTCTTGTGACCTGGCCGCAACACCGCAGGATGGCTTCAGGCCCTAATCTGGTTCCGGTATGGCACGCTGAGCCTTTGGTTATTTCCTCTTCCTGGTGGGAAATGAGAGTTAAATTTGCCCGTCCAGACACCTCCAGCTAGCCTCTCATTGGTTCTCGCTATTCCTGTTCATCTTCCGCAGAAATTGCAAACTGGGCCAAACAGGAGGTTAAAGGCGCTGACTCTCCAAGTGGGGAGAGTGTTAGTAAAGCGTCTGGAATGTTGCACCCGAGTACCAGGGGAGGAAAACTGAGACATATTTGAACACGTCTCCCGTTCACATGGTTGATCATACTTGGGTTCCACATGCATGTTTTAGCTGAAGGAAGAATACCTTAAACCTGAGAGTTGAGACCCGTGGAATGGGTACCATGCAATATGACTTCAAAGGGTCTTCATTTGCTCACCGAACCTCTCCAATCCTATCACTGCTGCGTTTATGCCCCTGTACACATGCTTGATTCTCTTTCGGAGACATAGCAATCCATAGGTTTTAAGATACTTACTAGTCAGGTACATTCTTAGGTGTTTAATATGCGGTGTTGAGTCCATTTCGTTGAGCAAGGAGTAGCTCTTGTCTATTCCATATTTGACTTAAGGAACTTTATCTGTGCTCATTTCAATCTCTGGTTTTATGCAGCACCCCAACTCACCTTTACCCTTAAGCAAGCATAAGTTGGTTTTCTAAATTTGAGACCCTGTCCTGTTCTGTAATTCAGTTCCTGTGTAGCCAAGTTTACATTCCGTGTATTACTGATATCTTATGATGTTTCTTTTTCTGTGTGACTTACTTCAGTTAGAATCATCATACCTGAATCCACTCATTGTGCTGCTAAGGGCCTGATGACACAGATTTCATTGCTGAGTGATATTGCTTTGTAAGTAAATACTACAACTTCTTTATCCATTTTTCACTTTCTGCGATGTTGAACTTGTACTGTAAATGAGGTTCTTGTAAACAGAGGTGTCCCAAACTTTGGGGTGGCTGTGTCTTTTTTATTTTAATTTCCCTAAGCTATAGGACCATAAGTGGAAGTGCCCTAGGTTCTGTTGCTTTGTTTTTTAGATGTTTCAGGAAACACCATACACTTCTCCCGAGTGGTTGTTGGCAATTTACATCCCGCCCATCAGCATAACAAGGCTCCCAGTTCTCCATGGCCTGTCCTGCCTTTCTGGATTTTACACTTTTTTCAGATGGCCCTTTTGACCGGGGGGAAGTGAGACTTCATTGTAGTGCAGATTTCCTTTGCAAGCTTGCTTGGTTGGCCAAAAAGGGCGTATGCGTTTTTTCCTGAATATATTCAGGAAAAAACGCATACGCCCTTTTTGGCCAAGTGCATCATTGTGGACGTTCTGCCTCTTTTCCTATGCTTTCAATGCAATTCCAGTCTACCTCCTGAAATCGGTTTCCTGCAATTCTGCCCCGCTTTCAAGTCCTCTTGGCAGCCTTACTTCAGTCTATTTTTGGACGATAGCTGTCATTTATAACTCTGCAGGTTTGTGAATTACAGTGCCCCTGAGCTCCTTTCTTCAACACGCTTTCTTGTGACCTGGCCGCAACACCGCAGGATGGCTTCAGGCCCTAATCTGGTTCCGGTACGGCACGCTGAGCCTTTGGTTATTTCCTCTTCCTGGTGGGAAATGAGAGTTAAATTTGCCCGTCCAGACACCTCCAGCTAGCCTCTCATTGGTTCTCGCTATTCCTGTTCATCTTCCGCAGAAATTGCAAACTGGGCCAAACAGGAGGTTAAAGGCGCTGACTCTCCAAGTGGGGAGAGTGTTAGTAAAGCGTCTGGAATGTTGCACCCGAGTACCAGGGGAGGAAAACTGAGACATATTTGAACACGTCTCCCGTTCACATGGTTGATCATACTTGGGTTCCACATGCATGTTTTAGCTGAAGGAAGAATACCTTAAACCTGAGAGTTGAGACCCGTGGAATGGGTACCATGCAATATGACTTCAAAGGGTCTTCATTTGCTCACCGAACCTCTCCAATCCTATCACTGCTGCGTTTATGCCCCTGTACACATGCTTGATTCTCTTTCGGAGACATAGCAATCCATAGGTTTTAAGATACTTACTAGTCAGGTACATTCTTAGGTGTTTAATATGCGGTGTTGAGTCCATTTCGTTGAGCAAGGAGTAGCTCTTGTCTATTCCATATTTGACTTAAGGAACTTTATCTGTGCTCATTTCAATCTCTGGTTTTATGCAGCACCCCAACTCACCTTTACCCTTAAGCAAGCATAAGTTGGTTTTCTAAATTTGAGACCCTGTCCTGTTCTGTAATTCAGTTCCTGTGTAGCCAAGTTTCCATTCCGTGTATTACTGATATCTTATGATGTTTCTTTTTCTGTGTGACTTACTTCAGTTAGAATCATCATACCTGAATCCACTCATTGTGCTGCTAAGGGCCTGATGACACAGATTTCATTGCTGAGTGATATTGCTTTGTAAGTAAATACCACAACTTCTTTATCCATTTTTCACTTTCTGCAATGTTGAACTTGTACTGTAAACGAGGTTCTTGTAAACAGAGCCGTTCCAAACTTTGGGGTGGCTGTGTCTTTTTGATTTTAATTTCCCTAAGCTATAGGACCATAAGTGGAAGTGCCCTAGGTTCTGTTGCTTTGTTTTTTAGATGTTTCAGGAAACACCATACACTTCTCCCGAGTGGTTGTTGGCAATTTACATCCCGCCCATCAGCATAACAAGGCTCCCAGTTCTCCATGGCCTGTCCTGCCTTTCTGGATTTTACACTTTTTTCAGATGGCCCTTTTGACCGGGGGGAAGTGAGACTTCATTGTAGCGCAGATTTCCTTTGCAAGCTTGCTTGGTTGGCCAAAAAGGGCGTATGCGTTTTTTCCTGAATATATTCAGGAAAAAACGCATACGCCCTTTTTGGCCAAGTGCATCATTGTGGACGTTCTGCCTCTTTTCCTATGCTTTCAATGCAATTCCAGTCTACCTCCTGAAATCGGTTTCCTGCAATTCTGCCCCGCTTTCAAGTCCTCTTGGCAGCCTTACTTCAGTCTATTTTTGGACGATAGCTGTCATTTATAACTCTGCAGGTTTGTGAATTACAGTGCCCCTGAGCTCCTTTCTTCAACTCGCTTTCTTTTGAGCTGGCCGCAACACCGCAGGATGGCTTCAGGCCCTAATCTGATTCCGGTACGGCACGCTGAGCCTTTGGTTATTTCCTCTTCCTGGTGGGAAATGAGAGTTAAATTTGCCCGTCCAGACACCTCCAGCTAGCCTCTCATTGGTTCTCGCTATTCCTGTTCATCTTCCGCAGAAATTGCAAACTGGGCCAAACAGGAGGTTAAAGGGACTGACTCTCCAAGTGGGGAGAGTGTTAGTAAAGCATCTGGAATGTTGCACCCGAGTACCAGGGGAGGAAAACTGAGACATATTTGAACACGTCTCCCGATCACATGGTTGATCATACTCTAGGTTCCACATGCATGTTTTAGCTGAAGGAAGAATACCTTAAACCTGGGTATTTGAAACCCGTGGAATGGGTACCATGCAATATGACTTCAAAGGGTCTTCATTTGCTCACCGAACCTCTCCAATCCTATCACTGCTGCGTTTATGCCCCTGTACACATGCTTGATTCTCTTTCGGAGACATAGCAATCCATAGGTTTTAAGATACTTACTAGTCAGGTACATTCTTAGGCGTTTAATATGCGGTGTTGAGTCCATTTCGTTGAGCAAGGAGTAGCTCTTGTCTATTCCATATTTGACTTAAGGAACTTTATCTGTGCTCATTTCAATCTCTGGTTTTATGCAGCACCCCAACTCACCTTTACCCTTAAGCAAGCGTAAGTTGGTTTTCTAAATTTGAGACACTGTTCTGTTCTGTAATTCAGTTCCTGTGTAGCCAAGTTTACATTCCGTGTATTACTGATATCTTATGATGTTTCTTTTTCTGTGTGACTTACTTCAGTTAGAATCATCATACCTGAATCCACTTATTGTGCTGCTAAGGGCCTGATGAGACAGATTTCATTGCTGAGTGATATTGCTTTGTAAGTAAATACCACAACTTCTTTATCCATTTTTCACTTTCTGCAATGTTGAACTTGTACTGTAAACGAGGTTCTTGTAAACAGAGCCGTTCCAAACTTTGGGGTGGCTGTGTCTTTTTGATTTTAATTTCTCTAAGCTATAGGACCATAAGTGGAAGTGCCCTAGGTTCTGTTGCTTTGTTTTTTAGATGTTTCAGGAAACACCATACACTTCTCCCGAGTGGTTGTTGGCAATTTACATCCCGCCCATCAGCATAACAAGGCTCCCAGTTCTCCATGGCCTGTCCTGCCTTTCTGGATTTTACACTTTTTTCAGATGGCCCTTTTGACCGGGGGGAAGTGAGACTTCATTGTAGTGCAGATTTCCTTTGCAAGCTTGCTTGGTTGGCCAAAAAGGGCGTATGCGTTTTTTCCTGAATATATTCAGGAAAAAACGCATACGCCCTTTTTGGCCAAGTGCATCATTGTGGACGTTCTGCCTCTTTTCCTATGCTTTCAATGCAATTCCAGTCTACCTCCTGAAATCGGTTTCCTGCAATTCTGCCCCGCTTTCAAGTCCTCTTGGCAGCCTTACTTCAGTCTATTTTTGGACGATAGCTGTCATTTATAACTCTGCAGGTTTGTGAATTACAGTGCCCCTGAGCTCCTTTCTTCAACTCGCTTTCTTTTGAGCTGGCCGCAACACCGCAGGATGGCTTCAGGCCCTAATCTGATTCCGGTACGGCACGCTGAGCCTTTGGTTATTTCCTCTTCCTGGTGGGAAATGAGAGTTAAATTTGCCCGTCCAGACACCTCCAGCTAGCCTCTCATTGGTTCTCGCTATTCCTGTTCATCTTCCGCAGAAATTGCAAACTGGGCCAAACAGGAGGTTAAAGGGACTGACTCTCCAAGTGGGGAGAGTGTTAGTAAAGCATCTGGAATGTTGCACCCGAGTACCAGGGGA
Source organism: Stenella coeruleoalba (assembly GCF_951394435.1). Taxonomy (NCBI): domain Eukaryota; kingdom Metazoa; phylum Chordata; class Mammalia; order Artiodactyla; family Delphinidae; genus Stenella; species Stenella coeruleoalba. The sequence continues at coordinate 1,396,208 of NW_027646377.1, forward strand.
GGAAAACTGAGACATATTTGAACACGTCTCCCGATCACATGGTTGATCATACTCTAGGTTCCACATGCATGTTTTAGCTGAAGGAAGAATACCTTAAACCTGGGTAGTTGAAACCCGTGGAATGGGTACCATGCAATATGACTTCAAAGGGTCTTCATTTGCTCACCGAACCTCTCCAATCCTATCACTGCTGCGTTTATGCCCCTGTACACATGCTTGATTCTCTTTCGGAGACATAGCAATCCATAGGTTTTAAGATACTTACTAGTCAGGTACATTCTTAGGCGTTTAATATGCGGTGTTGAGTCCATTTCGTTGAGCAAGGAGTAGCTCTTGTCTATTCCATATTTGACTTAAGGAACTTTATCTGTGCTCATTTCAATCTCTGGTTTTATGCAGCACCCCAACTCACCTTTACCCTTAAGCAAGCGTAAGTTGGTTTTCTAAATTTGAGACACTGTTCTGTTCTGTAATTCAGTTCCTGTGTAGCCAAGTTTACATTCCGTGTATTACTGATATCTTATGATGTTTCTTTTTCTGTGTGACTTACTTCAGTTAGAATCATCATACCTGAATCCACTTATTGTGCTGCTAAGGGCCTGATGAGACAGATTTCATTGCTGAGTGATATTGCTTTGTAAGTAAATACCACAACTTCTTTATCCATTTTTCACTTTCTGCAATGTTGAACTTGTACTGTAAACGAGGTTCTTGTAAACAGAGCCGTTCCAAACTTTGGGGTGGCTGTGTCTTTTTGATTTTAATTTCTCTAAGCTATAGGACCATAAGTGGAAGTGCCCTAGGTTCTGTTGCTTTGTTTTTTAGATGTTTCAGGAAACACCATACACTTCTCCCGAGTGGTTGTTGGCAATTTACATCCCGCCCATCAGCATAACAAGGCTCCCAGTTCTCCATGGCCTGTCCTGCCTTTCTGGATTTTACACTTTTTTCAGATGGCCCTTTTGACCGGGGGGAAGTGAGACTTCATTGTAGTGCAGATTTCCTTTGCAAGCTTGCTTGGTTGGCCAAAAAGGGCGTATGCGTTTTTTCCTGAATATATTCAGGAAAAAACGCATACGCCCTTTTTGGCCAAGTGCATCATTGTGGACGTTCTGCCTCTTTTCCTATGCTTTCAATGCAATTCCAGTCTACCTCCTGAAATCGGTTTCCTGCAATTCTGCCCCGCTTTCAAGTCCTCTTGGCAGCCTTACTTCAGTCTATTTTTGGACGATAGCTGTCATTTATAACTCTGCAGGTTTGTGAATTACAGTGCCCCTGAGCTCCTTTCTTCAACTCGCTTTCTTTTGAGCTGGCCGCAACACCGCAGGATGGCTTCAGGCCCTAATCTGGTTCCGGTACGGCACGCTGAGCCTTTGGTTATTTCCTCTTCCTGGTGGGAAATGAGAGTTAAATTTGCCCGTCCAGACACCTCCAGCTAGCCTCTCATTGGTTCTCGCTATTCCTGTTCATCTTCCGCAGAAATTGCAAACTGGGCCAAACAGGAAGTTAAAGGGACGGACTCTCCAAGTGGGGAGAGTGTTAGTAAAGCGTCTGGAATGTTGCACCCGAGTACCAGGGGAGGAAAACTGAGACATATTTGAACACGTCTCCCGATCACATGGTTGATCATACTCTAGGTTCCACATGCATGTTTTAGCTGAAGGAAGAATACCTAAAACCTGGGTAGTTGAAACCCGTGGAATGGGTACCATGCAATATGACTTCAAAGGGTCTTCATTTGCTCACCGAACCTCTCCAATCCTATCACTGCTGCGTTTATGCCCCTGTACACATGCTTGATTCTCTTTCGGAGACATAGCAATCCATAGGTTTTAAGATACTTACTAGTCAGGTACATTCTTAGGTGTTTAATATGCGGTGTTGAGTCCATTTCGTTGAGCAAGGAGTAGCTCTTGTCTATTCCATATTTGACTTAAGGAACTTTATCTGTGCTCATTTCAATCTCTGGTTTTATGCAGCACCCCAACTCACCTTTACCCTTAAGCAAGCATAAGTTGGTTTTCTAAATTTGAGACCCTGTTCTGTTCTGTAATTCAGTTCCTGTGTAGCCAAGTTTACATTCCGTGTATTACTGATATCTTATGATGTTTCTTTTTCTGTGTGACTTACTTCAGTTAGAATCATCATACCTGAATCCACTTATTGTGCTGCTAAGGGCCTGATGACACAGATTTCATTGCTGAGTGATATTGCTTTGTAAGTAAATACCACAACTTCTTTATCCATTTTTCACTTTCTGCAATGTTGAACTTGTACTGTAAACGAGGTTCTTGTAAACAGAGGTGTCCCAAACTTTGGGGTGGCTGTGTCTTTTTTATTTTAATTTCCCTAAGCTATAGGACCATAAGTGGAAGTGCCCTAGGCTCTGTTGCTTTGTTTTTTAGATGTTTCAGGAAACACCATACACTTCTCCCGAGTGGTTGTTGGCAATTTACATCCCGCCCATCAGCATAACAAGGCTCCCAGTTCTGCATGGCCTGTCCTGCCTTTCTGGATTTTACACTTTTTTCAGATGGCCCTTTTGACCGGGGGGAAGTGAGACTTCATTGTAGTGCAGATTTCCTTTGCAAGCTTGCTTGGTTAGCCAAAAAGGGCGTATGCGTTTTTTCCTGAATATATTCAGGAAAAAACGCATACGCCCTTTTTGGCCAAGTGCATCATTGTGGACGTTCTGCCTCTTTTCCTATGCTTTCAATGCAATTCCAGTCTACCTCCTGAAATCGGTTTCCTGCAATTCTGCCCCGCTTTCAAGTCCTCTTGGCAGCCTTACTTCAGTCTATTTTTGGACGATAGCTGTCATTTATAACTCTGCAGGTTTGTGAATTACAGTGCCCCTGAGCTCCTTTCTTCAACTCGCTTTCTTGTGACCTGGCCGCAACACCGCAGGATGGCTTCAGGCCCTAATCTGGTTCCGGTACGGCACGCTGAGCCTTTGGTTATTTCCTCTTCCTGGTGGGAAATGAGAGTTAAATTTGCCCGTCCAGACACCTCCAGCTAGCCTCTCATTGGTTCTCGCTATTCCTGTTCATCTTCCGCAGAAATTGCAAACTGGGCCAAACAGGAGGTTAAAGGGACTGACTCTCCAAGTGGGGAGAGTGTTAGTAAAGCGTCTGGAATGTTGCACCCGAGTACCAGGGGAGGAAAACTGAGACATATTTGAACACGTCTCCCGTTCACATGGTTGATCATACTTGGGTTCCACATGCATGTTTTAGCTGAAGGAAGAATACCTTAAACCTGAGAGTTGAGACCCGTGGAATGGGTACCATGCAATATGACTTCAAAGGGTCTTCATTTGCTCACCGAACCTCTCCAATCCTATCACTGCTGCGTTTATGCCCCTGTACACATGCTTGATTCTCTTTCGGAGACATAGCAATCCATAGGTTTTAAGATACTTACTAGTCAGGTACATTCTTAGGTGTTTAATATGCGGTGTTGAGTCCATTTCGTTGAGCAAGGAGTAGCTCTTGTCTATTCCATATTTGACTTAAGGAACTTTATCTGTGCTCATTTCAATCTCTGGTTTTATGCAGCACCCCAACTCACCTTTACCCTTAAGCAAGCATAAGTTGGTTTTCTAAATTTGAGACCCTGTCCTGTTCTGTAATTCAGTTCCTGTGTAGCCAAGTTTCCATTCCGTGTATTACTGATATCTTATGATATTTCTTTTTCTGTGTGACTTACTTCAGTTAGAATCATCATACCTGAATCCACTCATTGTGCTGCTAAGGGCCTGATGACACAGATTTCATTGCTGAGTGATATTGCTTTGTAAGTAAATACCACAACTTCTTTATCCATTTTTCACTTTCTGCAATGTTGAACTTGTACTGTAAACGAGGTTCTTGTAAACAGAGCCGTTCCAAACTTTGGGGTGGCTGTGTCTTTTTGATTTTAATTTCCCTAAGCTATAGGACCATAAGTGGAAGTGCCCTAGGTTCTGTTGCTTTGTTTTTTAGATGTTTCAGGAAACACCATACACTTCTCCCGAGTGGTTGTTGGCAATTTACATCCCGCCCATCAGCATAACAAGGCTCCCAGTTCTCCATGGCCTGTCCTGACTTTCTGGATTTTACACTTTTTTCAGATGGCCCTTTTGACCGGGGGGAAGTGAGACTTCATTGTAGCGCAGATTTCCTTTGCAAGCTTGCTTGGTTGGCCAAAAAGGGCGTATGCGTTTTTTCCTGAATATATTCAGGAAAAAACGCATACGCCCTTTTTGGCCAAGTGCATCATTGTGGACGTTCTGCCTCTTTTCCTATGCTTTCAATGCAATTCCAGTCTACCTCCTGAAATCGGTTTCCTGCAATTCTGCCCCGCTTTCAAGTCCTCTTGGCAGCCTTACTTCAGTCTATTTTTGGACGATAGCTGTCATTTATAACTCTGCAGGTTTGTGAATTACAGTGCCCCTGAGCTCCTTTCTTCAACTCGCTTTCTTTTGAGCTGGCCGCAACACCGCAGGATGGCTTCAGGCCCTAATCTGGTTCCGGTACGGCACGCTGAGCCTTTGGTTATTTCCTCTTCCTGGTGGGAAATGAGAGTTAAATTTGCCCGTCCAGACACCTCCAGCTAGCCTCTCATTGGTTCTCGCTATTCCTGTTCATCTTCCGCAGAAATTGCAAACTGGGCCAAACAGGAGGTTAAAGGGACTGACTCTCCAAGTGGGGAGAGTGTTAGTAAAGCGTCTGGAATGTTGCACCCGAGTACCAGGGGAGGAAAACTGAGACATATTTGAACACGTCTCCCGATCACATGGTTGATCATACTCTAGGTTCCACATGCATGTTTTAGCTGAAGGAAGAATACCTTAAACCTGGGTATTTGAAACCCGTGGAATGGGTACCATGCAATATGACTTCAAAGGGTCTTCATTTGATCACCGAACCTCTCCAATCCTATCACTGCTGCGTTTATGCCCCTGTACACATGCTTGATTCTCTTTCGGAGACATAGCAATCCATAGGTTGTAAGATACTTACTTGTCAGGTACATTCTTAGGCGTTTAATATGCGGTGTTGAGTCCATTTCGTTGAGCAAGGAGTAGCTCTTGTCTATTCCATATTTGGCTTAAGGAACTTTATCTGTGCTCATTTCAATCTCTGGTTTTATGCAGCACCCCAACTCACCTTTACCCTTAAGCAAGCATAAGTTGGTTTTCTAAATTTGAGACCCTGTTCTGTTTTGGAATGCAGTTCCTGTGTAGCCAAGTTTACATTCCGTGTATTAGTGATATCTTATGATGTTTCTTTTTCTGTGTGACTTATTTCAGTTAGACTCATCGTACCTGAATCTACTCATTATGCTGCTGAGGGCCTGATGACATAGATTTCATTGCTGAGTGATACTGCATTGTACGTAAGTACCACAAGTTCTTTATCCATTTTTCACTTTCTGCGATGTTGAACTTGTACTGTAAACGAGGTTCTTGTAAACAGAGCCGTTCCAAACTTTGGGGTGGCTGTGTCTTTTTGATTTTAATTTCCCTAAGCTATAGGACCATAAGTGGAAGTGCCCTAGGCTCTGTTGCTTTGTTTTTTAGATGTTTCAGGAAACACCATACACTTCTCCCGAGTGGTTGTTGGCAATTTACATCCCGCCCTTCAGCATAACAAGGCTCCCAGTTCTCAATGGCCTGTTGCCTTTCTGGATTTTACACTTTTTTCAGATGGCCCTTTTGACCGGGGGGAAGTGAGACTTCATTGTAGTGCAGATTTCCTTTGCAAGCTTGCTTGGTTGGCCAAAAAGGGCGTATGCGTTTTTTCCTGAATATATTCAGGAAAAAACGCATACGCCCTTTTTGGCCAAGTGCATCATTGTGGACGTTCTGCCTCTTTTCCTATGCTTTCAATGCAATTCCAGTCTACATCCTGAAATCGGTTTCCTGCAATTCTGCCCCGCTTTCAAGTCCTCTAGGCAGCCTTACTTCAGTCTATTTTTGGACGATAGCTGTCATTTATAACTCTGCAGGTTTGTGAATTACAGTGCCCCTGAGCTCCTTTCTTCAACTCGCTTTCTTTTGAGCTGGCCGCAACACCGCAGGATGGCTTCAAACCCTAATCTGGTTCCGGCCCGGCATGCTGAGCCTTTGGTTAATTCCTCTTCCTTGTGGGAAATGAGAGTTAAATTTGCCCGTCCAGACACCTCCAGCTAGTCTCTCATTGGTTCTCGCTATTCCTGTTCATCTTCCGCAGAAATTGCAAACTGGGCCAAACAGGAGGTTAAAGGCGCTGACTCTCCAAGTGGGGAGAGTGTTAATAAAGCGTCTGGAATGTTGCACCCGAGTACCAGGGGAGGAAACCTGAGACATATTTGAACACGTCTCCCGTTCATATGGTTGATCATACTTGGGTTCCACATGCATGTTTTAGCTGAAGGAAGAATACCTTAAACCTGGGTAGTTGAAACCCGTGGAATGGGTACCATGCAATATGACTTCAAAGGGTCTTCATTTGCTCACCGAACCTCTCCAATCCTATCACTGCTGCGTTTATGCCCCTGTACACATGCTTGATTCTCTTTCGGAGACATAGCAATCCATAGGTTTTAAGATACTTACTAGTCAGGTACATTCTTAGGTGTTTAATATGCGGTGTTGAGTCCATTTCGTTGAGCAAGGAGTAGCTCTTGTCTATTCCATATTTGACTTAAGGAACTTTATCTGTGCTCATTTCAATCTCTGGTTTTATGCAGCACCCCAACTCACCTTTACCCTTAAGCAAGCATAAGTTGGTTTTCTAAATTTGAGACCCTGTCCTGTTCTGTAATTCAGTTCCTGTGTAGCCAAGTTTACATTCCGTGTATTACTGATATCTTATGATGTTTCTTTTTCTGTGTGACTTACTTCAGTTAGAATCATCATACCTGAATCCACTCATTGTGCTGCTAAGGGCCTGATGACACAGATTTCATTGCTGAGTGATATTGCTTTGTAAGTAAATACCACAACTTCTTTATCCATTTTTCAGTTTCTGCAATGTTGAACTTGTACTGTAAACGAGGTTCTTGTAAACAGAGCCGTTCCAAACTTTGGGGTGGCTGTGTCTTTTTGATTTTAATTTCCCTAAGCTATAGGACCATAAGTGGAAGTGCCCTAGGTTCTGTTGCTTTGTTTTTTAGATGTTTCAGGAAACACCATACACTTCTCCCGAGTGGTTGTTGGCAATTTACATCCCGCCCATCAGCATAACAAGGCTCCCAGTTCTCCATGGCCTGTCCTGCCTTTCTGGATTTTACACTTTTTTCAGATGGCCCTTTTGACCGGGGGGAAGTGAGACTTCATTGTAGTGCAGATTTCCTTTGCAAGCTTGCTTGGTTGGCCAAAAAGGGCGTATGCGTTTTTTCCTGAATATATTCAGGAAAAAACGCATACGCCCTTTTTGGCCAAGTGCATCATTGTGGACGTTCTGCCTCTTTTCCTATGCTTTCAATGCAATTCCAGTCTACCTCCTGAAATCGGTTTCCTGCAATTCTGCCCCGCTTTCAAGTCCTCTTGGCAGCCTTACTTCAGTCTATTTTTGGACGATAGCTGTCATTTATAACTCTGCAGGTTTGTGAATTACAGTGTCCCTGAGCTCCTTTCTTCAACTCGCTTTCTTTTGAGCTGGCCGAAACACCGCAGGATGGCTTCAGGCCCTAATCTGGTTCCGGCCCGGCACGCTGAGCCTTTGGTTATTTCCTCTTCCTGGTGGGAAATGAGAGTTAAATTTGCCCGTCCAGACACCTCCAGCTAGCCTCTCATTGGTTCTCGCTATTCCTGTTCATCTTCCGCAGAAATTGCAAACTGGGCCAAACAGGAGGTTAAAGGGACTGACTCTCCAAGTGGGGAGAGTGTTAGTAAAGCGTCTGGAATGTTGCACCCGAGTACCAGGGGAGGAAAACTGAGACATATTTGAACACGTCTCCCGATCACATGGTTGATCATACTCTAGGTTCCACATGCATGTTTTAGCTGAAGGAAGAATACCTTAAACCTGGGTAGTTGAAACCCGTGGAATGGGTACCATGCAATATGACTTCAAAGGGTCTTCATTTGCTCACCGAACCTCTCCAATCCTATCACTGCTGCGTTTATGCCCCTGTACACATGCTTGATTCTCTTTCGGAGACATAGCAATCCATAGGTTTTAAGATACTTACTAGTCAGGTACATTCTTAGGTGTTTAATATGCGGTGTTGAGTCCATTTCGTTGAGCAAGGAGTAGCTCTTGTCTATTCCATATTTGACTTAAGGAACTTTATCTGTGCTCATTTCAATCTCTGGTTTTATGCAGCACCCCAACTCACCTTTACCCTTAAGCAAGCATAAGTTGGTTTTCTAAATTTGAGACCCTGTTCTGTTCTGTAATTCAGTTCCTGTGTAGCCAAGTTTACATTCCGTGTATTACTGATATCTTATGATGTTTCTTTTTCTGTGTGACTTACTTCAGTTAGAATCATCATACCTGAATCCACTTATTGTGCTGCTAAGGGCCTGATGACACAGATTTCATTGCTGAGTGATATTGCTTTGTAAGTAAATACCACAACTTCTTTATCCATTTTTCACTTTCTGCAATGTTGAACTTGTAATGTAAACGAGGTTCTTGTAAACAGAGCCGTTCCAAACTTTGGGGTGGCTGTGTCTTTTTGATTTTAATTTCCCTAAGCTATAGGACCATAAGTGGAAGTGCCTTAGGTTCTGTTGCTTTGTTTTTTAGATGTTTCAGGAAACACCATACACTTCTCCCGAGTGGTTGTTGGCAATTTACATCCCGCCCATCAGCATAACAAGGCTCCCAGTTCTCCATGGCCTGTCCTGCCTTTCTGGATTTTACACTTTTTTCAGATGGCCCTTTTGACCGGGGGGAAGTGAGACTTCATTGTAGTGCAGATTTCCTTTGCAAGCTTGCTTGGTTGGCCAAAAAGGGCGTATGCGTTTTTTCCTGAATATATTCAGGAAAAAACGCATACGCCCTTTTTGACCAAGTGCATCATTGTGGACGTTCTGCCTCTTTTCCTATGCTTTCAATGCAATTCCAGTCTACCTCCTGAAATCGGTTTCCTGCAATTCTGCCCCGCTTTCAAGTCCTCTTGGCAGCCTTACTTCAGTCTATTTTTGGACGATAGCTGTCATTTATAACTCTGCAGGTTTGTGAATTACAGTGCCCCAGAGCTCCTTTCTTCAACTCGCTTTCTTTTGAGCTGGCCGCAACACCGCAGGATGGCTTCAGGCCCTAATCTGGTTCCAGTACGGCACGCTGAGCCTTTGGTTATTTCCTCTTCCTGGTGGGAAATGAGAGTTAAATTTGCCCGTCCAGACACCTCCAGCTAGCCTCTCATTGGTTCTCGCTATTCCTGTTCATCTTCCGCAGAAATTGCAAACTGGGCCAAACAGGAGGTTAAAGACGCTGACTCTCCAAGTGGGGAGAGTGTTAGTAAAGCGTCTGGAATGTTGCACCCGAGTACCAGGGGAGGAAAACTGAGACATATTTGAACACGTCTCCCATTCACATGGTTGATCATACTTGGGTTCCACATGCATGTTTTAGCTGAAGGAAGAATACCTTAAACCTGGAGAGTTGAGACCCGTGTAATGGGTACCATGCAATATGACTTCAAAGGGTCTTCATTTGCTCACCGAACCTCTCCAATCCTATCACTGCTGCGTTTATGCCCCTGTACACATGCTTGATTCTCTTTCGGAGACATAGCAATCCATAGGTTTTAAGATACTTACTAGTCAGGTACATTCTTAGGCGTTTAATATGCGGTGTTGAGTCCATTTCGTTGAGCAAGGAGTAGCTCTTGTCTATTCCATATTTGACTTAAGGAACTTTATCTGTGCTCATTTCAATCTCTGGTTTTATGCAGCACCCCAACTCACCTTTACCCTTAAGCAAGCATAAGTTGGTTTTCTAAATTTGAGACCCTGTTCTGTTCTGTAATTCAGTTCCTGTGTAGCCAAGTTTACATTCCGTGTATTACTGATATCTTATGATGTTTCTTTTTCTGTGTGACTTATTTCAGTTAGAATCATCATACCTGAATCCACTCATTGTGATGCTAAGGGCCTGATGACATAGATTTCATTGCTGAGTGATATTGCTTTGTAAGTAAATACCACAACTTCTTTATCCATTTTTCACTTTCTGCGATGTTGAACTTGTACTGTAAACGAGGTTCTTGTAAACAGAGGTGTCCCAAACTTTGGGGTGGCTGTGTCTTTTTTATTTTAATTTCCCTAAGCTATAGGACCATAAGTGGAAGTGCCCTAGGTTCTGTTGCTTTGTTTTTTAGATGTTTCAGGAAACACCATACACTTCTCCCGAGTGGTTGTTGGCAATTTACATCCCGCCCATCAGCATAACAAGGCTCCCAGTTCTCCATGGCCTGTCCTGCCTTTCTGGATTTTACACTTTTTTCAGATGGCCCTTTTGACCGGGGGGAAGTGAGACTTCATTGTAGTGCAGATTTCCTTTGCAAGCTTGCTTGGTTGGCCAAAAAGGGCGTATGCGTTTTTTCCTGAATATATTCAGGAAAAAACGCATACGCCCTTTTTGGCCAAGTGCATCATTGTGGACGTTCTGCCTCTTTTCCTATGCTTTCAATGCAATTCCAGTCTACCTCCTGAAATCGGTTTCCTGCAATTCTGCCCCGCTTTCAAGTCCTCTTGGCAGCCTTACTTCAGTCTATTTTTGGACGATAGCTGTCATTTATAACTCTGCAGGTTTGTGAATTACAGTGCCCCTGAGCTCCTTTCTTCAACTCGCTTTCTTGTGACCTGGCCGCAACACCGCAGGATGGCTTCAGGCCCTAATCTGGTTCCGGTATGGCACGCTGAGCCTTTGGTTATTTCCTCTTCCTGGTGGGAAATGAGAGTTAAATTTGCCCGTCCAGACACCTCCAGCTAGCCTCTCATTGGTTCTCGCTATTCCTGTTCATCTTCCGCAGAAATTGCAAACTGGGCCAAACAGGAGGTTAAAGGCGCTGACTCTCCAAGTGGGGAGAGTGTTAGTAAAGCGTCTGGAATGTTGCACCCGAGTACCAGGGGAGGAAAACTGAGACATATTTGAACACGTCTCCCGTTCACATGGTTGATCATACTTGGGTTCCACATGCATGTTTTAGCTGAAGGAAGAATACCTTAAACCTGAGAGTTGAGACCCGTGGAATGGGTACCATGCAATATGACTTCAAAGGGTCTTCATTTGCTCACCGAACCTCTCCAATCCTATCACTGCTGCGTTTATGCCCCTGTACACATGCTTGATTCTCTTTCGGAGACATAGCAATCCATAGGTTTTAAGATACTTACTAGTCAGGTACATTCTTAGGTGTTTAATATGCGGTGTTGAGTCCATTTCGTTGAGCAAGGAGTAGCTCTTGTCTATTCCATATTTGACTTAAGGAACTTTATCTGTGCTCATTTCAATCTCTGGTTTTATGCAGCACCCCAACTCACCTTTACCCTTAAGCAAGCATAAGTTGGTTTTCTAAATTTGAGACCCTGTCCTGTTCTGTAATTCAGTTCCTGTGTAGCCAAGTTTACATTCCGTGTATTACTGATATCTTATGATGTTTCTTTTTCTGTGTGACTTACTTCAGTTAGAATCATCATACCTGAATCCACTCATTGTGCTGCTAAGGGCCTGATGACACAGATTTCATTGCTGAGTGATATTGCTTTGTAAGTAAATACTACAACTTCTTTATCCATTTTTCACTTTCTGCGATGTTGAACTTGTACTGTAAATGAGGTTCTTGTAAACAGAGGTGTCCCAAACTTTGGGGTGGCTGTGTCTTTTTTATTTTAATTTCCCTAAGCTATAGGACCATAAGTGGAAGTGCCCTAGGTTCTGTTGCTTTGTTTTTTAGATGTTTCAGGAAACACCATACACTTCTCCCGAGTGGTTGTTGGCAATTTACATCCCGCCCATCAGCATAACAAGGCTCCCAGTTCTCCATGGCCTGTCCTGCCTTTCTGGATTTTACACTTTTTTCAGATGGCCCTTTTGACCGGGGGGAAGTGAGACTTCATTGTAGTGCAGATTTCCTTTGCAAGCTTGCTTGGTTGGCCAAAAAGGGCGTATGCGTTTTTTCCTGAATATATTCAGGAAAAAACGCATACGCCCTTTTTGGCCAAGTGCATCATTGTGGACGTTCTGCCTCTTTTCCTATGCTTTCAATGCAATTCCAGTCTACCTCCTGAAATCGGTTTCCTGCAATTCTGCCCCGCTTTCAAGTCCTCTTGGCAGCCTTACTTCAGTCTATTTTTGGACGATAGCTGTCATTTATAACTCTGCAGGTTTGTGAATTACAGTGCCCCTGAGCTCCTTTCTTCAACACGCTTTCTTGTGACCTGGCCGCAACACCGCAGGATGGCTTCAGGCCCTAATCTGGTTCCGGTACGGCACGCTGAGCCTTTGGTTATTTCCTCTTCCTGGTGGGAAATGAGAGTTAAATTTGCCCGTCCAGACACCTCCAGCTAGCCTCTCATTGGTTCTCGCTATTCCTGTTCATCTTCCGCAGAAATTGCAAACTGGGCCAAACAGGAGGTTAAAGGCGCTGACTCTCCAAGTGGGGAGAGTGTTAGTAAAGCGTCTGGAATGTTGCACCCGAGTACCAGGGGAGGAAAACTGAGACATATTTGAACACGTCTCCCGTTCACATGGTTGATCATACTTGGGTTCCACATGCATGTTTTAGCTGAAGGAAGAATACCTTAAACCTGAGAGTTGAGACCCGTGGAATGGGTACCATGCAATATGACTTCAAAGGGTCTTCATTTGCTCACCGAACCTCTCCAATCCTATCACTGCTGCGTTTATGCCCCTGTACACATGCTTGATTCTCTTTCGGAGACATAGCAATCCATAGGTTTTAAGATACTTACTAGTCAGGTACATTCTTAGGTGTTTAATATGCGGTGTTGAGTCCATTTCGTTGAGCAAGGAGTAGCTCTTGTCTATTCCATATTTGACTTAAGGAACTTTATCTGTGCTCATTTCAATCTCTGGTTTTATGCAGCACCCCAACTCACCTTTACCCTTAAGCAAGCATAAGTTGGTTTTCTAAATTTGAGACCCTGTCCTGTTCTGTAATTCAGTTCCTGTGTAGCCAAGTTTCCATTCCGTGTATTACTGATATCTTATGATGTTTCTTTTTCTGTGTGACTTACTTCAGTTAGAATCATCATACCTGAATCCACTCATTGTGCTGCTAAGGGCCTGATGACACAGATTTCATTGCTGAGTGATATTGCTTTGTAAGTAAATACCACAACTTCTTTATCCATTTTTCACTTTCTGCAATGTTGAACTTGTACTGTAAACGAGGTTCTTGTAAACAGAGCCGTTCCAAACTTTGGGGTGGCTGTGTCTTTTTGATTTTAATTTCCCTAAGCTATAGGACCATAAGTGGAAGTGCCCTAGGTTCTGTTGCTTTGTTTTTTAGATGTTTCAGGAAACACCATACACTTCTCCCGAGTGGTTGTTGGCAATTTACATCCCGCCCATCAGCATAACAAGGCTCCCAGTTCTCCATGGCCTGTCCTGCCTTTCTGGATTTTACACTTTTTTCAGATGGCCCTTTTGACCGGGGGGAAGTGAGACTTCATTGTAGCGCAGATTTCCTTTGCAAGCTTGCTTGGTTGGCCAAAAAGGGCGTATGCGTTTTTTCCTGAATATATTCAGGAAAAAACGCATACGCCCTTTTTGGCCAAGTGCATCATTGTGGACGTTCTGCCTCTTTTCCTATGCTTTCAATGCAATTCCAGTCTACCTCCTGAAATCGGTTTCCTGCAATTCTGCCCCGCTTTCAAGTCCTCTTGGCAGCCTTACTTCAGTCTATTTTTGGACGATAGCTGTCATTTATAACTCTGCAGGTTTGTGAATTACAGTGCCCCTGAGCTCCTTTCTTCAACTCGCTTTCTTTTGAGCTGGCCGCAACACCGCAGGATGGCTTCAGGCCCTAATCTGATTCCGGTACGGCACGCTGAGCCTTTGGTTATTTCCTCTTCCTGGTGGGAAATGAGAGTTAAATTTGCCCGTCCAGACACCTCCAGCTAGCCTCTCATTGGTTCTCGCTATTCCTGTTCATCTTCCGCAGAAATTGCAGACTGGGCCAAACAGGAGGTTAAAGGGACTGACTCTCCAAGTGGGGAGAGTGTTAGTAAAGCATCTGGAATGTTGCACCCGAGTACCAGGGGAGGAAAACTGAGACATATTTGAACACGTCTCCCGATCACATGGTTGATCATACTCTAGGTTCCACATGCATGTTTTAGCTGAAGGAAGAATACCTTAAACCTGGGTATTTGAAACCCGTGGAATGGGTACCATGCAATATGACTTCAAAGGGTCTTCATTTGCTCACCGAACCTCTCCAATCCTATCACTGCTGCGTTTATGCCCCTGTACACATGCTTGATTCTCTTTCGGAGACATAGCAATCCATAGGTTTTAAGATACTTACTAGTCAGGTACATTCTTAGGCGTTTAATATGCGGTGTTGAGTCCATTTCGTTGAGCAAGGAGTAGCTCTTGTCTATTCCATATTTGACTTAAGGAACTTTATCTGTGCTCATTTCAATCTCTGGTTTTATGCAGCACCCCAACTCACCTTTACCCTTAAGCAAGCGTAAGTTGGTTTTCTAAATTTGAGACACTGTTCTGTTCTGTAATTCAGTTCCTGTGTAGCCAAGTTTACATTCCGTGTATTACTGATATCTTATGATGTTTCTTTTTCTGTGTGACTTACTTCAGTTAGAATCATCATACCTGAATCCACTCATTATGCTGCTACGGACCTGATGACAGAGATTTCATTGCTGAGTGATACTGCATTGTACGTAAGTACCACAAGTTGTTTATCCATTTTTCACTTTCTGTGATATTGAACTTGTACGGTAAACGAGGTTCTTGTAAACAGAGCTGTCCCAAATTTTGGGGTGGCTGTGTCTTTTTGATTTTAATTTCCCTAAGCTATAGGACCATAAGTGGAAGTGCCCTAGGCTCTGTTGCTTTGTTTTTTAGATGTTTCAGGAAACACCATACACTTCTCCCGAGTGGTTGTTGGCAATTTACATCCCGCCCATCAGCATAACAAGGCTCCCAGTTCTCCATGGCCTGTCCTGCCTTTCTGGATTTTACACTTTTTTCAGATGGCCCTTTTGACCGGGGGGAATGAGACTTCATTGTAGTGCAGATTTCCTTTGCAAGCTTGCTTGGTTGGCCAAAAAGAGCGTATGCGTTTTTTCCTGAATATATTCAGGAAAAGACGCATACGCCCTTTTTGGCCAAGTGCATCATTGTGGAAGTTCTGCCTCTTTTCCTATGCTTTCAATGCAATTCCAGTCTACCTCCTGAAATCGGTTTCCTGCAATTCTGCCCCGCTTTCAAGTCCTCTTGGCAGCCTTACTTCAGTCTATTTTTGGACAATAGCTGTCATTTATAACTCTGCATGTTTGTGAATTACAGTGCCCCTGAGCTCCTTTCTTCAACTCGCTTTCTTGTGACCTGGCCGCAACACCGCAGGATGGCTTCAGGCCCTAATCTGGTTCCGGCCCGGCATGCTGAGCCTTTGTTTAATTCCTCTTCCTGGTGGGAAATGAGAGTTAAATTTGCCCGTCCAGACACCTCCAGCTAGCCTCTCATTGGTTCTCGCTATTCCTGTTCATCTTCCGCAGAAATTGCAAACTGGGCCAAACAGGAGGTTAAAGGGACTGACTCTCCAAGTGGGGAGAGTGTTAGTAAAGCGTCTGGAATGTTGCACCCGAGTACCAGGGGAGGAAAACTGAGACATATTTGAACACGTCTCCCGATCACATGGTTGATCATACTCTAGGTTCCACATGCATGTTTTAGCTGAAGGAAGAATACCTTAAACCTGGGTAGTTGAAACCCGTGGAATGGGTACCATGCAATATGACTTCAAAGGGTCTTCATTTGCTCACCGAACCTTTCCAATCCTATCACTGCTGCGTTTATGCCCCTGTACACATGCTTGATTCTCTTTCGGAGACATAGCAATCCATAGGTTTTAAGATACTTACTAGTCAGGTACATTCTTAGGCATTTAATATGGGGTGTTGAGTCCATTTCGTTGAGCAAGGAGTAGCTCTTGTCTATTCCATATTTGGCTTAAGGAACTTTATCTGTGCTCATTTCAATCTCTGGTTTTATGCAGCACCCCAACTCACCTTTACCCTTAAGCAAGAATAAGTTGGTTTTCTAAATTTGAGACCCTGTTCTGTTCTGTAATTCAGTTCCTGTGTAGTCAAGTTTACATTCCGTGTATTACTGATATCTTATGATGTTTCTTTTTCTGTGTGACTTATTTCAGTTAGAATCATCATACCTGAATCCAGTCATTGTGCTGCTAAGGGCCTGATGACACAGATTTCATTGCTGAGTGATATTGCTTTGTAAGTAAATACCACAACTTCTTTATCCATTTTTCACTTTCTGCGATGTTGAACTTGTACTGTAAACGAGGTTCTTGTAAACAGAGCCGTTCCAAACTTTGGGGTGGCTGTGTCTTTTTGATTTTAATTTCCCTAAGCTATAGGACCATAAGTGGAAGTGCCCTAGGTTCTGTTGCTTTGTTTTTTAGATGTTTCAGGAAACACCATACACTTCTCCCGAGTGGTTGTTGGCAATTTACATCCCGCCCATCACCATAACAAGGCTCCCAGTTCTCCATGGCCTGTCCTGCCTTTCTGGATTTTACACTTTTTTCAGATGGCCCTTTTGACCGGGGGGAAGTGAGACTTCATTGTAGTGTAGATTTCCTTTGCAAGCTTGCTTGGTTGGCCAAAAAGGGCGTATGCGTTTTTTCCTGAATATATTCAGGAAAAAACGCATACGCCCTTTTTGGCCAAGTGCATCATTGTGGACGTTCTGCCTCTTTTCCTATGCTTTCAATGCAATTCCAGTCTACCTCCTGAAATCAGTTTCCTGCAATTCTGCCCCGCTTTCAAGTCCTCTTGGCAGCCTTACTTCAGTCTATTTTTGGACGATAGCTGTCATTTATAACTCTGCAGGTTTGTGAATTACAGTGCCCCTGAGCTCCTTTCTTCAACTCGCTTTCTTGTGACCTGGCCGCAACACCGCAGGATGGCTTCAGGCCCTAATCTGGTTCCGGCCCGGCATGCTGAGCCTTTGGTTAATTCCTCTTCCTGGTGGGAAATGAGAGTTAAATTTGCCCGTTCAGACACCTCCAGCTAGCCTCTCATTGGTTCTCGCTATTCCTGTTCATCTTCCGCAGAAATTGCAAAGTGGGCCAAACAGGAGGTTAAAGGGACTGACTCTCCAAGTGGGGAGAGTGTTAGTAAAGCGTCTGGAATGTTGCACCCGAGTACCAGGGGAGGAAAACTGAGACATATTTGAACACGTCTCCCGATCACATGGTTGATCATACTCTAGGTTCCACATGCATGTTTTAGCTGAAGGAAGAATACCTTAAACCTGGGTATTTGAAACCCGTGGAATGGGTACCATGCAATATGACTTCAAAGGGTCTTCATTTGCTCACCGAACCTCTCCAATCCTATCACTGCTGCGTTTATGCCCCTGTACACATGCTTGATTCTCTTTCGGAGACATAGCAATCCATAGGTTTTAAGATACTTACTAGTCAGGTACATTCTTAGGCGTTTAATATGCGGTGTTGAGTCCATTTCGTTGAGCAAGGAGTAGCTCTTGTCTATTCCATATTTGACTTAAGGAACTTTATCTGTGCTCATTTCAATCTCTGGTTTTATGCAGCACCCCAACTCACCTTTACCCTTAAGCAAGCGTAAGTTGGTTTTCTAAATTTGAGACACTGTTCTGTTCTGTAATTCAGTTCCTGTGTAGCCAAGTTTACATTCCGTGTATTACTGATATCTTATGATGTTTCTTTTTCTGTGTGACTTACTTCAGTTAGAATCATCATACCTGAATCCACTCATTATGCTGCTACGGACCTGATGACAGAGATTTCATTGCTGAGTGATACTGCATTGTACGTAAGTACCACAAGTTGTTTATCCATTTTTCACTTTCTGTGATATTGAACTTGTACGGTAAACGAGGTTCTTGTAAACAGAGCTGTCCCAAATTTTGGGGTGGCTGTGTCTTTTTGATTTTAATTTCCCTAAGCTATAGGACCATAAGTGGAAGTGCCCTAGGCTCTGTTGCTTTGTTTTTTAGATGTTTCAGGAAACACCATACACTTCTCCCGAGTGGTTGTTGGCAATTTACATCCCGCCCATCAGCATAACAAGGCTCCCAGTTCTCCATGGCCTGTCCTGCCTTTCTGGATTTTACACTTTTTTCAGATGGCCCTTTTGACCGGGGGGAATGAGACTTCATTGTAGTGCAGATTTCCTTTGCAAGCTTGCTTGGTTGGCCAAAAAGAGCGTATGCGTTTTTTCCTGAATATATTCAGGAAAAGACGCATACGCCCTTTTTGGCCAAGTGCATCATTGTGGAAGTTCTGCCTCTTTTCCTATGCTTTCAATGCAATTCCAGTCTACCTCCTGAAATCGGTTTCCTGCAATTCTGCCCCGCTTTCAAGTCCTCTTGGCAGCCTTACTTCAGTCTATTTTTGGACAATAGCTGTCATTTATAACTCTGCATGTTTGTGAATTACAGTGCCCCTGAGCTCCTTTCTTCAACTCGCTTTCTTGTGACCTGGCCGCAACACCGCAGGATGGCTTCAGGCCCTAATCTGGTTCCGGCCCGGCATGCTGAGCCTTTGTTTAATTCCTCTTCCTGGTGGGAAATGAGAGTTAAATTTGCCCGTCCAGACACCTCCAGCTAGCCTCTCATTGGTTCTCGCTATTCCTGTTCATCTTCCGCAGAAATTGCAAACTGGGCCAAACAGGAGGTTAAAGGGACTGACTCTCCAAGTGGGGAGAGTGTTAGTAAAGCGTCTGGAATGTTGCACCCGAGTACCAGGGGAGGAAAACTGAGACATATTTGAACACGTCTCCCGATCACATGGTTGATCATACTCTAGGTTCCACATGCATGTTTTAGCTGAAGGAAGAATACCTTAAACCTGGGTAGTTGAAACCCGTGGAATGGGTACCATGCAATATGACTTCAAAGGGTCTTCATTTGCTCACCGAACCTTTCCAATCCTATCACTGCTGCGTTTATGCCCCTGTACACATGCTTGATTCTCTTTCGGAGACATAGCAATCCATAGGTTTTAAGATACTTACTAGTCAGGTACATTCTTAGGCATTTAATATGGGGTGTTGAGTCCATTTCGTTGAGCAAGGAGTAGCTCTTGTCTATTCCATATTTGGCTTAAGGAACTTTATCTGTGCTCATTTCAATCTCTGGTTTTATGCAGCACCCCAACTCACCTTTACCCTTAAGCAAGAATAAGTTGGTTTTCTAAATTTGAGACCCTGTTCTGTTCTGTAATTCAGTTCCTGTGTAGTCAAGTTTACATTCCGTGTATTACTGATATCTTATGATGTTTCTTTTTCTGTGTGACTTATTTCAGTTAGAATCATCATACCTGAATCCAGTCATTGTGCTGCTAAGGGCCTGATGACACAGATTTCATTGCTGAGTGATATTGCTTTGTAAGTAAATACCACAACTTCTTTATCCATTTTTCACTTTCTGCGATGTTGAACTTGTACTGTAAACGAGGTTCTTGTAAACAGAGCCGTTCCAAACTTTGGGGTGGCTGTGTCTTTTTGATTTTAATTTCCCTAAGCTATAGGACCATAAGTGGAAGTGCCCTAGGTTCTGTTGCTTTGTTTTTTAGATGTTTCAGGAAACACCATACACTTCTCCCGAGTGTCTGTTGGCAATTTACATCCCGCCCATCACCATAACAAGGCTCCCAGTTCTCCATGGCCTGTCCTGCCTTTCTGGATTTTACACTTTTTTCAGATGGCCCTTTTGACCGGGGGGAAGTGAGACTTCATTGTAGTGTAGATTTCCTTTGCAAGCTTGCTTGGTTGGCCAAAAAGGGCGTATGCGTTTTTTCCTGAATATATTCAGGAAAAAACGCATACGCCCTTTTTGGCCAAGTGCATCATTGTGGACGTTCTGCCTCTTTTCCTATGCTTTCAATGCAATTCCAGTCTACCTCCTGAAATCAGTTTCCTGCAATTCTGCCCCGCTTTCAAGTCCTCTTGGCAGCCTTACTTCAGTCTATTTTTGGACGATAGCTGTCATTTATAACTCTGCAGGTTTGTGAATTACAGTGCCCCTGAGCTCCTTTCTTCAACTCGCTTTCTTGTGACCTGGCCGCAACACCGCAGGATGGCTTCAGGCCCTAATCTGGTTCCGGCCCGGCATGCTGAGCCTTTGGTTAATTCCTCTTCCTGGTGGGAAATGAGAGTTAAATTTGCCCGTTCAGACACCTCCAGCTAGCCTCTCATTGGTTCTCGCTATTCCTGTTCATCTTCCGCAGAAATTGCAAAGTGGGCCAAACAGGAGGTTAAAGGGACTGACTCTCCAAGTGGGGAGAGTGTTAGTAAAGCGTCTGGAATGTTGCACCCGAGTACCAGGGGAGGAAAACTGAGACATATTTGAACACGTCTCCCGATCACATGGTTGATCATACTCTAGGTTCCACATGCATGTTTTAGCTGAAGGAAGAATACCTTAAACCTGGGTAGTTGAAACCCGTAGAATGAGTACCATGCAACATGACTTCAAAGGGTCTTCATTTGCTCACCGAACCTCTCCAATCCTATCACTGCTGCGTTTATGCCCCTGTACACATGCTTGATTCTCTTTCGGAGACATAGCAATCCATAGGTTTTAAGATACTTACTAGTCAGGTACATTCTTAGGCGTTTAATATGCGGTGTTGAGTCCATTTCGTTGAGCAAGGAGTAGCTCTTGTCTATTCCATATTTGGCTTAAGGAACTTTATCTGTGCTCATTTCAATCTCTGGTTTTATGCAGCACCCCAACTCACCTTTACCCTTTAGCAAGAATAAGTTGGTTTTCTAAATTTGAGACCCTGTTCTGTTCTGTAATTCAGTTCCTGTGTAGCCAAGTTTACATTCCGTGTATTACTGATATCTTATGATGTTTCTTTTTCTGTGTGACTTATTTCAGTTAGAATCATCATACCTGAATCCACTCATTGTGCTGCTGAGGGCCTGTGACACAGATTTCATTGCTGAGTGATATTGCTTTGTAAGTAAATACCACAACTTCTTTATCCATTTTTCACTTTCTGCGATGTTGAACTTGTACTGTAAACGAGGTTCTTGTAAACAGAGGCGTCCCAAACTTTGGGGTGGCTGTGTCTTTTTGATTTTAATTTCCCTAAGCTATAGGACCATAAGTGGCAGTGCCCTAGGCTCTGTTGCTTTGTTTTTTAGATGTTTCAGGAAACACCATACACTTCTCCCGAGTGGTTGTTGGCAATTTACATCCCGCCCATCAGCATAACAAGGCTCCCAGTTCTCCATGGCCTGTCCTGCCTTTCTGGATTTTACACTTTTTTCAGATGGCCCTTTTGACCGGGGGGAATGAGACTTCATTGTAGTGCAGATTTCCTTTGCAAGCTTGCTTGGTTGGCCAAAAAGGGCATATGCGTTTTTTCCTGAATATATTCAGGAAAAAACGCATACGCCCTTTTTGGCCAAGTGCATCATTGTGGACGTTCTGCCTCTTTTCCTATGCTTTCAATGCAATTCCAGTCTACCTCCTGAAATCGGTTTCCTGCAATTCTGCCCCGTTTTCAAGTCCTCTTGGCAGCCTTACTTCAGTCTATTTTTGGACGATAGCTGTCATTTATAACTCTGCAGGTTTGTGAATTACAGTGCCCCTGAGCTCCTTTTTTCAACTCGTTTTCTTTTGGGCTGGCCGCAACACCGCAGGATGGCTTCAGGCCCTAATCTGGTTCCGGCACGGCACGCTGAGCCTTTGGTTAATTCCTCTTCCTGGTGGGAAATGAGAGTTAAATTTGCCCGTCCAGACACCTCCAGCTAGCTTCTCATTTGTTCTCGCTATTCCTGTTCATCTTCCACAGAAATTGCAAACTGGGCCAAACAGGAGGTTAAAGGGACTGACTCTCCAAGTCGGGAGAGTGTTAGTAAAGCATCTGGAATGTTTCACCCGAGTACCAGGGGAGGAAAACTGAGACATATTTGAACACGTCTCCCGATCACATGGTTGATCATACTCTAGGTTCCACATGCATGTTTTAGCTGAAGGAAGAATACCTTAAACCTGGGTATTTGAGACCCGTGTAATGGGTACCATGCAATATGACTTCAAAGGGTCTTCATTTGCTCACCGAACCTCTCCAATCCTATCACTGCTGCGTTTATGCCCCTGTACACACGCTTGATTCTCTTTTGGAGACATAGCAATCCATAGGTTTTAAGATACTTACTAGTCAGGTACATTCTTAGGCGTTTAATATGGGGTGTTGAGTCCATTTCGTTGAGCAAGGAGTAGCTCTTGTCTATTCCATATTTGGCTTAAGGAACTTTATCTGTGCTCATTTCAATCTCTGGTTTTATGCAGCACCCCAACTCACCTTTACCCTTAAGCAAGCATAAGTTTGTTTTCTAAATTTGAGACCCTGTTCTGTTTTGGAATGCAGTTCCTGTATAGCCAAGATTACATTCCGTGTATTAGTGATATCTTATGATGATTCTTTTTCTGTGTGACTTATTTCAGTTAGAATCATCGTACCTGAATCCACTCATTATGCTCTTACGGGCCTGATGACATAGATTTCACTGCTGAGTGATACTGAATTGTACGTAAGTACCACAAGTTCTTTATCCATTTTTCACTTTCTGTGATATTGAACTTGTACGGTAAACGAGGTTCTTGTAAACGGTGGCGTCCCAAACTTTGGGGTGGCTGTGTCTTTTTGATTTTAATTTCCCTAAGCTATAGGACCATAAGTGGAAGTGCCCTAGGCTCTGTTGCTTTGTTTTTTAGATGTTTCAGGAAACACCATACACTTCTCCCGAGTGGTTGTTGGCAATTTACATCCCGCCCATCAGCATAACAAGGCTCCCAGTTCTCCATGGCCTGTCTTGCCTTTCTGGATTTTAGACTTTTTTCAGATGGCCCTTTTGACCGGGGGGAAGTGAGACTTCACTGTAGTGCAGATTTCCTTTGCAAGCTTGCTTGGTTGGCCAAAAAGGGCGTATGCGTTTTTTCCTGAATATATTCAGGAAAAAACGCATACGCCCTTTTTGGCCAAGTGCATCATTGTGGACGTTCTGCCTCTTTTCCTATGCTTTCAATGCAATTCCAGTCTACCTCCTGAAATCGGTTTCCTGCAATTCTGCCCCGCTTTCAAGTCCTCTTGGCAGCCTTACTTCAGTCTATTTTTGGACGATAGCTGTCATTTATAACTCTGCAGGTTTGTGAATTACAGTGCCCCTGAGCTCCTTTCTTCAACTCGCTTTCTTGTGACCTGGCCGCAACACCGCAGGATGGCTTCAGGCCCTAATCTGTTTCCGGCACGGCACGCTGAGCCTTTGGTTATTTCCTCTTCCTGGTGGGAAATGAGAGTTAAATTTGCCCGTCCAGACACCTCCAGCTAGTCTCTCATTGGTTCTCGCTATTCCTGTTCATCTTGCGCAGAAATTGCAAACTGGGCCAAACAGGAGGTTAAAGGCGCTGACTCTCCAAGTGTGGAGAGTGTTAGTAAAGCGTCTGGAATGTTGCACCCGAGTACCAGGGGAGGAAAACTGAGACATATTTGAACACGTCTCCCGTTCACATGGTTGATCATACTTGGGTTCCACATGCATGTTTTAGCTGAAGGAAGAATACCTTAAACCTGGAGAGTTAAGACCCGTGTAATGGGTACCATGCAATATGACTTCAAAGGGTCTTCATTTGCTCACCGAACCTCTCCAATCCTATCACTGCTGCGTTTATGCCCCTGTACACATGCTTGATTCTCTTTCGGAGACATAGCAATCCATAGGTTTTACGATACTTACTAGTCAGGTACATTCTTAGGCGTTTAATATGGGGTGTTGAGTCCATTTCGTTGAGCAAGGAGTAGCTCTTGTCTATTCCATATTTGACTTAAGGAACTTTATCTGTGCTCATTTCAATCTCTGGTTTTATGCAGCACCCCAACTCATCTTTACCCTTAAGCAAGCATAAGTTGGTTTTCTAAATTTGAGACCCTGTTCTGTTCTGTAATTCAGTTCCTGTGTAGCCAAGTTTACATTCCGTGTATTACTGATATCTTATGATGTTTCTTTTTCTGTGTGACTTACTTCAGTTAGAATCATCATACCTGAATCCACTCATTGTGCTGCTAAGGGCCTGATGACACAGATTTCATTGCTGAGTGATATTGCTTTGTAAGTAAATACCACAAGTTCTTTATCCATTTTTCACTTTCTGCGATGTTGAACTTGTACTGTAAACGAGGTTCTTGTAAACAGAGCCGTTCCAAACTTTGGGGTGGCTGTGTCTTTTTTATTTTAATTTCCCTAAGCTATAGGACCATAAGTGGAAGTGCCCTAGGTTCTGTTGGTTTGTTTTTTAGATGTTTCAGGAAACACCATACACTTCTCCCAAGTGGTTGTTGGCAATTTACATCCCGCCCATCAGCATAACAAGGCTCCCAGTTCTCCATGGCCTGTCCTGCCTTTCTGGATTTTACACTTTTTTCAGATGGCCCTTTTGACCGGGGGGAAGTGAGACTTCATTGTAGTGCAGATTTCCTTTGCAAGCTTTCTTGGTTGGCCAAAAAGGGCGTATGCGTTTTTACCTGAATATATTCAGGAAAAAACGCATACGCCCTTTTTGGCCAAGTGCATCATAGTGGACGTTCTGCCTCTTTTCCTATGCTTTCAATGCAATTCCAGTCTACCTCCTGAAATCGGTTTCCTGCAATTCTGCCCCGCTTTCAAGTCCTCTTGGCAGCCTTACTTCAGTCTATTTTTGGACGATAGCTGTCATTTATAACTCTGCAGGTTTGTGAATTACAGTGCCCCTGAGCTCCTTTCTTCAACTCGCTTTCTTTTGAGCTGGCCGCAACACCGCAGGATGGCTTCAGGCCCTAATCTGGTTCCGGTACGGCACGCTGAGCCTTTGGTTATTTCCTCTTCCTGGTGGGAAATGAGAGTTAAATTTGCCCGTCCAGACACCTCCAGCTAGCCTCTCATTGGTTCTCGCTATTCCTGTTCATCTTCCGCAGAAATTGCAAACTGGGCCAAACAGGAGGTTAAAGGCGCTGACTCTCCAAGTGGGGAGAGTGTTAGTAAAGCGTCTGGAATGTTGCACCCGAGTACCAGGGGAGGAAAACTGAGACATATTTGAACACGTCTCCCGTTCACATGGTTGATCATACTTGGGTTCCACATGCATGTTTTAGCTGAAGGAAGAATACCTTAAACCTGGAGAGTTGAGACCCGTGTAATGGGTACCATGCAATATGACTTCAAAGGGTCTTCATTTGCTCACCGAACCTCTCCAATCCTATCACTGCTGTGTTTATGCCCCTGTACACATGCTTGATTCTCTTTCGGAGACATAGCAATCCATAGGTTTTAAGATACTTACTAGTCAGGTACATTCTTAGGCGTTTAATATGCGGTGTTGAGTCCATTTCGTTGAGCAAGGAGTAGCTCTTGTCTATTCCATATTTGACTTAAGGAACTTTATCTGTGCTCATTTCAATCTCTGGTTTTATGCAGCACCCCAACTCACCTTTACCCTTAAGCAAGCATAAGTTGGTTTTCTAAATTTGAGACCCTGTTCTTTTCTGTAATTCAGTTCCTGTGTAGCCAAGTTTACATTCCGTGTATTACTGATATCTTATGATGTTTCTATTTCTGTGTGACTTATTTCAGTTAGAATCATCGTACCTGAATCTACTCATTATGCTGCTAAGGGCCTGATGACATAGATTTCATTGCTGAGTGATACTGCATTGTACGTAAGTACCACAAGTTCTTTATCCATTTTTCACTTTCTGCGATGTTGAACTTGTACTGTAAACGAGGTTCTTGTAAACAGAGCCGTTCCAAACTTTGGGGTGGCTGTGTCTTTTTGATTTTAATTTCCCTAAGCTATAGGACCATAAGTGGAAGTGCCCTAGGCTCTGTTGCTTTGTTTTTTAGATGTTTCAGGAAACACCATACACTTCTCCCAAGTGTCTGTTGGCAATTTACATCCCGCCCTTCAGCATAACAAGGCTCCCAGTTCTCAATGGCCTGTTGCCTTTCTGGATTTTACACTTTTTTCAGATGGCCCTTTTGACCGGGGGGAAGTGAGACTTCATTGTAGTGCAGATTTCCTTTGCAAGCTTTCTTGGTTGGCCAAAAAGGGCGTATGCGTTTTTACCTGAATATATTCAGGAAAAAACGCATACGCCCTTTTTGGCCAAGTGCATCATAGTGGACGTTCTGCCTCTTTTCCTATGCTTTCAATGCAATTCCAGTCTACCTCCTGAAATCGGTTTCCTGCAATTCTGCCCCGCTTTCAAGTCCTCTTGGCAGCCTTACTTCAGTCTATTTTTGGACGATAGCTGTCATTTATAACTCTGCAGGTTTGTGAATTACAGTGCCCCTGAGCTCCTTTCTTCAACTCGCTTTCTTTTGAGCTGGCCGCAACACCGCAGGATGGCTTCAGGCCCTAATCTGGTTCCGGTACGGCACGCTGAGCCTTTGGTTATTTCCTCTTCCTGGTGGGAAATGAGAGTTAAATTTGCCCGTCCAGACACCTCCAGCTAGCCTCTCATTGGTTCTCGCTATTCCTGTTCATCTTCCGCAGAAATTGCAAACTGGGCCAAACAGGAGGTTAAAGGCGCTGACTCTCCAAGTGGGGAGAGTGTTAGTAAAGCGTCTGGAATGTTGCACCCGAGTACCAGGGGAGGAAAACTGAGACATATTTGAACACGTCTCCCGTTCACATGGTTGATCATACTTGGGTTCCACATGCATGTTTTAGCTGAAGGAAGAATACCTTAAACCTGGAGAGTTGAGACCCGTGTAATGGGTACCATGCAATATGACTTCAAAGGGTCTTCATTTGCTCACCGAACCTCTCCAATCCTATCACTGCTGTGTTTATGCCCCTGTACACATGCTTGATTCTCTTTCGGAGACATAGCAATCCATAGGTTTTAAGATACTTACTAGTCAGGTACATTCTTAGGCGTTTAATATGCGGTGTTGAGTCCATTTCGTTGAGCAAGGAGTAGCTCTTGTCTATTCCATATTTGACTTAAGGAACTTTATCTGTGCTCATTTCAATCTCTGGTTTTATGCAGCACCCCAACTCACCTTTACCCTTAAGCAAGCATAAGTTGGTTTTCTAAATTTGAGACCCTGTTCTTTTCTGTAATTCAGTTCCTGTGTAGCCAAGTTTACATTCCGTGTATTAGTGATATCTTATGATGTTTCTTTTTCTGTGTGACTTATTTCAGTTAGAATCATCGTACCTGAATCTACTCATTATGCTGCTAAGGGCCTGATGACATAGATTTCATTGCTGAGTGATACTGCATTGTACGTAAGTACCACAAGTTCTTTATCCATTTTTCACTTTCTGCGATGTTGAACTTGTACTGTAAACGAGGTTCTTGTAAACAGAGCCGTTCCAAACTTTGGGGTGGCTGTGTCTTTTTGATTTTAATTTCCCTAAGCTATAGGACCATAAGTGGAAGTGCCCTAGGCTCTGTTGCTTTGTTTTTTAGATGTTTCAGGAAACACCATACACTTCTCCCGAGTGGTTGTTGGCAATTTACATCCCGCCCTTCAGCATAACAAGGCTCCCAGTTCTCAATGGCCTGTTGCCTTTCTGGATTTTACACTTTTTTCAGATGGCCCTTTTGACCGGGGGGAAGTGAGACTTCATTGTAGTGCAGATTTCCTTTGCAAGCTTTCTTGGTTGGCCAAAAAGGGCGTATGCGTTTTTACCTGAATATATTCAGGAAAAAACGCATACGCCCTTTTTGGCCAAGTGCATCATAGTGGACGTTCTGCCTCTTTTCCTATGCTTTCAATGCAATTCCAGTCTACCTCCTGAAATCGGTTTCCTGCAATTCTGCCCCGCTTTCAAGTCCTCTTGGCAGCCTTACTTCAGTCTATTTTTGGACGATAGCTGTCATTTATAACTCTGCAGGTTTGTGAATTACAGTGCCCCTGAGCTCCTTTCTTCAACTCGCTTTCTTTTGAGCTGGCCGCAACACCGCAGGATGGCTTCAGGCCCTAATCTGGTTCCGGTACGGCACGCTGAGCCTTTGGTTATTTCCTCTTCCTGGTGGGAAATGAGAGTTAAATTTGCCCGTCCAGACACCTCCAGCTAGCCTCTCATTGGTTCTCGCTATTCCTGTTCATCTTCCGCAGAAATTGCAAACTGGGCCAAACAGGAGGTTAAAGGCGCTGACTCTCCAAGTGGGGAGAGTGTTAGTAAAGCGTCTGGAATGTTGCACCCGAGTACCAGGGGAGGAAAACTGAGACATATTTGAACACGTCTCCCGTTCACATGGTTGATCATACTTGGGTTCCACATGCATGTTTTAGCTGAAGGAAGAATACCTTAAACCTGGAGAGTTGAGACCCGTGTAATGGGTACCATGCAATATGACTTCAAAGGGTCTTCATTTGCTCACCGAACCTCTCCAATCCTATCACTGCTGTGTTTATGCCCCTGTACACATGCTTGATTCTCTTTCGGAGACATAGCAATCCATAGGTTTTAAGATACTTACTAGTCAGGTACATTCTTAGGCGTTTAATATGCGGTGTTGAGTCCATTTCGTTGAGCAAGGAGTAGCTCTTGTCTATTCCATATTTGACTTAAGGAACTTTATCTGTGCTCATTTCAATCTCTGGTTTTATGCAGCACCCCAACTCACCTTTACCCTTAAGCAAGCATAAGTTGGTTTTCTAAATTTGAGACCCTGTTCTGTTCTGTAATTCAGTTCCTGTGTAGCCAAGTTTACATTCCGTGTATTACTGATATCTTATGATGTTTCTTTTTCTGTGTGACTTACTTCAGTTAGAATCATCATACCTGAATCCACTCATTGTGCTGCTAAGGGCCTGATGACACAGATTTCATTGCTGAGTGATATTGCTTTGTAAGTAAATACCACAACTTCTTTATCCATTTTTCACTTTCTGCGATGTTGAACTTGTACTGTAAACAAGGTTCTTGTAAACAGAGCCGTTCCAAACTTTGGGGTGGCTGTGTCTTTTTGATTTTAATTTCCCTAAGCTATAGGGCCATAAGTGGAAGTGCCCTAGGTTCTGTTGCTTTGTTTTTTAGATGTTTCAGGAAACACCATACACTTCTCCCGAGTGGTTGTTGGCAATTTACATCCCGCCCATCAGCATAACAAGGCTCCCAGTTCTCCATGGCCTGTCCTGCCTTTCTGGATTTTACACTTTTTTCAGATGGCCCTTTTGACCGGGGGGAAGTGAGACTTCATTGTAGTGCAGATTTCCTTTGCAAGCTTGCTTGGTTGGCCAAAAAGGGCGTATGCGTTTTTTCCTGAATATATTCAGGAAAAAACGCATACGCCCTTTTTGGCCAAGTGCATCATTGTGGACGTTCTGCCTCTTTTCCTATGCTTTCAATGCAATTCCAGTCTACCTCCTGAAATCGGTTTCCTGCAATTCTGCCCCGCTTTCAAGTCCTCTTGGCAGCCTTACTTCAGTCTATTTTTGGACGATAGCTGTCATTTATAACTCTGCAGGTTTGTGAATTACAGTGCCCCTGAGCTCCTTTCTTCAACT
This sequence comes from Stenella coeruleoalba, assembly GCF_951394435.1. Taxonomy (NCBI): domain Eukaryota; kingdom Metazoa; phylum Chordata; class Mammalia; order Artiodactyla; family Delphinidae; genus Stenella; species Stenella coeruleoalba. The sequence continues at coordinate 1,425,921 of NW_027646377.1, forward strand.
CGCTTTCTTGTGACCTGGCCGCAACACCGCAGGATGGCTTCAGGCCCTAATCTGGTTCCGGCCCGGCATGCTGAGCCTTTGGTTAATTCCTCTTCCTGGTGGGAAATGAGAGTTAAATTTGCCCGTCCAGACACCTCCAGCTAGCCTCTCATTGGTTCTCGCTATTCCTGTTCATCTTCCGCAGAAATTGCAAACTGGGCCAAACAGGAGGTTAAAGGGACTGACTCTCCAAGTCGGGAGAGTGTTAGTAAAGCGTCTGGAATGTTGCACCCGAGTACCAGGGGAGGAAAACTGAGACATATTTGAACACGTCTCCCGTTCACACGGTTGATCATACTCTGGGTTCCACATGCATGTTTTAGCTGAAGGAAGAATACCTAAAACCTGGGTAGTTGAAACCCGTGGAATGGGTACCATGCAATATGACTTCAAAGGGTCTTCATTTGCTCACCGAACCTCTCCAATCCTATCACTGCTGCATTTATTCCCCTGTACACACACTTGATTCTCTTTTGGAGACATAGCAATCCATAGGTTTTAAGATACTTACTAGTCAGGTACATTCTTAGGGGTTTAATATGGGGTTTTGAGTCCATTTCGTTGAGCAAGGAGTAGCTCTTGTCTATTCCATATTTGGCTTAAGGAACTTTATCTGTGCTCATTTCAATCTCTGGTTTTATGCAGCACCCCAACTCACCTTTCCCCTTAAGCAAGCATAAGTTGGTTTTCTAAATTTGAGACCCTGTTCTGTTTTGGAATGTAGTTCCTGTGTAGCCAAGTTTACATTCCGTGTATTAGTGATATCTTATGATGTTTCTTTTTCTGTGTGACTTATTTCAGTTAGAATCATCGTACCTGAATCTACTCATTATGCTGCTAAGGGCCTGATGACATAGATTTCATTGCTGAGTGATACTGCATTGTACGTAAGTACCACAAGTTCTTTATCCATTTTTCACTTTCTGCGATGTTGAACTTGTACTGTAAACGAGGTTCTTGTAAACAGAGCCGTTCCAAACTTTGGGGTGGCTGTGTCTTTTTGATTTTAATTTCCCTAAGCTATAGGACCATAAGTGGAAGTGCCCTAGGCTCTGTTGCTTTGTTTTTTAGATGTTTCAGGAAACACCATACACTTCTCCCAAGTGTCTGTTGGCAATTTACATCCCGCCCTTCAGCATAACAAGGCTCCCAGTTCTCAATGGCCTGTTGCCTTTCTGGATTTTACACTTTTTTCAGATGGCCCTTTAGACCGGGGGGAAGTGAGACTTCATTGTAGTGCAGATTTCCTTTGCAAGCTTGCTTGGTTGGCCAAAAAGGGCGTATGCGTTTTTTCCTGAATATATTCAGGAAAAAACGCATACGCCCTTTTTGGCCAAGTGCATCATTGTGGACGTTCTGCCTCTTTTCCTATGCTTTCAATGCAATTCCAGTCTACCTCCTGAAATCGGTTTCCTGCAATTCTGCCCCGCATTCAAGTCCTCTTGGCAGCCTCACTTCAGTCTATTTTTGGACGATAGCTGTCATTTATAACTCTGCAGGTTTGTGAATTACAGTGCCCCTGAGCTCCTTTCTTCAACTTGCTTTCTTGTGACCTGGCCGCAACACCGCAGGCTGGCTTCAGGCCCTAATCTGGTTCCGGCACAGCACGCTGAGCCTTTGGTTATTTCCTCTTCCTGGTGGGAAATGAGAGTTAAATTTGCCCGTCCAGAAACCTCCAGTTAGCCTCTCATTGGTTCTCGCTATTCCTGTTCATCTTCCACAGAAATTGCAAACTGGGCCAAACAGGAGGTTAAAGGCGCTGACTCTCCAAGTGTGGAGAGTGTTAGTAAAGCGTCTGGAATGTTGCACCCGAGTACCAGGGGAGGAAAACTGAGACATATTTCAACACGTCTCCCGTTCACATGGTTGATCATACTTGGGTTCCACATGCATGTTTTAGCTGAAGGAAGAATACCTTAAACCTGGAGAGTTAAGACCCGTGTAATGGGTACCATGCAATATGACTTCAAAGGGTCTTCATTTGCTCACCGAACCTCTCCAATCCTATCACTGCTGCGTTTATGCCCCTGTACACATGCTTGATTCTCTTTCGGAGACATAGCAATCCATAGGTTTTACGATACTTACTAGTCAGGTACATTCTTAGGCGTTTAATATGCGGTGTTGAGTCCATTTCGTTGAGCAAGGAGTAGCTCTTGTCTATTCCATATTTGACTTAAGGAACTTTATCTGTGCTCATTTCAATCTCTGGTTTTATGCAGCACCCCAACTCACCTTTACCCTTAAGCAAGCATAAGTTGGTTTTCTAAATTTGAGACCCTGTTCTGTTCTGTAATTCAGTTCCTGTGTAGCCAAGTTTACATTCCGTGTATTACTGATATCTTATGATGTTTCTTTTTCTGTGTGACTTACTACAGTTAGAATCATCATACCTGAATCCACTCATTGTGCTGCTAAGGGCCTGATGACACAGATTTCATTGCTGAGTGATATTGCTTTCTAAGTAAATACCACAACTTCTTTATCCATTTTTCACTTTCTGCGATGTTGAACTTGTACTGTAAACGAGGTTCTTGTAAACAGAGCCGTTCCAAACTTTGAGGTGGCTGTGTCTTTTTGATTTTAATTTCCCTAAGCTATAGGACCATAAGTGGAAGTGCCCTAGGCTCTGTTGCTTTGTTTTTTAGATGTTTCAGGAAACACCATACACTTCTCCCGAGTGGTTGTTGGCAATGTACATCCCGCCCATCAGCATAACAAGGCTCCCAGTTCTCCATGTCCTGTCCTGCCTTTCTGGATTTTACACTTTTTTCAGATGGCCCTGTTGACCGGGGGGAAGTGAGACTTCATTGTAGTGCAGATTTCCTTTGCAAGCTTGCTTGGTTGGCCAAAAAGGGCGTATGCGTTTTTTCCTGAATATATTCAGGAAAAAACGCATACGCCCTTTTTGGCCAAGTGCATCATTGTGGACGTTCTGCCTCTTTTCCTATGCTTTCAATGCAATTCCAGTCTACCTCCTGAAATCGGTTTCCTGCAATTCTGCCCCGCTTTCAAGTCCTCTAGACAGCCTTACTTCAGTCTATTTTTGGACGATAGCTGTCATTTATAACTCTGCTGGTTTGTGAATTACAGTGCCCCTGAGCTCCTTTCTTCAACTCGCTTTCTTTTGAGCTGGCCGCAACACCGCAGGATGGCTTCAGGCCCTAATCTGGTTCCGGCCCGGCATGCTGAGCCTTTGGTTAATTCCTCTTCCTGGTGGGAAATGAGAGTTAAATTTGCCCGTCGAGACACCTCCAGCTAGTCTCTCATTGGTTCTCGCTATTCCTGTTCATCTTCCGCAGAAATTGCAAACTGGGCCAAACAGGAGGTTAAAGGCGCTGACTCTCCAAGTGGGGAGAGTGTTAGTAAAGCGTCTGGAATGTTGCACCCGAGTACCAGGGGAGGAAAACTGAGACATATTTGAACACGTCTCCCGTTCACATGGTTGATCATACTTGGGTTCCACATGCATGTTTTAGCTGAAGGAAGAATACCTTAAACCTGGAGAGTTGAGACCCGTGTAATGGGTACCATGCAATATGACTTCAAAGGGTCTTCATTTGCTCACCGAACCTCTCCATTCCTATCACTGCTGCGTTTATGCCCCTGTACACATGCTTGATTCTCTTTCGGAGACATAGCAATCCATAGGTTTTACGATACTTACTAGTCAGGTACATTCTTAGGCGTTTAATATGCGGTGATGAGTCCATTTCGTTGAGCAAGGAGTAGCTCTTGTCTATTCCATATTTGACTTAAGGAACTTTATCTGTGCTCATTTCAATCTCTGGTTTTATGCAGCACCCCAACTCACCTTTACCCTTAAGCAAGCATAAGTTGGTTTTCTAAATTTGAGACCCTGTTCTGTTCTGTAATTCAGTTCCTGTGTAGCCAAGTTTACATTCCGTGTATTACTGATATCTTATGATGTTTCTTTTTCTGTGTGACTTACTTCAGTTAGAATCATCATACCTGAATCCACTCATTGTGCTGCTAAGGGCCTGATGACACAGATTTCATTGCTGAGTGATATTGCTTTGTAAGTAAATACCACAACTTCTTTATCCATTTTTCACTTTCTGCGATGTTGAACTTGTACTGTAAACGAGGTTCTTGTAAACAGAGCCGTTCCAAACTTTGGGGTGGCTGTGTCTTTTTGATTTTAATTTCCCTAAGCTATAGGACCATAAGTGGAAGTGCCCTAGGTTCTGTTGCTTTGTTTTTTAGATGTTTCAGGAAACACCATACACTTCTCCCGAGTGGTTGTTGGCAATTTACATCCCGCCCATCAGCATAACAAGGCTCCCAGTTCTCCATGGCCTGTCCTGCCTTTCTGGATTTTACACTTTTTTCAGATGGCCCTTTTGACCGGGAGGAAGTGAGACTTCATTGTAGTGTAGATTTCCTTTGCAAGCTTGCTTGGTTGGCCAAAAAGGGCGTATGCGTTTTTACCTGAATATATTCAGGAAAAAACGCATACGCCCTTTTTGGCCAAGTGCATCATTGTGGACGTTCTGCCTCTTTTCCTATGCTTTCAATGCAATTCCAGTCTACCTCCTGAAATCGGTTTCCTGCAATTCTGCCCCGCTTTCAAGTCCTCTTGGCAGCCTTACTTCAGTCTATTTTTGGACGATAGCTGTCATTTATAACTCTGCAGGTTTGTGAATTACAGTGCCCCTGAGCTCCTTTCTTCAACTTGCTTTCTTGTGACCTGGCCGCAACACCGCAGGCTGGCTTCAGGCCCTAATCTGGTTCCGGCACGGCACGCTGAGCCTTTGGTTATTTCCTCTTCCTGGTGGGAAATGAGAGTTAAATTTGCCCGTCCAGAAACCTCCAGTTAGCCTCTCATTGGTTCTCGCTATTCCTGTTCATCTTCCACAGAAATTGCAAACTGGGCCAAACAGGAGGTTAAAGGCGCTGACTCTCCAAGTGGGGAGAGTGTTAGTAAAGCGTCTGGAATGTTGCACCCGAGTACCAGGGGAGGAAAACTGAGACATATTTCAACACGTCTCCCGTTCACATGGTTGATCATACTTGGGTTCCACATGCATGTTTTAGCTGAAGGAAGAATACCTTAAACCTGGAGAGTTAAGACCCGTGTAATGGGTACCATGCAATATGACTTCAAAGGGTCTTCATTTGCTCACCGAACCTCTCCAATCCTATCACTGCTGCGTTTATGCCCCTGTACACATGCTTGATTCTCTTTCGGAGACATAGCAATCCATAGGTTTTACGATACTTACTAGTCAGGTACATTCTTAGGGGTTTAATATGGGGTTTTGAGTCCATTTCGTTGAGCAAGGAGTAGCTCTTGTCTATTCCATATTTGGCTTAAGGAACTTTATCTGTGCTCATTTCAATCTCTGGTTTTATGCAGCACCCCAACTCACCTTTACCCTTAAGCAAGCATAAGTTGGTTTTCTAAATTTGAGACCCTGTTCTGTTTTGGAATGCAGTTCCTGTGTAGCCAAGTTTACATTCCGTGTATTACTGATATCTTATGATGTTTCTTTTTCTGTGTGACTTATTTCAGTTAGAATCATCATACCTGAATCCACTCATTGTGCTGCTAAGGGCCTGATGACACAGATTTCATTGCTGAGTGATATTGCTTTGTAAGTAAATACCACAACTTCTTTATCCATTTTTCACTTTCTGCGATGTTGAACTTGTACTGTAAACGAGGTTCTTGTAAACAGAGCCGTTCCAAACTTTGGGGTGGCTGTGTCTTTTTGATTTTAATTTCCCTAAGCTATAGGACCATAAGTGGAAGTGCCCTAGGTTCTGTTGCTTTGTTTTTTAGATGTTTCAGGAAACACCATACACTTCTCCTGAGTGGTTGTAGGCAATTTACATCCCGCCCATCAGCATAACAAGGCTCCCAGTTCTCCATGGCCTGTCCTGCCTTTCTGGATTTTACACTTTTTTCAGATGGCCCTTTTGACCGGGGGGAAGTGAGACTTCATTGTAGTGTAGATTTCCTTTGCAAGCTTGCTTGGTTGGCCAAAAAGGGCGTATGCGTTTTTTCCTGAATATATTCAGGAAAAAACGCATACGCCCTTTTTGGCCAAGTGCATCATTGTGGACGTTCTGCCTCTTTTCCTATGCTTTCAATGCAATTCCAGTCTACCTCCTGAAATCGGTTTCCTGCAATTCTGCCCCGCTTTCAAGTCCTCTTGGCAGCCTTACTTCAGTCTATTTTTGGACGATAGCTGTCATTTATAACTCTGCAGGTTTGTGAATTACAGTGCCCCTGAGCTCCTTTCTTCAACTCGCTTTCTTTTGAGCTGGCCGCAACACCGCAGGATGGCTTCAGGCCCTAATCTGGTTCCGGCACGGCACGCTGGGCCTTTGGTTAGTTCCTCTTCCTGGTGGGAAATGAGAGTTAAATTTGCCCGTCCAGACACCTCCAGCTAGCCTCTCATTGGTTCTCACTATTCCTGTTCATCTTCCGCAGAAATTGCAAACTGGGCCAAACAGGAGGTTAAAGGGACTGACTCTCCAAGTCGGGAGAGTGTTAGTAAAGCGTCTGGAATGTTGCACCTGAGTACCAGGGTACGAAAACTGAGACATATTTGAACACGTCTCCCGATCACATGGTTGATCATACTCTAGGTTGAACATGCATGTTTTAGCTGAAGGAAGAATACCTTAAACCTGGGTAGTTGAAACCCGTGGAATGGGTACCATGCAATATGATTTCAAAGGGTCTTCATTTGCTCACCGAACCTCTCCAATCCTATCACTGCTGCGTTTATGCCCCTGTACACACGCTTGATTCTCTTTTGGAGACATAGCAATCCATAGGTTTTAAGATACTTACTAGTCAGGTACATTCTTAGGCGTTTAATATGGGGTGTTGAGTCCATTTCGTTGAGCAAGGAGTAGCTCTTGTCTATTCCATATTTGGCTTAAGGAACTTTATCTGTGCTCATTTCAATCTCTGGTTTTATGCAGCAGCTCAACTCACCTTTCCCCTTAAGCAAGCATAAGTTGGTTTTCTAAATTTGAGACCCTGTTCTGTTTTGGAATGCAGTTCCTGTGTAGCCAAGTTTACATTCCGTGTATTAGTGATATCTTATGATGTTTCTTTTTCTGTGTGACTTATTTCAGTTAGAATCATCGTACCTGAATCCACTGATTATGCTGCTACGGGCCTGATGACATAGATTTCACTGCTGAGTGATACTGCATTGTACGTAAGTACCACAAGTTCTTTATCCATTTTTCACTTTCTGTGATATTGAACTTGTACGGTAAACGAGGTTCTTGTAAACGGAGGCGTCCCAAACTTTGGGGTGGCTGTGTCTTTTTGATTTTAATTTCCCTAAGCTATAGGACCATAAGTGGAAGTGCCCTAGGCTCTGGTGCTTTGTTTTTTAGATGTTTCAGGAAACACCATACACTTCTCCCGAGTGGTTGTTGGCAATTTACATCCCGCCCATCAGCATAACAAGGCTCCCAGTTCTCCATGGCCTGTCCTGCCTTTCTGGATTTTACACTTTTTTCAGATGGCCCTTTTGACCGGGGGGAAGTGAGACTTCATTGTAGTGCAGATTTCCTTTGCAAGCTTGCTTGGTTGGCCAAAAAGGGCGTATGCGTTTTTTCCTGAATATATTCAGGAAAAAACGCATACGCCCTTTTTGGCCAAGTGCATCATTGTGGACGTTCTGCCTCTTTTCCTATGCTTTCAATGCAATTCCAGTCTACCTCCTGAAATCGGTTTCCTGCAATTCTGCCCCGCTTTCAAGTCCTCTTGGCAGCCTTACTTCAGTCTATTTTTGGACGATAGCTGTCATTTATAACTCTGCAGGTTTGTGAATTACAGTGCCCCTGAGCTCCTTTCTTCAACTCGCTTTCTTTTGAGCTGGCCGCAACACCGCAGGATGGCTTCAGGCCCTAATCTGGTTCCGGTACGGCACGCTGAGCCTTTGGTTCTTTCCTCTTCCTGGTGGGAAATGAGAGTTAAATTTGCCCGTCCAGACACCTCCAGATAGCCTCTCATTGGTTCTCACTATTCCTGTTCATCTTCCGCAGAAATTGCAAACTGGGCCAAACAGGAGGTTAAAGGCGCTGACTCTCCAAGTGGGGAGAGTGTTAGTAAAGCTTCTGGAATGTTGCACCCGAGTACCAGGGGAGGAAAACTGAGACATATTTGAACACGTCTCCCGTTCACATGGTTGATCATACTTGGGTTCCACATGCATGTTTTAGCTGAAGGAAGAATACCTTAAACCTGGAGAGTTGAGACCCGTGTAATGGGTACCATGCAATATGACTTCAAAGGGTCTTCATTTGCTCACCGAACCTCTCCAATCCTATCACTGCTGCATTTATGCCTCTGCATACATGCTTGATTCTCTTTTGGAGACATAGCAATCCATAGGTTTTACGATACTTACTAGTCAGGTACATTCTTAGGCGTTTAATATGCGGTGTTGAGTCCATTTCGTTGAGCAAGGAGTAGCTCTTGTCTATTCCATATTTGACTTAAGGAACTTTATCTGTGCTCATTTCAATCTCTGGTTTTATGCAGCACCCCAACTCACCTTTACCCTTAAGCAAGCATAAGTTGGTTTTCTAAATTTGAGACCCTGTTCTGTTCTGTAATTCAGTTCCTGTGTAGCCAAGTTTACATTCCGTGTATTACTGATATCTTATGATGTTTCTTTTTCTGTGTGACTTACTTCAGTTAGAATCATCATACCTGAATCCACTCATTGTGCTGCTAAGGGCCTGATGACACAGATTTCATTGCTGAGTGATATTGCTTTGTAAGTAAATACCACAACTTCTTTATCCATTTTTCACTTTCTGCGATGTTGAACTTGTACTGTAAACGAGGTTCTTGTAAACAGAGGCGTCCCAAACTTTGGGGTGGCTGTGTCTTTTTGATTTTAATTTCCCTAAGCTATAGGACCATAAGTGGCAGTGCCCTAGGCTCTGTTGCTTTGTTTTTTAGATGTTTCAGGAAACACCATACACTTCTCCCGAGTGTCTGTTGGCAATTTACATCCCGCCCATCAGCATAACAAGGCTCCCAGTTCTCCATGGCCTGTCCTGCCTTTCTGGATTTTACACTTTTTTCAGATGGCCCTTTTGACCGGGGGGAAGTGAGACTTCATTGTAGTGCAGATTTCCTTTGCAAGCTTGCTTGGTTGGCCAAAAAGGGCGTATGCGTTTTTTCCTGAATATATTCAGGAAAAAACGCATACGCCCTTTTTGGCCAAGTGCATCATTGTGGACGTTCTGCCTCTTTTCCTATGCTTTCAATGCAATTCCATCCTACCTCCTGAAATCGGTTTCCTGCAATTCTGCCCCGCTTTCAAGTCCTCTTGGCAGCCTTACTTCAGTCTATTTTTGGACGATAGCTGTCATTTATAACTCTGCAGGTTTGTGAATTACAGTGCCCCAGAGCTCCTTTCTTCAACTCGCTTTCTTGTGACCTGGCCGCAACACCACAGGATGGCTTCAGGCCCTAATCTGATTCCGGTACGGCACGCTGATCCTTTGGTTATTTCCTCTTCCTGGTGGGAAATGAGAGTTAAATTTGCCCGTCCAGACACCTCCAGCTAGTCTCTCATTGGTTCTCGCTATTCCTGTTCATCTTCCGCAGAAATTGCAAACTGGGCCAAACAGGAGGCTAAAGGCGGTGACTCTCCAAGTGGGGAGAGTGTTAGTAAAGCGTCTGGAATGTTTCACCCGAGTACCAGGGGAGGAAAACTGAGACATATTTGAACACGTCTCCCGTTCACATGGTTGATCATACTTGGGTTCCACAAGCATGTTTTAGCTGAAGGAAGAATACCTTAAACCTGGAGAGTTAAGACCCGTGTAATGGGTACCATGCAATATGACTTCAAAGGGTCTTCATTTGCTCACCGAACCTCTCCAATCCTATCACTGCTGCGTTTATGCCCCTGTACACATGCTTGATTCTCTTTTGGAGACATAGCAATCCATAGGTTTTAAGATACTTACTAGTCAGGTACATTCTTAGGCGTTTAATATGCGGTGTTGAGTCCATTTCGTTGAGCAAGGAGTAGCTCTTGTCTATTCCATATTTGACTTAAGGAACTTTATCTGTGCTCATTTCAATCTCTGGTTTTATGCAGCACCCCAACTCACCTTTACCCTTAAGCAAGCATAAGTTGGTTTTCTAAATTTGAGACCCTGTTCTGTTCTGTAATTCAGTTCCTGTGTAGCCAAGTTTACATTCCGTGTATTACTGATATCTTATGATGTTTCTTTTTCTGTGTGACTTACTTCAGTTAGAATCATCATACCTGAATCCACTCATTGTGCTGCTAAGGGCCTGATGACACAGATTTCATTGCTGAGTGATATTGCTTTGTAAGTAAATACCACAACTTCTTTATCCATTTTTCACTTTCTGCGATGTTGAACTTGTACTGTAAACGAGGTTCTTGTAAACAGAGGCATCCCAAACTTTGGGGTGGCTGTGTCTCTTTGATTTTAATTTCCCTAAGCTATAGGACCATAAGTGGCAGTGCCCTAGGCTCTGTTGCTTTGTTTTTTAGATGTTTCAGGAAACACCATACACTTCTCCCGAGTGTCTGTTGGCAATTTACATCCCGCCCATCAGCATAACAAGGCTCCCAGTTCTCCATGGCCTGTCCTGCCTTTCTGGATTTTACACTTTTTTCAGATGGCCCTTTTGACCGGGGGGAAGTGAGACTTCATTGTAGTGCAGATTTCCTTTGCAAGCTTGCTTGGTTGGCCAAAAAGGGCGTATGCGTTTTTTCCTGAATATATTCAGGAAAAAACGCATACGCCCTTTTTGGCCAAGTGCATCATTGTGGACGTTCTGCCTCTTTTCCTATGCTTTCAATGCAATTCCAGTCTACCTCCTGAAATCGGTTTCCTGCAATTCTGCCCCGCTTTCAAGTCCTCTTGGCAGCCTTACTTCAGTCTATTTTTGGACGATAGCTGTCATTTATAACTCTGCAGGTTTGTGAATTACAGTGCCCCTGAGCTCCTTTCTTCAACTCGCTTTCTTGTGACCTGGCCGCAACACCGCAGGATGGCTTCAGGCCCTAATCTGGTTCCGGCACGGCACGCTGAGCCTTTGGTTATTTCCTCTTCCTGGTGGGAAATGAGAGTTAAATTTGCCCGTCCAGACACCTCCAGCGAGCCTCTCATTGGTTCTCGCTATTCCTGTTCATCTTCCGCAGAAATTGCAAACTGGGCCAAACAGGAGGTTAAAGGGACTGACTCTCCAAGTGGGGAGAGTGTTAGTAAAGCGTCTGGAATGTTGCACCCGAGTACCAGGGGAGGAAAACTGAGACATATTTGAACACGTCTCCCGTTCACATGGTTGATCATACTTGGGTTCCACATGCATGTTTTAGCTGAAGGAAGAATACCTTAAACCTGGAGAGTTGAGACCCGTGTAATGGGTACCATGCAATATGACTTCAAAGGGTCTTCATTTGCTCACCGAACCTCTCCAATCCTATCACTGCTGCGTTTATGCCCCTGTACACATGCTTGATTCTCTTTTGGAGACATAGCAATCCATAGGTTTTACGATACTTACTAGTCAGGTACATTCTTAGGCGTTTAATATGCGGTGTTGAGTCCATTTCGTTGAGCAAGGAGTAGCTCTTGTCTATTCCATATTTGGCTTAAGGAACTTTATCTGTGCTCATTTCAATCTCTGGTTTTATGCAGCACCCCAACTCACCTTTCCCCTTAAGCAAGCATAAGTTGGGTTTCTAAATTTGAGACCCTGTTCTGTTCTGTAATTCAGTTCCTGTGTAGCCAAGTTTACATTCCGTGTATTACTGATATCTTATGATGTTTCTTTTTCTGTGTGACTTATTTCAGTTAGAATCATCATACCTGAATCCACTCATTGTGATGCTAAGGGCCTGATGACACAGATTTCATTGCTGAGTGATATTGCTTTGTAAGTAAATACCACAACTTCTTTATCCATTTTTCATTTTCTGCGATGTTGAACTTGTACTGTAAACGAGGTTCTTGTAAACAGAGCCGTTCCAAACTTTGGGGTGGCTGTGTCTTTTTGATTTTAATTTCCCTAAGCTATAGGACCATAAGTGGAAGTGCCCTAGGTTCTGTTGCTTTGTTTTTTAGATGTTTCAGGAAACACCATACACTTCTCCCGAGTGGTTGTTGGCAATTTACATCCCGCCCATCAGCATAACAAGGCTCCCAGTTCTCCATGGCCTGTCCTGCCTTTCTGGATTTTACACTTTTTTCAGATGGCCCTTTTGACCGGGGGGAAGTGAGACTTCATTGTAGTGCAGATTTCCTTTGCAAGCTTGCTTGGTTGGCCAAAAAGGGCGTATGCGTTTTTTCCTGAATATATTCAGGAAAAAACTCATACGCCCTTTTTGGCCAAGTGCATCATTGTGGACGTTCTGCCTCTTTTCCTATGCTTTCAATGCAATTCCAGTCTACCTCCTGAAATCGGTTTCCTGCAATTCTGCCCCGCTTTCAAGTCCTCTTGGCAGCCTTACTTCAGTCTATTTTTGGACAATAGCTGTCATTTATAACTCTGCAGTTTTGTCAATTACAGTGCCCCTGAGCTCCTTCCTTCAACTCGCTTTCTTTTGAGCTGGCCGCAACACCGCAGGATGGCTTCAGGCCCTAATCTGGTTCCGGCACGGCACACTGAGCCTTTGGTTATTTCCTCTTCCTGGTGGGAAATGAGAGTTAAATTTGCCCGTCCAGACACCTCCAGCTAGCCTCTCATTGGTTCTCGCTATTCCTGTTCATCTTCCGCAGAAATTGCAAACTGTGCCAAACAGGAGGTTAAAGGCGCTGACTCTCCAAGTGGGGAGAGTGTTAGTAAAGCGTCTGGAATGTTGCACCCGAGTACCAGGGGAGGAAAACTGAGACATATTTGAACACGTCTCCCGATCACATGGTTGATCATACTCTGGGTTCCACATGCATGTTTTAGCTGAAGGAAGAATACCTAAAACCTGGGTAGTTGAAACCCGTGGAATGGGTACCATGCAATATGACTTCAAAGGGTCTTCATTTGCTCACCGAACCTCTCCAATCCTATCACTGCTGCGTTTATGCCCCTGTACACATGCTTGATTCTCTTTCGGAGACATAGCAATCCATAGGTTTTAAGATACTTACTAGTCAGGTACATTCTTAGGCGTTTAATATGGGGTTTTGAGTCCATTTCGTTGAGCAAGGAGTAGCTCTTGTCTATTCCATATTTGGCTTAAGGAACTTTATCTGTGCTCATTTCAATCTCTGGTTTTATGCAGCACCCCAACTCACCTTTACCCTTAAGCAAGCATAAGTTGGTTTTCTAAATTTGAGACCCTGTTCTGTTTTGGAATGCAGTTCCTGTGTAGCCAAGTTTACATTCCGTGTATTAGTGATATCTTAGATGTTTCTTTTTCTGTGTGACTTACTTCAGTTAGAATCATCGTACCTGAATCTACTCATTATGCTGCTAAGGGCCTGATGACATAGATTTCATTGCTGAGTGATACTGCATTGTACGTAAGTACCACAAGTTCTTTATCCATTTTTCACTTTCTGCGATGTTGAACTTGTACTGTAAACGAGGTTCTTGTAAACAGAGCCGTTCCAAACTTTGGGGTGGCTGTGTCTTTTTGATTTTAATTTCCCTAAGCTATAGGACCATAAGTGGAAGTGCCCTAGGTTCTGTTGTTTTGTTTTTTAGATGTTTCAGGAAACACCATACACTTCTCCGGAGTGTCTGTTGGCAATTTACATCCCGCCCATCAGCATAACAAGGCTCCCAGTTCTCCATGGCCTGTCCTGCCTTTCTGGATTTTACACTTTTTTCAGATGGCCCTTTTGACCGGGGGGAAGTGAGACTTCATTGTAGTGCAGATTTCCTTTGCAAGCTTGCTTGGTTGGCCAAAAAGGGCGTATGCGTTTTTTCCTGAATATATTCAGGAAAAAACGCATACGCCCTTTTTGGCCAAGTGCATCATTGTGGACGTTCTGCCTCTTTTCCTATGCTTTCAATGCAATTCCAGTCTACCTCCTGAAATCGGTTTCCTGCAATTCTGCCCCGCTTTCAAGTCCTCTTGGCAGCCTTACTTCAGTCTATTTTTGGACGATAGCTGTCATTTATAACTCTGCAGGTTTGTGAATTACAGTGCCCCTGAGCTCCTTTCTTCAACTCGCTTTCTTGTGACCTGGCCGCAACACCGCAGGATGGCTTCAGGCCCTAATCTGGTTTCGGCCCGGCATGCTGAGCCTTTGGTTAATTCCTCTTCCTGGTGGGAAATGAGAGTTAAATTTGCCCGTCCAGACACCTCCAGCTAGCCTCTCATTGGTTCTCGCTATTCCTGTTCATCTTCCGCAGAAATTGCAAACTGGGCCAAACAGGAGGTTAAAGGGACTGACTCTCCAAGTGGGGAGAGTGTTAGTAAAGCGTCTGGAATGTTGCACCCGAGTACCAGGGGAGGAAAACTGAGACATATTTGATCACGTCTCCCGATCACATGGTTGATCATACTCTAGGTTCCACATGCATGTTTTAGCTGAAGGAAGAATACCTTAAACCTGTGTAGTTGAAACCCGTGGAATGGGTACCATGCAATATGACTTCAAAGGGTCTTCATTTGCTCACCGAACCTCTCCAATCCTATCACTGCTGCGTTTATTCCCCTGTACACACGCTTGATTCTCTTTTGGAGACATAGCAATCCATAGGTTTTAAGATACTTACTAGTCAGGTACATTCTTAGGGGTTTAATATGGGGTTTTGAGTCCATTTCGTTGAGCAAGGAGTAGCTCTTGTCTATTCCATATTTGGCTTAAGGAACTTTATCTGTGCTCATTTCAATCTCTGGTTTTATGCAGCACCCCAACTCACCTTTCCCCTTAAGCAAGCATAAGTTGGTTTTCTAAATTTGAGACCCTGTTCTGTTTTGGAATGCAGTTCCTGTGTAGACAAGTTTACATTCCGTGTATTAGTGATATCTTATGATGTTTCTTTCTCTGTGTGACTTATTTCAGTTAGAATCATCGTACCTGAATCTACTCATTATGCTGCTAAGGGCCTGATGACATAGATTTCATTGCTGAGTGATACTGCATTGTACGTAAGTACCACAAGTTCTTTATCCATTTTTCACTTTCTGCGATGTTGAACTTGTACTGTAAATGAGGTTCTTTTAAACAGAGCCGTTCCAAACTTTAGGGTGGCTGTGTCTTTTTGATTTTAATTTCCCTAAGCTATAGGACCATAAGTGGAAGTGCCCTAGGTTCTGTTGTTTTGTTTTTTAGATGTTTCAGGAAACACCATACACTTCTCCCGAGTGTCTGTTGGCAATTTACATCCCGCCCATCAGCATAACAAGGCTCCCAGTTCTCCATGGCCTGTCCTGCCTTTCTGGATTTTACACTTTTTTCAGATGGCCCTTTTGACCGGGGGGAAGTGAGACTTCATTGTAGTGCAGATTTCCTTTGCAAGCTTGCTTGGTTGGCCAAAAAGGGCGTATGCGTTTTTCCCTGAATATATTCAGGAAAAAACGCATACGCCCTTTTTGGCCAAGTGCATCATTGTGGACGTTCTGCCTCTTTTCCTATGCTTTCAATGCAATTCCAGTCTACCTCCTGAAATCGGTTTCCTGCAATTCTGCCCCGCTTTCAAGTCCTCTTGGCAGCCTTACTTCAGTCTATTTTTGGACGATAGCTGTCATTTATAACTCTGCAGGTTTGTGAATTACAGTGCCCCTGAGCTCCTTTCTTCAACTCGCTTTCTTGTGACCTGGCCGCAACACCGCAGGATGGCTTCAGGCCCTAATCTGGTTCCGGCCCGGCATGCTGAGCCTTTGGTTAATTCCTCTTCCTGGTGGGAAATGAGAGTTAAATTTGCCCGTCCAGACACCTCCAGCTAGCCTCTCATTGGTTCTGGCTATTCCTGTTCATCTTCCGCAGAAATTGCAAACTGGGCCAAACAGGAGGTTAAAGGGACTGACTCTCCAAGTGGGGAGAGTGTTAGTAAAGCGTCTGGAATGTTGCACCCGAGTACCAGGGGAGGAAAACTGAGACATATTTGAACACGTCTCCCGATCACATGGTTGATCATACTCTAGGTTCCAAATGCATGATTTAGCTGAAGGAAGAATAGCTTAAACCTGGGTAGTTGAAACCCGTGGAATGGGTACCATGCAATATGACTTCAAAGGGTCTTCATTTGCTCACCGAACCTCTCCAATCCTATCACTGCTGCGTTTATGCCCCTGTACACATGCTTGATTCTCTTTCGGAGACATAGCAATCCATAGGTTTTAAGATACTTATTAGTCAGGTACATTCTTAGGCGTTTAATATGCGGTGTTGAGTCCATTTTGTTGAGCAAGGAGTAGCTCTTGTCTATTCCATATTTGGCTTAAGGAACTTTATCTGTGCTCATTTCAATCTCTGGTTTTATGCAGCACCCCAACTCACCTTTACCCTTAAGCAAGCATAAGTTGGTTTTCTAAATTTGAGACCCTGTTCTGTTCTGTAATTCAGTTCCTGTGTAGCCAAGTTTACATTCCGTGTATTACTGATATCTTATGATGTTTCTTTTTCTGTGTGACTTACTTCAGTTAGAATCATCATACCTGAATCCACTCATTGTGCTGCTAAGGGCCTGATGACACAGATTTCATTGCTGAGTGATATTGCTTTGTAAGTAAATACCACAACTTCTTTATCCATTTTTCACTTTCTGCGATGTTGAACTTGTACTGTAAACGAGGTTCTTGTAAACAGAGCCGTTCCAAACTTTGGGGTGGCTGTGTCTTTTTGATTTTAATTTCCCTAAGCTATAGGACCATAAGTGGAAGTGCCCTAGGTTCTGTTGCTTTGTTTTTTAGATGTTTCAGGAAACACCATACACTTCTCCCGAGTGGTTGTTGGCAATTTACATCCCGCCCATCAGCATAACAAGGCTCCCAGTTCTCCATGGCCTGTCCTGCCTTTCTGGATTTTACACTTTTTTCAGATGGCCCTTTTGACCGGGGGGAAGTGAGACTTCATTGTAGTGTAGATTTCCTTTGCAAGCTTGCTTGGTTGGCCAAAAAGTGCGTATGCGTTTTTTCCTGAATATATTCAGGAAAAAACGCATACGCCCTTTTTGGCCAAGTGCATCATTGTGGACGTTCTGCCTCTTTTCCTATGCTTTCAATGCAATTCCAGTCTACCTCCTGAAATCGGTTTCCTGCAATTCTGCCCCGCTTTCAAGTCCTCTTGGCAGCCTTACTTCAGTCTATTTTTGGACGATAGCTGTCATTTATAACTCTGCAGGTTTGTGAATTACAGTGCCCCTGAGCTCCTTTCTTCAACTCGCTTTCTTGTGACCTGGCCGCAACACCGCAGGATGGCTTCAGGCCCTAATCTGGTTCCGGCCCGGCATGCTGAGCCTTTGGTTAATTCCTCTTCCTGGTGGGAAATGAGAGTTAAATTTGCCCGTTCAGACACCTCCAGCTAGCCTCTCATTGGTTCTCGCTATTCCTGTTCATCTTCCGCAGAAATTGCAAACTGGGCCAAACAGGAGGTTAAAGGGACTGACTCTCCAAGTGGGGAGAGTGTTAGTAAAGCGTCTGGAATGTTGCACCCGAGTACCAGGGGAGGAAAACTGAGACATATTTGAACACGTCTCCCGATCACATGGTTGATCATACTCTAGGTTCCACATGCATGTTTTAGCTGAAGGAAGAATACCTTAAACCTGGGTAGTTGAAACCCGTGGAATGGGTACCATGCAATATGACTTCAAAGGGTCTTCATTTGCTCACCGAACCTCTCCAATCCTATCACTGCTGCGTTTCTGCCCCTGTACACATGCTTGATTCTCTTTCGGAGACATAGCAATCCATAGGTTTTAAGATACTTACTAGTCAGGTACATTCTTAGGCGTTTAATATGCGGTGTTGAGTCCATTTCGTTGAGCAAGGAGTAGCTCTTGTCTATTCCATATTTGGCTTAAGGAACTTTATCTGTGCTCATTTCAATCTCTGGTTTTATGCAGCAGCTCAACTCACCTTTCCCCTTAAGCAAGCATAAGTTGGTTTTCTAAATTTGAGACCCTGTTCTGTTCTGTAATTCAGTTCCTGTGTAGCCAAGTTTACATTCCGTGTATTACTGATATCTTATGATGTTTCTTTTTCTGTGTGACTTACTTCAGTTAGAATCATCATACCTGAATCCACTCATTGTGCTGCTAAGGGCCTGATGACACAGATTTCATTGCTGAGTGATATTGCTTTGTAAGTAAATACCACAACTTCTTTATCCATTTTTCACTTTCTGCGATGTTGAACTTGTACTGTAAACGAGGTTCTTGTAAACAGAGGCGTCCCAAACTTTGGGGTGGCTGTGTCTTTTTGATTTTAATTTCCCTAAGCTATAGGACCATAAGTGGCAGTGCCCTAGGCTCTGTTGCTTTGTTTTTTAGATGTTTCAGGAAACACCATACACTTCTCCCGAGTGTCTGTTGGCAATTTACATCCCGCCCATCAGCATAACAAGGCTCCCAGTTCTCCATGGCCTGTCCTGCCTTTCTGGATTTTACACTTTTTTCAGATGGCCCTTTTGACCGGGGGGAAGTGAGACTTCATTGTAGTGCAGATTTCCTTTGCAAGCTTGCTTGGTTGGCCAAAAAGGGCGTATGCGTTTTTTCCTGAATATATTCAGGAAAAAACGCATACGCCCTTTTTGGCCAAGTGCATCATTGTGGACGTTCTGCCTCTTTTCCTATACTTTCAATGCAATTCCAGTCTACCTCCTGAAATCGGTTTCCTGCAATTCTGCCCCGCTTTCAAGTCCTCTTGGCAGCCTTACTTCAGTCTATTTTTGGACGATAGCTGTCATTTATAACTCTGCAGGTTTGTGAATTACAGTGCCCCAGAGCTCCTTTCTTCAACTCGCTTTCTTGTGACCTGGCCGCAACACCGCAGGATGGCTTCAGGCCCTAATCTGATTCCGGCACGGCACGCTGATCCTTTGGTTATTTCCTCTTCCTGGTGGGAAATGAGAGTTAAATTTGCCCGTCCAGACACCTCCAGCTAGTCTCTCATTGGTTCTCGCTATTCCTGTTCATCTTCCGCAGAAATTGCAAACTGGGCCAAACAGGAGGTTAAAGGCGGTGACTCTCCAAGTGGGGAGAGTGTTAGTAAAGCGTCTGGAATGTTGCACCCGAGTACCAGGGGAGGAAAACTGAGACATATTTGAACACGTCTCCCGTTCACATGGTTGATCATACTTGGGTTCCACATGCATGTTTTAGCTGAAGGAAGAATACCTTAAACCTGGAGAGTTAAGACCCGTGTAATGGGTACCATGCAATATGACTTCAAAGGGTCTTCATTTGCTCACCGAACCTCTCCAATCCTATCACTGCTGCGTTTATGCCCCTGTACACATGCTTGATTCTCTTTCGGAGACATAGCAATCCATAGGTTTTAAGATACTTACTAGTCAGGTACATTCTTAGGCGTTTAATATGCGGTGTTGAGTCCATTTCGTTGAGCAAGGAGTAGCTCTTGTCTATTCCATATTTGACTTAAGGAACTTTATCTGTGCTCATTTCAATCTCTGGTTTTATGCAGCACCCCAACTCACCTTTACCCTTAAGCAAGCATAAGTTGGTTTTCTAAATTTGAGACCCTGTTCTGTTCTGTAATTCAGTTCCTGTGTAGCCAAGTTTACATTCCGTGTATTACTGATATCTTATGATGTTTCTTTTTCTGTGTGACTTACTTCAGTTAGAATCATCATACCTGAATCCACTCATTGTGCTGCTAAGGGCCTGATGACACAGATTTCATTGCTGAGTGATATTGCTTTGTAAGTAAATACCACAACTTCTTTATCCATTTTTCACTTTCTGCGATGTTGAACTTGTACTGTAAATGAGGTTCTTGTAAACAGAGCCGTTCCAAACTTTGGGGTGGCTGTGTCTTTTTGATTTTAATTTCCCTAAGCTATAGGACCATAAGTGGCAGTGCCCTAGGCTCTGTTGCTTTGTTTTTTAGATGTTTCAGGAAACACCATACACTTCTCCCGAGTGTCTGTTGGCAATTTACATCCCGCCCATCAGCATAACAAGGCTCCCAGTTCTCCATGGCCTGTCCTGCCTTTCTGGATTTTACACATTTTTCAGATGGCCCTTTTGACCGGGGGGAAGTGAGACTTCATTGTAGTGCAGATTTCCTTTGCAAGCTTGCTTGGTTGGTCAAAAAGGGCGTATGCGTTTTTTCCTGAATATATTCAGGAAAAAACGCATACGCCCTTTTTGGCCAAGTGCATCATTGTGGACGTTCTGCCTCTTTTCCTATGCTTTCAATGCAATTCCAGTCTACCTCCTGAAATCGGTTTCCTGCAATTCTGCCCCGCTTTCAAGTCCTCTTGGCAGCCTTACTTCAGTCTATTTTTGGACGATAGCTGTCATTTATAACTCTGCAGGTTTGTGAATTACAGTGCCCCAGAGCTCCTTTCTTCAACTCGCTTTCTTGTGACCTGGCCGCAACACCGCATGATGGCTTCAGGCCCTAATCTGATTCCGGCACGGCACACTGATCCTTTGGTTATTTCCTCTTCCTGGTGGGAAATGAGAGTTAAATTTGCCCGTCCAGACACCTCCAGCTAGTCTCTCATTGGTTCTCGCTATTCCTGTTCATCTTCCGCAGAAATTGCAAACTGGGCCAAACAGGAGGTTAAAGGCGGTGACTCTCCAAGTGGGGAGAGTGTTAGTAAAGCGTCTGGAATGTTGCACCCGAGTACCAGGGGAGGAAAACTGAGACATATTTGAACACGTCTCCCGTTCACATGGTTGATCATACTTGGGTTCCACATGCATGTTTTAGCTGAAGGAAGAATACCTTAAACCTGGAGAGTTAAGACCCGTGTAATGGGTACCATGCAATATGACTTCAAAGGGTCTTCATTTGCTCACCGAACCTCTCCAATCCTATCACTGCTGCGTTTATGCCCCTGTACACATGCTTGATTCTCTTTCGGAGACATAGCAATCCATAGGTTTTAAGATACTTACTAGTAAGGTACATTCTTAAGCGTTTAATATGCGGTGTTGAGTCCATTTCGTTGAGCAAGGAGTAGCTCTTGTCTATTCCATATTTGACTTAAGGAACTTTATCTGTGCTCATTTCAATCTCTGGTTTTATGCAGCACCCCAACTCACCTTTACCCTTAAGCAAGCATAAGTTGGTTTTCTAAATTTGAGACCCTGTTCTGTTCTGTAATTCAGTTCCTGTGTAGCCAAGTTTACATTCCGTGTATTACTGATATCTTATGATGTTTCTTTTTCTGTGTGACTTACTTCAGTTAGAATCATCATACCTGAATCCACTCATTGTGCTGCTAAGGGCCTGATGACACAGATTTCATTGCTGAGTGATATTGCTTTGTAAGTAAATACCACAACTTCTTTATCCATTTTTCACTTTCTGCGATGTTGAACTTGTACTGTAAACGAGGTTCTTGTAAACAGTGGCGTCCCAAACTTTGGGGTGGCTGTGTCTTTTTGATTTTAATTTCCCTAAGCTATAGGACCATAAGTGGCAGTGCCCTAGGCTCTGTTGCTTTGTTTTTTAGATGTTTCAGGAAACACCATACACTTCTCCCGAGTGTCTGTTGGCAATTTACATCCCGCCCATCAGCATAACAAGGCTCCCAGTTCTCCATGGCCTGTCCTGCCTTTCTGGATTTTACACTTTTTTCAGATGGCCCTTTTGACCGGGGGAAAGTGAGACTTCATTGTAGTGCAGATTTCCTTTGCAAGCTTGCTTGGTTGGCCAAAAAGGGCGTATGCGTTTTTTCCTGAATATATTCAGGAAAAAACGCATACGCCCTTTTTGGCCAAGTGCATCATTGTGGACGTTCTGCCTCTTTTCCTATGCTTTCAATGCAATTCCAGCCTACCTCCTGAAATCGGTTTCCTGCAATTCTGCCCCGCTTTCAAGTCCTCTTGGCAGCCTTACTTCAGTCTATTTTTGGACGATAGCTGTCATTTATAACTCTGCAGGTTTGTGAATTACAGTGCCCCAGAGCTCCTTTCTTCAACTCGCTTTCTTGTGACCTGGCCGCAACACCGCAGGATGGCTTCAGGCCCTAATCTGATTCCGGCACGGCACGCTGATCCTTTGGTTATTTCCTCTTCCTGGTGGGAAATGAGAGTTAAATTTGCCCGTCCAGACACCTCCAGCTAGTCTCTCATTGGTTCTCGCTATTCCTGTTCATCTTCCGCAGAAATTGCAAACTGGGCCAAACAGGAGGTTAAAGGCGGTGACTCTCCAAGTGGGGAGAGTGTTAGTAAAGCGTCTGGAATGTTGCACCCGAGTACCAGGGGAGGAAAACTGAGACATATTTGAACACGTCTCCCGTTCACATGGTTGATCATACTTGGGTTCCACATGCATGTTTTAGCTGAAGGAAGAATACCTTAAACCTGGAGAGTTAAGACCCGTGTAATGGGTACCATGCAATATGACTTCAAAGGGTCTTCATTTGCTCACCGAACCTCTCCAATCCTATCACTGCTGCGTTTATGCCCCTGTACACATGCTTGATTCTCTTTCGGAGACATAGCAATCCATAGGTTTTAAGATACTTACTAGTCAGGTACATTCTTAGGCGTTTAATATGCGGTGTTGAGTCCATTTCGTTGAGCAAGGAGTAGCTCTTGTCTATTCCATATTTGACTTAAGGAACTTTATCTGTGCTCATTTCAATCTCTGGTTTTATGCAGCACCCCAACTCACCTTTACCCTTAAGCAAGCATAAGTTGGTTTTCTAAATTTGAGACCCTGTTCTGTTCTGTAATTCAGTTCCTGTGTAGCCAAGTTTACATTCCGTGTATTACTGATATCTTATGATGTTTCTTTTTCTGTGTGACTTACTTCAGTTAGAATCATCATACCTGAATCCACTCATTGTGCTGCTAAGGGCCTGATGACACAGATTTCATTGCTGAGTGATATTGCTTTGTAAGTAAATACCACAACTTCTTTATCCATTTTTCACTTTCTGCGATGTTGAACTTGTACTGTAAACGAGGTTCTTGTAAACAGAGGCGTCCCAAACTTTGGGGTGGCTGTGTCTTTTTGATTTTAATTTCCCTAAGCTATAGGACCATAAGTGGCAGTGCCCTAGGCTCTGTTGCTTTGTTTCTTAGATGTTTCAGGAAACATCATACACTTCTCCCGAGTGTCTGTTGGCAATTTACATCCCGCCCATCAGCATAACAAGGCTCCCAGTTCTCCATGGCCTGTCCTGCCTTTCTGGATTTTACACTTTTTTCAGATGGCCCTTTTGACCGGGGGGAAGTGAGACTTCATTGTAGTGCAGATTTTCTTTGCAAGCTTGCTTGGTTGGCCAAAAAGGGCGTATGCGTTTTTTCCTGAATATATTCAGGAAAAAACGCATACGCCCTTTTTGGCCAAGTGCATCATTGTGGACGTTCTGCCTCTTTTCCTATGCTTTCAATGCAATTCCAGTCTACCTCCTGAAATCGGTTTCCTGCAATTCTGCCCCGCTTTCAAGTCCTCTTGGCAGCCTTACTTCAGTCTATTTTTGGACGATAGCTGTCATTTATAACTCTGCAGGTTTGTGAATTACAGTGCCCCAGAGCTCCTTTCTTCAACTCGCTTTCTTGTGACCTGGCCGCAACACCGCAGGATGGCTTCAGGCCCTAATCTGATTCCGGCACGGCACGCTGAGCCTTTGGTTATTTCCTCTTCCTGGTGGGAAATGAGAGTTAAATTTGCCCGTCCAGACACCTCCAGCTAGTCTCTCATTGGTTCTCGCTATTCCTGTTCATCTTCCGCAGAAATTGCAAACTGGGCCAAACAGGAGGTTAAAGGCGGTGACTCTCCAAGTGGGGAGAGTGTTAGTAAAGCGTCTGGAATGTTGCACCCGAGTACCAGGGGAGGAAAACTGAGACATATTTGAACACGTCTCCCGTTCACATGGTTGATCATACTTGGGTTCCACATGCATGTTTTAGCTGAAGGAAGAATACCTTAAACCTGGAGAGTTAAGACCCGTGTAATGGGTACCATGCAATATGACTTCAAAGGGTCTTCATTTGCTCACCGAACCTCTCCAATCCTATCACTGCTGCGTTTATGCCCCTGTACACATGCTTGATTCTCTTTCGGAGACATAGCAATCCATAGGTTTTAAGATACTTACTAGTCAGGTACATTCTTAGGCGTTTAATATGCGGTGTTGAGTCCATTTCGTTGAGCAAGGAGTAGCTCTTGTCTATTCCATATTTGACTTAAGGAACTTTATCTGTGCTCATTTCAATCTCTGGTTTTATGCAGCACCCCAACTCACCTTTACCCTTAAGCAAGCATAAGTTGGTTTTCTAAATTTGAGACCCTGTTCTGTTCTGTAATTCAGTTCCTGTGTAGCCAAGTTTACATTCCGTGTATTACTGATATCTTATGATGTTTCTTTTTCTGTGTGACTTACTTCAGTTAGAATCATCATACCTGAATCCACTCATTGTGCTGCTAAGGGCCTGATGACACAGATTTCATTGCTGAGTGATATTGCTTTGTAAGTAAATACCACAACTTCTTTATCCATTTTTCACTTTCTGCGATGTTGAACTTGTACTGTAAACGAGGTTCTTGTAAACAGAGCCGTTCCAAACTTTGGGGTGGCTGTGTCTTTTTGATTTTAATTTCCCTAAGCTATAGGACCATAAGTGGCAGTGCCCTAGGCTCTGTTGCTTTGTTTTTTAGATGTTTCAGGAAACACCATACACTTCTCCCGAGTGGTTGTTGGCAATTTACATCCCGCCCATCAGCATAACAAGGCTCCCAGTTCTCCATGGCCTGTCCTGCCTTTCTGGATTTTACACTTTTTTCAGATGGCCCTTTTGACCGGGGGGAAGTGAGACTTCATTGTAGTGCAGATTTCCTTTGCAAGCTTGCTTGGTTGGCCAAAAAGGGCGTATGCGTTTTTTCCTGAATATATTCAGGAAAAAACGCATACGCCCTTTTTGGCCAAGTGCATCATTGTGGACGTTCTGCCTCTTTTCCTATGCTTTCAATGCAATTCCAGTCTAACTCCTGAAATCGGTTTCCTGCAATTCTGCCCCGTTTTCAAGTCCTCTTGACAGCCTTACTTCAGTCTATTTTTGGACGATAGCTGTCATTTATAACTCTGCAGGTTTGTGAATTACAGTGCCCCAGAGCTCCTTTCTTCAACTCGCTTTCTTGTGACCTGGCCGCAACACCGCAGGATGGCTTCAGGCCCTAATCTGATTCCGGCACGGCACGCTGAGCCTTTGGTTATTTCCTCTTCCTGGTGGGAAATGAGAGTTAAATTTGCCCGTCCAGACACCTCCAGCTAGTCTCTCATTGGTTCTCGCTATTCCTGTTCATCTTCCGCAGAAATTGCAAACTGGGCCAAACAGGAGGTTAAAGGCGGTGACTCTCCAAGTGGGGAGAGTGTTAGTAAAGCGTCTGGAATGTTGCACCCGAGTACCAGGGGAGGAAAACTGAGACATATTTGAACACGTCTCCCGTTCACATGGTTGATCATACTTGGGTTCCACATGCATGTTTTAGCTGAAGGAAGAATACCTTAAACCTGGAGAGTTAAGACCCGTGTAATGGGTACCATGCAATATGACTTCAAAGGGTCTTCATTTGCTCACCGAACCTCTCCAATCCTATCACTGCTGCGTTTATGCCCCTGTACACATGCTTGATTCTCTTTCGGAGACATAGCAATCCATAGGTTTTAAGATACTTACTAGTCAGGTACATTCTTAGGCGTTTAATATGCGGTGTTGAGTCCATTTCGTTGAGCAAGGAGTAGCTCTTGTCTATTCCATATTTGACTTAAGGAACTTTATCTGTGCTCATTTCAATCTCTGGTTTTATGCAGCACCCCAACTCACCTTTACCCTTAAGCAAGCATAAGTTGGTTTTCTAAATTTGAGACCCTGTTCTGTTCTGTAATTCAGTTCCTGTGTAGCCAAGTTTACATTCCGTGTATTACTGATATCTTATGATGTTTCTTTTTCTGTGTGACTTACTTCAGTTAGAATCATCATACCTGAATCCACTCATTGTGCTGCTAAGGGCCTGATGACACAGATTTCATTGCTGAGTGATATTGCTTTGTAAGTAAATACCACAACTTCTTTATCCATTTTTCACTTTCTGCGATGTTGAACTTGTACTGTAAACGAGGTTCTTGTAAACAGAGCCGTTCCAAACTTTGGGGTGGCTGTGTCTTTTTGATTTTAATTTCCCTAAGCTATAGGACCATAAGTGGCAGTGCCCTAGGCTCTGTTGCTTTGTTTTTTAGATGTTTCAGGAAACACCATACACTTCTCCCGAGTGGTTGTTGGCAATTTACATCCCGCCCATCAGCATAACAAGGCTCCCAGTTCTCCATGGCCTGTCCTGCCTTTCTGGATTTTACACTTTTTTCAGATGGCCCTTTTGACCGGGGGGAAGTGAGACTTCATTGTAGTGCAGATTTCCTTTGCAAGCTTGCTTGGTTGGCCAAAAAGGGCGTATGCGTTTTTTCCTGAATATATTCAGGAAAAAACGCATACGCCCTTTTTGGCCAAGTGCATCATTGTGGACGTTCTGCCTCTTTTCCTATGCTTTCAATGCAATTCCAGTCTACCTCCTGAAATCGGTTTCCTGCAATTCTGCCCCGTTTTCAAGTCCTCTTGACAGCCTTACTTCAGTCTATTTTTGGACGATAGCTGTCATTTATAACTCTGCAGGTTTGTGAATTACAGTGCCCCAGATCTCCTTTCTTCACCTCGCTTTCTTGTGACCTGGCCGCAACACCGCAGGATGGCTTCAGGCCCTAATCTGATTCCGGCACGGCACGCTGATCCTTTGGTTAATTCCTCTTCCTGGTGGGAAATGAGAGTTAAATTTGCCCGTCCAGACACCTCCAGCTAGTCTGGCATTGGTTCTCGCTATTCCTGTTCATCTTCCGCAGAAATTGCAAACTGGGCCAAACAGGAGGTTAAAGGGACTGACTCTCCACGTCGGGAGAGTGTTAGTAAAGCGTCTGGAATGTTGCACCCGAGTACCAGGGTACGAAAACTGAGACATATTTGAACACGTCTCCCGATCACATGGTTGATCATACTCTAGGTACCACATGCATGTTTTAGCTGAAGGAAGAATACCTTAAACCTGGGTAGTTGAAACCCGTGGAATGGGTACCATGCAATATGACTACAAAGGGTCTTCATTTGCTCACCGAACCTCTCCAATCCTATCACTGCTGCGTTTATGCCCCTGTACACATGCTTGATTCTCTTTCGGAGGCATAGCAATCCATAGGTTTTAAGATACTTACTAGTCCGGTACATTCTTAGGCGTTTAATATGCGGTGTTGAGTCCATTTCGTTGAGCAAGGAGTAGCTCTTGTCTATTCCATATTTGACTTAAGGAACTTTATCTGTGCTCATTTCAATCTCTGGTTTTATGCAGCACCCCAACTCACCTTTACCATTAAGCAAGCATAAGTTGGTTTTTTAAATTTGAGTCCCTGTTCTGTTCTGTAATTCAGTTCCTGTGTAGCCAAGTTTACATTCCGTGTATTACTGATATCTTATGATGTTTCTTTTTCTGTGTGACTTACTTCAGTTAGAATCATCATACCTGAATCCACTCATTGTGCTGCTAAGGGCCTGATGACACAGATTTCATTGCTGAGTGATATTGCTTTGTAAGTAAATACCACAACTTCTTTATCCATTTTTCACTTTCTGCGATGTTGAACTTGTACTGTAAACGAGGTTGTTGTAAACAGAGGCGTCCCAAACTTTGGGGTGGCTGTGTCTTTTTGATTTTAATTTCCCTAAGCTATAGGACCATAAGTGGCAGTGCCCTAGGCTCTGTTGCTTTGTTTTTTAGATGTTTCAGGAAACACCATACACTTCTCCCAAGTGTCTGTTGGCAATTTACATCCCGCCCATCAGCATAACAAGGCTCCCAGTTCTCCATGGCCTGTCCTGCCTTTGTGGATTTTACACTTTTTTCAGATGGCCCTTTTGACCGGGGGGAAGTGAGACTTCATTGTAGTGTAGATTTCCTTTGCAAGCTTGCTTGGTTGGCCAAAAAGGGCGTATGCGTTTTTTCCTGAATATATTCAGGAAAAAACGCATACGCCCTTTTTGGCCAAGTGCATCATTGTGGACGTTCTGCCTCTTTTCCTGTGCTTTCAATGCAATTCCAGTCTACCTCCTGAAATCGGTTTCCTGCAATTCTGCCCCGCTTTCAAGTCCTCTTGGCAGCCTTACTTCAGTCTATTTTTGGACGATAGCTGTCATTTATAACTCTGCAGGTTTGTGAATTACAGTGCCCCTGAGCTCCTTTCTTCAACTCGCTTTCTTGTGACCTGGCCGCAACACCGCAGGATGGCTTCAGGCCCTAATCTGGTTCCGGCCCGGCATGCTGAGCCTTTGGTTAATTCCTCTTCCTGGTGGGAAATGAGAGTTAAATTTGCCCGTCCAGACACCTCCAGCTAGCCTCTCATTGGTTCTCGCTATTCCTGTTCATCTTCCGCAGAAATAGCAAACTGGGCCAAACAGGAGGTTAAAAGGACTGACTCTCCAAGTGGGGAGAGTGTTAGTAAAGCGTCTGGAATGTTGCACCCGAGTACCAGGGGAGGAAAACTGAGACATATTTGAACACGTCTCCCGATCACATGGTTGATCATACTCTAGGTTCCACATGCATGTTTTAGCTGAAGGAAGAATACCTTAAACCTTGGTAGTTGAAACCCGTGGAATGGGTACCATGCAATATGACTTCAAAGGGTCTTCATCTGCTCACCGAACCTCTCCAATCCTATCACTGCTGCGTTTATGCCCCTGTACACATGCTTGATTCTCTTTCGGAGACATAGCAATCCATAGGTTTTAAGATACTTACTAGTCAGGTACATTCTTAGGCGTTTAATATGGGGTGTTGAGTCCATTTCGTTGAGCAAGGAGTAGCTCTTGTCTATTCCATATTTGGCTTAAGGAACTTTATCTGTGCTCATTTCAATCTCTGGTTTTATGCAGCACCCCAACTCACCTTTACCCTTAAGCAAGAATACGTTGGTTTTCTAAATTTGAGACCCTGTTCTGTTCTGTAATTCAGTTCCTGTGTAGCCAAGTTTACATTCCGTGTATTACTGATATCTTATGATGTTTCTTTTTCTGTGTGACTTATTTCAGTTAGAATCATCATACCTGAATCCACTCATTGTGCTGCTAAGGGCCTGATGACACAGATTTCATTGCTGAGTGATATTGCTTTGTAAGTAAATACCACAACTTCTTTATCCATTTTTCACTTTCTGCGATGTTGAACTTGTACTGTAAACGAGGTTCTTGTAAACAGAGCCGTTCCAAACTTTGGGGTGGCTGTGTCTTTTTGATTTTAATTTCCCTAAGCTATAGGACCATAAGTGGCAGTGACCTCGGTTCTGTTGCTTTGTTTTTTAGATGTTTCAGGAAACACCATACACTTCTCCCGAGTGGTTGTTGGCAATTTACATCCCGCCCATCAGCATAACAAGGCTCCCAGTTCTCCATGGCCTGTCCTGCCTTTCTGGATTTTACACTTTTTTCAGATGGCCCTTTTGACCGGGGGGAAGTGAGACTTCATTGTAGTGCAGATTTCCTTTGCAAGCTTGCTTGGTTGGCCAAAAAGGGCGTATGCGTTTTTTCCTGAATATATTCAGGAAAAAACGCATACGCCCTTTTTGGCCAAGTGCATCATTGTGGACGTTCTGCCTCTTTTCCTATGCTTTCAATGCAATTCCAGTCTACCTCCTGAAATCGGTTTCCTGCAATTCTGCCCCGCTTTCAAGTCCTCTTGGCAGCCTTACTTCAGTCTATTTTCGGACGATAGCTGTCATTTATAACTCTGCAGGTTTGTGAATTACAGTGCCCCTGAGCTCCTTTCTTCAACTTGCTTTCTTGTGACCTGGCCGCAACACCGCAGGCTGGCTTCAGGCCCTAATCTTGTTCCGGCACGGCACGCTGAGCCTTTGGTTATTTCCTCTTCATGGTGGGAAATGAGAGTTAAATTTGCCCGTCCAGACACCTCCAGTTAGCCTCTCATTGGTTCTCGCTATTCCTGTTCATCTTCCGCAGAAATTGCAAACTGGGCCAAACAGGAGGTTAAAGGCGCTGACTCTCCAAGTCGGGAGAGTGTTAGTAAAGCGTCTGGAATGTTGCACCCGAGTACCAGGGGAGGAAAACTGAGACATATTTCAACACGTCTCCCGTTCACATGGTTGATCATACTTGGGTTCCACATGCATGTTTTAGCTGAAGGAAGAATACCTTAAACCTGGAGAGTTAAGACCCGTGTAATGGGTACCATGCAATATGACTTCAAAGGGTCTTCATTTGCTCACCGAACCTCTCCAATCCTATCACTGCTGCATTTATGCCCCTGTACACATGCTTGATTCTCTTTTGGAGACATACCAATCCATAGGTTTTAAGATACTTACTAGTCAGGTACATTCTTAGGCGTTTAATATGCGGTGTTGAGTCCATTTCGTTGAGCAAGGAGTAGCTCTTGTCTATTCCATATTTGACTTAAGGAACTTTATCTGTGCTCATTTCAATCTCTGGTTTTATGCAGCACCCCAACTCACCTTTACCCTTAAGCAAGCATAAGTTGGTTTTCTAAATTTGAGACCCTGTTCTGTTCTGTAATTCAGTTCCTGTGTAGCCAAGTTTACATTCCATGTATTACTGATATCTTATGATGTTTCTTTTTCTGTGTGACTTATTTCAGTTAGAATCATCATACCTGAATCCACTCATTGTGATGCGAATGGCCTGATGACATAGATTTCATTGCTGAGTGATATTGCTTTGTAAGTAAATACCACAACTTCTTTATCCATTTTTCACTTTCTGCGATGTTGAACTTGTACTGTAAACGAGGTTCTTGTAAACAGAGGTGCCCCAAACTTTGGGGTGGCTGTGTGTTTTTCATTTTAATTTCCCTAAGCTATAGGACCATAAGTGGCAGTGACCTAGGCTCTGTTGCTTTGTTTTTTAGATGTTTCAGGAAACACCATACACTTCTCCCGAGTGGTTGTTGGCAATTTACATCCCGCCCATCAGCATAACAAGGCTCCCAGTTCTCCATGGCCTGTCCTGCCTTTCTGGATTTTACACTTTTTTCAGATGGCCCTTTTGACCGGGGGGAAGTGAGACTTCATTGTAGTGCAGATTTCCTTTGCAAGCTTGCTTGGTTGGCCAAAAAGGGCGTATGCGTTTTTTCCTGAATATATTCAGGAAAAAACGCATACGCCCTTTTTGGCCAAGTGCATCATTGTGGACGTTCTGCCTCTTTTCCTATGCTTTCAATGCAATTCCAGTCTACCTCCTGAAATCGGTTTCCTGCAATTCTGCCCCGCTTTCAAGTCCTCTTGGCAGCCTTACTTCAGTCTATTTTTGGACGATAGCTGTCATTTATAACTCTGCAGGTTTGTGAATTACAGTGCCCCTGAGCTCCTTTCTTCAACTCGCTTTCTTTTGAGCTGGCCGCAACACCGCAGGATGGCTTCAGGCCCTAATCTGGTTCCGGCCCGGCATGCTGAGCCTTTGGTTAATTCCTCTTCCTGGTGGGAAATGAGAGTTAAATTTGCCCGTCCAGACACCTCCAGCTAGTCTCTCATTGGTTCTCGCTATTCCTGTTCATCTTCCGCAGAAATTGCAAACTGGGCCAAACAGGAGGTTAAAGGCGCTGACTCTCCAAGTGGGGAGAGTGTTAGTAAAGCGTCTGGAATGTTGCACCCGAGTACCAGGAGAGGAAAACTGAGACATATTTGAACACGTCTCCCGTTCACATGGTTGATCATACTTGGGTTCCACATGCATGGTTTAGCTGAAGGAAGAATACCTTAAACCTGGAGAGTTGAGACCCGTGTAATGGGTACCATGCAATATGACTTCAAAGGGTCTTCATTTGCTCACCGAACCTCTCCAATCCTATCACTGCTGCGTTTATGCCCC
Organism: Stenella coeruleoalba; assembly: GCF_951394435.1. NCBI lineage: Eukaryota > Metazoa > Chordata > Mammalia > Artiodactyla > Delphinidae > Stenella > Stenella coeruleoalba. Next base: position 1,457,995 of record NW_027646377.1, read on the forward strand.
TGTACACATGCTTGATTCTCTTTTGGAGACATACCAATCCATAGGTTTTAAGATACTTACTAGTCAGGTACATTCTTAGGCGTTTAATATGCGGTGTTGAGTCCATTTCGTTGAGCAAGGAGTAGCTCTTGTCTATTCCATATTTGACTTAAGGAACTTTATCTGTGCTCATTTCAATCTCTGGTTTTATGCAGCACCCCAACTCACCTTTACCCTTAAGCAAGCATAAGTTGGTTTTCTAAATTTGAGACCCTGTTCTGTTCTGTAATTCAGTTCCTGTGTAGCCAAGTTTACATTCCGTGTATTACTGATATCTTATGATGTTTCTTTTTCTGTGTGACTTACTTCAGTTAGAATCATCATACCTGAATCCACTCATTGTGCTGCTAAGGGCCTGATGACACAGATTTCATTGCTGAGTGATATTGCTTTGTAAGTAAATACCACAACTTCTTTATCCATTTTTCACTTTCTGCGATGTTGAACTTGTACTGTAAACGAGGTTCTTGTAAACAGAGCCGTTCCAAACTTTGGGGTGGCTGTGTCTTTTTGATTTTAATTTCCCTAAGCTATAGGACCATAAGTGGAAGTGCCCTAGGCTCTGTTGCTTTGTTTTTTAGATGTTTCAGGAAACACCATACACTTCTCCTGAGTGGTTGTTGGCAATTTACATCCCGCCCATCAGCATAACAAGGCTCCCAGTTCTCCATGTCCTGTCCTGCCTTTCTGGATTTTACACTTTTTTCAGATGGCCCTTTTGACCGGGGGGAAGTGAGACTTCATTGTAGTGCAGATTTCCTTTGCAAGCTTGCTTGGTTGGCCAAAAAGGGCGTATGTGTTTTTTCCTGAATATATTCAGGAAAAAACGCATACGCCCTTTTTGGCCAAGTGCATCATTGTGGACGTTCTGCCTCTTTTCCTGTGCTTTCAATGCAATTCCAGTCTACCTCCTGAAATCGGTTTCCTGCAATTCTGCCCCGCTTTCAAGTCCTCTTGGCAGCCTTACTTCAGTCTATTTTTGGACGATAGCTGTCATTTATAACTCTGCAGGTTTGTGAATTACAGTGCCCCTGAGCTCCTTTCTTCAACTCGCTTTCTTTTGAGCTGGCCGCAACACCGCAGGATGGCTTCAGGCCCTAATCTGGTTCCGGCACGGCATGCTGAGCCTTTGGTTAATTCCTCTTCCTGGTGGGAAATGAGAGTTAAATTTGCCCGTCCAGACACCTCCAGCTAGTCTCTCATTGGTTCTCGCTATTCCTGTTCATCTTCCGCAGAAATTGCAAACTGGGCCAAACAGGAGGTTAAAGGCGCTGACTCTCCAAGTGGGGAGAGTGTTAGTAAAGCGTCTGGAATGTTGCACCCGAGTACCAGGAGAGGAAAACTGAGACATATTTGAACACGTCTCCCGTTCACATGGTTGATCATACTTGGGTTCCACATGCATGGTTTAGCTGAAGGAAGAATACCTTAAACCTGGAGAGTTGAGACCCGTGTAATGGGTACCATGCAATATGACTTCAAAGGGTCTTCATTTGCTCACCGAACCTCTCCAATCCTATCACTGCTGCGTTTATGCCCGTGTACACATGCTTGATTCTCTTTTGGAGACATAGCAATCCATAGGTTTTACGATACTTACTAGTCAGGTACATTCTTAGTCGTTTAATATGCGGTGTTGAGTCCATTTCGTTGAGCAAGGAGTAGCTCTTGTCTATTCCATATTTGACTTAAGGAACTTTATCTGTGCTCATTTCAATCTCTGGTTTTATGCAGCACCCCAACTCACCTTTACCCTTAAGCAAGCATAAGTTGGTTTTCTAAATTTGAGACCCTGTTCTGTTCTGTAATTCAGTTCCTGTGTAGCCAAGTTTACATTCCATGTATTACTGATATCTTATGATGTTTCTTTTTCTGTGTGACTTATTTCAGTTAGAATCATCATACCTGAATCCACTCATTGTGATGCGAAGGGCCTGATGACATAGATTTCATTGCTGAGTGATATTGCTTTGTAAGTAAATACCACAACTTCTTTATCCATTTTTCACTTTCTGCGATGTTGAACTTGTACTGTAAACGAGGTTCTTGTAAACAGAGGTGCCCCAAACTTTGGGGTGGCTGTGTGTTTTTCATTTTAATTTCCCTAAGCTATAGGACCATAAGTGGCAGTGACCTAGGCTCTGTTGCTTTGTTTTTTAGATGTTTCAGGAAACACCATACACTTCTCCCGAGTGGTTGTTGGCAATTTACATCCCGCCCATCAGCATAACAAGGCTCCCAGTTCTCCATGGCCTGTCCTGCCTTTCTGGATTTTACACTTTTTTCAGATGGCCCTTTTGACCGGGGGGAAGTGAGACTTCATTGTAGTGCAGATTTCCTTTGCAAGCTTGCTTGGTTGGCCAAAAAGGGCGTATGCGTTTTTTCCTGAATATATTCAGGAAAAAACGCATACGCCCTTTTTGGCCAAGTGCATCATTGTGGACGTTCTGCCTCTTTTCCTATGCTTTCAATGCAATTCCAGTCTACCTCCTGAAATCGGTTTCCTGCAATTCTGCCCCGCTTTCAAGTCCTCTTGGCAGCCTTACTTCAGTCTATTTTTGGACGATAGCTGTCATTTATAACTCTGCAGGTTTGTGAATTACAGTGCCCCTGAGCTCCTTTCTTCAACTCGCTTTCTTTTGAGCTGGCCGCAACACCGCAGGATGGCTTCAGGCCCTAATCTGGTTCCGGCCCGGCATGCTGAGCCTTTGGTTAATTCCTCTTCCTGGTGGGAAATGAGAGTTAAATTTGCCCGTCCAGACACCTCCAGCTAGTCTCTCATTGGTTCTCGCTATTCCTGTTCATCTTCCGCAGAAATTGCAAACTGGGCCAAACAGGAGGTTAAAGGCGCTGACTCTCCAAGTGGGGAGAGTGTTAGTAAAGCGTCTGGAATGTTGCACCCGAGTACCAGGAGAGGAAAACTGAGACATATTTGAACACGTCTCCCGTTCACATGGTTGATCATACTTGGGTTCCACATGCATGGTTTAGCTGAAGGAAGAATACCTTAAACCTGGAGAGTTGAGACCCGTGTAATGGGTACCATGCAATATGACTTCAAAGGGTCTTCATTTGCTCACCGAACCTCTCCAATCCTATCACTGCTGCGTTTATGCCCCTGTACACATGCTTGATTCTCTTTTGGAGACATACCAATCCATAGGTTTTAAGATACTTACTAGTCAGGTACATTCTTAGGCGTTTAATATGCGGTGTTGAGTCCATTTCGTTGAGCAAGGAGTAGCTCTTGTCTATTCCATATTTGACTTAAGGAACTTTATCTGTGCTCATTTCAATCTCTGGTTTTATGCAGCACCCCAACTCACCTTTACCCTTAAGCAAGCATAAGTTGGTTTTCTAAATTTGAGACCCTGTTCTGTTCTGTAATTCAGTTCCTGTGTAGCCAAGTTTACATTCCGTGTATTACTGATATCTTATGATGTTTCTTTTTCTGTGTGACTTACTTCAGTTAGAATCATCATACCTGAATCCACTCATTGTGCTGCTAAGGGCCTGATGACACAGATTTCATTGCTGAGTGATATTGCTTTGTAAGTAAATACCACAACTTCTTTATCCATTTTTCACTTTCTGCGATGTTGAACTTGTACTGTAAACGAGGTTCTTGTAAACAGAGCCGTTCCAAACTTTGGGGTGGCTGTGTCTTTTTGATTTTAATTTCCCTAAGCTATAGGACCATAAGTGGAAGTGCCCTAGGCTCTGTTGCTTTGTTTTTTAGATGTTTCAGGAAACACCATACACTTCTCCTGAGTGGTTGTTGGCAATTTACATCCCGCCCATCAGCATAACAAGGCTCCCAGTTCTCCATGTCCTGTCCTGCCTTTCTGGATTTTACACTTTTTTCAGATGGCCCTTTTGACCGGGGGGAAGTGAGACTTCATTGTAGTGCAGATTTCCTTTGCAAGCTTGCTTGGTTGGCCAAAAAGGGCGTATGCGTTTTTTCCTGAATATATTCAGGAAAAAACGCATACGCCCTTTTTGGCCAAGTGCATCATTGTGGACGTTCTGCCTCTTTTCCTATGCTTTCAATGCAATTCCAGTCTACCTCCTGAAATCGGTTTCCTGCAATTCTGCCCCGCTTTCAAGTCCTCTTGGCAGCCTTACTTCAGTCTATTTTTGGACGATAGCTGTCATTTATAACTCTGCAGGTTTGTGAATTACAGTGCCCCTGAGCTCCTTTCTTCAACTCGCTTTCTTTTGAGCTGGCCGCAACACCGCAGGATGGCTTCAGGCCCTAATCTGGTTCCGGCCCGGCATGCTGAGCCTTTGGTTAATTCCTCTTCCTGGTGGGAAATGAGAGTTAAATTTGCCCGTCCAGACACCTCCAGCTAGTCTCTCATTGGTTCTCGCTATTCCTGTTCATCTTCCGCAGAAATTGCAAACTGGGCCAAACAGGAGGTTAAAGGCGCTGACTCTCCAAGTGGGGAGAGTGTTAGTAAAGCGTCTGGAATGTTGCACCCGAGTACCAGGAGAGGAAAACTGAGACATATTTGAACACGTCTCCCGTTCACATGGTTGATCATACTTGGGTTCCACATGCATGGTTTAGCTGAAGGAAGAATACCTTAAACCTGGAGAGTTGAGACCCGTGTAATGGGTACCATGCAATATGACTTCAAAGGGTCTTCATTTGCTCACCGAACCTCTCCAATCCTATCACTGCTGCGTTTATGCCCGTGTACACATGCTTGATTCTCTTTTGGAGACATAGCAATCCATAGGTTTTACGATACTTACTAGTCAGGTACATTCTTAGGCGTTTAATATGCGGTGTTGAGTCCATTTCGTTGAGCAAGGAGTAGCTCTTGTCTATTCCATATTTGACTTAAGGAACTTTATCTGTGCTCATTTCAATCTCTGGTTTTATGCAGCACCCCAACTCACCTTTACCCTTAAGCAAGCATAAGTTGGTTTTCTAAATTTGAGACCCTGTTCTGTTCTGTAATTCAGTTCCTGTGTAGCCAAGTTTACATTCCATGTATTACTGATATCTTATGATGTTTCTTTTTCTGTGTGACTTACTTCAGTTAGAATCATCATACCTGAATCCACTCATTGTGCTGCTAAGGGCCTGATGACACAGATTTCATTGCTGAGTGATATTGCTTTGTAAGTAAATACCACAACTTCTTTATCCATTTTTCACTTTCTGCGATGTTGAACTTGTACTGTAAACGAGGTTCTTGTAAACAGAGCCGTTCCAAACTTTGGGGAGCTGTGTCTTTTTGATTTTAATTTCCCTAAGCTATAGGACCATAAGTGGAAGTGCCCTAGGTTCTGTTGCTTTGTTTTTTAGATGTTTCAGGAAACACCATACACTTCTCCCAAGTGTCTGTTGGCAATTTACATCCCGCCCTTCAGCATATCAAGGCTCCCAGTTCTCAATGACCTGTTGCCTTTCTGGATTTTACACTTTTTTCAGATGGCCCTTTTGACCGGGGGGAAGTGAGAGTTCATTGTAGTGCAGATTTCCTTTGCAAGCTTGCTTGGTTGGCCAAAAAAGGGCGTATGCGTTTTTTCCTGAATATATTCAGGAAAAAACGCATACGCCCTTTTTGGCCAAGTGCATCATTGTGGACGTTCTGCCTCTTTTCCTATGCTTTCAATGCAATTCCAGTCTACCTCCTGAAATCGGTTTCCTGCAATTCTGCCCCGCTTTCAAGTCCTCTTGGCAGCCTTACTTCAGTCTATTTTTGGACGATAGCTGTCATTTATAACTCTGCAGGTTTGTGAATTACAGTGCCCCTGAGCTCCTTTCTTCAACTCGCTTTCTTGTGACCTGGCCGCAACACCGCAGGATGGCTTCAGGCCCTAATCTGGTTCCGGCCCGGCATGCTGAGCCTTTGGTTAATTCCTCTTCCTGGTGGGAAATGAGAGTTAAATTTGCCCGTCCAGACACCTCCAGCTAGCCTCTCATTGGTTCTCGCTATTCCTGTTCATCTTCCGCAGAAATTGCAAACTGGGCCAAACAGGAGGTTAAAGGGACTGACTCTCCAAGTGGGGAGAGTGTTAGTAAAGCGTCTGGAATGTTGCACCCGAGTACCAGGGGAGGAAAACTGAGACATATTTGAACACGTCTCCCGATCACATGGTTGATCATACTCTAGGTTCCACATGCATGTTTTAGCTGAAGGAAGAATACCTTAAACCTGGGTAGTTGAAACCCGTGGAATGGGTACCATGCAATATGACTTCAAAGGGTCTTCATTTGCTCACCGAGCCTCTCCAATCCTATCACTGCTGCGTTTATGCCCCTGTACACATGCTTGATTCTCTTTCGGAGACATAGCAATCCATAGGTTTTAAGATACTTACTAGTCAGGTACATTCTTAGGCGTTTAATATGGGGTGTTGAATCCATTTCGTTGAGCAAGGAGTAGCTCTTGTCTATTCCATATTTGGCTTAAGGAACTTTATCTGTGCTCATTTCAATCTCTGGTTTTATGCAGCACCCCAACTCACCTTTACCCTTAAGCAAGAATACGTTGGTTTTCTAAATTTGAGACCCTGTTCTGTTCTGTAATTCAGTTCCTGTGTAGCCAAGTTTACATTCCGTGTATTACTGATATCTTATGATGTTTCTTTTTCTGTGTGACTTATTTCAGTTAGAATCATCATACCTGAATCCACTCATTGTGCTGCTAAGGGCCTGATGACACAGATTTCATTGCTGAGTGATATTGCTTTGTAAGTAAATACCACAACTTCTTTATCCATTTTTCACTTTCTGCGATGTTGAACTTGTACTGTAAACGAGGTTCTTGTAAACAGAGCCGTTCCAAACTTTGGGGTGGCTGTGTCTTTTTGATTTTAATTTCCCTAAGCTATAGGACCATAAGTGGAAGTGCCCTAGGTTCTGTTGCTTTGTTTTTTAGATGTTTCAGGAGACACCATACACTTCTCCCGAGTGGTTGTTGGCAATTTACATCCCACCCATCAGCATAACAAGGCTCCCAGTTCTCCATGGCCTGTCCTGCCTTTCTGGATTTTACACTTTTTTCAGATGGCCCTTTTGACCGGGGGGAAGTGAGACTTCATTGTAGTGCAGATTTCCTTTGCAAGCTTGCTTGGTTGGCCAAAAAGGGCGTATGCGTTTTTTCCTGAATATATTCAGGAAAAAACGCATACGCCCTTTTTGGCCAAGTGCATCATTGTGGACGTTCTGCCTCTTTTCCTATGCTTTCAATGCAATTCCAGTCTACCTCCTGAAATTGGTTTCCTGCAATTCTGCCCCGCTTTCAAGTCCTCTTGGCAGCCTTACTTCAGTCTATTTTTGGACGATAGCTGTCATTTATAACTCTGCAGGTTTGTGAATTACAGTGCCCCTGAGCTCCTTTCTTCAACTTGCTTTCTTGTGACCTGGCCGCAACACCGCAGGCTGGCTTCAGGCCCTAATCTGGTTCCGGCACGGCACGCTGAGCCTTTGGTTATTTCCTCTTCATGGTGGGAAATGAGAGTTAAATTTGCCCGTCCAGACACCTCCAGTTAGCCTCTCATTGGTTCTCGCTATTCCTGTTCATCTTCCGCAGAAATTGCAAACTGGGCCAAACAGGAGGTTAAAGGCGCTGACTCTCCAAGTGGGGAGAGTGTTAGTAAAGCGTCTGGAATGTTGCACCCGAGTACCAGGGGAGGAAAACTGAGACATATTTGAACACGTCTCCCGTTCACATGGTTGATCATACTTGGGTTCCACATGCATGTTTTAGCTGAAGGAAGAATACCTTAAACATGGAGAGTTGAGACCCGTGGAATGGGTACCATGCAATATGACTTCAAAGGGTCTTCATTTGCTCACCGAACCTCTCCAATCCTATCACTGCTGCGTTTATTCCCCTGTACACACGTTTGATTCTCTTTTGGAGACATAGCAATCCATAGGTTTTAAGATACTTACTAGTCAGGTACATTCTTAGGGGTTTAATATGGGGTTTTGAGTCCATTTCGTTGAGCAAGGAGTAGCTCTTGTCTATTCCATATTTGGCTTAAGGAACTTTATCTGTGCTCATTTCAATCTCTGGTTTTATGCAGCACCCCAACTCACCTTTACCCTTAAGCAAGCATAAGTTGGTTTTCTAAGTTTGAGACCCTGTTCTGTTTTGGAATGCAGTTCCTGTGTAGCCAAGTTTACATTCCGTGTATTAGTGATATCTTATGATGTTTCTTTTTCTGTGTGACTTATTTCAGTTAGAATCATCGTACCTGAATCCACTCATTATGCTGCTACGGGCCTGATGACATAGATTTCATTGCTGAGTGATACTGCATTGTACGTTAGTACCACAAGTTCTTTATCCATTTTTCACTTTCTGTGATGTTAAACTTGTACTGTAAACGAGGTTCTTGTAAACAGAGGCGTCCCAAACTTTGGGGTGGCTGTGTCTTTTTGATTTTAATTTCCCTAAGCTATAGGACCATAAGTGGAAGTGCCCTAGGTTCTGTTGCTTTGTTTTTTAGATGTTTCAGGAAACACCATACACTTCTCCCGAGTGGTTGTTGGCAATTTACATCCCGCCCATCAGCATAACAAGGCTCCCAGTTCTCCATGGCCTGTCCTGCCTTTCTGGATTTTACACTTTTTTCAGATGGCCCTTTTGACCAGGGGGAAGTGAGACTTCATTGTAGTGCAGATTTCCTTTGCAAGCTTGCTTGGTTGGCCAAAAAGGGCGTATGCGTTTTTTCCTGAATATATTCAGGAAAAAACGCATACGCCCTTTTTGGCCAAGTGCATCATTGTGGACGTTCTGCCTCTTTTCCTATGCTTTCAATGCAATTCCAGTCTACCTCCTAAAATCGGTTTCCTGCAATTCTGCTCTGCTTTCAAGTCCTCTTGGTGGCCTTACTTCAGTCTATTCTTGGACGATAGCTGTCATTTATAACTCTGCAGGTTTGTGAATTACAGTGCCCCTGAGCTCCTTTCTTCAACTCGCTTTCTTGTGACCTGGCCGCAACACCGTAGGATGGCTTCAGGCCCTAATCTGGTTCCGGCCCGGCATGCTGAGCCTTTGGTTAATTCCTCTTCCTGGTGGGAAATGAGAGTTAAATTTGCCCGTCCAGACACCTCCAGCTAGCCTCTCATTGGTTCTCGCTATTCCTGTTCATCTTCCGCAGAAATTGCAAACTGCGCCAAACAGGAGGTTAAAGGGACTGACTCTCCAAGTGGGGAGAGTGTTAGTAAAGCGTCTGGAATGTTGCACCCGAGTACCAGGGGAGGAAAACTGAGACATATTTGAACACGTCTCCCGATCACATGGTTGATCATACTCTAGGTTCCACATGCATGTTTTAGCTGAAGGAAGAATACCTTAAACCTGGGTAGTTGAAACCCGTGGAATGGGTACCATGCAATATGACTTCAAAGGGTCTTCATTTGCTCACCGAACCTCTCCAATCCTATCACTGCTGCGTTTATGCCCCTGTACACATGCTTGATTCTCTTTCGGAGACATAGCAATCCATAGGTTTTAAGATACTTACTAGTCAGGTACATTCTTAGGCGTTTAATATGGGGTGTTGAGTCCATTTCGTTGAGCAAGGAGTAGCTCTTGTCTATTCCATATTTGGCTTAAGGAACTTTATCTGTGCTCATTTCAATCTCTGGTTTTATGCAGCACCCCAACTCACCTTTACCCTTAAGCAAGCATAAGTTGGTTTTCTAAATTTGAGACCCTGTTCTGTTCTGTAATTCAGTTCCTGTGTAGCCAAGTTTACATTCCGTGTATTACTGATATCTTATGATGTTTCTTTTTCTGTGTGACTTATTTCAGTTAGAATCATCATACCTGAATCCACTCATTGTGCTGCTAAGGGCCTGATGACACAGATTTCATTGCTGAGTGATATTGCTTTGTAAGTAAATACCACAACTTCTTTATCCATTTTTCACTTTCTGCGATGTTGAACTTGTACTGTAAACGAGGTTCTTGTAAACAGAGGCGTCCCAAACTTTGGGGTGGCTGTGTCTTTTTGATTTTAATTTCCCTAAGCTATAGGACCATAAGTGGAAGTGCCCTAGGTTCTGTTGCTTTGTTTTTTAGATGTTTCAGGAAACACCATACACTTCTCCCGAGTGGTTGTTGGCAATTTACATCCCGCCCATCAGCATAACAAGGCTCCCAGTTCTCCATGGCCTGTCCTGCCTTTCTGGATTTTACACTTTTTTCAGATGGCCCTTTTGACCGGGGGGAAGTGAGACTTCATTGTAGTGCAGATTTCCTTTGCAAGCTTGCTTGGTTGGCCAAAAAGGGCGTATGCGTTTTTTCCTGAATATATTCAGGAAAAAACGCATACGCCCTTTTTGGCCAAGTGCATCATTGTGGACGTTCTGCCTCTTTTCCTATGCTTTCAATGCAATTCCAGTCTACCTCCTGAAATCGGTTTCCTGCAATTCTGCCCCGCTTTCAAGTCCTCTTGGCAGCCTTACTTCAGTCTATTTTTGGACGATAGCTGTCATTTATAACTCTGCAGGTTTGTGAATTACAGTGCCCCTGAGCTCCTTTCTTCAACTCGCTTTCTTGTGACCTGGCCGCAACACCGCAGGATGGCTTCAGGCCCTAATCTGGTTCCGGCCCGGCATGCTGAGCCTTTGGTTAATTCCTCTTCCTGGTGGGAAATGAGAGTTAAATTTGCCCGTCCAGACACCTCCAGCTAGCCTCTCATTGGTTCTCGCTATTCCTGTTCATCTTCCGCAGAAATTGCAAACTGGGCCAAACAGGAGGTTAAAGGGACTGACTCTCCAAGTGGGGAGAGTGTTAGTAAAGCGTCTGGAATGTTGCACCCGAGTACCAGGGGAGGAAAACTGAGACATATTTGAACACGTCTCCCGATCACATGGTTGATCATACTCTAGGTTCCACATGCATGTTTTAGCTGAAGGAAGAATACCTTAAACCTGGGTAGTTGAAACCCGTGGAATGGGTAACATGCAATATGACTTCAAAGGGTCTTCATTTGCTCACCGAACCTCTCCAATCCTATCACTGCTGCGTTTATGCCCCTGTACACATGCTTGATTCTCTTTTGGAGACATAGCAATCCATAGGTTTTAAGATACTTACTAGTCAGGTACATTCTTAGGCGTTTAATATGCGGTGTTGAGTCCATTTCGTTGAGCAAGGAGTAGCTCTTGTCTATTCCATATTTGACTTAAGGAACTTTATCTGTGCTCATTTCAATCTCTGGTTTTATGCAGCACCCCAACTCACATTTCCCCTTAAGCAAGCATAAGTTGGTTTTCTAAATTTGAGACCCTGTTCTGTTTTGGAATGCAGTTCCTGTGTAGCCAAGTTTACATTCCGTGTATTAGTGATATCTTATGATGTTTCTTTTTCTGTGTGACTTATTTCAGTTAGAATCATCGTACCTGAATCCACTCATTATGCTGCTACGGGCCTGATGACATAGATTTCATTGCTGAGTGATACTGCATCGTACGTAAGTACCACAAGTTCTTTATCCATTTTTCACTTTCTGTGATATTGAACTTGTACGGTAAACGAGGTTCTTGTAAACGGAGGCGTCCCAAACTTTGGGGTGGCTGTGTCTTTTTGATTTTAATTTCCCTAAGCTATAGGACCATAAGTGGAAGTGCCCTAGGCTCTGTTGCTTTGTTTTTTAGATGTTTCAGGAAACACCATACACTTCTCCCGAGTGGTTGTTGGCAATTTACATCCCGTCCGTCAGCATAACAAGGCTCCCAGTTCTCCATGGCCTGTCCTGCCTTTCTGGATTTTACACTTTTTTCAGATGGCCCTTTTGACCGGGGGGAAGTGAGACTTCATTGTAGTGCAGATTTCCTTTGCAAGCTTGCTTGGTTGGCCAAAAAGGGCGTATGCGTTTTTTCCTGAATATATTCAGGAAAAAACGCATACGCCCTTTTTGGCCAAGTGCATCATTGTGGACGTTCTGCCTCTTTTCCTATGCTTTCAATGCAATTCCAGTCTACCTCCTGAAATCGGTTTCCTGCAATTCTGCCCCGCTTTCAAGTCCTCTTGGCAGCCTTACTTCAGTCTATTTTTGGACGATAGCTGTCATTTATAACTCTGCAGGTTTGTGAATTACAGTGCCCCTGAGCTCCTTTCTTCAACTCGCTTTCTTGTGACCTGGCCGCAACACCGCAGGATGGCTTCAGGCCCTAATCTGGTTCCGGCCCGGCATGCTGAGCCTTTGGTTAATTCCTCTTCCTGGTGGGAAATGAGAGTTAAATTTGCCCGTCCAGACACCTCCAGCTAGCCTCTCATTGGTTCTCGCTATTCCTGTTCATCTTCCGCAGAAATTGCAAACTGGGCCAAACAGGAGGTTAAAGGGACTGACTCTCCAAGTGGGGAGAGTGTTAGTAAAGCGTCTGGAATGTTGCACCCGAGTACCAGGGTACGAAAACTGAGACATATTTGAACACGTCTCCCGATCACATGGTTGATCATACTCTAGGTTCCACATGCATGTTTTAGCTGAAGGAAGAATACCTTAAACCTGGGTAGTTGAAACCCGTGGAATGGGTACCATGCAATATGATTTCAAAGGGTCTTCATTTGCTCACCGAACCTCTCCAATCCTATCACTGCTGCGTTTATGCCCCTGTACACATGTTTGATTCTCTTTCAGAGACATAGCAATCCATAGGTTTTAAGATACTTACTAGTCAGGTACATTCTTAGGTGTTTAATATGCGGTGTTGAGTCCATTTCGTTGAGCAAGGAGTAGCTCTTGTCTATTCCATATTTGACTTAAGGAACTTTATCTGTGCTCATTTCAATCTCTGGTTTTATGCAGCACCCCAACTCACCTTTACCCTTAAGCAAGCATAAGTTGGTTTTCTAAATTTGAGACCCTGTTCTGTTCTGTAATTCAGTTCCTGTGTAGCCATGTTTACATTCCGTGTATTAGTGATATCTTATGATGTTTCTTTTTCTGTGTGACTTACTTCAGTTAGAATCATCATACCTGAATCCACTCATTGTGATGCTAAGGGCCTGATGACACAGATTTCATTGCTGAGTGATATTGCTTTGTAAGTAAATACCACAACTTCTTTATCCATTTTTCACTTTCTGCGATGTTGAACTTGTACTGTAAACGAGGTTCTTGTAAACAGAGCCGTTCCAAACTTTGGGGTGGCTGTGTCTTTTTCATTTTAATTTCCCTAAGCTATAGGACCATAAGTGGAAGTGCCCTAGGTTCTGTTGCTTTGTTTTTTAGATGTTTCAGGAAACACCATACACTTCTCCCGAGTGGTTGTTGGCAATTTACATCCCACCCATCAGCATAACAAGGCTCCCAGTTCTCCATGGCCTGTGCTGCCTTTCTGGATTTTACACTTTTTTCAGATGGCCCTTTTGACCGGGGGGAAGTGAGACTTCATTGTAGTGCAGATTTCCTTTGCAAGCTTGCTTGGTTGGCCAAAAAGGGCGTATGCGTTTTTTCTTGAATATATTCAGGAAAAAACTCATACGCCCTTTTCGGCCAAGTGCATCATTGTGGACGTTCTGCCTCTTTTCCTATGCTTTCAATGCAATTCCAGTCTACCTCCTAAAATTGGTTTCCTGCAATTCTGCCCCGCGTTCAAGTCCTCTTGGCAACCTTACTTCAGTCTATTTTTGGACGATAGCTGTCATTTATAACTCTGCAGGTTTGTGAATTACAGTGCCCCTGAGCTCCTTTCTTCAACTCGCTTTCTTTTGAGCTGGCCGCAACACCGCAGGATGGCTTCAGGCCCTAATCTGGTTCCGGTACGGCACGCTGAGCCTTTGGTTATTTCCTCTTCCTGGTGGGAAATGAGAGTTAAATTTGCCCGTCCAGACACCTCCAGCTAGCCTCTCATTGGTTCTCGCTATTCCTGTTCATCTTCCGCAGAAATTGCAAACTGGGCCAAACAGGAGGTTAAAGGCGGTGACTCTCCAAGTGGGGAGAGTGTTAGTAAAGCGTCTGGAATGTTGCACCCGAGTACCAGGGGAGGAAAACTGAGACATATTTGAACACGTCTCCCGTTCACATGGTTGATCATACTTGGGTTCCACATGCATGTTTTAGCTGAAGGAAGAATACCTTAAACCTGGAGAGTTGAGACCCGTGTAATGGGTACCATGCAATATGATTTCAAAGGGTCTTCATTTGCTCACCGAACCTCTCCAATCCTATCACTGCTGCGTTTATGCCCCGGCACACATGCTTGATTCTCTTTCGGAGACATAGCAATCCATAGGTTTTAAGATACTTACTAGTCAGGTACATTCTTAGGCGTTTAATATGCGGTGTTGAGTCCATTTCGTTGAGCAAGGAGTAGCTCTTGTCTATTCCATATTTGACTTAAGGAACTTTATCTGTGCTCATTTCAATCTCTGGTTTTATGCAGCACCCCAACTCACCTTTACCCTTAAGCAAGCATAAGTTGGTTTTCTAAATTTGAGACCCTGTTCTGTTCTGTAATTCAGTTCCTATGTAGCCAAGTTTACATTCCGTGTATTACTGATATCTTATGATGTTTCTTTTTCTGTGTGACTTACTTCAGTTAGAATCATCATACCTGAATCCACTCATTGTGATGCTAAGGGCCTGATGACGTAGATTTCATTGCTGAGTGATATTGCTTTGTAAGTAAATACCACAACTTCTTTATCCATTTTTCACTTTCTGCGATGTTGAACTTGTACTGTAAACGAGGTTCTTGTAAACAGAGGCGTCCCAAACTTTGGGGTGGCTGTGTCTTTTTGATTTTAATTTCCCTAAGCTATAGGACCATAAGTGGCAGTGCCCTAGGCTCTGTTGCTTTGTTTTTTAGATGTTTCAGGAAACACCATACACTTCTCCCGAGTGTCTGTTGGCAATTTACATCCCGCCCATCAGCATAACAAGGCTCCCAGTTCTCCATGGCCTGTCCTGCCTTTCTGGATTTTACACTTTTTTCAGATGGCCCTTTTGACCGGGGGGAAGTGAGACTTCATTGTAGTGCAGATTTCCTTTGCAAGCTTGCTTGGTTGGCCAAAAAGGGCGTATGCGTTTTTTCCTGAATATATTCAGGAAAAAACGCATACGCCCTTTTTGGCCAAGTGCATCATTGTGGACGTTCTGCCTCTTTTCCTATGCTTTCAATGCAATTCCAGTCTACCTCCTGAAATCGGTTTCCTGCAATTCTGCCCCACTTTCAAGTCCTCTTGGCAGCCTTACTTCAGTCTATTTTTGGACGATAGCTGTCATTTATAACTCTGCAGGTTTGTGAATTACAGTGCCCCTGAGCTCCTTTCTTCAACTCGCTTTCTTGTGACCTGGCCGCAACACCGCAGGATGGCTTCAGGCCCTAATCTGGTTCCGGCCCGGCATGCGGAGCCTTTGGTTAATTCCTCTTCCTGGTGGGAAATGAGAGTTAAATTTGCCCGTCCAGACACCTCCAGCTAGCCTCTCATTGGTTCTCGCTATTCCTGTTCATCTTCCGCAGAAATTGCAAACTGGGCCAAACTGGAGGTTAAAGGGACTGACTCTCCAAGTGGGGAGAGTGTTAGTAAAGCATCTGGAATGTTGCACCCGAGTACCAGGCGAGGAAAACTGAGACATATTTGAACACGTCTCCCGATCACATGGTTGATCATACTCTAGGTTCCACATGCATGTTTTAGCTGAAGGAAGAATACCTTAAACCTGGGTAGTTGAAACCCGTGGAATGGGTACCATGCAATATGACTTCAAAGGGTCTTCATTTGCTCACCGAACCTCTCCAATCCTATCACTGCTGCGTTTATGCCCCTGTACACATGCTTGATTCTCTTTCGGAGACATAGCAATCCATAGGTTTTAAGATACTTACTAGTCAGGTACATTCTTAGGCGTTTAATATGCGGTGTTGAGTCCATTTCGTTGAGCAAGGAGTAGCTCTTGTCTATTCCATATTTGGCTTAAGGAACTTTATCTGTGCTCATTTCAATCTCTGGTTTTATGCAGCACCCCAACTCACCTTTACCCTTAAGCAAGCATAAGTTGGTTTTCTAAATTTGAGACCCTGTTCTGTTCTGTAATTCAGTTCCTGTGTAGCCAAGTTTACATTCCGTGTATTACTGATATCTTATGATGTTTCTTTTTCTGTGTGACTTACTTCAGTTAGAATCATCATACCTGAATCCACTCATTGTGCTGCTAAGGGCCTGATGACACAGATTTCATTGCTGAGTGATATTGCTTTGTAAGTAAATACCACAACTTCTTTATCCATTTTTCACTTTCTGCGATGTTGAACTTGTACTGTAAACGAGGTTCTTGTAAACAGAGCCGTTCCAAACTTTGGGGTGGCTGTGTCTTTTTGATTTTAATTTCCCTAAGCTATAGGACCATAAGTGGAAGTGCCCTAGGTTCTGTTGCTTTGTTTTTTAGATGTTTCAGGAAACACCATACATTTCTCCCGAGTGGTTGTTGGCAATTTACATCCCGCCCATCAGCATAACAAGGCTCCCAGTTCTCCATGGCCTGTCCTGCCTTTCTGGATTTTACACTTTTTTCAGATGGCCCTTTTGACCGGGGGGAAGTGAGACTTCATTGTAGTGCAGATTTCCTTTGCAAGCTTGCTTGGTTGGCCAAAAAGGGCGTATGCGTTTTTTCCTGAATATATTCAGGAAAAAACGCATACGCCCTTTTTGGCCAAGTGCATCATTGTGGACGTTCTGCCTCTTTTCCTATGCTTTCAATGCAATTCCAGTCTACCTCCTGAAATCGGTTTCCTGCAATTCTGCCCCGCTTTCAAGTCCTCTTGGCAGCCTTACTTCAGTCTATTTTTGGACGATAGCTGTCATTTATAACTCTGCAGGTTTGTGAATTACAGTGCCCCTGAGCTCCTTTCTTCAACTTGCTTTCTTGTGACCTGGCCGCAACACCGCAGGATGGCTTCAGGCCCTAATCTGGTCCCGGCACGGCACGCTGAGCCTTTGGTTATTTCCTCTTCCTGGTGGGAAATGAGAGTTAAATTTGCCCGTCCAGACACCTCCAGCGAGCCTCTCATTGGTTCTCGCTATTCCTGTTCATCTTCCGCAGAAATTGCAAACTGGGCCAAACAGGAGGTTAAAGGGACTGACTCTCCAAGTGGGGAGAGTGTTAGTAAAGCGTCTGGAATGTTGCACCCGAATACCAGGGGAGGAAAACTGAGACATATTTGAACACGTCTCCCGATCACATGGTTGATCATACTCTGGGTTCCACATGCATGTTTTAGCTGAAGGAAGAATACCTAAAACCTGGGTAGTTGAAACCCGTGGAATGGGTACCATGCAATATGACTTCAAAGGGTCTTCATTTGCTCACCGAACCTCTCCAGTCCTATCACTGCTGCGTTTATGCCCCTGTACACATGCTTGATTCTCTTTCGGAGACATAGCAATCCATAGGTTTTAAGATACTTACTAGTCAGGTACATTCTTAGGCATTTAATATGCGGTGTTGAGTCCATTTCGTTGAGCAAGGAGTAGCTCTTGTCTATTCCATATTTGGCTTAAGGAACTTTATCTGTGCTCATTTCAATCTCTGGTTTTATGCAGCACCCCAACTCACCTTTACCCTTAAGCAAGCATAAGTTGGTTTTCTAAATTTGAGACCCTGTTCTGTTCTGTAATTCAGTTCCTGTGTAGCCAAGTTTACATTCCGTGTATTACTGATATCTTATGATGTTTCTTTTTCTGTGTGACTTATTTCAGTTAGAATCATCATACCTGAATCCACTCATTGTGCTGCTAAGGGCCTGATGACACAGATTTCATTGCTGAGTGATATTGCTTTGTAAGTAAATACCACAACTTCTTTATCCATTTTTCACTTTCTGCGATGTTGAACTTGTACTGTAAACGAGGTTCTTGTAAACAGAGCCGTTCCAAACTTTGGGGTGGCTGTGTCTTTTTGATTTTAATTTCCCTAAGCTATAGGACCATAAGTGGAAGTGCCCTAGGTTCTGTTGCTTTGTTTTTTAGATGTTTCAGGAAACACCATACACTTCTCCCGAGTGGTTGTTGGCAATTTACATCCCGCCCATCAACATAACAAGGCTCCCAGTTCTCCATGGCCTGTCCTGCCTTTCTGGATTTTACACTTTTTTCAGATGGCCCTTTTGACCGGGGGGAAGTGAGACTTCATTGTAGTGCAGATTTCCTTTGCAAGCTTGCTTGGTTGGCCAAAAAGGGCGTATGCGTTTTTTCTTGAATATATTCAGGAAAAAACTCATACGCCCTTTTCGGCCAAGTGCATCATTGTGGACGTTCTGCCTCTTTTCCTATGCTTTCAATGCAATTCCAGTCTACCTCCTAAAATTGGTTTCCTGCAATTCTGCCCCGCGTTCAAGTCCTCTTGGCAACCTTACTTCAGTCTATTTTTGGACGATAGCTGTCATTTATAACTCTGCAGGTTTGTGAATTACAGTGCCCCTGAGCTCCTTTCTTCAACTCGCTTTCTTTTGAGCTGGCCGCAACACCGCAGGATGGCTTCAGGCCCTAATCTGGTTCCGGTACGGCACGCTGAGCCTTTGGTTATTTCCTCTTCCTGGTGGGAAATGAGAGTTAAATTTGCCCGTCCAGACACCTCCAGCTAGCCTCTCATTGGTTCTCGCTATTCCTGTTCATCTTCCGCAGAAATTGCAAACTGGGCCAAACAGGAGGTTAAAGGCGGTGACTCTCCAAGTGGGGAGAGTGTTAGTAAAGCGTCTGGAATGTTGCACCCGAGTACCAGGGGAGGAAAACTGAGACATATTTGAACACGTCTCCCGTTCACATGGTTGATCATACTTGGGTTCCACATGCATGTTTTAGCTGAAGGAAGAATACCTTAAACCTGGAGAGTTGAGACCCGTGTAATGGGTACCATGCAATATGATTTCAAAGGGTCTTCATTTGCTCACCGAACCTCTCCAAACCTATCACTGCTGCGTTTATGCCCCGGCACACATGCTTGATTCTCTTTCGGAGACATAGCAATCCATAGGTTTTAAGATACTTACTAGTCAGGTACATTCTTAGGCGTTTAATATGCGGTGTTGAGTCCATTTCGTTGAGCAAGGAGTAGCTCTTGTCTATTCCATATTTGACTTAAGGAACTTTATCTGTGCTCATTTCAATCTCTGGTTTTATGCAGCGCCCCAACTCACCTTTACCCTTAAGCAAGCATAAGTTGGTTTTCTAAATTTGAGACCCTGTTCTGTTCTGTAATTCAGTTCCTATGTAGCCAAGTTTACATTCCGTGTATTACTGATATCTTATGATGTTTCTTTTTCTGTGTGACTTACTTCAGTTAGAATCATCATACCTGAATCCACTCATTGTGATGCTAAGGGCCTGATGACGTAGATTTCATTGCTGAGTGATATTGCTTTGTAAGTAAATACCACAACTTCTTTATCCATTTTTCACTTTCTGCGATGTTGAACTTGTACTGTAAACGAGGTTCTTGTAAACAGAGGCGTCCCAAACTTTGGGGTGGCTGTGTCTTTTTGATTTTAATTTCCCTAAGCTATAGGACCATAAGTGGCAGTGCCCTAGGCTCTGTTGCTTTGTTTTTTAGATGTTTCAGGAAACACCATACACTTCTCCCGAGTGTCTGTTGGCAATTTACATCCCGCCCATCAGCATAACAAGGCTCCCAGTTCTCCATGGCCTGTCCTGCCTTTCTGGATTTTACACTTTTTTCAGATGGCCCTTTTGACCGGGGGGAAGTGAGACTTCATTGTAGTGCAGATTTCCTTTGCAAGCTTGCTTGGTTGGCCAAAAAGGGCGTATGCGTTTTTTCCTGAATATATTCAGGAAAAAACGCATACGCCCTTTTTGGCCAAGTGCATCATTGTGGACGTTCTGCCTCTTTTCCTATGCTTTCAATGCAATTCCAGTCTACCTCCTGAAATCGGTTTCCTGCAATTCTGCCCCACTTTCAAGTCCTCTTGGCAGCCTTACTTCAGTCTATTTTTGGACGATAGCTGTCATTTATAACTCTGCAGGTTTGTGAATTACAGTGCCCCTGAGCTCCTTTCTTCAACTCGCTTTCTTGTGACCTGGCCGCAACACCGCAGGATGGCTTCAGGCCCTAATCTGGTTCCGGCCCGGCATGCGGAGCCTTTGGTTAATTCCTCTTCCTGGTGGGAAATGAGAGTTAAATTTGCCCGTCCAGACACCTCCAGCTAGCCTCTCATTGGTTCTCGCTATTCCTGTTCATCTTCCGCAGAAATTGCAAACTGGGCCAAACTGGAGGTTAAAGGGACTGACTCTCCAAGTGGGGAGAGTGTTAGTAAAGCATCTGGAATGTTGCACCCGAGTACCAGGCGAGGAAAACTGAGACATATTTGAACACGTCTCCCGATCACATGGTTGATCATACTCTAGGTTCCACATGCATGTTTTAGCTGAAGGAAGAATACCTTAAACCTGGGTAGTTGAAACCCGTGGAATGGGTACCATGCAATATGACTTCAAAGGGTCTTCATTTGCTCACCGAACCTCTCCAATCCTATCACTGCTGCGTTTATGCCCCTGTACACATGCTTGATTCTCTTTCGGAGACATAGCAATCCATAGGTTTTAAGATACTTACTAGTCAGGTACATTCTTAGGCGTTTAATATGCGGTGTTGAGTCCATTTCGTTGAGCAAGGAGTAGCTCTTGTCTATTCCATATTTGGCTTAAGGAACTTTATCTGTGCTCATTTCAATCTCTGGTTTTATGCAGCACCCCAACTCACCTTTACCCTTAAGCAAGCATAAGTTGGTTTTCTAAATTTGAGACCCTGTTCTGTTCTGTAATTCAGTTCCTGTGTAGCCAAGTTTACATTCCGTGTATTACTGATATCTTATGATGTTTCTTTTTCTGTGTGACTTACTTCAGTTAGAATCATCATACCTGAATCCACTCATTGTGCTGCTAAGGGCCTGATGACACAGATTTCATTGCTGAGTGATATTGCTTTGTAAGTAAATACCACAACTTCTTTATCCATTTTTCACTTTCTGCGATGTTGAACTTGTACTGTAAACGAGGTTCTTGTAAACAGAGCCGTTCCAAACTTTGGGGTGGCTGTGTCTTTTTGATTTTAATTTCCCTAAGCTATAGGACCATAAGTGGAAGTGCCCTAGGTTCTGTTGCTTTGTTTTTTAGATGTTTCAGGAAACACCATACATTTCTCCCGAGTGGTTGTTGGCAATTTACATCCCGCCCATCAGCATAACAAGGCTCCCAGTTCTCCATGGCCTGTCCTGCCTTTCTGGATTTTACACTTTTTTCAGATGGCCCTTTTGACCGGGGGGAAGTGAGACTTCATTGTAGTGCAGATTTCCTTTGCAAGCTTGCTTGGTTGGCCAAAAAGGGCGTATGCGTTTTTTCCTGAATATATTCAGGAAAAAACGCATACGCCCTTTTTGGCCAAGTGCATCATTGTGGACGTTCTGCCTCTTTTCCTATGCTTTCAATGCAATTCCAGTCTACCTCCTGAAATCGGTTTCCTGCAATTCTGCCCCGCTTTCAAGTCCTCTTGGCAGCCTTACTTCAGTCTATTTTTGGACGATAGCTGTCATTTATAACTCTGCAGGTTTGTGAATTACAGTGCCCCTGAGCTCCTTTCTTCAACTTGCTTTCTTGTGACCTGGCCGCAACACCGCAGGATGGCTTCAGGCCCTAATCTGGTCCCGGCACGGCACGCTGAGCCTTTGGTTATTTCCTCTTCCTGGTGGGAAATGAGAGTTAAATTTGCCCGTCCAGACACCTCCAGCTAGCCTCTCATTGGTTCTCGCTATTCCTGTTCATCTTCCGCAGAAATTGCAAACTGGGCCAAACAGGAGGTTAAAGGGACTGACTCTCCAAGTGGGGAGAGTGTTAGTAAAGCGTCTGGAATGTTGCACCCGAATACCAGGGGAGGAAAACTGAGACATATTTGAACACGTCTCCCGATCACATGGTTGATCATACTCTGGGTTCCACATGCATGTTTTAGCTGAAGGAAGAATACCTAAAACCTGGGTAGTTGAAACCCGTGGAATGGGTACCATGCAATATGACTTCAAAGGGTCTTCATTTGCTCACCGAACCTCTCCAGTCCTATCACTGCTGCGTTTATGCCCCTGTACACATGCTTGATTCTCTTTCGGAGACATAGCAATCCATAGGTTTTAAGATACTTACTAGTCAGGTACATTCTTAGGCGTTTAATATGCGGTGTTGAGTCCATTTCGTTGAGCAAGGAGTAGCTCTTGTCTATTCCATATTTGGCTTAAGGAACTTTATCTGTGCTCATTTCAATCTCTGGTTTTATGCAGCACCCCAACTCACCTTTACCCTTAAGCAAGCATAAGTTGGTTTTCTAAATTTGAGACCCTGTTCTGTTCTGTAATTCAGTTCCTGTGTAGCCAAGTTTACATTCCGTGTATTACTGATATCTTATGATGTTTCTTTTTCTGTGTGACTTATTTCAGTTAGAATCATCATACCTGAATCCACTCATTGTGCTGCTAAGGGCCTGATGACACAGATTTCATTGCTGAGTGATATTGCTTTGTAAGTAAATACCACAACTTCTTTATCCATTTTTCACTTTCTGCGATGTTGAACTTGTACTGTAAACGAGGTTCTTGTAAACAGAGCCGTTCCAAACTTTGGGGTGGCTGTGTCTTTTTGATTTTAATTTCCCTAAGCTATAGGACCATAAGTGGAAGTGCCCTAGGTTCTGTTGCTTTGTTTTTTAGATGTTTCAGGAAACACCATACACTTCTCCCGAGTGGTTGTTGGCAATTTACATCCCGCCCATCAACATAACAAGGCTCCCAGTTCTCCATGGCCTGTCCTGCCTTTCTGGATTTTACACTTTTTTCAGATGGCCCTTTTGACCGGGGGGAAGTGAGACTTCATTGTAGTGCAGATTTCCTTTGCAAGCTTGCTTGGTTGGCCAAAAAGGGCGCATGCGTTTTTTCCTGAATATATTCAGGAAAAAACGCATACGCCCTTTTTGGCCAAGTGCATCATTGTGGACGTTCTGCCTCTTTTCCTATGCTTTCAATGCAATTCCAGTCTACCTCCTGAAATCGGTTTCCTGCAATTCTGCCCCGCTTTCAAGTCCTCTTGGCAGCCTTACTTCAGTCTATTTTTGGACGATAGCTGTCATTTATAACTCTGCAGGTTTGTGAATTACAGTGCCCCTGAGCTCCTTTCTTCAACTCGCTTTCTTGTGACCTGGCCGCAACACCGCAGGATGGCTTCAGGCCCTAATCTGGTTCCGGCCCGGCACGCTGAGCCTTTGGTTAATTCCTCTTCCTGGTGGGAAATGACAGTTAAATTTGCCCGTCCAGACACCTCCAGCTAGCCTCTCATTGGTTCTCGCTATTCCTGTTCATCTTCCGCAGAAATTGCAACCTGGGCCAAACAGGAGGTTAAAGTCGCTGACTCTCCAAGTGGGGAGAGTGTTAGTAAAGCGTCTGGAATGTTGCACCCGAGTACCAGGGGAGGAAAACTGAGACATATTTGAACAAGTCTCCCGTTCACATGGTTGATCATACTTGGGTTCCACATGCATGTTTTAGCTGAAGGAAGAATACCTTAAACCTGGAGAGTTGAGACCCGTGTAATGGGTACCATGCAATATGACATCAAAGGGTCTTCATTTGCTCACCGAACCTCTCCAATCCTATCACTGCTGCATTTATGCCCCTGCACACATGCTTGATTCTCTTTTGGAGACATAGCAATCCATAGGTTTTACGATACTTACTAGTCAGGTACATTCTTAGGCGTTTAATATGCGGTGTTGAGTCCATTTCGTTGAGCAAGGAGTAGCTCTTGTCTATTCCATATTTGACTTAAGGAACTTTATCTGTGCTCATTTCAATCTCTGGTTTTATGCAGCACCCCAACTCACCTTTACCCTTAAGCAAGCATAAGTTTGTTTTCTAAATTTGAGACCCTGTTCTGTTCTGTAATTCAGTTCCTGTGTCGCCAAGTTTCCATTCCGTGTATTACTGATATCTGATGATGTTTCTTTTTCTGTGTGACTTATTTCAGTTAGAATCATCATACCTGAATCCACTCATTGTGCTGCTAAGGGCCTGATGACATAGATTTCATTGCTGAGTGATATTGCTTTGTAAGTGAATACCACAACTTCTTTATCCATTTTTCACTTTCTGCGATGTTGAACTTGTACTGTAAAGGAGGTTCTTGTAAACAGAGCCGTTCCAAACTTTGGGGAGCTGTGTCTTTTTGATTTTAATTTCCCTAAGCTATAGGACCATAAGTGGAAGTGCCCTAGGCTCTGTTGCTTTGTTTTTTAGATGTTTCAGGAAACACCATACACTTCTCCCAAGTGTCTGTTGGCAATTTACATCCGGCCCTTCAGCATAACAAGGCTCCCAGTTCTCAATGGCCTGTTGCCTTTCTGGATTTTACACTTTTTTCAGATGGCCCTTTTGACCGGGGGGAAGTGAGACTTCATTGTAGTGCAGATTTCCTTTGCAAGCTTGCTTGGTTGGCCAAAAAGGGCGTATGCGTTTTTTCCTGAATATATTCAGGAAAAAACGCATACACCCTTTTTGGCCAAGTGCATCATTGTGGACGTTCTGCCTCTTTTCCTATGCTTTCAATGTAATTCCAGTCTACCTCCTGAAATCGGTTTCCTGCAATTCTGCCCCGCTTTCAAGTCCTCTTGGCAGCCTTACTTCAGTCTATTTTTGGACGATAGCTGTCATTTATAACTCTGCAGGTTTGTGAATTACAGTGCCCCTGAGCTCCTTTCTTCAACTCGCTTTCTTGTGACCTGGCCGCAAAACCGCAGGATGGCTTCAGGCCCTAATCTGGTTCCGGCCCGGCACGCTGATCCTTTGGTTATTTCCTCTTCCTGGTGGGAAATGAGAGTTAAATTTGCCCGTCCAGACACCTCCAGCTAGTCTCTCATTGGTTCTCGCTATTCCTGTTCATCTTCCGCAGAAATTGCAAACTGGGCCAAACAGGAGGTTAAAGGGACTGACTCTCCAAGTGGGGAGGTGTTAGTAAAGCATCTGGAATGTTGCAGCCGAGTACCAGGGGAGGAAAACTGAGACATATTTGAACACGTCTCCCATTCACATGGTTGATCATACTTGGGTTCCACATGCATGTTTTAGCTGAAGGAAGAATACCTTAAACCTGGAGAGTTAAGACCCGTGTAATGGGTACCATGCAATATGACTTCAAAGGGTCTTCATTTGCTCACCGAACCTCTCCAATCCTATCACTGCTGC
This sequence comes from Stenella coeruleoalba, assembly GCF_951394435.1. Lineage (NCBI taxonomy): Eukaryota > Metazoa > Chordata > Mammalia > Artiodactyla > Delphinidae > Stenella > Stenella coeruleoalba. Next base: position 1,483,250 of record NW_027646377.1, read on the forward strand.
GTTTATGCCCCTGTACACATGCTTGATTCTCTTTCGGAGACATAGCAATCCATAGGTTTTAAGATACTTACTAGTCAGGTACACTCTTAGGCGTTTAATATGCGGTGTTGAGTCCATTTCGTTGAGCAAGGAGTAGCTCTTGTCTATTCCATATTTGACTTAAGGAACTTTATCTGTGCTCATTTCAATCTCTGGTTTTATGCAGCACCCCAACTCACCTTTACCCTTAAGCAAGCATAAGTTGGTTTTCTAAATTTGAGACCCTGTTCTGTTCTGTAATTCAGTTCCTGTGTAGCCAAGTTTACATTCCGTGTATTACTGATATCTTATGATGTTTCTTTTTCTGTGTGACTTACTTCAGTTAGAATCATCATACCTGAATCCACTCATTGTGCTGCTAAGGGCCTGATGACACAGATTTCATTGCTGAGTGATATTGCTTTGTAAGTAAATACCACAACTTCTTTATCCATTTTTCACTTTCTGCGATGTTGAACTTGTACTGTAAACGAGGTTCTTGTAAACAGAGCCGTTCCAAACTTTGGGGTGGCTGTGTCTTTTTGATTTTAATTTCCCTAAGCTATAGGACCATAAGTGGAAGTGCCCTAGGTTCTGTTGCTTTGTTTTTTAGATGTTTCAGGAAACACCATACACTTCTCCCGAGTGGTTGTTGGCAATTTACATCCCGCCCATCAGCATAACAAGGCTCCCAGTTCTCCATGGCCTGTCCTGCCTTTCTGGATTTTACACTTTTTTCAGATGGCCCTTTTGACCGGGAGGAAGTGAGACTTCATTGTAGTGCAGATTTCCTTTGCAAGCTTGCTTGGTTGGCCAAAAAGTGCGTATGCGTTTTTTCCTGAATATATTCAGGAAAAAACGCATACGCCCTTTTTGGCCAAGTGCATCATTGTGGACGTTCTGCCTCTTTTCCTATGCTTTCAATGCAATTCCAGTCTACCTCCTGAAATCGGTTTCCTGCAATTCTGCCCCGCTTTCAAGTCCTCTTGGCAGCCTTACTTCAGTCTATTTTTGGACGATAGCTGTCATTTATAACTCTGCAGGTTTGTGAATTACAGTGCCCCTGAGCTCCTTTCTTCAACTCGCTTTCTTTTGAGCTGGCCGCAACACCGCAGGATGGCTTCAGGCCCTAATCTGGTTCCGGCCCGGCACGCTGAGCCTTTGGTTAATTCCTCTTCCTGGTGGGAAATGACAGTTAAATTTGCCCGTCCAGACACCTCCAGCTAGCCTCTCATTGGTTCTCGCTATTCCTGTTCATCTTCCGCAGAAATTGCAAACTGGGCCAAACAGGAGGTTAAAGGGGCTGACTCTCCAAGTGGGGAGAGTGTTAGTAAAGCATCTGGAATGTTGCACCCGAGTACCAGGGGAGGAAAACTGAGACATATTTGAACATGTCTCCCGATCACATGGTTGATCATACTCTAGGTTCCACATGCATGTTTTAGCTGAAGGAAGAATACCTTAAACCTGGAGAGTTGAGACCCGTGTAATGGGTACCATGCAATATGACTTCAAAGGGTCTTCATTTGCTCACCGAACCTCTCCAGTCCTATCTCTGCTGCATTTATGCCCCTGTACACATGCTTGATTCTCTTTCAGAGACATAGCAATCCATAGGTTTTAAGATACTTACTAGTCAGGTACATTCTTAGGCGTTTAATATGCGGTGTTGAGTCCATTTCGTTGAGCAAGGAGTAGCTCTTGTCTATTCCATATTTGACTTAAGGAACTTTATCTGTGCTCATTTCAATCTCTGGTTTTATGCAGCACCCCAACTCACCTTTACCCTTAAGCAAGCATAAGTTGTCTTTCTAAATTTGAGACCCTGTTCTGTTCTGTAATTCAGTTCCTGTGTCGCCAAGTTTCCATTCCGTGTATTACTGATATCTGATGATGTTTCTTTTTCTGTGTGACTTATTTCAGTTAGAATCATCATACCTGAATCCACTCATTTTGCTGCTAAGGGCCTGATGACATAGATTTCATTGCTGAGTGATATTGCTTTGTAAGTGAATACCACAACTTCTTTATCCATTTTTCACTTTCTGCGATGTTGAACTTGTACTGTAAACGAGGTTGTTGTAAACAGAGCCGTTCCAAACTTTGGGGTGGCTGTGTCTTTTTGATTTTAATTTCCCTAAGCTATAGGACCATAAGTGGAAGTGCCCTAGGCTCTGTTGCTTTGTTTTTTAGATGTTTCAGGAAACACCATACACTTCTCCCAAGTGTCTGTTGGCAATTTACATCCCGCCCTTCAGCATAACAAGGCTCCCAGTTCTCAATGGCCTGTTGCCTTTCTGGATTTTACACTTTTTTCAGATGGCCCTTTTGACCGGGGGGAAGTGAGACTTCATTGTAGTGCAGATTTCCTTTGCAAGCTTGCTTGGTTGGCCAAAAAGTGCGTATGCGTTTTTTCCTGAATATATTCAGGAAAAAACGCATATGCCCTTTTTGGCCAAGTGCATCATTGTGGACGTTCTGCCTCTTTTCCTATGCTTTCAATGCAATTCCAGTCTACCTCCTGAAATCGGTTTCCTGCAATTCTGCCCCGCTTTCAAGTCCTCTTGGCAGCCTTACTTCAGTCTATTTTTGGACGATAGCTGTCATTTATAACTCTGCAGGTTTGTGAATTACAGTGCCCCTGAGCTCCTTTCTTCAACTCGCTTTCTTGTGACCTGGCCGCAACACCGCAGGATGGCTTCAGGCCCTAATCTGGTTCTGGGCCGGCATGCTGAGCCTTTGGTTAATTCCTCTTCCTGGTGGGAAATGAGAGTTAAATTTGCCCGTCCAGACACCTCCAGCTAGCCTCTCATTGGTTCTCGCTATTCCTGTTCATCTTCCGCAGAAATTGCAAACTGGGCCAAACAGGAGGTTAAAGGGACTGACTCTCCAAGTGGGGAGAGTGTTAGTAAAGCGTCTGGAATGTTGCACCCGAGTACCAGGGGAGGAAAACTGAGACATATTTGAACACGTCTCCCGATCACATGGTTGATCATACTCTAGGTTCCACATGCATGTTTTAGCTGAAGGAAGAATACCTTAAACCTGGGTAGTTGAAACCCGTGGAATGGGTACCATGCAATATGACTTCAAAGGGTCTTCATCTGCTCACCGAACCTCTCCAATCCTATCACTGCTGCGTTTATGCCCCTGTACACATGCTTGATTCTCTTTCGGAGACATAGCAATCCATAGGTTTTAAGATACTTACTAGTCAGGTACATTCTTAGGCGTTTAATATGGGGTGTTGAGTCCATTTCGTTGAGCAAGGAGTAGCTCTTGTCTATTCCATATTTGGCTTAAGGAACTTTATCTGTGCTCATTTCAATCTCTGGTTTTATGCAGCACCCCAACTCACCTTTACCCTTAAGCAAGAATACGTTGGTTTTCTAAATTTGAGACCCTGTTCTGTTCTGTAATTCAGTTCCTGTGTAGCCAAGTTTACATTCCGTGTATTACTGATATCTTATGATGTTTCTTTTTCTGTGTGACTTATTTCAGTTAGAATCATCATACCTGAATCCACTCATTGTGCTGCTAAGGGCCTGATGACACAGATTTCATTGCTGAGTGATATTGCTTTGTAAGTAAATACCACAACTTCTTTATCCATTTTTCACTTTCTGCGATGTTGAACTTGTACTGTAAACGAGGTTCTTGTAAACAGAGCCGTTCCAAACTTTGGGGTGGCTGTGTCTTTTTGATTTTAATTTCCCTAAGCTATAGGACCATAAGTGGAAGTGCCCTAGGTTCTGTTGCTTTGTTTTTTAGATGTTTCAGGAAACACCATACACTTCTCCCGAGTGGTTGTAGGCAATTTACATCCCGCCCATCAGCATAACAAGGCTCCCAGTTCTCCATGGCCTGTCCTGCCTTTCTGGATTTTACACTTTTTTCAGATGGCCCTTTTGACCGGGGGGAAGTGAGACTTCATTGTAGTGCAGATTTCCTTTGCAAGCTTGCTTGGTTGGCCAAAAAGGGGTATGCGTTTTTCCCTGAATATATTCAGGAAAAAACGCATACGCCCTTTTTGGCCAAGTGCATCATTGTGGACGTTCTGCCTCTTTTCCTATGCTTTCAATGCAATTCCAGTCTACCTCCTGAAATCGGTTTCCTGCAATTCTGCCCCGCTTTCAAGTCCTCTTGGCAGCCTTACTTCAGTCTATTTTTGGACGATAGCTGTCATTTATAACTCTGCAGGTTTGTGAATTACAGTGCCCCTGAGCTCCTTTCTTCAACTCGCTTTCTTGTGACCTGGCCGCAACACCGCAGGATGGCTTCAGGCCCTAATCTGGTTCCGGCCCGGCATGCTGAGCCTTTGGTTAATTCCTCTTCCTGGTGGGAAACGAGAGTTAAATTTGCCCGTCCAGACACCTCCAGCTAGCCTCTCATTGGTTCTCGCTATTCCTGTTCATCTTCCGCAGAAATTGCAAACTGGGCCAAACAGGAGGTTAAAGGGACTGACTCTCCAAGTGGGGAGAGTGTTAGTAAAGCGTCTGGAATGTTGCACCCGAGTACCAGGGGAGGAAAACTGAGACATATTTGAACACGTCTCCCGATCACATGGTTGATCATACTCTAGGTTCCACATGCATGTTTTAGCTGAAGGAAGAATACCTTAAACCTGGGTAGTTGAAACCCGTGGAATGGGTACCATGCAATATGACTTCAAAGGGTCTTCATTTGCTCACCGAACCTCTCCAATCCTATCACTGCTGCGTTTATGCCCCTGTACACATGCTTGATTCTCTTTTGGAGACATAGCAATCCATAGGTTTTAAGATACTTACAAGTCAGGTACATTCTTAGGTGTTTAATATGCGGTGTTGAGTCCATTTCGTTGAGCAAGGAGTAGCTCTTGTCTATTCCATATTTGGCTTAAGGAACTTTATCTGTGCTCATTTCAATCTCTGGTTTTATGCAGCACCCCAACTCACCTTTACCCTTAAGCAAGCATAAGTTGTCTTTCTAAATTTGAGACCCTGTTCTGTTCTGTAATTCAGTTCCTGTGTAGCCAAGTTTCCATTCCGTGTATTACTGATATCTGATGATGTTTCTTTTTCTGTGTGACTTATTTCAGTTAGAATCATCATACCTGAATCCACTCATTGTGCTGCTAAGGGCCTGATGACATAGATTTCATTGCTGAGTGATATTGCTTTGTAAGTGAATACCACAACTTCTTTATCCATTTTTCACTTTCTGCGATGTTGAACTTGTACTGTAAACGAGGTTCTTGTAAACAGAGCCGTTCCAAACTTTGGGGAGCTGTGTCTTTTTGATTTTAATTTCCCTAAGCTATAGGACCATAAGTGGAAGTGCCCTAGGCTCTGTTGCTTTGTTTTTTAGATGTTTCAGGAAACACCATACACTTCTCCCAAGTGTCTGTTGGCAATTTACATCCCGCCCTTCAGCATAACAAGGCTCCCAGTTCTCAATGGCCTGTTGCCTTTCTGGATTTTACACTTTTTTCAGATGGCCCTTTTGACCGGGGGGAAGTGAGACTTCATTGTAGTGCAGATTTCCTTTGCAAGCTTGCTTGGTTGGCCAAAAAGGGCGTATGCGTTTTTTCCTGAATATATTCAGGAAAAAACGCATACGCCCTTTTTGGCCAAGTGCATCATTGTGGACTTTCTGCCTCTTTTCCTATGCTTTCAATGCAATTCCAGTCTACCTCCTGAAATCGGTTTCCTGCAATTCTGCCCCGCTTTCAAGTCCTCTTGGCAGCCTTACTTCAGTCTATTTTTGGACGATAGCTGTCATTTATAACTCTGCAGGTTTGTGAATTACAGTGCCCCTGAGCTCCTTTCTTCAACTCGCTTTCTTGTGACCTGGCCGCAACACCGCAGGATGGCTTCAGGCCCTAATCTGGTTCCGGCCCGGCATGCTGAGCCTTTGGTTAATTCCTCTTCCTGGTGGGAAACGAGAGTTAAATTTGCCCGTCCAGACACCTCCAGCTAGCCTCTCATTGGTTCTCGCTATTCCTGTTCATCTTCTGCAGAAATTGCAAACTGGGCCAAACAGGAGGTTAAAGGGACTGACTCTCCAAGTGGGGAGAGTGTTAGTAAAGCGTCTGGAATGTTGCACCCGAGTACCAGGGGAGGAAAACTGAGACATATTTGAACACGTCTCCCGATCACATGGTTGATCATACTCTAGGTTCCACATGCATGGTTTAGCTGAAGGAAGAATACCTTAAACCTGGGTAGTTGAAACCCGTGGAATGGGTACCATGCAATATGACTTCAAAGGGTCTTCATCTGCTCACCGAACCTCTCCAATCCTATCACTGCTGCGTTTATGCCCCTGTACACATGCTTGATTCTCTTTCGGAGACATAGCAATCCATAGGTTTTAAGATACTTACTAGTCAGGTACATTCTTAGGCGTTTAATATGCGGTGTTGAGTCCATTTCGTTGAGCAAGGAGTAGCTCTTGTCTATTCCATATTTGGCTTAAGGAACTTTATCTGTGCTCATTTCAATCTCTGGTTTTATGCAGCACCCCAACTCACCTTTACCCTTAAGCAAGCATAAGTTGGTTTTCTAAATTTGAGACCCTGTTCTGTTCTGTAATTCAGTTCCTGTGTAGCCAAGTTTACATTCCGTGTATACTGATATCTTATGATGTTTCTTTTTCTGTGTGACTTATTTCAGTTAGAATCATCATACCTGAATCCACTCATTGTGCTGCTAAGGGCCTGATGACATAGATTTCATTGCTGAGTGATATTGCTTTGTAAGTGAATACCACAACTTCTTTATCCATTTTTCAATTTCTGCGATGTTGAACTTGTACTGTAAACGAGGTTCTTGTAAACAGAGCCGTTCCAAACTTTGGGGTGGCTGTGTCTTTTTGATTTTAATTTCCCTAAGCTATAGGACCATAAGTGGAAGTGCCCTAGGCTCTGTTGCTTTGTTTTTTAGATGTTTCAGGAAACACCATACACTTCTCCCCAGTGTCTGTTGGCAATTTACATCCCGCCCATCAGCATAACAAGGCTCCCAGTTCTCAATGGCCTGTTGCCTTTCTGGATTTTACACTTTTTTCAGATGGCCCTTTTGACCGGGGGGAAGTGAGACTTCATTGTAGTGCAGATTTCCTTTGCAAGCTTGCTTGGTTGGCCAAAAAGGGCGTATGCGTTTTTTCCTGAATATATTCAGGAAAAAACGCATACGCCCTTTTTGGCCAAGTGCATCATTGTGGACTTTCTGCCTCTTTTCCTATGCTTTCAATGCAATTCCAGTCTACCTCCTGAAATCGGTTTCCTGCAATTCTGCCCCGCTTTCAAGTCCTCTTGGCAGCCTTACTTCAGTCTATTTTTGGACGATAGCTGTCATTTATAACTCTGCAGGTTTGTGAATTACAGTGCCCCTGAGCTCCTTTCTTCAACTCGCTTTCTTGTGACCTGGCCGCAACACCGCAGGATGGCTTCAGGCCCTAATCTGGTTCCGGCACGGCATGCTGAGCCTTTGGTTAATGCCTCTTCCTGGTGGGAAACGAGAGTTAAATTTGCCCGTCCAGACACCTCCAGCTAGCCTCTCATTGGTTCTCGCTATTCCTGTTCATCTTCCGCAGAAATTGCAAACTGGGCCAAACAGGAGGTTAAAGGGACTGACTCTCCAAGTGGGGAGAGTGTTAGTAAAGCGTCTGGAATGTTGCACCCGAGTACCAGGGGAGGAAAACTGAGACATATTTGAACACGTCTCCCGATCACATGGTTGATCATACTCTAGGTTCCACATGCATGGTTTAGCTGAAGGAAGAATACCTTAAACCTGGGTAGTTGAAACCCGTGGAATGGGTACCATGCAATATGACTTCAAAGGGTCTTCATCTGCTCACCGAACCTCTCCAATCCTATCACTGCTGCGTTTATGCCCCTGTACACATGCTTGATTCTCTTTCGGAGACATAGCAATCCATAGGTTTTAAGATACTTACTAGTCAGGTACATTCTTAGGCGTTTAATATGCGGTGTTGAGTCCATTTCGTTGAGCAAGGAGTAGCTCTTGTCTATTCCATATTTGGCTTAAGGAACTTTATCTGTGCTCATTTCAATCTCTGGTTTTATGCAGCACCCCAACTCACCTTTACCCTTAAGCAAGCATAAGTTGGTTTTCTAAATTTGAGACCCTGTTCTGTTCTGTAATTCAGTTCCTGTGTAGCCAAGTTTACATTCCGTGTATACTGATATCTTATGATGTTTCTTTTTCTGTGTGACTTATTTCAGTTAGAATCATCATACCTGAATCCACTCATTGTGCTGCTAAGGGCCTGATGACATAGATTTCATTGCTGAGTGATATTGCTTTGTAAGTGAATACCACAACTTCTTTATCCATTTTTCAATTTCTGCGATGTTGAACTTGTACTGTAAACGAGGTTCTTGTAAACAGAGCCGTTCCAAACTTTGGGGTGGCTGTGTCTTTTTGATTTTAATTTCCCTAAGCTATAGGACCATAAGTGGAAGTGCCCTAGGCTCTGTTGCTTTGTTTTTTAGATGTTTCAGGAAACACCATACACTTCTCCCCAGTGTCTGTTGGCAATTTACATCCCGCCCATCAGCATAACAAGGCTCCCAGTTCTCAATGGCCTGTTGCCTTTCTGGATTTTACACTTTTTTCAGATGGCCCTTTTGACCGGGGGGAAGTGAGACTTCATTGTAGTGCAGATTTCCTTTGCAAGCTTGCTTGGTTGGCCAAAAAGGGCGTATGCGTTTTTTCCTGAATATATTCAGGAAAAAACGCATACGCCCTTTTTGGCCAAGTGCATCATTGTGGACGTTCTGCCTCTTTTCCTATGGTTTCAATGCAATTCCAGTCTACCTCCTGAAATTGGTTTCCTGCAATTCTGCCCCGCTTTCAAGTCCTCTTGGCAGCCTTACTTCAGTCTATTTTTGGACGATAGCTGTCATTTATAACTCTGCAGGTTTGTGAATTACAGTGCCCCTGAGCTCCTTTCTTCAACTCGCTTTCTTGTGACCTGGCCGCAACACCGCAGGATGGCTTCAGGCCCTAATCTTGTTCCGGCACGGCACGCTGAGCCTTTGGTTAATTCCTCTTCCTGGTGGGAAATGAGAGTTAAATTTGCCCGTCCAGACACCTCCAGCTAGTCTCTCATTGGTTCTCGCTATTCCTGTTCATCTTCCGCAGAAATTGCAAACTGGGCCAAACAGGAGGTTAAAGGCGCTGACTCTCCAAGTGGGGAGAGTGTTAGTAAAGCGTCTGGAATGTTGCACCCGAGTACCAGGGTAGGAAAACTGAGACATATTTGAACACGTCTCCCGTTCACACGGTTGATCATACTCTGGGTTCCACATGCATGTTTTAGCTGTAGGAAGAATACCTTAAACCTGTAGAGTTGAGACCCGTGGAATGGGTACCATGCAATATGTCTTCAAAGGGTCTTCATTTGCTCACCGAACCTCTCCAATCCTATCACTGCTGCGTTTATGCCCCTGTACACACGCTTGATTCTCTTTTGGAGGCATAGCAATTCATAGGTTTTAAGATACTTACTAGTCAGGTACATTCTTAGGCGTTTAATATGGGGTGTTGAGTCCATTTCGTTGAGCAAGGAGTAGCTCTTGTCTATTCCATATTTGGCTTAAGGAACTTTATCTGTGCTCATTTCAATCTCTGGTTTTATGCAGCACCCCAACTCACCTTTACCCTTAAGCAAGAATAAGTTGGTTTTCTAAATTTGAGACCCTGTTCTGTTTTGGAATGCAGTTCCTGTGTAGCCAAGTTTACATTCCGTGTATTACTGATATCTTATGATGTTTCTTTTTCTGTGTGACTTATTTCAGTTAGAATCATCATACCTGAATCCACTCATTGTGCTGCTAAGGGCCTGATGACACAGATTTCATTGCTGAGTGATATTGCTTTGTAAGTAAATACCACAACTTCTTTATCCATTTTTCACTTTCTGCGATGTTGAACTTGTACTGTAAACGAGGTTCTTGTAAACAGAGCCGTTCCAAACTTTGGGGTGGCTGTGTCTTTTTGATTTTAATTTCCCTAAGCTATAGGACCATAAGTGGAAGTGCCCTAGGTTCTGTTGCTTTGTTTTTTAGATGTTTCAGGAAACACCATACACTTCTCCCGAGTGGATGTTGGCAATTTACATCCCGCCCATCAGCATAACAAGGCTCCCAGTTCTCCATGGCCTGTCCTGCCTTTCTGGATTTTACACTTTTTTCAGATGGCCCTTTTGACCGGGGGGAAGTGAGACTTCATTGTAGTGCAGATTTCCTTTGCAAGCTTGCTTGGTTGGCCAAAAAGGGCGTATGCGTTTTTTCCTGAATATATTCAGAAAAAAACGCATACGCCCTTTTTGGCCAAGTGCATCATTGTGGACGTTCTGCCTCTTTTCCTATGGTTTCAATGCAATTCCAGTCTACCTCCTGAAATCGGTTTCCTGCAATTCTGCCCCGCTTTCAAGTCCTCTTGGCAGCCTTACTTCAGTCTATTTTTGGACGATAGCTGTCATTTATAACTCTGCAGGTTTGTGAATTACAGTGCCCCTGAGCTCCTTTCTTCAACTCGGTTTCTTTAGAGCTGGCCGCAACACCGCAGGATGGCTTCAGGCCCTAATCTGGTTCCGGTACGGCACGCTGAGCCTTTGGTTATTTCCTCTTCCTGTTGGGAAATGAGAGTTAAATTTGCCCGTCCAGACACCTCCAGCTAGTCTCTCATTGGTTCTCGCTATTCCTGTTCATCTTCCGCAGAAATTGCAAACTGGGCCAAACAGGAGGTTAAAGGGACTGACTCTCCAAGTGGGGAGAGTGTTAGTAAAGCGTCTGGAATGTTGCACCCGAGTACCAGGGGAGGAAAAGTGAGACATATTTGAACACGTCTCCCGATCACATGGTTGATCATACTCTAGGTTCCACATGCATGTTTTAGCTGAAGGAAGAATACCTTAAACCTGGGTAGTTGAAACCCGTGGAATGGGTACCATGCAATATGACTTCAAAGGGTCTTCATTTGCTCACCGAACCTCTCCAATCCTATCACTGCTGCGTTTATGCCCCTGTACACATGCTTGATTCTCTTTCGGAGACATAGCAATCCATAGGTTTTAAGATACTTACTAGTCAGGTACATTCTTAGGCGTTTAATATGCGGTGTTGAGTCCATTTCGTTGAGCAAGGAGTAGCTCTTGTCTATTCCATATTTGGCTTAAGGAACTTTATCTGTGCTCATTTCAATCTCTGGTTTTATGCAGCACCCCAACTCACCTTTACCCTTAAGCAAGAATAAGTTGGTTTTCTAAATTTGAGACCCTGTTCTGTTTTGCAATGCAGTTCCTGTGTAGCCAAGTTTACATTCCGTGTATTACTGATATCTTATGATGTTTCTTTTTCTGTGTGACTTATTTCAGTTAGAATCATCATACCTGAATCCACTCATTGTGCTGCTAAGGGCCTGATGACACAGATTTCATTGCTGAGTGATATTGCTTTGTAAGTAAATACCACAACTTCTTTATCCATTTTTCACTTTCTGCGATGTTGAACTTGTACTGTAAACGAGGTTCTTGTAAACAGAGCCGTTCCAAACATTGGGGTGGCTGTGTCTTTTTGATTTTAATTTCCCTAAGCTATAGGACCATAAGTGGAAGTGCCCTAGGTTCTGTTGGTTTGTTTTTTAGATGTTTCAGGAAACACCATACACTTCTCCCGAGTGGTTGTTGGCAATTTACATCCCGCCCATCAGCATAACAAGGCTCCCAGTTCTCCATGGCCTGTTACCTTTCTGGATTTTACACTTTTTTCAGATGGCCCTTTTGACCGGGGGGAAGTGAGACTTCATTGTAATGCAGATTTCCTTTGCAAGCTTGCTTGGTTGGCCAAAAAGGGCGTATGCGTTTTTTCCTGAATATATTCAGGAAAAAACGCATATGCCCTTTTTGGCCAAGTGCATCATTGTGGACGTTCTGCCTCTTTTCCTATGCTTTCAATGCAATTCCAGTCTACCTCCTGAAATCGGTTTCCTGCAATTCTGCCCCGCTTTCAAGTCCTCTTGGCAGCCTTACTTCAGTCTATTTTTGGACGATAGCTGTCATTTATAACTCTGCAGGTTTGTGAATTACAGTGCCCCTGAGCTCCTTTCTTCAACTCGCTTTCTTTTGAGCTGGCCGCAACACCGCAGGATGGCTTCAGGCCCTAATCTGGTTCCGGTACGGCACGCTGAGCCTTTGGTTATTTCCTCTTCCTGGTGGGAAATGAGAGTTAAATTTGCCCGTCCAGACACCTCCAGCTAGCCTCTCATTGGTTCTCGCTATTCCTGTTCATCTTCCGCAGAAATTGCAACCTGGGCCAAACAGGAGGTTAAAGGTGCTGACTCTCCAAGTGGGGAGAGTGTTAGTAAAGCGTCTGGAATGTTGCACCCGAGTACCAGGGGAGGAAAACTGAGACATATTTGAACACATCTCCCGTTCACATGGTTGATCATACTTGGGTTCCACATGCATGTTTTAGCTGAAGGAAGAATACCTTAAACCTGGAGAGTTGAGACCCGTGTAATGGGTACCATGCAATATGACTTCAAAGGGTCTTCATTTGCTCACCGAACCTCTCCAATCCTATCACTGCTGCATTTATGCCCCTGTACACATGCTTGATTCTCTTTCAGAGACATAGCAATCCATAGGTTTTAAGATACTTACTAGTCAGGTACATTCTTAGGCGTTTAATATGCGGTGTTGAGTCCATTTCGTTGAGCAAGGAGTAGCTCTTGTCTATTCCATATTTGACTTAAGGAACTTTATCTGTGCTCATTTCAATCTCTGGTTTTATGCAGCACCCCAACTCACCTTTACCCTTAAGCAAGCATAAGTTGTCTTTCTAAATTTGAGACCCTGTTCTGTTCTGTAATTCAGTTCCTGTGTCGCCAAGTTTCCATTCCGTGTATTACTGATATCTGATGATGTTTCTTTTTCTGTGTGACTTATTTCAGTTAGAATCATCATACCTGAATCCACTCATTGTGCTGCTAAGGGCCTGATGACATAGATTTCATTGCTGAGTGATATTGCTTTGTAAGTGAATACCACAACTTCTTTATCCATTTTTCACTTTCTGCGATGTTGAACTTGTACTGTAAACGAGGTTGTTGTAAACAGAGCCGTTCCAAACTTTGGGGTGGCTGTGTCTTTTTGATTTTAATTTCCCTAAGCTATAGGACCATAAGTGGAAGTGCCCTAGGCTCTGTTGCTTTGTTTTTTAGATATTTCAGGAAACACCATACACTTCTCCCAAGTGTCTGTTGGCAATTTACATCCCGCCCTTCAGCATAACAAGGCTCCCAGTTCTCAATGGCCTGTTGCCTTTCTGGATTTTACACTTTTTTCAGATGGCCCTTTTGACCGGGGGGAAGTGAGACTTCATTGTAGTGCAGATTTCCTTTGCAAGCTTGCTTGGTTGGCCAAAAAGGGCGTATGCGTTTTTTCCTGAATATATTCAGGAAAAAACGCATACGCCCTTTTTGGCCAAGTGCATCATTGTGGACGTTCTGCCTCTTTTCCTATGCTTTCAATGCAATTCCAGTCTACCTCCTGAAATCGGTTTCCTGCAATTCTGCCCCGCTTTCAAGTCCTCTTGGCAGCCTTACTTCAGTCTATTTTTGGACGATAGCTGTCATTTATAACTCTGCAGGTTTGTGAATTACAGTGCCCCTGAGCTCCTTTCTTCAACTCGCTTTCTTGTGACCTGGCCGCAACACCGCAGGATGGCTTCAGGCCCTAATCTGGTTCTGGGCCGGCATGCTGAGCCTTTGGTTAATTCCTCTTCCTGGTGGGAAATGAGAGTTAAATTTGCCCGTCCAGACACCTCCAGCTAGCCTCTCATTGGTTCTCGCTATTCCTGTTCATCTTCCGCAGAAATTGCAAACTGGGCCAAACAGGAGGTTAAAGGGACTGACTCTCCAAGTGGGGAGAGTGTTAGTAAAGCGTCTGGAATGTTGCACCCGAGTACCAGGGGAGGAAAACTGAGACATATTTGAACACGTCTCCCGATCACATGGTTGATCATACTCTAGGTTCCACATGCATGTTTTAGCTGAAGGAAGAATACCTTAAACCTGGGTAGTTGAAACCCGTGGAATGGGTACCATGCAATATGACTTCAAAGGGTCTTCATTTGCTCACCGAACCTCTCCAATCCTATCACTGCTGCGTTTATGCCCCTGTACACATGCTTGATTCTCTTTTGGAGACATAGCAATCCATAGGTTTTAAGATACTTACAAGTCAGGTACATTCTTAGGCGTTTAATATGCGGTGTTGAGTCCATTTCGTTGAGCAAGGAGTAGCTCTTGTCTATTCCATATTTGGCTTAAGGAACTTTATCTGTGCTCATTTCAATCTCTGGTTTTATGCAGCACCCCAACTCACCTTTACCCTTAAGCAAGCATAAGTTGTCTTTCTAAATTTGAGACCCTGTTCTGTTCTGTAATTCAGTTCCTGTGTCGCCAAGTTTCCATTCCGTGTATTACTGATATCTGATGATGTTTCTTTTTCTGTGTGACTTATTTCAGTTAGAATCATCATACCTGAATCCACTCATTGTGCTGCTAAGGGCCTGATGACATAGATTTCATTGCTGAGTGATATTGCTTTGTAAGTGAATACCACAACTTCTTTATCCATTTTTCACTTTCTGCGATGTTGAACTTGTACTGTAAACGAGGTTCTTGTAAACAGAGCCGTTCCAAACTTTGGGGAGCTGTGTCTTTTTGATTTTAATTTCCCTAAGCTGTAGGACCATAAGTGGAAGTGCCCTAGGCTCTGTTGCTTTGTTTTTTAGATGTTTCAGGAAACACCATACACTTCTCCCAAGTGTCTGTTGGCAATTTACATCCCGCCCTTCAGCATAACAAGGCTCCCAGTTCTCAATGGCCTGTTGCCTTTCTGGATTTTACACTTTTTTCAGATGGCCCTTTTGACCGGGGGGAAGTGAGACTTCATTGTAGTGCAGATTTCCTTTGCAAGCTTGCTTGGTTGGCCAAAAAGGGCGTATGCGTTTTTTCCTGAATATATTCAGGAAAAAACGCATACGCCCTTTTTGGCCAAGTGCATCATTGTGGACTTTCTGCCTCTTTTCCTATGCTTTCAATGCAATTCCAGTCTACCTCCTGAAATCGGTTTCCTGCAATTCTGCCCCGCTTTCAAGTCCTCTTGGCAGCCTTACTTCAGTCTATTTTTGGACGATAGCTGTCATTTATAACTCTGCAGGTTTGTGAATTACAGTGCCCCTTAGCTCCTTTCTTCAACTCGCTTTCTTGTGACCTGGCCGCAACACTGCAGGATGGCTTCAGGCCCTAATCTGGTTCCGGCACGGCATGCTGAGCCTTTGGTTAATTCCTCTCCCTGGTGGGAAACGAGAGTTAAATTTGCCCGTCCAGACACCTCCAGCTAGCCTCTCATTGGTTCTCGCTATTCCTGTTCATCTTCCGCAGAAATTGCAAACTGGGCCAAACAGGAGGTTAAAGGGACTGACTCTCCAAGTGGGGAGAGTGTTAGTAAAGCGTCTGGAATGTTGCACCCGAGTACCAGGGGAGGAAAACTGAGACATATTTGAACACGTCTCCCGATCACATGGTTGATCATACTCTAGGTTCCACATGCATGTTTTAGCTGAAGGAAGAATACCTTAAACCTGGGTAGTTGAAACCCGTGGAATGGGTACCATGCAATATGACTTCAAAGGGTCTTCATTTGCTCACCGAACCTCTCCAATCCTATCACTGCTGCGTTTATGCCCCTACACACATGCTTGATTCTCTTTTGGAGACATAGCAATCCATAGGTTTTACGATACTTACTAGTCAGGTACATTCTTAGGCGTTTAATATGCGGTGTTGAGTCCATTTCGTTGAGCAAGGAGTAGCTCTTGTCTATTCCATATTTGACTTAAGGAACTTTATCTGTGCTCATTTCAATCTCTGGTTTTATGCAGCACCCCAACTCACCTTTACCCTTAAGCAAGCATAAGTTGGTTTTCTAAATTTGAGACCCTGTTCTGTTCTGTAATTCAGTTCCTGTGTAGCCAAGTTTACATTCCGTGTATTACTGATATCTTATGATGTTTCTTTTTCTGTGTGACTTATTTCAGTTAGAATCATCATACCTGAATCCACTCATTGTGCTGCTAAGGGCCTGATGACATAGATTTCATTGCTGAGTGATATTGCTTTGTAAGTGAATACCACAACTTCTTTATCCATTTTTCAATTTCTGCGATGTTGAACTTGTACTGTAAACGAGGTTCTTGTAAACAGAGCCGTTCCAAACTTTGGGGTGGCTGTGTCTTTTTGATTTTAATTTCCCTAAGCTATAGGACCATAAGTGGAAGTGCCCTAGGCTCTGTTGCTTTGTTTTTTAGATGTTTCAGGAAACACCATACACTTCTCCCCAGTGTCTGTTGGCAATTTACATCCCGCCCATCAGCATAACAAGGCTCCCAGTTCTCAATGGCCTGTTGCCTTTCTGGATTTTACACTTTTTTCAGATGGCCCTTTTGACCGGGGGGAAGTGAGACTTCATTGTAGTGCAGATTTCCTTTGCAAGCTTGCTTGGTTGGCCAAAAAGGGCGTATGCGTTTTTTCCTGAATATATTCAGGAAAAAACGCATACGCCCTTTTTGGCCAAGTGCATCATTGTGGACGTTCTGCCTCTTTTCCTATGGTTTCAATGCAATTCCAGTCTACCTCCTGAAATCGGTTTCCTGCAATTCTGCCCCGCTTTCAAGTCCTCTTGGCAGCCTTACTTCAGTCTATTTTTGGACGATAGCTGTCATTTATAACTCTGCAATTTGTGAATTACAGTGCCCCTGAGCTCCTTTCTTCAACTCGCTTTCTTGTGACCTGGCCGCAACACCGCAGGATGGCTTCAGGCCCTAATCTTGTTCCGGCACGGCACGCTGAGCCTTTGGTTAATTCCTCTTCCTGGTGGGAAATGAGAGTTAAATTTGCCCGTCCAGACACCTCCAGCTAGTCTCTCATTGGTTCTCGCTATTCCTGTTCATCTTCCGCAGAAATTGCAAACTGGGCCAAACAGGAGGTTAAAGGCGCTGACTCTCCAAGTGGGGAGAGTGTTAGTAAAGCGTCTGGAATGTTGCACCCGAGTACCAGGGTAGGAAAACTGAGACATATTTGAACACGTCTCCCGTTCACACGGTTGATCATACTCTGGGTTCCACATGCATGTTTTAGCTGTAGGAAGAATACCTTAAACCTGTAGAGTTGAGACCCGTGGAATGGGTACCATGCAATATGTCTTCAAAGGGTCTTCATTTGCTCACCGAACCTCTCCAATCCTATCACTGCTGCGTTTATGCCCCTGTACACACGCTTGATTCTCTTTTGGAGACATAGCAATTCATAGGTTTTAAGATACTTACTAGTCAGGTACATTCTTATGCGTTTAATATGGGGTGTTGAGTCCATTTCGTTGAGCAAGGAGTAGCTCTTGTCTATTCCATATTTGGCTTAAGGAACTTTATCTGTGCTCATTTCAATCTCTGGTTTTATGCAGCACCCCAACTCACCTTTACCCTTAAGCAAGAATAAGTTGGTTTTCTAAATTTGAGACCCTGTTCTGTTTTGGAATGCAGTTCCTGTGTAGCCAAGTTTACATTCCGTGTATTACTGATATCTTATGATGTTTCTTTTTCTGTGTGACTTATTTCAGTTAGAATCATCATACCTGAATCCACTCATTGTGCTGCTAAGGGCCTGATGACACAGATTTCATTGCTGAGTGATATTGCTTTGTAAGTAAATACCACAACTTCTTTATCCATTTTTCACTTTCTGCGATGTTGAACTTGTACTGTAAACGAGGTTCTTGTAAACAGAGCCGTTCCAAACTTTGGGGTGGCTGTGTCTTTTTGATTTTAATTTCCCTAAGCTATAGGACCATAAGTGGAAGTGCCCTAGGTTCTGTTGCTTTGTTTTTTAGATGTTTCAGGAAACACCATACACTTCTCCCGAGTGGTTGTTGGCAATTTACATCCCGCCCATCAGCATAACAAGGCTCCCAGTTCTCCATGGCCTGTCCTGCCTTTCTGGATTTTACACTTTTTTCAGATGGCCCTTTTGACCGGGGGGAAGTGAGACTTCATTGTAGTGCAGATTTCCTTTGCAAGCTTGCTTGGTTGGCCAAAAAGGGCGTATGCGTTTTTTCCTGAATATATTCAGAAAAAAACGCATACGCCCTTTTTGGCCAAGTGCATCATTGTGGACGTTCTGCCTCTTTTCCTATGGTTTCAATGCAATTCCAGTCTACCTCCTGAAATCGGTTTCCTGCAATTCTGCCCCGCTTTCAAGTCCTCTTGGCAGCCTTACTTCAGTCTATTTTTGGACGATAGCTGTCATTTATAACTCTGCAGGTTTGTGAATTACAGTGCCCCTGAGCTCCTTTCTTCAACTCGGTTTCTTTTGAGCTGGCCGCAACACCGCAGGATGGCTTCAGGCCCTAATCTGTTTCCGGTACGGCACGCTGAGCCTTTGGTTATTTCCTCTTCCTGTTGGGAAATGAGAGTTAAATTTGCCCGTCCAGACACCTCCAGCTAGTCTCTCATTGGTTCTCGCTATTCCTGTTCATCTTCCGCAGAAATTGCAAACTGGGCCAAACAGGAGGTTAAAGGGACTGACTCTCCAAGTGGGGAGAGTGTTAGTAAAGCGTCTGGAATGTTGCACCCGAGTACCAGGGGAGGAAAAGTGAGACATATTTGAACACGTCTCCCGATCACATGGTTGATCATACTCTAGGTTCCACATGCATGTTTTAGCTGAAGGAAGAATACCTTAAACCTGGGTAGTTGAAACCCGTGGAATGGGTACCATGCAATATGACTTCAAAGGGTCTTCATTTGCTCACCGAACCTCTCCAATCCTATCACTGCTGCGTTTATGCCCCTGTACACATGCTTGATTCTCTTTCGGAGACATAGCAATCCATAGGTTTTAAGATACTTACTAGTCAGGTACATTCTTAGGCGTTTAATATGCGGTGTTGAGTCCATTTCGTTGAGCAAGGAGTAGCTCTTGTCTATTCCATATTTGGCTTAAGGAACTTTATCTGTGCTCATTTCAATCTCTGGTTTTATGCAGCACCCCAACTCACCTTTACCCTTAAGCAAGAATAAGTTGGTTTTCTAAATTTGAGACCCTGTTCTGTTTTGCAATGCAGTTCCTGTGTAGCCAAGTTTACATTCCGTGTATTACTGATATCTTATGATGTTTCTTTTTCTGTGTGACTTATTTCAGTTAGAATCATCATACCTGAATCCACTCATTGTGCTGCTAAGGGCCTGATGACACAGATTTCATTGCTGAGTGATATTGCTTTGTAAGTAAATACCACAACTTCTTTATCCATTTTTCACTTTCTGCGATGTTGAACTTGTACTGTAAACGAGGTTCTTGTAAACAGAGCCGTTCCAAACTTTGGGGTGGCTGTGTCTTTTTGATTTTAATTTCCCTAAGCTATAGGACCATAAGTGGAAGTGCCCTAGGTTCTGTTGGTTTGTTTTTTAGATGTTTCAGGAAACACCATACACTTCTCCCGAGTGGTTGTTGGCAATTTACATCCCGCCCATCAGCATAACAAGGCTCCCAGTTCTCCATGGCCTGTTACCTTTCTGGATTTTACACTTTTTTCAGATGGCCCTTTTGACCGGGGGGAAGTGAGACTTCATTGTAATGCAGATTTCCTTTGCAAGCTTGCTTGGTTGGCCAAAAAGGGCGTATGCGTTTTTTCCTGAATATATTCAGGAAAAAACGCATATGCCCTTTTTGGCCAAGTGCATCATTGTGGACGTTCTGCCTCTTTTCCTATGCTTTCAATGCAATTCCAGTCTACCTCCTGAAATCGGTTTCCTGCAATTCTGCCCCGCTTTCAAGTCCTCTTGGCAGCCTTACTTCAGTCTATTTTTGGACGATAGCTGTCATTTATAACTCTGCAGGTTTGTGAATTACAGTGCCCCTGAGCTCCTTTCTTCAACTCGCTTTCTTTTGAGCTGGCCGCAACACCGCAGGATGGCTTCAGGCCCTAATCTGGTTCCGGTACGGCACGCTGAGCCTTTGGTTATTTCCTCTTCCTGGTGGGAAATGAGAGTTAAATTTGCCCGTCCAGACACCTCCAGCTAGCCTCTCATTGGTTCTCGCTATTCCTGTTCATCTTCCGCAGAAATTGCAACCTGGGCCAAACAGGAGGTTAAAGGCGCTGACTCTCCAAGTGGGGAGAGTGTTAGTAAAGCGTCTGGAATGTTGCACCCGAGTACCAGGGGAGGAAAACTGAGACATATTTGAACACATCTCCCGTTCACATGGTTGATCATACTTGGGTTCCACATGCATGTTTTAGCTGAAGGAAGAATACCTTAAACCTGGAGAGTTGAGACCCGTGTAATGGGTACCATGCAATATGACATCAAAGGGTCTTCATTTGCTCACCGAACCTCTCCAATCCTATCACTGCTGCGTTTATGCCCCTACACACATGCTTGATTCTCTTTTGGAGACATAGCAATCCATAGGTTTTACGATACTTACTAGTCAGGTACATTCTTAGGCGTTTAATATGCGGTGTTGAGTCCATTTCGTTGAGCAAGGAGTAGCTCTTGTCTATTCCATATTTGACTTAAGGAACTTTATCTGTGCTCATTTCAATCTCTGGTTTTATGCAGCACTCCAACTCACCTTTACCCTTAAGCAAGCATAAGTTGGTTTTCTAAATTTGAGACCCTGTTCTGTTCTGTAATTCAGTTCCTGTGTAGCCAAGTTTACATTCCGTGTATTACTGATATCTTATGATGTTTCTTTTTCTGTGTGACTTATTTCAGTTAGAATCATCATACCTGAATCCACTCATTGTGATGCTAAGGGCCTGATGACATAGATTTCATTGCTGAGTGATATTGCTTTGTAAGTAAATACCACAACGTCTTTATCCATTTTTCACTTTCTGCGATGTTGAACTTGTACTGTAAACGAGTTTCTTGTAAACAGAGGCGTCCCAAACTTTGGGGTGGCTGTGTCTTTTTGATTTTAATTTCCCTAAGCTATAGGACCATAAGTGGCAGTGCCCTAGGCTCTGTTGCTTTGTTTTTTAGATGTTTCAGGAAACACCATACACTTCTCCCGAGTGTCTGTTGGCAATTTACATCCCGCCCATCAGCATAACAAGGCTCCCAGTTCTCCATGGCCTGTCCTGCCTTTCTGGATTTTACACTTTTTTCAGATGGCCCTTTTGACCGGGGGGAAGTGAGACTTCATTGTAGTGCAGATTTCCTTTGCAAGCTTGCTTGATTGGCCAAAAAGGGCGTATGCGTTTTTCCCTGAATATATTCAGGAAAAAACGCATACGCCCTTTTTGGCCAAGTGCATCATTGTGGACGTTCTGCCTCTTTTCCTATGCTTTCAATGCAATTCCAGTCTACCTCCTGAAATCGGTTTCCTGCAATTCTGCCCCGCTTTCAAGTCCTCTTGGCAGCCTTACTTCAGTCTATTTTTGGACGATAGCTGTCATTTATAACTCTGCAGGTTTGTGAATTACAGTGCCCCTGAGCTCCTTTTTTAAACTCGCTTTCTTGTGACCTGGCCGCAACACCGCAGGATGGCTTCAGGCCCTAATCTGGTTCCGGCCCGGCATGCTGAGCCTTTGGTTAATTCCTCTTCCTGGTGGGAAATGAGAGTTAAATTTGCCCGTCCAGACACCTCCAGCTAGCCTCTCATTGGTTCTCGCTATTCCTGTTCATCTTCCGCAGAAATTGCAAACTGGGCCAAACAGGAGGTTAAAGGGACTGACTCTCCAAGTGGGGAGAGTGTTAGTAAAGCGTCTGGAATGTTGCACCCGAGTACCAGGGGAGGAAAACTGAGACATATTTGAACACGTCTCCCGATCACATGGTTGATCATACTCTAGGTTCCACATGCATGTTTTAGCTGAAGGAAGAATACCTTAAACCTGGAGAGTTAAGACCCGTGTAATGGGTACCATGCAATATGACTTCAAAGGGTCTTCATTTGCTCACCGAACCTCTCCAATCCTATCACTGCTGCGTTTATGCCCCTGTACACATGCTTGATTCTCTTTCGGAGACATAGCAATCCATAGGTTTTAAGATACTTACTAGTCAGGTACATTCTTAGGCGTTTAATATGCGGTGTTGAGTCCATTTCGTTGAGCAAGGAGTAGCTCTTGTCTATTCCATATTTGACTTAAGGAACTTTATCTGTGCTCATTTCAATCTCTGGTTTTATGCAACACCCCAACTCACCTTTACCCTTAAGCAAGCATAAGTTGGTTTTCTAAATTTGAGACCCTGTTCTGTTCTGTAATTCAGTTGCTGTGTAGCCAAGTTTCCATTCCGTGTATTACTGATATCTTATGATGTTTCTTTTTCTGTGTGACTTACTTCAGTTAGAATCATCATACCTGAATCCACTCATTGTGCTGCTAAGGGCCTGATGACACAGATTTCATTGTTGAGTGATATTGCTTTGTAAGTAAATACCACAACTTCTTTATCCATTTTTCACTTTCTGCGATGTTGAACTTGTACTGTAAACGAGGTTCTTGTAAACAGAGCCGTTCCAAACTTTGGGGTGGCTGTGTCTTTTTGATTTTAATTTCCCTAAGCTATAGGACCATAAGTGGAAGTGCCCTAGGTTCTGTTGCTTTGTTTTTTAGATGTTTCAGGAAACACCATACACTTCTCCCGAGTGGTTGTTGGCAATTTACATCCCGCCCATCAGCATAACAAGGCTCCCAGTTCTCCATGGCCTGTCCTGCCTTTCTGGATTTTACACTTTTTTCAGATGGCCCTTTTGACCGGGGGGAAGTGAGACTTCATTGTAGTGCAGATTTCCTTTGCAAGCTTGCTTGGTTGGCCAAAAAGGGCGTATGCGTTTTTTCCTGAATATATTCAGGAAAAAACGCATACGCCCTTTTTGGCCAAGTGCATCATTGTGGACGTTCTGCCTCTTTTCCTATGCTTTCAATGCAATTCCAGTCTACCTCCTGAAATCGGTTTCCTGCAATTCTGCCCCGCTTTCAAGTCCTCTTGGTAGCCTTACTTCAGTCTATTTTTGGACGATAGCTGTCATTTATAACTCTGCAGGTTTGTGAATTACAGTGCCCCTGAGCTCCTTTCTTCAACTCGCTTTCTTTTGAGCTGGCCGCAACACCGCAGGATGGCTTCAGGCCCTAATCTGGTTCCGGCCCGGCATGCTGAGCCTTTGGTTAATTCCTCTTCCTGGTGGGAAATGAGAGTTAAATTTGCCCGTCCAGACACCTCCAGCTAGCCTCTCATTGGTTCTCGCTATTCCTGTTCATCTTCCGCAGAAATTGCAAACTGGGCCAAACAGGAGGTTAAAGGGGCTGACTCTCCAAGTGGGGAGAGTGTTAGTAAAGCGTCTGGAATGTTGCACCCGAGTACCATGGGAGGAAAACTGAGACATATTTGAACATGTCTCCCGATCACATGGTTGATCATACTCTAGGTTCCACATGCATGTTTTAGCTGAAGGAAGAATACCTTAAACCTGGAGAGTTGAGACCCGTGTAATGGGTACCATGCAATATGACTTCAAAGGGTCTTCATTTGCTCACCGAACCTCTCCAATCCTATCACTGCTGCATTTATGCCCCTGTACACATGCTTGATTCTCTTTCAGAGACATAGCAATCCATAGGTTTTAAGATACTTACTAGTCAGGTACATTCTTAGGCGTTTAATATGCGGTGTTGAGTCCATTTCGTTGAGCAAGGAGTAGCTCTTGTCTATTCCATATTTGACTTAAGGAACTTTATCTGTGCTCATTTCAATCTCTGGTTTTATGCAGCACCCCAACTCACCATTACCCTTAAGCAAGCATAAGTTGTCTTTCTAAATTTGAGACCCTGTTCTGTTCTGTAATTCAGTTCCTGTGTCGCCAAGTTTCCATTCCGTGTATTACTGATATCTGATGATGTTTCTTTTTCTGTGTGACTTATTTCAGTTAGAATCATCATACCTGAATCCACTCATTGTGCTGCTAAGGGCCTGATGACATAGATTTCATTGCTGAGTGATATTGCTTTGTAAGTGAATACCACAACTTCTTTATCCATTTTTCACTTTCTGCGATGTTGAACTTGTACTGTAAACGAGGTTCTTGTAAACAGAGCCGTTCCAAAATTTGGGGAGCTGTGTCTTTTTGATTTTAATTTCCCTAAGCTATAGGACCATAAGTGGAAGTGCCCTAGGCTCTGTTGCTTTGTTTTTTAGATGTTTCAGGAAACACCATACACTTCTCCCAAGTGTCTGTTGGCAATTTACATCCCGCCCTTCAGCATAACAAGGCTCCCAGTTCTCAATGGCCTGTTGCCTTTCTGGATTTTACACTTTTTTCAGATGGCCCTTTTGACCGGGGGGAAGTGAGACTTCATTGTAGTGCAGATTTCCTTTGCAAGCTTGCTTGGTTGGCCAAAAAGGGCGTATGCGTTTTTTCCTGAATATATTCAGGAAAAAACGCATATGCCCTTTTTGGCCAAGTGCATCATTGTGGACGTTCTGTCTCTTTTCCTATGCTTTCAATGCAATTCCAGTCTACCTCCTGAAATCGGTTTCCTGCAATTCTGCCCCGCTGTCAAGTCCTCTTGGCAGCCTTACTTCAGTCTATTTTTGGACGATAGCTGTCATTTATAACTCTGCAGGTTTGTGAATTACAGTGCCCCTGAGCTCCTTTCTTCAACTCGCTTTCTTGTGACCTGGCCGCAACACCGCAGGATGGCTTCAGGCCCTAATCTGGTTCCGGCCCGGCATGCTGAGCCTTTGGTTAATTCCTCTTCCTGGTGGGAAATGAGAGTTAAATTTGCCCGTCCAGACACCTCCAGCTAGTCTCTCATTGGTTCTCGCTATTCCTGTTCATCTTCCGCAGAAATTGCAAACTGGGCCAAACAGGAGGTTAAAGGGACTGACTCTCCAAGTGGGGAGAGTGTTAGTAAAGCGTCTGGAATGTTGCACCCGAGTACCAGGGGAGGAAAACTGAGACATATTTGAACACGGCTCCCGATCACATGGTTGATCATACTCTAGGTTCCACATGCATGTTTTAGCTGAAGGAAGAATACCTTAAACCTGGGTAGTTGAAACCCGTGGAATGGGTACCATGCAATATGACTTCAAAGGGTCTTCATTTGCTCACCGAACCTCTCCAATCCTATCACTGCTGCATTTATGCCCCTGTACACATGCTTGATTCTCTTTCAGAGACATAGCAATCCATAGGTTTTAAGATACTTACTAGTCAGGTACATTCTTAGGCGTTTAATATGCGGTGTTGAGTCCATTTCGTTGAGCAAGGAGTAGCTCTTGTCTATTCCATATTTGACTTAAGGAACTTTATCTGTGCTCATTTCAATCTCTGGTTTTATGCAGCACCCCAACTCACCTTTACCCTTAAGCAAGCATAAGTTGTCTTTCTAAATTTGAGACCCTGTTCTGTTCTGTAATTCAGTTCCTGTGTCGCCAAGTTTCCATTCCGTGTATTACTGATATCTGATGATGTTTCTTTTTCTGTGTGACTTATTTCAGTTAGAATCATCATACCTGAATCCACTCATTGTGCTGCTAAGGGCCTGATGACATAGATTTCATTGCTGAGTGATATTGCTTTGTAAGTGAATACCACAACTTCTTTATCCATTTTTCACTTTCTGCGATGTTGAACTTGTACTGTAAACGAGGTTCTTGTAAACAGAGCCGTTCCAAAATTTGGGGAGCTGTGTCTTTTTGATTTTAATTTCCCTAAGCTATAGGACCATAAGTGGAAGTGCCCTAGGCTCTGTTGCTTTGTTTTTTAGATGTTTCAGGAAACACCATACACTTCTCCCAAGTGTCTGTTGGCAATTTACATCCCGCCCTTCAGCATAACAAGGCTCCCAGTTCTCAATGGCCTGTTGCCTTTCTGGATTTTACACTTTTTTCAGATGGCCCTTTTGACCGGGGGGAAGTGAGACTTCATTGTAGTGCAGATTTCCTTTGCAAGCTTGCTTGGTTGGCCAAAAAGGGCGTATGCGATTTTTCCTGAATATATTCAGGAAAAAACGCATATGCCCTTTTTGGCCAAGTGCATCATTGTGGACGTTCTGTCTCTTTTCCTATGCTTTCAATGCAATTCCAGTCTACCTCCTGAAATCGGTTTCCTGCAATTCTGCCCCGCTGTCAAGTCCTCTTGGCAGCCTTACTTCAGTCTATTTTTGGACGATAGCTGTCATTTATAACTCTGCAGGTTTGTGAATTACAGTTCCCCTGAGCTCCTTTCTTCAACTCGCTTTCTTGTGACTAGGCCGCAACACCGCAGGATGGCTTCAGGCCCTAATCTGGTTCCGGCCCGGCATGCTGAGCCTTTGGTTAATTCCTCTTCCAGGTGGTAAATGAGAGTTAAATTTGCCCGTCCAGACACCTCCAGCTAGCCTCTCATTGGTTCTCGGTATTCCTGTTCATCTTCCGCAGAAATTGCAAACTGTGCCAAACAGGAGGTTAAAGGCGCTGACTCTCCAAGTGGGGAGAGTGTTAGTAAAGCGTCTGGAATGTTGCACCCGAGTACCAGGGGAGGAAAACTGAGACATATTTGAACACGTCTCCCGATCACATGGTTGATCATACTCTGGGTTCCACATGCATGTTTTAGCTGAAGGAAGAATACCTAAAACCTGGGTAGTTGAAACCCGTGGAATGGGTACCATGCAATATGACTTCAAAGGGTCTTCATTTGCTCACCGAACCTCTCCAATCCTATCACTGCTGCGTTTATGCCCCTGTACACATGCTTGATTCTCTTTCGGAGACATAGCAATCCATAGGTTTTAAGATACTTACTAGTCAGGTACATTCTTAGGCGTTTAATATGCGGTGTTGAGTTCATTTCGTTGAGCAAGGAGTAGCTCTTGTCTATTCCATATTTGGCTTAAGGAACTTTATCTGTGCTCATTTCAATCTCTGGTTTTATGCAGCACCCCAACTCACCTTTACCCTTAAGCAAGCATAAGTTGGTTTTCTAAATTTGAGACCCTGTTCTGTTCTGTAATTCAGTTCCTGTGTAGCCAAGTTTACATTCCGTGTATTACTGATATCTTATGATGTTTCTTTTTCTGTGTGACTTATTTCAGTTAGAATCATCATACCTGAATCCACTCATTGTGATGCTAAGGGCCTGATGACATAGATTTCATTGCTGAGTGATATTGCTTTGTAAGTAAATACCACAACTTCTTTATCCATTTTTCACTTTCTGCGATGTTGAACTTGTACGGTAAACGAGGTTCTTGTAAACAGAGGCGTCCTAAACTTTGGGGTGGCTGTGTCTTTTTGATTTTAATTTCCCTAAGCTATAGGACCATAAGTGGCAGTGCCCTAGGCTCTGTTGCTTTGTTTTTTAGATGTTTCAGGAAACACCATACACTTCTCCCTAGTGTCTGTTGGCAATTTACAACCCGCCCATCAGCATAACAAGGCTCCCAGTTCTCTATGGCCTGTCCTGCTTTTCTGGATTTTACACTTTTTTCAGATGGCCCTTTTGACCGGTGTGAAGTGAGACTTCATTGTAATGCAGATTTCCTTTGCAAGCTTGCTTGGTTGGCCAAAAAGGGCGTATGCGTTTTTTCCTGAATATATTCAGGAAAAAACGCATACGCCCTTTTTGGCCAAGTGCATCATTGTGGACGTTCTGCCTCTTTTCCTATGCTTTCAATGCAATTCCAGTCTACCTCCTGAAATCGGTTTCCTGCAATTCTGCCCCGCTTTCAAGTCCTCTTGGCAGCCTTACTTCAGTCTATTTTTGGACGATAGCTGTCATTTATAACTCTGCAGGTTTGTGAATTACAGTGCCCCTGAGCTCCTTTCTTCAACTCGCTTTCTTGTGACCTGGCCGCAACACCGCAGGATGGCTTCAGGCCCTAATCTGGTTCCGGTACGGCATGCTGAGCCTTTGGTTAATTCCTCTTCCTGGTGGGAAATGAGAGTTAAATTTGCCCGTCCAGACACCTCCAGCTAGCCTCTCATTGGTTGTCGCTATTCCTGTTCATCTTCCGCAGAAATTGCAAACTGGGCCAAACAGGAGGTTAAAGGGATTGACTCTCCAAGTGGGGAGAGTGTTAGTAAAGTGTCTGGAATGTTGCACCCGAGTACCAGGGGAGGAAAACTGAGACATATTTGAACACATCTCCCGATCACATGGTTGATCATACTCTAGGTTCCACATGCATGTTTTAGCTGAAGGAAGAATACCTTAAACCTGGGTAGTTGAAACCCGTGGAATGGGTACCATGCAATATGACTTCAAAGGGTCTTCATTTGCTCACCGAACCTCTCCAATCCTATCACTGCTGCGTTTATGCCCCTGTACACATGCTTGATTCTCTTTCGGAGACATAGCAATCCATAGGTTTTAAGATACTTACTAGTCAGGTACATTCTTAGGCGTTTAATATGGGGTGTTGAGTCCATTTCGTTGAGCAAGGAGTAGCTCTTGTCTATTCCATATTTGGCTTAAGGAACTTTATCTGTGCTCATTTCAATCTCTGGTTTTATGCAGCACCCCAACTCACCTTTACCCTTAAGCAAGAATAAGTTGGTTTTCTAAATTTGAGACCCTGTTCTGTTCTGTAATTCAGTTCCTGTGTAGCCAAGTTTACATTCCGTGTATTACTGATATCTTATGATGTTTCTTTTTCTGTGTGACTTATTTCAGTTAGAATCATCATACCTGAATCCACTCATTGTGATGCTAAGGGCCTGATGACATAGATTTCATTGCTGAGTGATATTGCTTTGTAAGTAAATACCACAACTTCTTTATCCATTTTTCACTTTCTGCGATGTTGAACTTGTACTGTAAACGAGGTTCTTGTAAACAGAGCCTTTCCAAACTTTGGGGTGGCTGTGTCTTTTTGATTTTAATTTCCCTAAGCTATAGGACCATAAGTGGAAGTGCCCTAGGTTCTGTTGCTTTGTTTTTTAGATGTTTCAGGAAACACCATACACTTCTCCCGAGTGGTTGTTGGCAATTTACATCCCGCCCATCAGCATAACAAGGCTCCCAGTTCTCCATGGCCTGTCCTGCCTTTCTGGATTTTACACTTTTTTCAGATGGCCCTTTTGACCGGGGGGAAGTGAGACTTCATTGTAGTGCAGATTTCCTTTGCAAGCTTGCTTGGTTGGCCAAAAAGGGCGTATGCGTTTTTTCCTGAATATATTCAGGAAAAAACACATACGCCCTTTTTGGCCAAGTGCATCATTGTGGACGTTCTGCCTCTTTTCCTATGCTTTCAATGCAATTCCAGTCTAGCTCCTGAAATCGGTTTCATGCAATTCTGCCCCGCTTTCAAGTCCTCTTGGCAGCCTTACTTCAGTCTATTCTTGGACGATAGCTGTCATTTATAACTCTGCAGGTTTGTGAATTACAGTGCCCCTGAGCTCCTTTCTTCAACTTGCTTTCTTGTGACCTGGCCGCAACACCACAGGATGGCTCTATGCCCTAATCTGGTTCCGGCAGGGCACGCTGAGCCTTTGGTTAATTCCTCTTCATGGTGAAAAATGAGAGTTAAATTTGCCCGTTCAGACACCTCCAGCTAGTCTCTCATTGGTTCTCGCTATTCCTGTTCATCTTCCGCAGAAATTGCAAACTGGGCCAAACAGGAGGTTAAAGGGACTGACTCTCCAAGTCGGGAGAGTGTTAGTAAAGCGTCTGGAATGTTGCACCCGAGTACCAGGGTACGAAAACTGAGACATATTTGAACACGTCTCCCGATCACATGGTTGATCATACTCTAGGTTCCACATGCATGTTTTAGCTGAAGGAAGAATACCTTAAACCTGGGTAGTTGAAACCCGTGGAATGGGTACCATGCAATATGACTTCAAAGGGTCTTCATTTGCTCACCGAACCTCTCCAATCCTATCACTGCTGCGTTTATGCCCCTGTACACATGCTTGATTCTCTTTCGGAGACATAGCAATCCATAAGTTTTAAGATACTTACTAGTCAGGTACATTCTTAGGCGTTTAATATGCGGTGTTGAGTCCATTTCGTTGAGCAAGGAGTAGCTCTTATCTATTCCATATTTGACTTAAGGAACTTTATCTGTGCTCATTTCAATCTCTGGTTTTATGCAGCACCCCAACTCACCTTTACCTTTAAGCAAGAATAAGTTGGTTTTCTAAATTTGAGACCCTGTTCTGTTCTGTAATTCAGTTCCTGTGTAGCCAAGTTTACATTCCGTGTATTACAGATATCTTATGATGTTTCTTTTTCTGTGTGACTTATTTCAGTTAGAATCATCATACCTGAATCCACTCATTGTGCTGCTAAGGGCCTGATGACACAGATTTCATTGCTGAGTGATATTGCTTTGTAAGTAAGTACCACAGGTTCTTTATCCATTTTTCACTTTCTGCGATGTTGAACTTGTACTGTAAACGAGGTTCTTGTAAACAGAGCCTTTCCAAACTTTGGGGTGGCTGTGTCTTTTTGATTTTAATTTCCCTAAGCTATAGGACCATAAGTGGAAGTGCCCTAGGTTCTGTTGCTTTGTTTTTTAGATGTTTTAGGAAACACCATACACTTCTCCCGAGTGGTTGTTGGCAATTTACATCCCGCCCATCAGCATAACAAGGCTCCCAGTTCTCCATGGCCTGTCCTGCCTTTCTGGATTTTACACTTTTTTCAGATGGCCCTTTTGACCGGGGGGAAGTGAGACTTCATTGTAGTGCAGATTTCCTTTGCAAGCTTGCTTGGTTGGCCAAAAAGGGCGTATGCGTTTTTTCCTGAATATATTCAGGAAAAAACGCATATGCCCTTTTTGGCCAAGTGCATCATTGTGGACGTTCTGCCTCTTTTCCTATGCTTTCAATGCAATTCCAGTCTACCTCCTGAAATCGGTTTCCTGCAATTCTGCCCCGCTGTCAAGTCCTCTTGGCAGCCTTACTTCAGTCTATTTTTGGACGATAGCTGTCATTTATAACTCTGCAGGTTTGTGAATTACAGTGCCCCTGAGCTCCTTTCTTCAACTCGCTTTCTTGTGAGCTGGCCGCAACACCGCAGGATGGCTTCAGGCCCTAATCTGGTTCCGGCACGGCACGCTGAGCCTTTGGTTATTTCCTCTTCCTGGTGGGAAATGAGAGTTAAATTTGCCCGTCGAGACACCTCCAGCTAGTCTCTCATTGGTTCTCGCTATTCCTGTTCATCTTCCGCAGAAATTGCAAACTGGGCCAAACAGGAGGTTAAAGGGGCTGACTCTCCAAGTCGGGAGAGTGTTAGTAAAGCGTCTGGAATGTTGCACCCGAGTACCAGGGTACGAAAACTGAGACATATTTGAACACGTCTCCCGATCACATGGTTGATCATACTCTAGGTTCCACATGCATGTTTTAGCTGAAGGAAGAATACCTTAAACCTGGGTAGTTGAAACCCGTGGAATGGGTACCATGCAATATGACTTCAAAGGGTCTTCATTTGCTCACCGAACCTCTCCAATCCTATCACTGCTGCGTTTATGCCCCTGTACACATGCTTGATTCTCTTTCGGAGACATAGCAATCCATAGGTTTTAAGATACTTACTAGTCAGGTACATTCTTAGGCGTTTAATATGCGGTGTTGAGTCCATTTCGTTGAGCAAGGAGTAGCTCTTATCTATTCCATATTTGACTTAAGGAACTTTATCTGTGCTCATTTCAATCTCTGGTTTTATGCAGCAACCAAACTCACCTTTACCTTTAAGCAAGAATAAGTTGGTTTTCTAAATTTGAGACCCTGTTCTGTTCTGTAATTCAGTTCCTGTGTAGCCAAGTTTACATTCCGTGTATTACAGATATCTTATGATGTTTCTTTTTCTGTGTGACTTATTTCAGTTAGAATCATCATACCTGAATCCACTCATTGTGCTGCTAAGGGCCTGATGACACAGATTTCATTGCTGAGCGATATTGCTTTGTAAGTAAGTACCACAGGTTCTTTATCCATTTTTCACTTTCTGCGATGTTGAACTTGTACTGGAAACGAGGTTCTTGTAAACAGAGGCGTCCCAAACTTTTGGGTGGCTGTGTTTTTTTGATTTTGATTTCCCTAAGCTATAGGACCATAAGTGGCAGTGCCCTAGGCTCTGTTGCTTTGTTTTTTAGATGTTTCAGGAAACACCATACACTTCTCCCGAGTGTCTGTTGGCAATTTACATCCCACCCATCAGCATAAAAAGGCTCCCAGTTCTCAATGGCCTGTTGCCTTTCTGGATTTTACAGTTTTTTCAGATGGCCATTTTGACCGGGGGGAAGTGAGACTTCATTGTAGTGCAGATTTCCTTTGCAAGCTTGCTTGGTTGGCCAAAAAGAGCGTATGCGTTTTTTCCTGAATATATTCAGGAAAAAACGCATACGCCCTTTTTGGCCAAGTGCATCATTGTGGACGGTCTGCCTCTTTTCCTATGCTTTCAATGCAATTCCAGTCTAGCTCCTGAAATCGGTTTCATGCAATTCTGCCCCGCTTTCAAGTCCTCTTGGCAGCCTTACTTCAGTCTATTCTTGGACGATAGCTGTCATTTATAACTCTGCAGGTTTGTGAATTACAGTGCCCCTGAGCTCCTTTCTTCAACTTGCTTTCTTGTGACCTGGCCGCAACACCACAGGATGGCTCTATGCCCTAATCTGGTTCCGGCAGGGCACGCTGAGCCTTTGGTTAATTCCTCTTCATGGTGAAAAATGAGAGTTAAATTTGCCCGTTCAGACACCTCCAGCTAGTCTCTCATTGGTTCTCGCTATTCCTGTTCATCTTCCGCAGAAATTGCAAACTGGGCCAAACAGGAGGTTAAAGGGACTGACTCTCCAAGTCGGGAGAGTGTTAGTAAAGCGTCTGGAATGTTGCACCCGAGTACCAGGGTACGAAAACTGAGACATATTTGAACACGTCTCCCGATCACATGGTTGATCATACTCTAGGTTCCACATGCATGTTTTAGCTGAAGGAAGAATACCTTAAACCTGGGTAGTTGAAACCCGTGGAATGGGTACCATGCAATATGACTTCAAAGGGTCTTCATTTGCTCACCGAACCTCTCCAATCCTATCACTGCTGCGTTTATGCCCCTGTACACATGCTTGATTCTCTTTCGGAGACATAGCAATCCATAAGTTTTAAGATACTTACTAGTCAGGTACATTCTTAGGCGTTTAATATGCGGTGTTGAGTCCATTTCGTTGAGCAAGGAGTAGCTCTTATCTATTCCATATTTGACTTAAGGAACTTTATCTGTGCTCATTTCAATCTCTGGTTTTATGCAGCACCCCAGCTCACCTTTACCTTTAAGCAAGAATAAGTTGGTTTTCTAAATTTGAGACCCTGTTCTGTTCTGTAATTCAGTTCCTGTGTAGCCAAGTTTACATTCCGTGTATTACAGATATCTTATGATGTTTCTTTTTCTGTGTGACTTATTTCAGTTAGAATCATCATACCTGAATCCACTCATTGTGCTGCTAAGGGCCTGATGACACAGATTTCATTGCTGAGTGATATTGCTTTGTAAGTAAGTACCACAGGTTCTTTATCCATTTTTCACTTTCTGCGATGTTGAACTTGTACTGTAAACGAGGTTCTTGTAAACAGAGCCTTTCCAAACTTTGGGGTGGCTGTGTCTTTTTGATTTTAATTTCCCTAAGCTATAGGACCATAAGTGGAAGTGCCCTAGGTTCTGTTGCTTTGTTTTTTAGATGTTTTAGGAAACACCATACACTTCTCCGGAGTGGTTGTTGGCAATTTACATCCCGCCCATCAGCATAACAAGGCTCCCAGTTCTCCATGGCCTGTCCTGCCTTTCTGGATTTTACACTTTTTTCAGATGGCCCTTTTGACCGGGGGGAAGTGAGACTTCATTGTAGTGCAGATTTCCTTTGCAAGCTTGCTTGGTTGGCCAAAAAGGGCGTATGCGTTTTTTCCTGAATATATTCAGGAAAAAACGCATATGCCCTTTTTGGCCAAGTGCATCATTGTGGACGTTCTGCCTCTTTTCCTATGCTTTCAATGCAATTCCAGTCTACCTCCTGAAATCGGTTTCCTGCAATTCTGCCCCGCTGTCAAGTCCTCTTGGCAGCCTTACTTCAGTCTATTTTTGGACGATAGCTGTCATTTATAACTCTGCAGGTTTGTGAATTACAGTGCCCCTGAGCTCCTTTCTTCAACTCGCTTTCTTGTGAGCTGGCCGCAACACCGCAGGATGGCTTCAGGCCCTAATCTGGTTCCGGCACGGCACGCTGAGCCTTTGGTTATTTCCTCTTCCTGGTGGGAAATGAGAGTTAAATTTGCCCGTCGAGACACCTCCAGCTAGTCTCTCATTGGTTCTCGCTATTCCTGTTCATCTTCCGCAGAAATTGCAAACTGGGCCAAACAGGAGGTTAAAGGGGCTGACTCTCCAAGTCGGGAGAGTGTTAGTAAAGCGTCTGGAATGTTGCACCCGAGTACCAGGGTACGAAAACTGAGACATATTTGAACACGTCTCCCGATCACATGGTTGATCATACTCTAGGTTCCACATGCATGTTTTAGCTGAAGGAAGAATACCTTAAACCTGGGTAGTTGAAACCCGTGGAATGGGTACCATGCAATATGACTTCAAAGGGTCTTCATTTGCTCACCGAACCTCTCCAATCCTATCACTGCTGCGTTTATGCCCCTGTACACATGCTTGATTCTCTTTCGGAGACATAGCAATCCATAGGTTTTAAGATACTTACTAGTCAGGTACATTCTTAGGCGTTTAATATGCGGTGTTGAGTCCATTTCGTTGAGCAAGGAGTAGCTCTTATCTATTCCATATTTGACTTAAGGAACTTTATCTGTGCTCATTTCAATCTCTGGTTTTATGCAGCAACCCAACTCACCTTTACCTTTAAGCAAGAATAAGTTGGTTTTCTAAATTTGAGACCCTGTTCTGTTCTGTAATTCAGTTCCTGTGTAGCCAAGTTTACATTCCGTGTATTACAGATATCTTATGATGTTTCTTTTTCTGTGTGACTTATTTCAGTTAGAATCATCATACCTGAATCCACTCATTGTGCTGCTAAGGGCCTGATGACACAGATTTCATTGCTGAGCGATATTGCTTTGTAAGTAAGTACCACAGGTTCTTTATCCATTTTTCACTTTCTGCGATGTTGAACTTGTACTGGAAACGAGGTTCTTGTAAACAGAGGCGTCCCAAACTTTTGGGTGGCTGTGTTTTTTTGATTTTGATTTCCCTAAGCTATAGGACCATAAGTGGCAGTGCCCTAGGCTCTGTTGCTTTGTTTTTTAGATGTTTCAGGAAACACCATACACTTCTCCCGAGTGTCTGTTGGCAATTTACATCCCACCCATCAGCATAAAAAGGCTCCCAGTTCTCAATGGCCTGTTGCCTTTCTGGATTTTACAGTTTTTTCAGATGGCCATTTTGACCGGGGGGAAGTGAGACTTCATTGTAGTGCAGATTTCCTTTGCAAGCTTGCTTGGTTGGCCAAAAAGAGCGTATGCGTTTTTTCCTGAATATATTCAGGAAAAAACGCATACGCCCTTTTTGGCCAAGTGCATCATTGTGGACGGTCTGCCTCTTTTCCTATGCTTTCAATGCAATTCCAGTCTACCTCCTGAAATCGGTTTCCTGCAATTCTGCCCCGCTGTCAAGTCCTCTTGGCAGCCTTACTTCAGTCTATTTTTGGACGATAGCTGTCATTTATAACTCTGCAGGTTTGTGAATTACAGTGCCCCTGAGCTCCTTTCTTCAACTCGCTTTCTTGTGACCTGGCCGCAACACCGCATGATGGCTTCAGGCCGTAATCTGTTTCCGGCCCGGCATGCTGAGCCTTTGGTTATTTCCTCTTCCTGGTGGGAAATGAGAGTTAAATTTGCCCGTCCAGACACCTCCAGCTAGCCTCTCATTGGTTCTCACTATTCCTGTTCATCTTCCGCAGAAATTGCAAACTGGGCCAAACAGGAGGTTAAAGGGACTGACTCTCCAAGTCGGGAGAGTGTTAGTAAATCATCTGGAATGTTGCACCCGAGTACCAGGGGAGGAAAACTGAGACATATTTGAACACGTCTCCCATTCACATGGTTGATCATACTCTGGGTTCCACATGCATGTTTTAGCTGAAGGATGAATACCTTAAACCTGGGTAGTTGAAACCCGTGGAATGGGTACCATGCAATATGACTTCAAAGGGTCTTCATTTGCTCACCGAACCTCTCCAATCCTATCACTGCTGCGTTTATGCCCCTGTACACATGCTTGATTCTCTTTTGGAGACATAGCAATCCATAGGTTTTAAGATACTTACTAGCCAGGTACATTCTTAGGCGTTTAATATGGGGTTTTGAGTCCATTTCGTTGAGCAAGGAGTAGCTCTTGTCTATTCCATATTTGGCTTAAGGAACTTTATCTGTGCTCATTTCAATCTCTGGTTTTATGCAGCACCCCAACTCACCTTTCCCCTTAAGCAAGCATAAGTTGGTTTTCTAAATTTGAGACCCTGTTCTGTTCTGTAATTCAGTTCCTGTGTAGCCAAGTTTACATTCCGTGTATTACTGATATCTTATGATGTTTCTTTTTCTGTGTGACATATTTCAGTTAGAATCATCATACCTGAATCCACCCATTGTGCTGCTAAGGGCCTGATGACATAGATTTCATTGCTGAGTGATACTGCATTGTACGTAAGTACCACAAGTTCTTTATCCATTTTTCACTTTCTGCGATGTTGAACTTGTACTGTAAACGAGGTTCTTGTAAACAGAGCCGTTCCAAACATTGGGGTGGCTGTGTCTTTTTGATTTTAATTTCCCTAAGCTATAGGACCATAAGTGGAAGTGCCCTAGGCTCTGTTGCTTTGTTTTTTAGATGTTTCAGGAAACACCATACACTTCTCCAGAGTGTCTGTTGGCAATTTACATCCCGCCCATCAGCATAACAAGGCTCCCAGTTCTCAATGGCCTGTTACCTTTCTGGATTTTACACTTTTTTCAGATGGCCCTTTTGACCGGGGGGAAGTGAGACTTCATTGTAATGCAGATTTCCTTTGCAAGCTTGCTTGGTTGGCCAAAAAGGGCGTATGCGTTTTTTCCTGAATATATTCAGGAAAAAACGCATACGCCCTTTTTGGCCAAGTGCATCATTGTGGACGTTCTGCCTCTTTTCCTATGCTTTCAATGCAATTCCAGTCTACCTCCTGAAATCGGTTTCCTGCAATTCTGCCCCACTTTCAAGTCCTCTTGGCAGCCTTACTTCAGTCTATTTTTGGACGATAGCTGTCATTTATAACTCTGCAGGTTTGTGAATTACAGTGCCCCTGAGCTCCTTTCTTCAACTCGCTTTCTTGTGACCTGGCCGCAACACCGCAGGATGGCTTCAGGCCCTAATCTGGTTCCGGCCCGGCATGCTGAGCCTTTGGTTAATTCCTCTTCCTGGTGGGAAATGAGAGTTAAATTTACCCGTCCAGACACCTCCAGCTAGCCTCTCATTGGTTCTCGCTATTCCTGTTCATCTTCCGCAGAAATTGCAAACTGGGCCAAACAGGAGGTTAAAGGTGCTGACTCTCCAAGTGGGGAGAGTGTTAGTAAAGCGTCTGGAATGTTGCACCCGAGTACCAGGGGAGGAAAACTGAGACATATTTGAACACGTCTCCCGATCACATGGTTGATCATACTCTAGGTTCCACATGCATGTTTTAGCTGAAGGAAGAATACATTAAACCTGGGTAGTTGAAAACCGTGGAATGGGTACCATGCAATATGACTTCAAAGGGTCTTCATTTGCTCACCGAACCTCTCCAATCCTATCACTGCTGCATTTATGCCCCTGTACACATGCTTGATTCTCTTTCGGAGACATAGCAATCCATAGGTTTTAAGATACTTACTAGTCAGGTACATTCTTAGGCGTTTAATATGCGGTGTTGAGTCCATTTCGTTGAGCAAGGAGTAGCTCTTGTCTATTCCATATTTGGCTTAAGGAACTTTATCTGTGCTCATTTCAATCTCTGGTTTTATGCAGCACCCCAACTCACCTTTACCCTTAAGCAAGAATAAGTTGGTTTTCTAAATTTGAGACCCTGTTCTGTTGTGTAATTCAGTTCCTGTGTAGCCAAGTTTACATTCCGTGTATTACTGATATCTTATGATGTTTCTTTTTCTGTGTGACTTATTTCAGTTAGAATCATCATACCTGAATCCACTCATTGTGCTGCTAAGGGCCTGATGACACAGATTTCATTGCTGAGTGATATTGCTTTGTAAGTAAATACCACAACTTCTTTATCCATTTTTCACTTTCTGCGATGTTGAACTTGTACTGTCAACGAGGTTCTTGTAAACAGAGCCGTTCCAAACTTTGGGGTGGCTGTGTCTTTTTGATTTTAATTTCCCTAAGCTATAGGACCATAAGTGGCAGTGCCCTAGGCTCTGTTGCTTTGTTTTTTAGATGTTTCAGGAAACACCATACACTTCTCCCGAGTGGTTGTTGGCAATTTACATCCCGCCCATCAGCATAACAAGGCTCCCAGTTCTCCATGGCCTGTCCTGCCTTTCTGGATTTTACACTTTTTTCAGATGGCCCTTTTGACCAGGGGCAAGTGAGACTTCATTGTAGTGCAGATTTCCTTTGCAAGCTTGCTTGGTTGGCCAAAAAGGGCGTATGCGTTTTTTCCTGAATATATTCAGGAAAAAACGCATACGCCCTTTTTGGCCAAGTGCATCATTGTGGACGTTCTGCCTCTTTTCCTATGCTTTCAATGCAATTCCAGTCTACCTCCTGAAATCGGTTTCCTGCAATTCTGCCCCGCTTTCAAGTCCTCTTGGCAGCCTTACTTCAGTCTATTTTTGGACGATAGCTGTCATTTATAACTCTGCAGGTTTGTGAATTACAGAGCCCCTGAGCTCCTTTCTTCAACTCGCTTTCTTGTGACCTGGCCGCAACACCGCAGGATGGCTTCAGGCCCTAATCTGGTTCCGGCCCGGCATGCTGAGCCTTTGGTTAATTCCTCTTCCTGGTGGGAAATGAGAGATAAATTTGCCCGTCCAGACACCTCCAGCTAGACTCTCATTGGTTCTCGCTATTCCTGTTCATCTTCCGCAGAAATTGCAAACTGGGCCAAACAGGAGGTTAAAGGGACTGACTCTCCAAGTCGGGAGAGTGTTAGTAAAGCGTCTGGAATGTTGCACCCGAGTACCACGGGAGGAAAACTGAGACATATTTGAACACGTCTCCCGATCACATGGTTGATCATACTCTAGGTTCCACATGCATGTTTTAGCTGAAGGAAGAATACCTTAAACCTGGGTAGTTGAAACCCGTGGAATGGGTACCATGCAATATGACTTCAAAGGGTCTTCATTTGCTCACCGAACCTCTCCAATCCTATCACTGCTGCGTTTATGCCCCTGTACACATGCTTGATTCTCTTTCGGAGACATAGCAATCCATAGGTTTTAAGATACTTACTAGTCAGGTACATTCTTAGGCGTTTAATATGGGGTGTTGAGTCCATTTCGTTGAGCAAGGAGTAGCTCTTGTCTATTCCATATTTGGCTTAAGGAACTTTATCTGTGCTCATTTCAATCTCTGGTTTTATGCAGCACCCCAACTCACCTTTACCCTTAAGCAAGCATAAGTTGGTTTTCTAAATTTGAGACCCTGTTCTGTTCTGTAATTCAGTTCCTGTGTAGCCAAGTTTACATTCCGTGTATTAGTGATATCTTATGATGTTTCTTTTTCTGTGTGACTTATTTCAGTTAGAATCATCGTACCTGAATCCAATCATTATGCTGCTACGGGCCTGATGACATAGATTTCATTGCTGAGTGATACTGCATTGTACGTAAGTACCACAAGTTCTTTATCCATTTTTCACTTTCTGCGTTGTTGAACTTGTACTGTAAACGAGGTTCTTGTAAACAGAGCCGTTCCAAACTTTGGGGTGGCTGTGTCTTTTTGATTTTAATTTCCCTAAGCTATAGGACCATAAGTGGAAGTGCCCTAGGTTCTGTTGCTTTGTTTTTTAGATGTTTCAGGAAACACCATACACTTCTCCCGAGTGTCTGTTGGCAATTTACATCCCGCCCATCAGCATAACAAGGCTCCCAGTTCTCCATGGCCTGTCCTGCCTTTCTGGATTTTACACTTTTTTCAGATGGCCCTTTTGACCGGGGGGAAGTGAGACTTCATTGTAGTGCAGATTTCCTTTGCAAGCTTGCTTGGTTGGCCAAAAAGGGCGTATGCGTTTTTTCCTGAATATATTCAGGAAAAAACGCATACGCCCTTTTTGGCCAAGTGCATCATTGTGGACGTTCTGCCTCTTTTCCTATGCTTTCAATGCAATTCCAGTCTACCTCCTGAAATCGGTTTCCTGCAATTCTGCCCCGCTTTCAAGTCCTCTTGGCAGCCTTACTTCAGTCTATTTTTGGACGATAGCTGTCATTTATAACTCTGCAGGTTTGTGAATTACAGTGCCCCTGAGCTCCTTTCTTCAACTCGCTTTCTTTTGAGCTGGCCGCAACACTGCAGGATGGCTTCAGGCCCTAATCTGGTTCCGGCCCGGCACGCTGAGCCTTTGGTTATTTCCTCTTCCTGTTGGGAAATGAGAGTTAAATTTGCCCGTCCAAACACCTCCAGCTAGCCTCTCATTGGTTCTCGCTATTCCTGTTCATCTTCCGCAGAAATTGCAAACTGGGCCAAACAGGAGGTTAAAGGCGCTGACTCTCCAAGTGGGGAGAGTGTTAGTAAAGCGTCTGGAATGTTGCACCCGAGTACCAGGGGAGGAAAACTGAGACATATTTGAACACGTCTCCCGATCACATGGTTGATCATACTCTGGGTTCCACATGCATGTTTTAGCTGAAGGAAGAATACCTAAAACCTGGGTAGTTGAAACCCGTGGAATGGGTACCATGCAATATGACTTCAAAGGGTCTTCATTTGCTCACCGAACCTCTCCAATCCTATCACTGCTGCGTTTATGCCCCTGTACACATGCTTGATTCTCTTTCGGAGACATAGCAATCCATAGGTTTTAAGATACTTACTAGTCAGGTACATTCTTAGGCGTTTAATATGGGGTTTTGAGTCCATTTCGTTGAGCAAGGAGTAGCTCTTGTCTATTCCATATTTGGCTTAAGGAACTTTATCTGTGCTCATTTCAATCTCTGGTTTTATGCAGCACCCCAACTCACCTTTCCCCTTAACCAAGCATAAGTTGGTTTTCTAAATTTGAGACCCTGTTCTGTTTTGGAATGCAGTTCCTGTGTAGACAAGTTACATTCCGTGTATTAGTGATATCTTATGATGTTTCTTTTTCTGTGTGACTTATTTCAGTTAGAATCATCGTACCTGAATCCACTCATTATGCTGCTACGGGCCTGATGACATAGATTTCATTGCTGAGTGATACTGCATTGTACGTAAGTACCACAAGTTCTTTATCCATTTTTCACTTTCTGCGATGTTGAACTTGTACTGTAAACGAGGTTCTTGTAAACAGAGGCGTCCCAAACTTTGGGGTGGCTGTGTCTTTTTGATTTTAATTTCCCTAAGCTATAGGACCATAAGTGGCAGTGCCCTAGGCTCTGTTGCTTTGATTTTTAGATGTTTCAGGAAACACCATACACTTCTCCCGAGTGTCTGTTGGCAATTTACATCCCGCCCATCAGCATAACAAGGCTCCCAGTTCTCCATGGCCTGTCCTGCCTTTCTGGATTTTACACTTTTTTCAGATGGCCCTTTTGACCGGGGGGAAGTGAGACTTCATTGTAGTGCAGATTTCCTTTGCAAGCTTGCTTGGTTGGCCAAAAAGGGCGCATGCGTTTTTTCCTGAATATATTCAGGAAAAAACGCATATGCCCTTTTTGGCCAAGTGCATCATTGTGGACGTTCTGCCTCTTTTCCTATGCTTTCAATGCAATTCCAGTCTACCTCCTGAAATCGGTTTCCTGCAATTCTGCCCCGCTTTCAAGTCCTCTTGGCAGCCTTACTTCAGTCTATTTTTGGACGATATCTGTCATTTATAACTCTGCAGGTTTGTGAATTACAGTGCCCCTGAGCTCCTTTCTTCAACTCGCTTTCTTTTGAGCTGGCCGCAACACCGCAGGATGGCTTCAGGCCCTAATCTGGTTCTGGTACGGCACGCTGAGCCTTTGGTTATTTCATCTTCCTGGTGGGAAATGAGAGTTAAATTTGCCTGTCCAGACACCTCCAGCTAGCCTCTCATTGGTTCTCACTATTCCTGTTCATCTTCCGCAGAAATTGCAAACTGGGCCAAACAGGAGGTTAAAGGCGCTGACTCTCCAAGTGGGGAGAGTGTTAGTAAAGCGTCTGGAATGTTGCACCCGAGTACCAGGGGAGGAAAACTGAGACATATTTGAACACGTCTCCCATTCACATGGTTGATCATACTCTGGGTTCCACATGCATGTTTTAACTGAAGGAAGAATACCTTAAACATGGAGAGTTGAGACCCGTGGAATGGGTACCATGCAATATGACTTCAAAGGGTCTTCATTTGCTCACCGAACCTCTCCAATCCTATCACTGCTGCGTTTATGCCCCTGTACACATGCTTGATTCTCTTTCGGAGACATAGCAATCCATAGGTTTTAAGATACTTACTAGTCAGGTACATTCTTAGGCGTTTAATATGGGGTGTTGAGTCCATTTCGTTGAGCAAGGAGTAGCTCTTGTCTATTCCATATTTGGCTTAAGGAACTTTATCTGTGCTCATTTCAATCTCTGGTTTTATGCAGCACCCCAACTCACCTTTCCCCTTAAGCAAGCATAAGTTGGTTTTCTAAATTTGAGACCCTGTTCTGTTTTGGAATGCAGTTCCTGTGTAGCCAAGTTTACATTCCGTGTATTAGTGATATCTTATGATGTTTCTTTTTCTGTGTGACTTATTTCAGTTAGAATCATCATACCTGAATCCACTCATTGTGCTGCTAAGGGCCTGATGACACAGATTTCATTGCTGAGTGATATTGCTTTGTAAGTAAATACCACAACTTCTTTATCCATTTTTCACTTTCTGCGATGTTGAACTTGTACTGTAAACGAGGTTCTTGTAAACAGAGCCATTCCAAACTTCGGGGTGGCTGTGTCTTTTTGATTTTAATTTCCCTAAGCTATAGGACCATAAGTGGAAGTGCCCTAGGTTCTGTTGCTTTGTTTTTTAGATGTTTCAGGAAACACCATACACTTCTCCCGAGTGGTTGTTGGCAATTTACATCCCGCCCATCAGCATAACAAGGCTCCCAGTTCTCCATGGCCTGTCCTGCCTTTCTGGATTTTACACTTTTTTCAGATGGCCCTTTTGACCGGGGGGAAGTGAGACTTCATTGTAGTGCAGAT
Organism: Stenella coeruleoalba; assembly: GCF_951394435.1. Classification (NCBI taxonomy): domain Eukaryota; kingdom Metazoa; phylum Chordata; class Mammalia; order Artiodactyla; family Delphinidae; genus Stenella; species Stenella coeruleoalba. Next base: position 1,526,677 of record NW_027646377.1, read on the forward strand.
TTCCTTTGCAAGCTTGCTTGGTTGGCCAAAAAGGGCGTATGCGTTTTTTCCTGAATATATTCAGGAAAAAACGCATACGCCCTTTTTGGCCAAGTGCATCATTGTGGACGTTCTGCCTCTTTTCCTATGCTTTCAATGCAATTCCAGTCTACCTCCTGAAATCGGTTTCCTGCAATTCTGCCCCGCTTTCAAGTCCTCTTGGCAGCCTTACTTCAGTCTATTTTTGGACAATAGCTGTCATTTATAACTCTGCAGGTTTGTGAATTACAGTGCCCCTGAGCTCCTTTCTTCAACTCGCTTTCTTTTGAGCTGGCCGCAACACTGCAGGATGGCTTCAGGCCCTAATCTGGTTCCGGCACGGCACGCTGAGCCTTTGGTTATTTCCTCTTCCTGTTGGGAAATGAGAGTTAAATTTGCCCGTCCAAACACCTCCAGCTAGCCTCTCATTGGTTCTCGCTATTCCTGTTCATCTTCCGCAGAAATTGCAAACTGGGCCAAACAGGAGGTTAAAGGCGCTGACTCTCCAAGTGGGGAGAGTGTTAGTAAAGCGTCTGGAATGTTGCACCCGAGTACCAGGGGAGGAAAACTGAGACATATTTGAACACGTCTCCCGTTCACATGGTTGATCATACTTGGGTTCCACATGCATGTTTTAGCTGAAGGAAGAATACCTTAAACATGGAGAGTTGAGACCCGTGGAATGGGTACCATGCAATATGACTTCAAAGGGTCTTCATTTGCTCACCGAACCTCTCCAATCCTATCACTGCTGCGTTTATTCCCCTGTACACACGCTTGATTCTCTTTCGGAGACATAGCAATCCATAGGTTTTAAGATACTTACTAGTCAGGTACATTCTTAGGCGTTTAATATGGGGTGTTGAGTCCATTTCGTTGAGCAAGGAGTAGCTCTTGTCTATTCCATATTTGGCTTAAGGAACTTTATCTGTGCTCATTTCAATCTCTGGTTTTATGCAGCACCCCAACTCACCTTTACCCTTAAGCAAGCATAAGTTGGTTTTCTAAATTTGAGACCCTGTTCTGTTCTGTAATTCAGTTCCTGTGTAGCCAAGTTTACATTCCGTGTATTAGTGATATCTTATGATGTTTCTTTTTCTGTGTGACTTATTTCAGTTAGAATCATCGTACCTGAATCCAATCATTATGCTGCTACGGGCCTGATGACATAGATTTCATTGCTGAGTGATACTGCATTGTACGTAAGTACCACAAGTTCTTTATCCATTTTTCACTTTCTGCGTTGTTGAACTTGTACTGTAAACGAGGTTCTTGTAAACAGAGCCGTTCCAAACTTTGGGGTGGCTGTGTCTTTTTGATTTTAATTTCCCTAAGCTATAGGACCATAAGTGGAAGTGCCCTAGGTTCTGTTGCTTTGTTTTTTAGATGTTTCAGGAAACACCATACACTTCTCCCGAGTGGTTGTTGGCAATTTACATCCCACCCATCAGCATAACAAGGCTCCCAGTTCTCCATGGCCTGTCCTGCCTTTCTGGATTTTACACTTTTTTCAGATGGCCCTTTTGACCGGGGGGAAGTGAGACTTCATTGTAGTGCAGATTTCCTTTGCAAGCTTGCTTGGTTGGCCAAAAAGGGCGTATGCGTTTTTTCCTGAATATATTCAGGAAAAAACGCATACGCCCTTTTTGGCCAAGTGCATCATTGTGGACGTTCTGCCTCTTTTCCTATGATTTCAATGCAATTCCAGTCTACCTCCTGAAATCGGTTTCCTGCAATTCTGCCCCGCTTTCAAGTCCTCTTGGCAGCCTTACTTCAGTCTATTTTTGGACGATAGCTGTCATTTATAACTCTGCAGGTTTGTGAATTACAGTGCCCCTGAGCTCCTTTCTTCAACTCGCTTTCTTGTGACCTGGCCGCAACACCGCAGGATGGCTTCAGGCCCTAATCTGGTTCCGGCACGGCACGCTGAGCCTTTGGTTATTTCCTCTTCCTGGTGGGAAATGAGAGTTAAATTTGCCCGTCCAGACACCTCCAGCTAGCCTCTCATTGGTTCTCGCTATTCCTGTTCATCTTCCGCAGAAATTGCAAACTGGGCCAAACAGGAGGTTAAAGGCGCTGACTCTCCAAGTGGGGAGAGTGTTAGTAAAGCGTCTGGAATGTTGCACCCGAGTACCAGGGGAGGAAAACTGAGACATATTTGAACACGTCTCCCGATCACATGGTTGATCATACTCTGGGTTCCACATGCATGTTTTAGCTGAAGGAAGAATACCTAAAACCTGGGTAGTTGAAACCCGTGGAATGGGTACCATGCAATATGACTTCAAAGGGTCTTCATTTGCTCACCGAACCTCTCCAATCCTATCACTGCTGCGTTTATGCCCCTGTACACATGCTTGATTCTCTTTCGGAGACATAGCAATCCATAGGTTTTAAGATACTTACTAGTCAGGTACATTCTTAGGCGTTTAATATGCGGTGTTGAGTCCATTTCGTTGAGCAAGGAGTAGCTCTTGTCTATTCCATATTTGGCTTAAGGAACTTTATCTGTGCTCATTTCAATCTCTGGTTTTAGGCAGCACCCCAACTCACCTTTCCCCTTAAGCAAGCATAAGTTGGTTTTCTAAATTTGAGAACCTGTTCTGTTTTGGAATTCAGTTCCTGTGTAGCCAAGTTTACATTCCGTGTATTAGTGATATCTTATGATGTTTCTTTTTCTGTGTAACTTATTTCAGTTAGAATCATCGTACCTGAATCCACTCATTATGCTGCTAAGGGCCTGATGACATAGATTTCATTGCTGAGTGATACTGCATTGTACGTAAGTACCACAAGTTCTTTATCCATTTTTCACTTTCTGCGATGTTGAACTTGTACTGTAAACGAGGTTCTTGTAAACAGAGGCGTCCCAAACTTTGGGGTGGCTGTGTCTTTTTGATTTTAATTTCCCTAAGCTATAGGACCATAAGTGGCAGTGCCCTAGGCTCTGTTGCTTTATTTTTTAGATGTTTCAGGAAACACCATACACTTCTCCCGAGTGTCTGTTGGCAATTTACATCCCGCCCATCAGCATAACAAGGCTCCCAGTTCTCCATGGCCTGTCCTGCCTTTCTGGATTTTACACTTTTTTCAGATGGCCCTTTTGACCGGGGGGAAGTGAGACTTCATTGTAGTGCAGATTTCCTTTGCAAGCTTGCTTGGTTGGCCAAAAAGGGCGTATGCGTTTTTTCCTGAATATATTCAGGAAAAAACGCATATGCCCTTTTTGGCCAAGTGCATCATTGTGGACGTTCTGCCTCTTTTCCTATGCTTTCAATGCAATTCCAGTCTACCTCCTGAAATCGGTTTCCTGCAATTCTGCCCCGCTTTCAAGTCCTCTTGGCAGCCTTACTTCAGTCTATTTTTGGACGATAGCTGTCATTTATAACTCTGCAGGTTTGTGAATTACAGTGCCCCTGAGCTCCTTTCTTCAACTCGCTTTCTTTTGAGCTGGCCGCAACACTGCAGGATGGCTTCAGGCCCTAATCTGGTTCCGGCCCGGCACGCTGAGCCTTTGGTTATTTCCTCTTCCTGTTGGGAAATGAGAGTTAAATTTGCCCGTCCAAACACCTCCAGCTAGCCTCTCATTGGTTCTCGCTATTCCTGTTCATCTTCCGCAGAAATTGCAAACTGGGCCAAACAGGAGGTTAAAGGCGCTGACTCTTTAAGTGGGGAGAGTGTTAGTAAAGCGTCTGGAATGTTGCACCCGAGTACCAGGGGAGGAAAACTGAGACATATTTGAACACGTCTCCCGATCACATGGTTGATCATACTCTGGGTTCCACATGCATGTTTTAGCTGAAGGAAGAATACCTAAAACCTGGGTAGTTGAAACCCGTGGAATGGGTACCATGCAATATGACTTCAAAGGGTCTTCATTTGCTCACCGAACCTCTCCAATCCTATCACTGCTGCGTTTATGCCCCTGTACACATGCTTGATTCTCTTTCGGAGACATAGCAATCCATAGGTTTTAAGATACTTACTAGTCAGGTACATTCTTAGGCGTTTAATATGGGGTTTTGAGTCCATTTCGTTGAGCAAGGAGTAGCTCTTGTCTATTCCATATTTGGCTTAAGGAACTTTATCTGTGCTCATTTCAATCTCTGGTTTTATGCAGCACCCCAACTCACCTTTCCCCTTAACCAAGCATAAGTTGGTTTTCTAAATTTGAGACCCTGTTCTGTTTTGGAATGCAGTTCCTGTGTAGACAAGTTACATTCCGTGTATTAGTGATATCTTATGATGTTTCTTTTTCTGTGTGACTTATTTCAGTTAGAATCATCGTACCTGAATCCACTCATTATGCTGCTACGGGCCTGATGACATAGATTTCATTGCTGAGTGATACTGCATTGTACGTAAGTACCACAAGTTCTTTATCCATTTTTCACTTTCTGCGATGTTGAACTTGTACTGTAAACGAGGTTCTTGTAAACAGAGGCGTCCCAAACTTTGGGGTGGCTGTGTCTTTTTGATTTTAATTTCCCTAAGCTATAGGACCATAAGTGGCAGTGCCCTAGGCTCTGTTGCTTTGATTTTTAGATGTTTCAGGAAACACCATACACTTCTCCCGAGTGTCTGTTGGCAATTTACATCCCGCCCATCAGCATAACAAGGCTCCCAGTTCTCCATGGCCTGTCCTGCCTTTCTGGATTTTACACTTTTTTCAGATGGCCCTTTTGACCGGGGGGAAGTGAGACTTCATTGTAGTGCAGATTTCCTTTGCAAGCTTGCTTGGTTGGCCAAAAAGGGCGTATGAGTTTTTTCCTGAATATATTCAGGAAAAAACGCATATGCCCTTTTTGGCCAAGTGCATCATTGTGGACGTTCTGCCTCTTTTCCTATGCTTTCAATGCAATTCCAGTCTACCTCCTGAAATCGGTTTCCTGCAATTCTGCCCCGCTTTCAAGTCCTCTTGGCAGCCTTACTTCAGTCTATTTTTGGACGATATCTGTCATTTATAACTCTGCAGGTTTGTGAATTACAGTGCCCCTGAGCTCCTTTCTTCAACTCGCTTTCTTTTGAGCTGGCCGCAACACCGCAGGATGGCTTCAGGCCCTAATCTGGTTCTGGTACGGCACGCTGAGCCTTTGGTTATTTCATCTTCCTGGTGGGAAATGAGAGTTAAATTTGCCTGTCCAGACACCTCCAGCTAGCCTCTCATTGGTTCTCACTATTCCTGTTCATCTTCCGCAGAAATTGCAAACTGGGCCAAACAGGAGGTTAAAGGCGCTGACTCTCCAAGTGGGGAGAGTGTTAGTAAAGCGTCTGGAATGTTGCACCCGAGTACCAGGGGAGGAAAACTGAGACATATTTGAACACGTCTCCCATTCACATGGTTGATCATACTCTGGGTTCCACATGCATGTTTTAACTGAAGGAAGAATACCTTAAACATGGAGAGTTGAGACCCGTGGAATGGGTACCATGCAATATGACTTCAAAGGGTCTTCATTTGCTCACCGAACCTCTCCAATCCTATCACTGCTGCGTTTATGCCCCTGTACACATGCTTGATTCTCTTTCGGAGACATAGCAATCCATAGGTTTTAAGATACTTACTAGTCAGGTACATTCTTAGGCGTTTAATATGGGGTGTTGAGTCCATTTCGTTGAGCAAGGAGTAGCTCTTGTCTATTCCATATTTGGCTTAAGGAACTTTATCTGTGCTCATTTCAATCTCTGGTTTTATGCAGCACCCCAACTCACCTTTCCCCTTAAGCAAGCATAAGTTGGTTTTCTAAATTTGAGACCCTGTTCTGTTTTGGAATGCAGTTCCTGTGTAGCCAAGTTTACATTCCGTGTATTAGTGATATCTTATGATGTTTCTTTTTCTGTGTGACTTATTTCAGTTAGAATCATCATACCTGAATCCACTCATTGTGCTGCTAAGGGCCTGATGACACAGATTTCATTGCTGAGTGATATTGCTTTGTAAGTAAATACCACAACTTCTTTATCCATTTTTCACTTTCTGCGATGTTGAACTTGTACTGTAAACGAGGTTCTTGTAAACAGAGCCATTCCAAACTTCGGGGTGGCTGTGTCTTTTTGATTTTAATTTCCCTAAGCTATAGGACCATAAGTGGAAGTGCCCTAGGTTCTGTTGCTTTGTTTTTTAGATGTTTCAGGAAACACCATACACTTCTCCCGAGTGGTTGTTGGCAATTTACATCCCGCCCATCAGCATAACAAGGCTCCCAGTTCTCCATGGCCTGTCCTGCCTTTCTGGATTTTACACTTTTTTCAGATGGCCCTTTTGACCGGGGGGAAGTGAGACTTCATTGTAGTGCAGATTTCCTTTGCAAGCTTGCTTGGTTGGCCAAAAAGGGCGTATGCGTTTTTTCCTGAATATATTCAGGAAAAAACGCATACGCCCTTTTTGGCCAAGTGCATCATTGTGGACGTTCTGCCTCTTTTCCTATGCTTTCAATGCAATTCCAGTCTACCTCCTGAAATCGGTTTCCTGCAATTCTGCCCCGCTTTCAAGTCCTCTTGGCAGCCTTACTTCAGTCTATTTTTGGACAATAGCTGTCATTTATAACTCTGCAGGTTTGTGAATTACAGTGCCCCTGAGCTCCTTTCTTCAACTCGCTTTCTTTTGAGCTGGCCGCAACACTGCAGGATGGCTTCAGGCCCTAATCTGGTTCCGGCACGGCACGCTGAGCCTTTGGTTATTTCCTCTTCCTGTTGGGAAATGAGAGTTAAATTTGCCCGTCCAAACACCTCCAGCTAGCCTCTCATTGGTTCTCGCTATTCCTGTTCATCTTCCGCAGAAATTGCAAACTGGGCCAAACAGGAGGTTAAAGGCGCTGACTCTCCAAGTGGGGAGAGTGTTAGTAAAGCGTCTGGAATGTTGCACCCGAGTACCAGGGGAGGAAAACTGAGACATATTTGAACACGTCTCCCGATCACATGGTTGATCATACTCTGGGTTCCACATGCATGTTTTAGCTGAAGGAAGAATACCTAAAACCTGGGTAGTTGAAACCCGTGGAATGGGTACCATGCAATATGACTTCAAAGGGTCTTCATTTGCTCACCGAACCTCTCCAATCCTATCACTGCTGCGTTTATGCCCCTGTACACATGCTTGATTCTCTTTCGGAGACATAGCAATCCATAGGTTTTAAGATACTTACTAGTCAGGTACATTCTTAGGCGTTTAATATGGGGTTTTGAGTCCATTTCGTTGAGCAAGGAGTAGCTCTTGTCTATTCCATATTTGGCTTAAGGAACTTTATCTGTGCTCATTTCAATCTCTGGTTTTATGCAGCACCCCAACTCACCTTTACCCTTAAGCAAGCATAAGTTGGTTTTCTAAATTTGAGACCCTGTTCTGTTTTGGAATGCAGTTCCTGTGTAGCCAAGTTTACATTCCGTGTATTAGTGATATCTTATGATGTTTCTTTTTCTGTGTGACTTATTTCAGTTAGAATCATCGTACCTGAATCCACTCATTATGCTGCTACGGGCCTGATGACATAGATTTCATTGCTGAGTGATACTGCATTGTACGTAAGTACCACAAGTTCTTTATCCATTTTTCACTTTCTGCGATGTTGAACTTGTACTGTAAATGAGGTTCTTGTAAACAGAGGCGTCCCAAACTTTGGGGTGGCTGTGTCTTTTTGATTTTAATTTCCCTAAGCTATAGGACCATAAGTGGCAGTGCCCTAGGCTCTGTTGCTTTGATTTTTAGATGTTTCAGGAAACACCATACATTTCTCCCGAGTGTCTGTTGGCAATTTACATCCCGCCCATCAGCATAACAAGGCTCCCAGTTCTCCATGGCCTGTCCTGCCTTTCTGGATTTTACACTTTTTTCAGATGGCCCTTTTGACCGGGGGGAAGTGAGACTTCATTGTAGTGCAGATTTCCTTTGCAAGCTTGCTTGGTTGGCCAAAAAGGGCGTATGAGTTTTTTCCTGAATATATTCAGGAAAAAACGCATACGCCCTTTTTGGCCAAGTGCATCATTGTGGACGTTCTGCCTCTTTTCCTATGCTTTCAATGCAATTCCAGTCTACCTCCTGAAATCGGTTTCCTGCAATTCTGCCCCGCTTTCAAGTCCTCTTGGCAGCCTTACTTCAGTCTATTTTTGGACGATAGCTGTCATTTATAACTCTGCAGGTTTGTGAATTACAGTGCCCCTGAGCTCCTTTCTTCAACTCGCTTTCTTTTGAGCTGGCCGCAACACCGCAGGATGGCTTCAGGCCCTAATCTGGTTCCGGTACGGCACGCTGAGCCTTTGGTTATTTCATCTTCCTGGTGGGAAATGAGAGTTAAATTTGCCTGTCCAGACACCTCCAGCTAGCCTCTCATTGGTTCTCACTATTCCTGTTCATCTTCCGCAGAAATTGCAAACTGGGCCAAACAGGAGGTTAAAGGCGCTGACTCTCCAAGTGGGGAGAGTGTTAGTAAAGCGTCTGGAATGTTGCACCCGAGTACCAGGGGAGGAAAACTGAGACATATTTGAACACGTCTCCCATTCACATGGTTGATCATACTCTGGGTTCCACATGCATATTTTAGCTGAAGGAAGAATACCTTAAACATGGAGAGTTAAGACCCGTGTAATGGGTACCATGCAATATGACTTCAAAGGGTCTTCATTTGCTCACCGAACCTCTCCAATCCTATCACTGCTGCGTTTATGCCCCTGTACACATGCTTGATTCTCTTTCGGAGACATAGCAATCCATAGGTTTTAAGATACTTACTAGTCAGGTACATTCTTAGGCGTTTAATATGGGGTGTTGAGTCCATATCGTTGAGCAAGGAGTAGCTCTTGTCTATTCCATATTTGGCTTAAGGAACTTTATCTGTGCTCATTTCAATCTCTGGTTTTATGCAGCACCCCAACTCACCTTTACCCTTAAGCAAGCATAAGTTGGTTTTCTAAATTTGAGACCCTGTTCTGTTCTGTAATTCAGTTCCTGTGTAGCCAAGTTTACATTCCGTGTATTACTGATATCTTATGATGTTTCTTTTTCTGTGTGACTTATTTCAGTTAGAATCATCATACCTGAATCCACTCATTGTGCTGCTAAGGGCCTGATGACACAGATTTCATTGCTGAGTGATATTGCTTTGTAAGTAAATACCACAACTTCTTTATCCATTTTTCACTTTCTGCGATGTTGAACTTGTACTGTAAACGAGGTTCTTGTAAACAGAGCCGTTCCAAACTTTGGGGTGGCTGTGTCTTTTTGATTTTAATTTCCCTAAGCTATAGGACCATAAGTGGAAGTGCCCTAGGTTCTGTTGCTTTGTTTTTTAGATGTTTCAGGAAACACCATACACTTCTCCCGAGTGATTGTTGGCAATTTACATCCCGCCCATCAGCATAACAAGGCTCCCAGTTCTCCATGGCCTGTCCTGCCTTTCTGGATTTTACACTTTTTTCAGATGGCCCTTTTGACCGGGGGGAAGTGAGACTTCATTGTAGTGCAGATTTCCTTTGCAAGCTTGCTTGGTTGGCCAAAAAGGGCGTATGCGTTTTTTCCTGAATATATTCAGGAAAAAACGCATACGCCCTTTTTGGCCAAGTGCATCATTGTGGACGTTCTGCCTCTTTTCCTATGCTTTCAATGCAATTCCAGTCTACCTCCTGAAATCGGTTTCCTGCAATTCTGCCCCGCTTTCAAGTCCTCTTGGCAGCCTTACTTCAGTCTATTTTTGGACGATAGCTGTCATTTATAACTCTGCAGGTTTGTGAATTACAGTGCCCCTGAGCTCCTTTCTTCAACTCGCTTTCTTGTGACCTGGCCGCAACACCGCAGGATGGCTTCAGGCCCTAATCTGGTTCCGGCCCGGCATGCTGAGCCTTTGGTTAATTCCTCTTCCTGGTGGGAAATGAGAGTTAAATTTGCCCGTCCAGACACCTCCAGCTAGCCTCTCATTGGTTCTCGCTATTCCTGTTCATCTTCCGCAGAAATTGCAAACTGGGCCAAACAGGAGGTTAAAGGGACTGACTCTCCAAGTGGGGAGAGTGTTAGTAAAGCGTCTGGAATGTTGCACCCGAGTACCAGGGGAGGAAAACTGAGACATATTTGAACACGTCTCCCGATCACATGGTTGATCATACTCTAGGTTCCACATGCATGTTTTAGCTGAAGGAAGAATACCTTAAACCTGGAGAGTTGAGACCCGTGGAATGGTTACCATGCAATATGACTTCAAAGGGTCTTCATTTGCTCACTGAACCTCTCCAATCCTATTACTGCTGCGTTTATGCCCCTGTACACATGCTTGATTCTCTTTCGGAGACATAGCAATCCATAGGTTTTAAGATACTTACTAGTCAGGTACATTCTTAGGCGTTTAATATGGGGTGTTGAGTCCATTTCGTTGAGCAAGGAGTAGCTCTTGTGTATTCCATATTTGGCTTAAGGAACTTTATCTGTGCTCATTTCAATCTCTGGTTTTATGCAGCACCCCAACTCACCTTTACCCTTAAGCAAGCATAAGTTGGTTTTCTAAATTTGAGACCCTGTTCTGTTTTGGAATGCAGTTCCTGTGTAGCCAAGTTTACATTCCATGTATTAGTGATATCTTATGATGTTTCTTTTTCTGTGTGACTTATTTCAGTTAGAATCATCGTACCTGAATCCACTCATTATGCTGCTACGGGCCTGATGACATAGATTTCATTGCTGAGTGATACTGCATTGTACGTAAGTACCACAAGTTCTTTATCCATTTTTCACTTTCTGTGATGTTGAACTTGTACTGTAAACGAGGTTCTTGTAAACAGAGGCGTCCCAAACTTTGGGGTGGCTGTGTGTTTTTGATTTTAATTTCCCTAAGCTATAGGACCATAAGTGGAAGTGCCCTAGGTTCTGTTGCTTTGTTTTTTCGATGATTCAGGAAACACCATACACTTCTCCCGAGTGGTTGTTGGCAATTTACATCCCGCCCATCAGCATAACAAGGCTCCCAGTTCTCCATGGCCTGTCCTGCCTTTCTGGATTTTACACTTTTTTCAGATGGCCCTTTTGACCGGGGGGAAGTGAGACTTCATTGTAGTGCAGATTTCCTTTGCAAGCTTGCTTGGTTGGCCAAAAAGGGCGTATGCGTTTTTTCCTGAATATATTCAGGAAAAAACGCATACGCCCTTTTTGGCCAAGTGCATCATTGTGGACGTTCTGCCTCTTTTCCTATGCTTTCAATGCAATTCCAGTCTACCTCCTGAAATCGGTTTCCTGCAATTCTGCCCCGCTTTCAAGTCCTCTTGGCAGCCTTACTTCAGTCTATTTTTGGACGATAGCTGTCATTTATAACTCTGCAGGTTTGTGAATTACAGTGCCCCTGAGCTCCTTTCTTCAACTCGCTTTCTTGTGACCTGGCCGCAACACCGCAGGATGGCTTCAGGCCCTAATCTGGTTCCGGTATGGCACGCTGAGCCTTTGGTTATTTCCTCTTCCTGGTGGGAAATGAGAGTTAAATTTGCCCGTCCAGACACCTCCAGCTAGCCTCTCATTGGTTCTCGCTATTCCTGTTCATCTTCCGCAGAAATTGCAAACTGGGCCAAACAGGAGGTTAAAGGCGCTGACTCTCCAAGTGGGGAGAGTGTTAGTAAAGCGTCTGGAATGTTGCACCCGAGTACCAGGGGAGGAAAACTGAGACATATTTGAACACGTCTCCCGTTCACATGGTTGATCATACTTGGGTTCCACATGCATGTTTTAGCTGAAGGAAGAATACCTTAAACCTGGAGAGTTAAGACCCGTGTAATGGGTACCATGCAATATGACTTCAAAGGGTCTTCATTTGCTCACCGAACCTCTCCAATCCTATCACTGCTGCGTTTATGCCCCTGTACACATGCTTGATTCTCTTTCGGAGACATAGCAATCCATAGGTTTTAAGATACTTACTAGTCAGGTACATTCTTAGGCGTTTAATATGCGGTGTTGAGTCCATTTCGTTGAGCAAGGAGTAGCTCTTGTCTATTCCATATTTGACTTAAGGAACTTTATCTGTGCTCATTTCAATCTCTGGTTTTATGCAGCACCCCAACTCACCTTTACCCTTAAGCAAGCATAAGTTGGTTTTCTAAATTTGAGACCCTGTTCTGTTCTGTAATTCAGTTCCTGTGTAGCCAAGTTTCCATTCCGTGTATTACTGATATCTTATGATGTTTCTTTTTCTGTGTGACTTACTTCAGTTAGAATCATCATACCTGAATCCACTCATTGTGCTGCTAAGGGCCTGATGACACAGATTTCATTGCTGAGTGATATTGCTTTGTAAGTAAATACCACAACTTCTTTATCCATTTTTCACTTTCTGCAATGTTGAACTTGTACTGTAAACGAGATTCTTGTAAACAGAGCCGTTCCAAACTTTGGGGTGGCTGTGTCTTTTTGATTTTAATTTCCCTAAGCTATAGGACCATAAGTGGAAGTGCCCTAGGTTCTGTTGCTTTGTTTTTTAGATGTTTCAGGAAACACCATACACTTCTCCCGAGTGGTTGTTGGCAATTTACATCCCGCCCATCAGCATAACAAGGCTCCCAGTTCTCCATGGCCTGTCCTGCCTTTCTGGATTTTACACTTTTTTCAGATGGCCCTTTTGACCGGGGGGAAGTGAGACTTCATTGTAGTGCAGATTTCCTTTGCAAGCTTGCTTGGTTGGCCAAAAAGGGCGTATGCGCTTTTTCCTGAATATATTCAGGAAAAAACGCATACGCCCTTTTTGGCCAAGTGCATCATTGTGGACGTTCTGCCTCTTTTCCTATGCTTTCAATGCAATTCCAGTCTACCTCCTGAAATCGGTTTCCTGCAATTCTGCCCCGCTTTCAAGTCCTCTTGGCAGCCTTACTTCAGTCTATTTTTGGACGATAGCTGTCATTTATAACTCTGCAGGTTTGTGAATTACAGTGCCCCTGAGCTCCTTTCTTCAACTCGCTTTCTTTTGAGCTGGCCGCAACACCGCAGGATGGCTTCAGGCCCTAATCTGGTTCCGGTACGGCACGCTGAGCCTTTGGTTATTTCCTCTTCCTGGTGGGAAATGAGAGTTAAATTTGCCCGTCCAGACACCTCCAGCTAGCCTCTCATTGGTTCTCGCTATTCCTGTTCATCTTCCGCAGAAATTGCAAACTGGGCCAAACAGGAGGTTAAAGGGACTGACTCTCCAAGTGGGGAGAGTGTTAGTAAAGCGTCTGGAATGTTGCACCCGAGTACCAGGGGAGGAAAACTGAGACATATTTGAACACGTCTCCCGATCACATGGTTGATCATACTCTAGGTTCCACATGCATGTTTTAGCTGAAGGAAGACTACCTTAAACCTGGGTAGTTGAAACCCGTGGAATGGGTACCATGCAATATGACTTCAAAGGGTCTTCATTTGCTCACCGAACCTCTCCAATCCTATCACTGCTGCGTTTATGCCCCTGTACACATGCTTGATTCTCTTTCGGAGACATAGCAATCCATAGGTTTTAAGATACTTACTAGTCAGGTACATTCTTAGGTGTTTAATATGCGGTGTTGAGTCCATTTCGTTGAGCAAGGAGTAGCTCTTGTCTATTCCATATTTGACTTAAGGAACTTTATCTGTGCTCATTTCAATCTCTGGTTTTATGCAGCACCCCAACTCACCTTTACCCTTAAGCAAGCATAAGTTGGTTTTCTAAATTTGAGACCCTGTCCTGTTCTGTAATTCAGTTCCTGTGTAGCCAAGTTTACATTCCGTGTATTACTGATATCTTATGATGTTTCTTTTTCTGTGTGACTTACTTCAGTTAGAATCATCATACCTGAATCCACTCATTGTGCTGCTAAGGGCCTGATGACACAGATTTCATTGCTGAGTGATATTGCTTTGTAAGTAAATACTACAACTTCTTTATCCATTTTTCACTTTCTGCGATGTTGAACTTGTACTGTAAACGAGGTTCTTGTAAACAGAGCCGTTCCAAACTTTGGGGTGGCTGTGTCTTTTTGATTTTAATTTCCCTAAGCTATAGGACCATAAGTGGAAGTGCCCTAGGTTCTGTTGCTTTGTTTTTTAGATGTTTCAGGAAACACCATACACTTCTCCCAAGTGGTTGTTGGCAATTTACATCCCGCCCATCAGCATAACAAGGCTCCCAGTTCTCCATGGCCTGTCCTGCCTTTCTGGATTTTACACTTTTTTCAGATGGCCCTTTTGACCGGGGGGAAGTGAGACTTCATTGTAGTGCAGATTTCCTTTGCAAGCTTGCTTGGTTGGCCAAAAAGGGCGTATGCGTTTTTTCCTGAATATATTCAGGAAAAAACGCATACGCCCTTTTTGGCCAAGTGCATCATTGTGGACGTTCTGCCTCTTTTCCTATGCTTTCAATGCAATTCCAGTCTACCTCCTGAAATCGGTTTCCTGCAATTCTGCCCCGCTTTCAAGTCCTCTTGGCAGCCTTACTTCAGTCTATTTTTGGACGATAGCTGTCATTTATAACTCTGCAGGTTTGTGAATTACAGTGCCCCTGAGCTCCTTTCTTCAACTCGCTTTCTTTTGAGCTGGCCGCAACACCGCAGGATGGCTTCAGGCCCTAATCTGGTTCCGGTACGGCACGCTGAGCCTTTGGTTATTTCCTCTTCCTGGTGGGAAATGAGAGTTAAATTGGCCCGTCCAGACACCTCCAGCTAGCCTCTCATTGGTTCTCGCTATTCCTGTTCATCTTCCGCAGAAATTGCAAACTGGGCCAAACAGGAGGTTAAAGGCACTGACTCTCCAAGTGGGGAGAGTGTTAGTAAAGCGTCTGGAATGTTGCACCCGAGTACCAGGGGAGGAAAACTGAGACATATTTGAACACGTCTCCCGATCACATGGTTGATCATACTCTAGGTTCCACATGCATGTTTTAGCTGAAGGAAGAATACCTTAAACCTGGGTATTTGAAACCCGTGGAATGGGTACCATGCAATATGACTTCAAAGGGTCTTCATTTGCTCACCGAACCTCTCCAATCCTATCACTGCTGCGTTTATGCCCCTGTACACATGCTTGATTCTCTTTCGGAGACATAGCAATCCATAGGTTTTAAGATACTTACTAGTCAGGTACATTCTTAGGTGTTTAATATGCGGTGTTGAGTCCATTTCGTTGAGCAAGGAGTAGCTCTTGTCTATTCCATATTTGACTTAAGGAACTTTATCTGTGCTCATTTCAATCTCTGGTTTTATGCAGCACCCCAACTCACCTTTACCCTTAAGCAAGCATAAGTTGGTTTTCTAAATTTGAGACCCTGTTCTGTTCTGTAATTCAGTTCCTGTGTAGCCAAGTTTACATTCCGTGTATTACTGATATCTTATGATGTTTCTTTTTCTGTGTGACTTACTTCAGTTAGAATCATCATACCTGAATCCACTTATTGTGCTGCTAAGGGCCTGATGACACAGATTTCATTGCTGAGTGATATTGCTTTGTAAGTAAATACCACAACTTCTTTATCCATTTTTCACTTTCTGCAATGTTGAACTTGTACTGTAAACGAGGTTCTTGTAAACAGAGGTGTCCCAAACTTTGGGGTGGCTGTGTCTTTTTTATTTTAATTTCCCTAAGCTATAGGACCATAAGTGGAAGTGCCCTAGGTTCTGTTGCTTTGTTTTTTAGATGTTTCAGGAAACACCATACACTTCTCCCCAGTGGTTGTTGGCAATTTACATCCCGCCCATCAGCATAACAAGGCTCCCAGTTCTCCATGGCCTGTCCTGCCTTTCTGGATTTTACACTTTTTTCAGATGGCCCTTTTGACCGGGGGGAAGTGAGACTTCATTGTAGTGCAGATTTCCTTTGCAAGCTTGCTTGGTTGGCCAAAAAGGGCGTATGCGTTTTTTCCTGAATATATTCAGGAAAAAACGCATACGCCCTTTTTGGCCAAGTGCATCATTGTGGACGTTCTGCCTCTTTTCCTATGCTTTCAATGCAATTCCAGTCTACCTCCTGAAATCGGTTTCCTGCAATTCTGCCCCGCTTTCAAGTCCTCTTGGCAGCCTTACTTCAGTCTATTTTTGGACGATAGCTGTCATTTATAACTCTGCAGGTTTGTGAATTACAGTGCCCCTGAGCTCCTTTCTTCAACTCGCTTTCTTGTGACCTGGCCGCAACACCGCAGGATGGCTTCAGGCCCTAATCTGGTTCCGGTACGGCACGCTGAGCCTTTGGTTATTTCCTCTTCCTGGTGGGAAATGAGAGTTAAATTTGCCCGTCCAGACACCTCCAGCTAGCCTCTCATTGGTTCTCGTTATTCCTGTTCATCTTCCGCAGAAATTGCAAACTGGGCCAAACAGGAGGTTAAAGGCGCTGACTCTCCAAGTGGGGAGAGTGTTAGTAAAGCGTCTGGAATGTTGCACCCGAGTACCAGGGGAGGAAAACTGAGACATATTTGAACACGTCTCCCGATCACATGGTTGATCATACTCTAGGTTCCACATGCATGTTTTAGCTGAAGGAAGAATACCTTAAACCTGGGTATTTGAAACCCGTGGAATGGGTACCATGCAATATGACTTCAAAGGGTCTTCATTTGCTCACCGAACCTCTCCAATCCTATCACTGCTGCGTTTATGCCCCTGTACACATGCTTGATTCTCTTTCGGAGACATAGCAATCCATAGGTTTTAAGATACTTACTAGTCAGGTACATTCTTAGGTGTTTAATATGCGGTGTTGAGTCCATTTCGTTGAGCAAGGAGTAGCTCTTGTCTATTCCATATTTGGCTTAAGGAACTTTATCTGTGCTCATTTCAATCTCTGGTTTTATGCAGCACCCCAACTCACCTTTACCCTTAAGCAAGCATAAGTTGGTTTTCTAAATTTGAGACCCTGTTCTGTTCTGTAATTCAGTTCCTGTGTAGCCAAGTTTACATTCCGTGTATTACTGATATCTTATGATGTTTCTTTTTCTGTGTGACTTACTTCAGTTAGAATCATCATACCTGAATCCACTCATTGTGCTGCTAAGGGCCTGATGACACAGATTTCATTGCTGAGTGATATTGCTTTGTAAGTAAATACCACAACTTCTTTATCCATTTTTCACTTTCTGCGATGTTGAACTTGTACTGTAAACGAGGTTCTTGTAAACAGAGCCGTTCCAAACTTTGGGGTGGCTGTGTCTTTTTGATTTTAATTTCCCTAAGCTATAGGGCCATAAGTGGAAGTGCCCTAGGTTCTGTTGCTTTGTTTTTTAGATGTTTCAGGAAACACCATACACTTCTCCCGAGTGGTTGTTGGCAATTTACATCCCGCCCATCAGCATAACAAGGCTCCCAGTTCTCCATGGCCTGTCCTGCCTTTCTGGATTTTACACTTTTTTCAGATGGCCCTTTTGACCGGGGGGAAGTGAGACTTCATTGTAGTGCAGATTTCCTTTGCAAGCTTGCTTGGTTGGCCAAAAAGGGCGTATGCGTTTTTTCCTGAATATATTCAGGAAAAAACGCATACGCCCTTTTTGGCCAAGTGCATCATTGTGGACGTTCTGCCTCTTTTCCTATGCTTTCAATGCAATTCCAGTCTACCTCCTGAAATCGGTTTCCTGCAATTCTGCCCCGCTTTCAAGTCCTCTTGGCAGCCTTACTTCAGTCTATTTTTGGACGATAGCTGTCATTTATAACTCTGCAGGTTTGTGAATTACAGTGCCCCTGAGCTCCTTTCTTCAACTCGCTTTCTTTTGAGCTGGCCGCAACACCGCAGGATGGCTTCAGGCCCTAATCTGGTTCCGGTACGGCACGCTGAGCCTTTGGTTATTTCCTCTTCCTGGTGGGAAATGAGAGTTAAATTTGCCCGTCCAGACACCTCCAGCTAGCCTCTCATTGGTTCTCGCTATTCCTGTTCATCTTCCGCAGAAATTGCAAACTGGGCCAAACAGGAGGTTAAAGGGACTGACTCTCCAAGTGGGGAGAGTGTTAGTAAAGCGTCTGGAATGTTGCACCCGAGTACCAGGGGAGGAAAACTGAGACATATTTGAACACGTCTCCCGATCACATGGTTGATCATACTCTAGGTTCCACATGCATGTTTTAGCTGAAAGAAGAATACCTTAAACCTGGGTATTTGAAACCCGTGGAATGGGTACCATGCAATATGACTTCAAAGGGTCTTCATTTGCTCACCGAACCTCTCCAATCCTATCACTGCTGCGTTTATGCCCCTGTACACATGCTTGATTCTCTTTCGGAGACATAGCAATCCATAGGTTTTAAGATACTTACTAGTCAGGTACATTCTTAGGTGTTTAATATGCGGTGTTGAGTCCATTTCGTTGAGCAAGGAGTAGCTCTTGTCTATTCCATATTTGGCTTAAGGAACTTTATCTGTGCTCATTTCAATCTCTGGTTTTATGCAGCACCCCAACTCACCTTTACCCTTAAGCAAGCATAAGTTGGTTTTCTAAATTTGAGACCCTGTTCTGTTCTGTAATTCAGTTCCTGTGTAGCCAAGTTTACATTCCGTGTATTACTGATATCTTATGATGTTTCTTTTTCTGTGTGACTTACTTCAGTTAGAATCATCATACCTGAATCCACTCATTGTGCTGCTAAGGGCCTGATGACACAGATTTCATTGCTGAGTGATATTGCTTTGTAAGTAAATACCACAACTTCTTTATCCATTTTTCACTTTCTGCGATGTTGAACTTGTACTGTAAACGAGGTTCTTGTAAACAGAGCCGTTCCAAACGTTGGGGTGGCTGTGTCTTTTTGATTTTAATTTCCCTAAGCTATAGGGCCATAAGTGGAAGTGCCCTAGGTTCTGTTGCTTTGTTTTTTAGATGTTTCAGGAAACACCATACACTTCTCCCGAGTGGTTGTTGGCAATTTACATCCCGCCCATCAGCATAACAAGGCTCCCAGTTCTCCATGGCCTGTCCTGCCTTTCTGGATTTTACACTTTTTTCAGATGGCCCTTTTGACCGGGGGGAAGTGAGACTTCATTGTAGTGCAGATTTCCTTTGCAAGCTTGCTTGGTTGGCCAAAAAGGGCGTATGCGTTTTTTCCTGAATATATTCAGGAAAAAACGCATACGCCCTTTTTGGCCAAGTGCATCATTGTGGACGTTCTGCCTCTTTTCCTATGCTTTCAATGCAATTCCAGTCTACCTCCTGAAATCGGTTTCCTGCAATTCTGCCCCGCTTTCAAGTCCTCTTGGCAGCCTTACTTCAGTCTATTTTTGGACGATAGCTGTCATTTATAACTCTGCAGGTTTGTGAATTACAGTGCCCCTGAGCTCCTTTCTTCAACTCGCTTTCTTGTGACCTGGCCGCAACACCGCAGGATGGCTTCAGGCCCTAATCTGGTTCCGGTACGGCACGCTGAGCCTTTGGTTATTTCATCTTCCTGGTGGGAAATGAGAGTTAAATTTGCCCGTCCAGACACCTCCATCTAGCCTCTCATTGGTTCTCGCTATTCCTGTTCATCTTCCGCAGAAATTGCAAACTGGGCCAAACAGGAGGTTAAAGGCACTGACTCTCCAAGTGGGGAGAGTGTTAGTAAAGCGTCTGGAATGTTGCACCCGAGTACCAGGGGAGGAAAACTGAGACATATTTGAACACGTCTCCCGTTCACATGGTTGATCATACTTGGGTTCCACATGCATGTTTTAGCTGAAGGAAGAATACCTTAAACCTGAGAGTTGAGACCCGTGGAATGGGTACCATGCAATATGACTTCAAAGGGTCTTCATTTGCTCACCGAACCTCTCCAATCCTATCACTGCTGCGTTTATGCCCCTGTACACATGCTTGATTCTCTTTCGGAGACATAGCAATCCATAGGTTTTAAGATACTTACTAGTCAGGTACATTCTTAGGTGTTTAATATGCGGTGTTGAGTCCATTACGTTGAGCAAGGAGTAGCTCTTGTCTATTCCATATTTGACTTAAGGAACTTTATCTGTGCTCATTTCAATCTCTGGTTTTATGCAGCACCCCAACTCACCTTTACCCTTAAGCAAGCATAAGTTGGTTTTCTAAATTTGCGACCCTGTCCTGTTCTGTAATTCAGTTCCTGTGTAGCCAAGTTTCCATTCCGTGTATTACTGATATCTTATGATGTTTCTTTTTCTGTGTGACTTACTTCAGTTAGAATCATCATACCTGAATCCACTCATTGTGCTGCTAAGGGCCTGATGACACAGATTTCATTGCTGAGTGATATTGCTTTGTAAGTAAATACCACAACTTCTTTATCCATTTTTCACTTTCTGCAATGTTGAACTTGTACTGTAAACGAGGTTCTTGTAAACAGAGCCGTTCCAAACTTTGGGGTGGCTGTGTCTTTTTGATTTTAATTTCCCTAAGCTATAGGACCATAAGTGGAAGTGCCCTAGGTTCTGTTGCTTTGTTTTTTAGATGTTTCAGGAAACACCATACACTTCTCCCGAGTGGTTGTTGGCAATTTACATCCCGCCCATCAGCATAACAAGGCTCCCAGTTCTCCATGGCCTGTCCTGCCTTTCTGGATTTTACACTTTTTTCAGATGGCCCTTTTGACCGGGGGGAAGTGAGACTTCATTGTAGCGCAGATTTCCTTTGCAAGCTTGCTTGGTTGGCCAAAAAGGGCGTATGCGTTTTTTCCTGAATATATTCAGGAAAAAACTCATACGCCCTTTTTGGCCAAGTGCATCATTGTGGACGTTCTGCCTCTTTTCCTATGCTTTCAATGCAATTCCAGTCTACCTCCTGAAATCGGTTTCCTGCAATTCTGCCCCGCTTTCAAGTCCTCTTGGCAGCCTTACTTCAGTCTATTTTTGGACGATAGCTGTCATTTATAACTCTGCAGGTTTGTGAATTACAGTGCCCCTGAGCTCCTTTCTTCAACTCGCTTTCTTTTGAGCTGGCCGCAACACCGCAGGATGGCTTCAGGCCCTAATCTGGTTCCGGTACGGCACGCTGAGCCTTTGGTTATTTCCTCTTCCTGGTGGGAAATGAGAGTTAAATTTGCCCGTCCAGACACCTCCAGCTAGCCTCTCATTGGTTCTCGCTATTCCTGTTCATCTTCCGCAGAAATTGCAAACTGGGCCAAACAGGAGGTTAAAGGGACTGACTCTCCAAGTGGGGAGAGTGTTAGTAAAGCGTCTGGAATGTTGCACCCGAGTACCAGGGGAGGAAAACTGAGACATATTTGAACACGTCTCCCGATCACATGGTTGATCATACTCTAGGTTCCACATGCATGTTTTAGCTGAAGGAAGAATACCTTAAACCTGAGAGTTGAGACCCGTGGAATGGGTACCATGCAATATGACTTCAAAGGGTCTTCATTTGCTCACCGAACCTCTCCAATCCTATCACTGCTGCATTTATTACCCTTTACACATGCTTGATTCTCTTTTGGAGACATAGCAATCCATAGGTTTTAAGATACTTACTAGTCAGGTACATTCTTAGGGGTTTAATATGGGGTTTTGAGTCCATTTCGTTGAGCAAGGAGTAGCTCTTGTCTATTCCATATTTGGCTTAAGGAACTTTATCTGTGCTCATTTCAATCTCTGGTTTTATGCAGCACCCCAACTCACCTTTACCCTTAAGCAAGCATAAGTTGGTTTTCTAAATTTGAGACCCTGTCCTGTTCTGTAATTCAGTTCCTGTGTAGCCAAGTTTACATTCCGTGTATTACTGATATCTTATGATGTTTCTTTTTCTGTGTGACTTACTTCAGTTAGAATCATCATACCTGAATCCACTCATTGTGCTGCTAAGGGCCTGATGACACAGATTTCATTGCTGAGTGATATTGCTTTGTAAGTAAATACCACAACTTCTTTATCCATTTTTCAGTTTCTGCGATGTTGAACTTGTACTGTAAACGAGGTTCTTGTAAACAGAGCCGTTCCAAACTTTGGGGTGGCTGTGTCTTTTTGATTTTAATTTCCCTAAGCTATAGGACCATAAGTGGAAGTGCCCTAGGTTCTGTTGCTTTGTTTTTTAGATGTTTCAGGAAACACCATACACTTCTCCCGAGTGGTTGTTGGCAATTTACATCCCGCCCATCAGCATAACAAGGCTCCCAGTTCTCCATGGCCTGTCCTGCCTTTCTGGATTTTACACTTTTTTCAGATGGCCCTTTTGACCGGGGGGAAGTGAGACTTCATTGTAGTGCAGATTTCCTTTGCAAGCTTGCTTGGTTGGCCAAAAAGGGCGTATGCGTTTTTTCCTGAATATATTCAGGAAAAAACGCATACGCCCTTTTTGGCCAAGTGCATCATTGTGGACGTTCTGCCTCTTTTCCTATGCTTTCAATGCAATTCCAGTCTACCTCCTGAAATCGGTTTCCTGCAATTCTGCCCCGCTTTCAAGTCCTCTTGGCAGCCTTACTTCAGTCTATTTTTGGACGATAGCTGTCATTTATAACTCTGCAGGTTTGTGAATTACAGTGCCCCTGAGCTCCTTTCTTCAATTCGCTTTCTTTTGAGCTGGCCGCAACACCGCAGGATGGCTTCAGGCCCTAATCTGGTTCCGGTACGGCACGCTGAGCCTTTGGTTATTTCCTCTTCCTGGTGGGAAATGAGAGTTAAATTTGCCCGTCCAGACACCTCCAGCTAGCCTCTCATTGGTTCTCGCTATTCCTGTTCATCTTCCTCAGAAATTGCAAACTGGGCCAAACAGGAGGTTAAAGGGACTGACTCTCCAAGTGGGGAGAGTGTTAGTAAAGCGTCTGGAATGTTGCACCCGAGTACCAGGGGAGGAAAACTGAGACATATTTCAACACGTCTCCCATTCACATGGTTGATCATACTTGGGTTCCACATGCATGTTTTAGCTGAAGGAAGAATACCTTAAACCTGGAGAGTTGAGACCCGTGTAATGGGTACCATGCAATATGACTTCAAAGGGTCTTCATTTGCTCACCGAACCTCTCCAATCCTATCACTGCTGCGTTTATGCCCCTGTACACATGCTTGATTCTCTTTCGGAGACATAGCAATCCATAGGTTTTAAGATACTTACTAGTCAGGTACATTCTTAAGCGTTTAATATGCGGTGTTGAGTCCATTTCGTTGAGCAAGGAGTAGCTCTTGTCTATTCCATATTTGACTTAAGGAACTTTATCTGTGCTCATTTCAATCTCTGGTTTTATGCAGCACCCCAACTCACCTTTACCCTTAAGCAAGCATAAGTTGGTTTTCTAAATTTGAGACCCTGTTCTGTTCTGTAATTCAGTTCCTGTGTAGCCAAGTTTACATTCCGTGTATTACTGATATCTTATGATGTTTCTTTTTCTGTGTGACTTATTTCAGTTAGAATCATCATACCTGAATCCACTCATTGTGATGCTAAGGGCCTGATGACATAGATTTCATTGCTGAGTGATATTGCTTTGTAAGTAAATACCACAACTTCTTTATCCATTTTTCACTTTCTGCGATGTTGAACTTGTACTGTAAACGAGGTTCTTGTAAACAGAGGCGTCCCAAACTTTCGGTGGCTGTGTCTTTTTGATTTTAATTTCCCTCAGCTATAGGACCATAAGTGGAAGTGCCCTAGGCTCTGTTGCTTTGTTTTTTAGATGTTTCAGGAAACACCATACACTTCTCCTGAGTGTCTGTTGGCAATTTACATCCCGCCCATCAGCATAACAAGGCTCCCAGTTCTCCATGGCCTGTCCTGCCTTTCTGGATTTTACACTTTTTTCAGATGGCCCTTTTGACCAGGGGGAAGTGAGACTTCATTGTAGTGCAGATTTCCTTTGCAAGCTTGCTTGGTTGGCCAAAAAGGGCGTATGCGTTTTTTCCTGAATATATTCAGGAAAAAACACATACGCCCTTTTTGGCCAAGTGCATCATTGTGGACGTTCTGCCTCTTTTCCTATGCTTTCAATGCAATTCCAGTCTACCTCCTGAAATCGGTTTCCTGCAATTCTGCCCCGCTTTCAAGTCCTCTTGGCAGCCTTACTTCAGTCTATTTTTGGACGATAGCTGTCATTTATAACTCTGCAGGTTTGTGAATTACAGTGCCCCTGAGCTCCTTTCTTCAACTCGCTTTCTTTTGAGCTGGCCGCAACACCGCAGGATGGCTTCAGGCCCTAATCTGGTTCCGGTACAGCACGCTGAGCCTTTGGTTATTTCCTCTTCCTGGTGGGAAATGAGACTTAAATTTGCCCGTCCAGACACCTCCAGCTAGCCTCTCATTGGTTCTCGCTATTCCTGTTCATCTTCCGCAGAAATTGCAAACTGGGCCAAACAGGAGGTTAAAGGCGCTGACTCTCCAAGTGGGGAGAGTGTTAGTAAAGCCTCTGGAATGTTGCACCCGAGTACCAGGGGAGGAAAACTGAGACATATTTGAACACGTCTCCCGTTCACATGGTTGATCATACTTGGGTTCCACATGCATGTTTTAGCTGAAGGAAGAATACCTTAAACCTGGAGAGTTGAGACCCGTGTAATGGGTACCATGCAATATGATTTCAAAGGGTCTTCATTTGCTCACCGAACCTCTCCAATCCTATCACTGCTGCGTTTATGCCCCTGTACACATGCATCATTCTCTTTCGGAGACATAGCAATCCATAGGTTTTAAGATACTTACTAGTCAGGTACATTCTTAGGTGTTTAATATGCGGTGTTGAGTCCATTTCGTTGAGCAAGGAGTAGCTCTTTTCTATTCCATATTTGACTTAAGGAACTTTATCTGTGCTCATTTCAATCTCTGGTTTTATGCAGCACCCCAACTCACCTTTACCCTTAAGCAAGCATAAGTTGGTTTTCTAAATTTGAGACCCTGTTCTGTTCTGTAATTCAGTTCCTGTGTAGCCAAGTTTACATTCCGTTTATTACTGATATCTTAGGATGTTTCTTTTTCTGTGTGACTTATTTCAGTTAGAATCATCATACCTGAATCCACTCATTGTGCTGCTAAGGGCCTGATGACACAGATTTCATTGCTGAGTGATATTGCTTTGTAAGTAAATACCACAACTTCTTTATCCATTTTTCACTTTCTGCAATGTTGAACTTGTACTGTAAACGAGGTTCTTGTAAACAGAGCCGTTCCAAACTTTGGGGTGGCTGTGTCTTTTTTATTTTAATTTCCCTAAGCTATAGGACCATAAGTGGAAGTTCCCTAGGTTCTGTTGGTTTGTTTTTTAGATGTTTCAGGAAACACCATACACTTCTCCCGAGTGGTTGTTGGCAATTTACATCCCGCCCATCAGCATAACAAGGCTCCCAGTTCTCCATGGCCTGTCCTGCCTTTCTGGATTTTACACTTTTTTCAGATGGCCCTTTTGACCGGGGGGAAGTGAGACTTCATTGTAGTGCAGATTTCCTTTGCAAGCTTGCTTGGTTGGCCAAAAAGGGCGTATGCGTTTTTTCCTGAATATATTCAGGAAAAAACGCATACGCCCTTTTTGGCCAAGTGCATCATTGTGGACGTTCTGCCTCTTTTCCTATGCTTTCAATGCAATTCCAGTCTACCTCCTGAAATCGGTTTCCTGCAATTCTGCCCCGCTTTCAAGTCCTCTTGGCAGCCTTACTTCAGTCTATTTTTGGACGATAGCTGTCATTTATAACTCTGCAGGTTTGTGAATTACAGTGCCCCTGAGCTCCTTTCTTCAACTCGCTTTCTTTTGAGCTGGCCGCAACACCGCAGGATGGCTTCAGGCCCTAATCTGGTTCCGGTACGGCACGTTGAGCCTTTGGTTATTTCCTCTTCCTGGTGGGAAATGAGAGTTAAATTTGCCCGTCCAGACACCTCCAGCTAGCATCTCATTGGTTCTCGCTATTCCTGTTCATCTTCCGCAGAAATTGCAAACTGGGCCAAACAGGAGGTTAAAGGCGCTGACTCTCCAAGTGGGGAGAGTGTTAGTAAAGCGTCTGGAATGTTGCACCCGAGTACCAGGGGAGGAAAACTGAGACATATTTGAACACGTCTCCCATTCACATGGTTGATCATACTTGGGTTCCACATGCATGTTTTAGCTGAAGGAAGAATACCTTAAACATGGAGAGTTGAGACCCGTGTAATGGGTACCATGCAATATGACTTCAAAGGGTCTTCATTTGCTCACCGAACGTCTCCAATCCTGTCACTGCTGCGTTTATGCCCCTGTACACATGCTTGATTCTCTTTTGGAGACATAGCAATCCATAGGTTTTAAGATACTTACTAGTCAGGTACATTCTTAAGCGTTTAATATGCGGTGTTGGGTCCATTTCGTTGAGCAAGGAGTAGCTCTTGTCTATTCCATATTTGACTTAAGGAACTTTATCTGTGCTCATTTCAATCTCTGGTTTTATGCAGCACCCCAACTCACCTTTACCCTTAAGCAAGCATAAGTTGGTTTTCTAAATTTGAGACCCTGTTCTGTTCTGTAATTCAGTTCCTGTGTAGCCAAGTTTACATTCCGTGTATTACTGATATCTTATGATGTTTCTTTTTCTGTGTGACTTATTTCAGTTAGAATCATCGTACCTGAATCCACTCATTATGCTGCTACGGACCTGATGACAGAGATTTCATTGCTGAGTGATACTGCATTGTACGTAAGTACCACAAGTTGTTTATCCATTTTTCACTTTCTGTGATATTGAACTTGTACGGTAAACGAGCTTCTTGTAAACAGAGCTGTCCCAAATTTTGGGGTGGCTGTGTCTTTTTGATTTTAATTTCCCTAAGCTATAGGACCATAAGTGGAAGTGCCCTAGGCTCTGTTGCTTTGTTTTTTAGATGTTTCAGGAAACACCATACACTTCTCCCGAGTGGTTGTTGGCAATTTACATCCCGCCCATCAGCATAACAAGGCTCCCAGTTCTCCATGGCCTGTCCTGCCTTTCTGGATTTTACACTTTTTTCAGATGGCCCTTTTGACCGGGGGGAATGAGACTTCATTGTAGTGCAGATTTCCTTTGCAAGCTTGCTTGGTTGGCCAAAAAGAGCGTATGCGTTTTTTCCTGAATATATTCAGGAAAAGACGCATACGCCCTTTTTGGCCAAGTGCATCATTGTGGACGTTCTGCCTCTTTTCCTATGCTTTCAATGCAATTCCAGTCTACCTCCTGAAATCGGTTTCCTGCAATTCTGCCCCGCTTTCAAGTCCTCTTGGCAGCCTTACTTCAGTCTATTTTTGGACAATAGCTGTCATTTATAACTCTGCATGTTTGTGAATTACAGTGCCCCTGAGCTCCTTTCTTCAACTCGCTTTCTTGTGACCTGGCCGCAACACCGCAGGATGGCTTCAGGCCCTAATCTGGTTCCGGCCCGGCATGCTGAGCCTTTGTT
Organism: Stenella coeruleoalba; assembly: GCF_951394435.1. Classification (NCBI taxonomy): domain Eukaryota; kingdom Metazoa; phylum Chordata; class Mammalia; order Artiodactyla; family Delphinidae; genus Stenella; species Stenella coeruleoalba. Next base: position 1,553,904 of record NW_027646377.1, read on the forward strand.
TAATTCCTCTTCCTGGTGGGAAATGAGAGTTAAATTTGCCCGTCCAGACACCTCCAGCTAGCCTCTCATTGGTTCTCGCTATTCCTGTTCATCTTCCGCAGAAATTGCAAACTGGGCCAAACAGGAGGTTAAAGAGACTGACTCTCCAAGTGGGGAGAGTGTTAGTAAAGCGTCTGGAATGTTGCACCCGAGTACCAGGGGAGGAAAACTGAGACATATTTGAACACGTCTCCCGATCACATGGTTGATCATACTCTAGGTTCCACATGCATGTTTTAGCTGAAGGAAGAATACCTTAAACCTGGGTAGTTGAAACCCGTGGAATGGGTACCATGCAATTTGACTTCAAAGGGTCTTCATTTGCTCACCGAACCTTTCCAATCCTATCACTGCTGCGTTTATGCCCCTGTACACATGCTTGATTCTCTTTCGGAGACATAGCAATCCATAGGTTTTAAGATACTTACTAGTCAGGTACATTCTTAGGCATTTAATATGGGGTGTTGAGTCCATTTCGTTGAGCAAGGAGTAGCTCTTGTCTATTCCATATTTGGCTTAAGGAACTTTATCTGTGCTCATTTCAATCTCTGGTTTTATGCAGCACCCCAACTCACCTTTACCCTTAAGCAAGAATAAGTTGGTTTTCTAAATTTGAGACACTGTTCTGTTCTGTAATTCAGTTCCTGTGTAGTCAAGTTTACATTCCGTGTATTACTGATATCTTATGATGTTTCTTTTTCTGTGTGACTTATTTCAGTTAGAATCATCATACCTGAATCCAGTCATTGTGCTGCTAAGGGCCTGATGACACAGATTTCATTGCTGAGTGATATTGTTTTGTAAGTAAATACCACAACTTCTTTATCCATTTTTCACTTTCTGCGATGTTGAACTTGTACTGTAAACGAGGTTCTTGTAAACAGAGCCGTTCCAAACTTTGGGGTGGCTGTGTCTTTTTGATTTTAATTTCCCTAAGCTATAGGACCATAAGTGGAAGTGCCCTAGGTTCTGTTGCTTTGTTTTTTAGATGTTTCAGGAAACACCATACACTTCTCCCGAGTGGTTGTTGGCAATTTACATCCCGCCCATCACCATAACAAGGCTCCCAGTTCTCCATGGCCTGTCCTGCCTTTCTGGATTTTACACTTTTTTCAGATGGCCCTTTTGACCAGGGGGAAGTGAGACTTCATTGTAGTGCAGATTTCCTTTGCAAGCTTGCTTGGTTGGCCAAAAAGGGCGTATGCGTTTTTTCCTGAATATATTCAGGAAAAAACGCATACGCCCTTTTTGGCCAAGTGCATCATTGTGGACGTTCTGCCTCTTTTCCTATGCTTTCAATGCAATTCCAGTCTACCTCCTGAAATCAGTTTCCTGCAATTCTGCCCCGCTTTCAAGTCCTCTTGGCAGCCTTACTTCAGTCTATTTTTGGACGATAGCTGTCATTTATAACTCTGCAGGTTTGTGAATTACAGTGCCCCTGAGCTCCTTTCTTCAACTCGCTTTCTTGTGACCTGGCCGCAACACCGCAGGATGGCTTCAGGCCCTAATCAGGTTCCGGCCCGGCATGCTGAGCCTTTGGTTAATTCCTCTTCCTGGTGGGAAATGAGAGTTAAATTTGCCCGTTCAGACACCTCCAGCTAGCCTCTCATTGGTTCTCGCTATTCCTGTTCATCTTCCGCAGAAATTGCAAAGTGGGCCAAACAGGAGGTTAAAGGGACTGACTCTCCAAGTGGGGAGAGTGTTAGTAAAGCGTCTGGAATGTTGCACCCGAGTACCAGGGGAGGAAAACTGAGACATATTTGAACACGTCTCCCGATCACATGGTTGATCATACTCTAGGTTCCACATGCATGTTTTAGCTGAAGGAAGAATACCTTAAACCTGGGTAGTTGAAACCCGTGGAATGAGTACCATGCAACATGACTTCAAAGGGTCTTCATTTGCTCACCGAACCTCTCCAATCCTATCACTGCTGCGTTTATGCCCCTGTACACATGCTTGATTCTCTTTCGGAGACATAGCAATCCATAGGTTTTAAGATACTTACTAGTCAGGTACATTCTTAGGCGTTTAATATGCGGTGTTGAGTCCATTTCGTTGAGCAAGGAGTAGCTCTTGTCTATTCCATATTTGGCTTAAGGAACTTTATCTGTGCTCATTTCAATCTCTGGTTTTATGCAGCACCCCAACTCACCTTTACCCTTTAGCAAGAATAAGTTGGTTTTCTAAATTTGAGACCCTGTTCTGTTCTGTAATTCAGTTCCTGTGTAGCCAAGTTTACATTCCGTGTATTACTGATATCTTATGATGTTTCTTTTTCTGTGTGACTTATTTCAGTTAGAATCATCATACCTGAATCCACTAATTGTGCTGCTGAGGGCCTGTGACACAGATTTCATTGCTGAGTGATATTGCTTTGTAAGTAAATACCACAATTTCTTTATCCATTTTTCACTTTCTGCGATGTTGAACTTGTACTGTAAACGAGGTTCTTGTAAACAGAGGCGTCCCAAACTTTGGGGTGGCTGTGTCTTTTTGATTTTAATTTCCCTAAGCTATAGGACCATAAGTGGCAGTGCCCTAGGCTCTGTTGCTTTGTTTTTTAGATGTTTCAGGAAACACCATACACTTCTCCCGAGTGTCTGTTGGCAATTTACATCCCGCCCATCAGCATAACAAGGCTCCCAGTTCTCCATGGCCTGTCCTGCCTTTCTGGATTTTACACTTTTTTCAGATGGCCCTTTTGACCGGGGGGAATGAGACTTCATTGTAGTGCAGATTTCCTTTGCAAGCTTGCTTGGTTGGCCAAAAAGGGCGTATGCGTGTTTTCCTGAATATATTCAGGAAAAAACGCATACGCCCTTTTTGGCCAAGTGCATCATTGTGGACGTTCTGCCTCTTTTCCTATGCTTTCAATGCAATTCCAGTCTACCTCCTGAAATCGGTTTCCTGCAATTCTGCCCCGTTTTCAAGTCCTCTTGGCAGCCTTACTTCAGTCTATTTTTGGACGATAGCTGTCATTTATAACTCTGCAGGTTTGTGAATTACAGTGCCCCTGAGCTCCTTTTTTCAACTCGTTTTCTTTTGAGCTGGCCGCAACACCGCAGGATGGCTTCAGGCCCTAATCTGGTTCCGGCACGGCACGCTGAGCCTTTGGTTAATTCCTCTTCCTGGTGGGAAATGAGAGTTAAATTTGCCCGTCCAGACACCTCCAGCTAGCTTCTCATTTGTTCTCGCTATTCCTGTTCATCTTCCACAGAAATTGCAAACTGGGCCAAACAGGAGGTTAAAGGGACTGACTCTCCAAGTCGGGAGAGTGTTAGTAAAGCATCTGGAATGTTTCACCCGAGTACCAGGGGAGGAAAACTGAGACATATTTGAACACGTCTCCCGATCACATGGTTGATCATACTCTAGGTTCCACATGCATGTTTTAGCTGAAGGAAGAATACCTTAAACCTGGGTATTTGAGACCCGTGTAATGGGTACCATGCAATATGACTTCAAAGGGTCTTCATTTGCTCACCGAACCTCTCCAATCCTATCACTGCTGCGTTTATGCCCCTGTACACACGCTTGATTCTCTTTTGGAGACATAGCAATCCATAGGTTTTAAGATACTTACTAGTCAGGTACATTCTTAGGCGTTTAATATGGGGTGTTGAGTCCATTTCGTTGAGCAAGGAGTAGCTCTTGTCTATTCCATATTTGGCTTAAGGAACTTTATCTGTGCTCATTTCAATCTCTGGTTTTATGCAGCACCCCAACTCACCTTTACCCTTAAGCAAGCATAAGTTGGTTTTCTAAATTTGAGACCCTGTTCTGTTCTGTAATTCAGTTCCTGTGTAGCCAAGTTTACATTCCGTGTATTAGTGATATCTTATGATGATTCTTTTTCTGTGTGACTTATTTCAGTTAGAATCATCGTACCTGAATCCGCTCATTATGCTCTTACGGGCCTGATGTCATAGATTTCACTGCTGAGTGATACTGAATTGTACGTAAGTACCACAAGTTCTTTATCCATTTTTCACTTTCTGTGATATTGAACTTGTACGGTAAACGAGGTTCTTGTAAACGGTGGCGTCCCAAACTTTGGGGTGGCTGTGTCTTTTTGATTTTAATTTCCCTAAGCTATAGGACCATAAGTGGAAGTGCCCTAGGTTCTGTTGGTTTGTTTTTTAGATGTTTCAGGAAACACCATACACTTCTCCCGAGTGGTTGTTGGCAATTTACATCCCGCCCATCAGCATAACAAGGCTCCCAGTTCTCCATGGCCTGTCCTGCCTTTCTGGATTTTACACTTTTTTCAGATGGCCCTTTTGACCGGGGGGAAGTGAGACTTCATTGTAGTGCAGATTTCCTTTGCAAGCTTTCTTGGTTGGCCAAAAAGGGCGTATGCGTTTTTACCTGAATATATTCAGGAAAAAACGCATACGCCCTTTTTGGCCAAGTGCATCATAGTGGACGTTCTGCCTCTTTTCCTATGCTTTCAATGCAATTCCAGTCTACCTCCTGAAATCGGTTTCCTGCAATTCTGCCCCGCTTTCAAGTCCTCTTGGCAGCCTTACTTCAGTCTATTTTTGGACGATAGCTGTCATTTATAACTCTGCAGGTTTGTGAATTACAGTGCCCCTGAGCTCCTTTCTTCAACTCGCTTTCTTTTGAGCTGGCCGCAACACCGCAGGATGGCTTCAGGCCCTAATCTGGTTCCGGTACGGCACGCTGAGCCTTTGGTTATTTCCTCTTCCTGGTGGGAAATGAGAGTTAAATTTGCCCGTCCAGACACCTCCAGCTAGCCTCTCATTGGTTCTCGCTATTCCTGTTCATCTTCCGCAGAAATTGCAAACTGGGCCAAACAGGAGGTTAAAGGCGCTGACTCTCCAAGTGGGGAGAGTGTTAGTAAAGCGTCTGGAATGTTGCACCCGAGTACCAGGGGAGGAAAACTGAGACATATTTGAACACGTCTCCCGTTCACATGGTTGATCATACTTGGGTTCCACATGCATGTTTTAGCTGAAGGAAGAATACCTTAAACCTGGAGAGTTGAGACCCGTGTAATGGGTACCATGCAATATGACTTCAAAGGGTCTTCATTTGCTCACCGAACCTCTCCAATCCTATCACTGCTGTGTTTATGCCCCTGTACACATGCTTGATTCTCTTTCGGAGACATAGCAATCCATAGGTTTTAAGATACTTACTAGTCAGGTACATTCTTAGGCGTTTAATATGCGGTGTTGAGTCCATTTCGTTGAGCAAGGAGTAGCTCTTGTCTATTCCATATTTGACTTAAGGAACTTTATCTGTGCTCATTTCAATCTCTGGTTTTATGCAGCACCCCAACTCACCTTTACCCTTAAGCAAGCATAAGTTGGTTTTCTAAATTTGAGACCCTGTTCTGTTCTGTAATTCAGTTCCTGTGTAGCCAAGTTAACATTCCGTGTATTACTGATATCTTATGATGTTTCTTTTTCTGTGTGACTTACTTCAGTTAGAATCATCATACCTGAATCCACTCATTGTGCTGCTAAGGGCCTGATGACACAGATTTCATTGCTGAGTGATATTGCTTTCTAAGTAAATACCACAACTTCTTTATCCATTTTTCACTTTCTGCGATGTTGAACTTGTACTGTAAACGAGGTTCTTGTAAACAGAGCCGTTCCAAACTTTGGGGTGGCTGTGTCTTTTTGATTTTAATTTCCCTAAGCTATAGGGCCATAAGTGGAAGTGCCCTAGGTTCTGTTGGTTTGTTTTTTAGATGTTTCAGGAAACACCATACACTTCTCCCGAGTGGTTGTTGGCAATTTACATCCCGCCCATCAGCATAACAAGGCTCCCAGTTCTCCATGGCCTGTCCTGCCTTTCTGGATTTTACACTTTTTTCAGATGGCCCTTTTGACCGGGGGGAAGTGAGACTTCATTGTAGTGCAGATTTCCTTTGCAAGCTTGCTTGGTTGGCCAAAAAGGGCGTATGCGTTTTTTCCTGAATATATTCAGGAAAAAACGCATACGCCCTTTTTGGCCAAGTGCATCATTGTGGACGTTCTGCCTCTTTTCCTATGCTTTCAATGCAATTCCAGTCTACCTCCTGAAATCGGTTTCCTGCAATTCTGCCCCGCTTTCAAGTCCTCTTGGCAGCCTTACTTCAGTCTATTTTTGGACGATAGCTGTCATTTATAACTCTGCAGGTTTGTGAATTACAGTGCCCCTGAGCTCCTTTCTTCAACTCGCTTTCTTGTGACCTGGCCGCAACACCGCAGGATGGCTTCAGGCCCTAATCTGGTTCCGGCCCGGCATGCTGAGCCTTTGGTTAATTCCTCTTCCTGGTGGGAAATGAGAGTTAAATTTGCCCGTCCAGACACCTCCAGATAGCCTCTCATTGGTTCTCGCTATTCCTGTTCATCTTCCGCAGAAATTGCAAACTGGGCCAAAGAGGAGGTTAAAGGGACTGACTCTCCAAGTCGGGAGAGTGTTAGTAAAGCGTCTGGAATGTTGCACCCGAGACCAGGGGAAGAAAACTGAGACATATTTGAACACGTCTCCCGTTCACACGGTTGATCATACTCTGGGTTCCACATGCATGTTTTAGCTGAAGGAAGAATACCTAAAACCTGGGTAGTTGAAACCCGTGGAATGGGTACCATGCAATATGACTTCAAAGGGTCTTCATTTACTCACCGAACCTCTCCAATCCTATCACTGCTGCATTTATTCCCCTGTACACACACTTGATTCTCTTTTGGAGACATAGCAATCCATAGGTTTTAAGATACTTACTAGTCAGGTACATTCTTAGGGGTTTAATATGGGGTTTTGAGTCCATTTCGTTGAGCAAGGAGTAGCTCTTGTCTATTCCATATTTGGCTTAAGGAACTTTATCTGTGCTCATTTCAATCTCTGGTTTTATGCAGCACCCCAACTCACCTTTCCCCTTAAGCAAGCATAAGTTGGTTTTCTAAATTTGAGACCCTGTTCTGTTTTGGAATGTAGTTCCTGTGTAGCCAAGTTTACATTCCGTGTATTAGTGATATCTTATGATGTTTCTTTTTCTGTGTGACTTATTTCAGTTAGAATCATCGTACCTGAATCTACTCATTATGCTGCTAAGGGCCTGATGACATAGATTTCATTGCTGAGTGATACTGCATTGTACGTAAGTACCACAAGTTCTTTATCCATTTTTCACTTTCTGCGATGTTGAACTTGTACTGTAAACGAGGTTCTTGTAAACAGAGCCGTTCCAAACTTTGGGGTGGCTGTGTCTTTTTGATTTTAATTTCCCTAAGCTATAGGACCATAAGTGGAAGTGCCCTAGGCTCTGTTGCTTTGTTTTTTAGATGTTTCAGGAAACACCATACACTTCTCCCAAGTGTCTGTTGGCAATTTACATCCCGCCCTTCAGCATAACAAGGCTCCCAGTTCTCAATGGCCTGTTGCCTTTCTGGATTTTACACTTTTTTCAGATGGCCCTTTTGACCGGGGGGAAGTGAGACTTCATTGTAGTGCAGATTTCCTTTGCAAGCTTGCTTGGTTGGCCAAAAAGGGCGTATGCGTTTTTTCCTGAATATATTCAGGAAAAAACGCATACGCCCTTTTTGGCCAAGTGCATCATTGTGGACGTTCTGCCTCTTTTCCTATGCTTTCAATGCAATTCCAGTCTACCTCCTGAAATCGGTTTCCTGCAATTCTGCCCCGCATTCAAGTCCTCTTGGCAGCCTTACTTCAGTCTATTTTTGGACGATAGCTGTCATTTATAACTCTGCAGGTTTGTGAATTACAGTGCCCCTGAGCTCCTTTCTTCAACTTGCTTTCTTGTGACCTGGCCGCAACACCGCAGGCTGGCTTCAGGCCCTAATCTGGTTCCGGCACGGCACGCTGAGCCTTTGGTTATTTCCTCTTCCTGGTGGGAAATGAGAGTTAAATTTGCCCGTCCAGAAACCTCCAGTTAGCCTCTCATTGGTTCTCGCTATTCCTGTTCATCTTCCACAGAAATTACAAACTGGGCCAAACAGGAGGTTAAAGGCGCTGACTCTCCAAGTGTGGAGAGTGTTAGTAAAGCGTCTGGAATGTTGCACCCGAGTACCAGGGGAGGAAAACTGAGACATATTTCAACACGTCTCCCGTTCACATGGTTGATCATACTTGGGTTCCACATGCATGTTTTAGCTGAAGGAAGAATACCTTAAACCTGGAGAGTTAAGACCCGTGTAATGGGTACCATGCAATATGACTTCAAAGGGTCTTCATTTGCTCACCGAACCTCTCCAATCCTATCACTGCTGCGTTTATGCCCCTGTACACATGCTTGATTCTCTTTCGGAGACATAGCAATCCATAGGTTTTACGATACTTACTAGTCAGGTACATTCTTAGGCGTTTAATATGCGGTGTTGAGTCCATTTCGTTGAGCAAGGAGTAGCTCTTGTCTATTCCATATTTGACTTAAGGAACTTTATCTGTGCTCATTTCAATCTCTGGTTTTATGCAGCACCCCAACTCACCTTTACCCTTAAGCAAGCATAAGTTGGTTTTCTAAATTTGAGACCCTGTTCTGTTCTGTAATTCAGTTCCTGTGTAGCCAAGTTTACATTCCGTGTATTACTGATATCTTATGATGTTTCTTTTTCTGTGTGACTTACTTCAGTTAGAATCATCATACCTGAATCCACTCATTGTGCTGCTAAGTGCCTGATGACACAGATTTCATTGCTGAGTGATATTGCTTTCTAAGTAAATACCACAACTTCTTTATCCATTTTTCACTTTCTGCGATGTTGAACTTGTACTGTAAACGAGGTTCTTGTAAACAGAGCCGTTCCAAACTTTGAGGTGGCTGTGTCTTTTTGATTTTAATTTCCCTAAGCTATAGGACCATAAGTGGAAGTGCCCTAGGCTCTGTTGCTTTGTTTTTTAGATGTTTCAGGAAACACCATACACTTCTCCCGAGTGGTTGTTGGCAATTTACATCCCGCCCATCAGCATAACAAGGCTCCCAGTTCTCCATGTCCTGTCCTGCCTTTCTGGATTTTACACTTTTTTCAGATGGCCCTTTTGACCGGGGGGAAGTGAGACTTCATTGTAGTGCAGATTTCCTTTGCAAGCTTGCTTGGTTGGCCAAAAAGGGCGTATGCGTTTTTTCCTGAATATATTCAGGAAAAAACGCATACGCCCTTTTTGGCCAAGTGCATCATTGTGGACGTTCTGCCTCTTTTCCTATGCTTTCAATGCAATTCCAGTCTACCTCCTGAAATCGGTTTCCTGCAATTCTGCCCTGCTTTCAAGTCCTCTTGGCAGCCTTACTTCAGTCTATTTTTGGACGATAGCTGTCATTTATAACTCTGCAGGTTTGTGAATTACAGTGCCCCTGAGCTCCTTTCTTCAACTTGCTTTCTTGTGACCTGGCCGCAACACCGCAGGCTGGCTTCAGGCCCTAATCTGGTTCCGGCACGGCACGCTGAGCCTTTGGTTATTTCCTCTTCCTGGTGGGAAATGAGAGTTAAATTTGCCCGTCCAGAAACCTCCAGTTAGCCTCTCATTGGTTCTCGCTATTCCTGTTCATCTTCCACAGAAATTACAAACTGGGCCAAACAGGAGGTTAAAGGCGCTGACTCTCCAAGTGTGGAGAGTGTTAGTAAAGCGTCTGGAATGTTGCACCCGAGTACCAGGGGAGGAAAACTGAGACATATTTCAACACGTCTCCCGTTCACATGGTTGATCATACTTGGGTTCCACATGCATGTTTTAGCTGAAGGAAGAATACCTTAAACCTGGAGAGTTAAGACCCGTGTAATGGGTACCATGCAATATGACTTCAAAGGGTCTTCATTTGCTCACCGAACCTCTCCAATCCTATCACTGCTGCGTTTATGCCCCTGTACACATGCTTGATTCTCTTTCGGAGACATAGCAATCCATAGGTTTTACGATACTTACTAGTCAGGTACATTCTTAGGCGTTTAATATGCGGTGTTGAGTCCATTTCGTTGAGCAAGGAGTAGCTCTTGTCTATTCCATATTTGACTTAAGGAACTTTATCTGTGCTCATTTCAATCTCTGGTTTTATGCAGCACCCCAACTCACCTTTACCCTTAAGCAAGCATAAGTTGGTTTTCTAAATTTGAGACCCTGTTCTGTTCTGTAATTCAGTTCCTGTGTAGCCAAGTTTACATTCCGTGTATTACTGATATCTTATGATGTTTCTTTTTCTGTGTGACTTACTTCAGTTAGAATCATCATACCTGAATCCACTCATTGTGCTGCTAAGGGCCTGATGACACAGATTTCATTGCTGAGTGATATTGCTTTCTAAGTAAATACCACAACTTCTTTATCCATTTTTCACTTTCTGCGATGTTGAACTTGTACTGTAAACGAGGTTCTTGTAAACAGAGCCGTTCCAAACTTTGGGGTGGCTGTGTCTTTTTCATTTTAATTTCCCTAAGCTATAGGACCATAAGTGGAAGTGCCCTAGGTTCTGTTGCTTTGTTTTTTAGATGTTTCAGGAAACGCCATACACTTCTCCCGAGTGGTTGTTGGCAATTTACATCCCGCCCATCAGCATAACAAGGCTCCCAGTTCTCCATGGCCTGTCCTGCCTTTCTGGATTTTACACTTTTTTCAGATGGCCCTTTTGACCGGGGGGAAGTGAGACTTCATTGTAGTGCAGATTTCCTTTGCAAGCTTGCTTGGTTGGCCAAAAAGGGCGTATGCATTTTTTCCTGAATATATTCAGGAAAAAACGCATACGCCCTTTTTGGCCAAGTGCATCATTGTGGACGTTCTGCCTCTTTTCCTATGCTTTCAATGCAATTCCAGTCTACCTCCTGAAATCGGTTTCCTGCAATTCTGCCCCGCTTTCAAGTCCTCTTGGCAGCCTTACTTCAGTCTATTTTTGGACGATAGCTGTCATTTATAACTCTGCAGGTTTGTGAATTACAGTGCCCCTGAGCTCCTTTCTTCAACTCGCTTTCTTGTGACCTGGCCGCAACACCGCAGGATGGCTTCAGGCCCTAATCTGGTTCCGGCCCGGCATGCTGAGCCTTTGGTTAATTCCTCTTCCTGGTGGGAAATGAGAGTTAAATTTGCCCGTCCAGACACCTCCAGCTAGCCTCTCATTGGTTCTCGCTATTCCTGTTCATCTTCCGCAGAAATTGCAAACTGGGCCAAACAGGAGGTTAAAGGGACTGACTCTCCAAGTGGGGAGAGTGTTAGTAAAGCGTCTGGAATGTTGCACCCGAGTACCAGGGGAGGAAAACTGAGACATATTTGAACACGTCTCCCGATCACATGGTTGATCATACTCTAGGTTCCACATGCATGTTTTAGCTGAAGGAAGAATACCTTAAACCTGGGTAGTTGAAACCCGTGGAATGGGTACCATGCAATATGACTTCAAAGGGTCTTCATTTGCTCACCGAACCTCTCCAATCCTATCACTGCTGCGTTTATGCCCCTGTACACATGCTTGATTCTCTTTCGGAGACATAGCAATCCATAGGTTTTAAGATACTTACTAGTCAGGTATATTCTTAGGGGTTTAATATGGGGTTTTGAGTCCATTTCGTTGAGCAAGGAGTAGCTCTTGTCTATTCCATATTTGGCTTAAGGAACTTTATCTGTGCTCATTTCAATCTCTGGTTTTATGCAGCACCCCAACTCACCTTTCCCCTTAAGCAAGCATAAGTTGGTTTTCTAAATTTGAGACCCTGTTCTGTTTTGGAATGCACTTCCTGTGTAGCCAAGTTTACATTCCGTGTATTACTGATATCTTATGATGTTTCTTTTTCTGTGTGACTTACTTCAGTTAGAATCATCATACCTGAATCCACTCATTGTGCTGCTAAGGGCCTGATGACACAGATTTCATTGCTGAGTGATATTGCTTTGTAAGTAAATACCACAACTTCTTTATCCATTTTTCACTTTCTGCGATGTTGAACTTGTACTGTAAACGAGGTTCTTGTAAACAGAGCCGTTCCAAACTTTGGGGTGGCTGTGTCTTTTTGATTTTAATTTCCCTAAGCTATAGGACCATAAGTGGAAGTGCCCTAGGCTCTGTTGCTTTGTTTTTTAGATGTTTCAGGAAACACCATACACTTCTCCTGAGTGGTTGTTGGCAATTTACATCCCGCCCATCAGCATAACAAGGCTCCCAGTTCTCCATGTCCTGTCCTGCCTTTCTGGATTTTACACTTTTTTCAGATGGCCCTTTTGACCGGGGGGAAGTGAGACTTCATTGTAGTGCAGATTTCCTTTGCAAGCTTGCTTGGTTGGCCAAAAAGGGCGTATGCGTTTTTTCCTGAATATATTCAGGAAAAAACGCATACGCCCTTTTTGGCCAAGTGCATCATTGTGGACGTTCTGCCTCTTTTCCTGTGCTTTCAATGCAATTCCAGTCTACCTCCTGAAATCGGTTTCCTGCAATTCTGTCCCGCTTTCAAGTCCTCTTGGCAGCCTTACTTCAGTCTATTTTTGGACGATAGCTGTCATTTATAACTCTGCAGGTTTGTGAATTACAGTGCCCCTGAGCTCCTTTCTTCAACTCGCTTTCTTTTGAGCTGGCCGCAACACCGCAGGATGGCTTCAGGCCCTAATCTGGTTCCGGCCCGGCATGCTGAGCCTTTGGTTAATTCCTCTTCCTGGTGGGAAATGAGAGTTAAATTTGCCCGTCCAGACACCTCCAGCTAGTCTCTCATTGGTTCTCGCTATTCCTGTTCATCTTCCGCAGAAATTGCAAACTGGGCCAAACAGGAGGTTAAAGGCGCTGACTCTCCAAGTGGGGAGAGTGTTAGTAAAGCGTCTGGAATGTTGCACCCGAGTACCAGGAGAGGAAAACTGAGACATATTTGAACACGTCCCCCGTTCACATGGTTGATCATACTTGGGTTCCACATGCATGGTTTAGCTGAAGGAAGAATACCTTAAACCTGGAGAGTTGAGACCCGTGTAATGGGTACCATGCAATATGACTTCAAAGGGTCTTCATTTGCTCACCGAACCTCTCCAATCGTATCACTGCTGCGTTTATGCCCGTGTACACATGCTTGATTCTCTTTTGGAGACATAGCAATCCATAGGTTTTACGATACTTACTAGTCAGGTACATTCTTAGGCGTTTAATATGCGGTGTTGAGTCCATTTCGTTGAGCAAGGAGTAGCTCTTGTCTATTCCATATTTGACTTAAGGAACTTTATCTGTGCTCATTTCAATCTCTGGTTTTATGCAGCACCCCAACTCACCTTTACCCTTAAGCAAGCATAAGTTGGTTTTCTAAATTTGAGACCCTGTTCTGTTCTGTAATTCAGTTCCTGTGTAGCCAAGTTTACATTCCATGTATTACTGATATCTTATGATGTTTCTTTTTCTGTGTGACTTATTTCAGTTAGAATCATCATACCTGAATCCACTCATTGTGATGCGAAGGGCCTGATGACATAGATTTCATTGCTGAGTGATATTGCTTTGTAAGTAAATACCACAACTTGTTTATCCATTTTTCACTTTCTGCGATGTTGAACTTGTACTGTAAACGAGGTTCTTGTAAACAGAGGTGCCCCAAACTTTGGGGTGGCTGTGTCTTTTTCATTTTAATTTCCCTAAGCTATAGGACCATAAGTGGCAGTGACCTAGGCTCTGTTGCTTTGTTTTTTAGATGTTTCAGGAAACACCATACACTTCTCCCGAGTGGTTGTTGGCAATTTACATCCCGCCCATCAGCATAACAAGGCTCCCAGTTCTCCATGGCCTGTCCTGCCTTTCTGGATTTTACACTTTTTTCAGATGGCCCTTTTGACCGGGGGGAAGTGAGACTTCATTGTAGTGCAGATTTCCTTTGCAAGCTTGCTTGGTTGGCCAAAAAGGGCGTATGCGTTTTTTCCTGAATATATTCAGGAAAAAACGCATACGCCCTTTTTGGCCAAGTGCATCATTGTGGACGTTCTGCCTCTTTTCCTATGCTTTCAATGCAATTCCAGTCTACCTCCTGAAATCGGTTTCCTGCAATTCTGCCCCGCTTTCAAGTCCTCTTGGCAGCCTTACTTCAGTCTATTTTTGGACGATAGCTGTCATTTATAACTCTGCAGGTTTGTGAATTACAGTGCCCCTGAGCTCCTTTCTTCAACTCGCTTTCTTTTGAGCTGGCCGCAACACCGCAGGATGGCTTCAGGCCCTAATCTGGTTCCGGCCCGGCATGCTGAGCCTTTGGTTAATTCCTCTTCCTGGTGGGAAATGAGAGTTAAATTTGCCCGTCCAGACACCTCCAGCTAGTCTCTCATTGGTTCTCGCTATTCCTGTTCATCTTCCGCAGAAATTGCAAACTGGGCCAAACAGGAGGTTAAAGGCGCTGACTCTCCAAGTGGGGAGAGTGTTAGTAAAGCGTCTGGAATGTTGCACCCGAGTACCAGGGGAGGAAAACTGAGACATATTTGAACACGTCTCCCGTTCACATGGTTGATCATACTTGGGTTCCACATGCATGGTTTAGCTGAAGGAAGAATACCTTAAACCTGGAGAGTTGAGACCCGTGTAATGGGTACCATGCAATATGACTTCAAAGGGTCTTCATTTGCTCACCGAACCTCTCCAATCCTATCACTGCTGCGTTTATGCCCGTGTACACATGCTTGATTCTCTTTTGGAGACATAGCAATCCATAGGTTTTACGATACTTACTAGTCAGGTACATTCTTAGGCGTTTAATATGCGGTGTTGAGTCCATTTCGTTGAGCAAGGAGTAGCTCTTGTCTATTCCATATTTGACTTAAGGAACTTTATCTGTGCTCATTTCAATCTCTGGTTTTATGCAGCACCCCAACTCACCTTTACCCTTAAGCAAGCATAAGTTGGTTTTCTAAATTTGAGACCCTGTTCTGTTCTGTAATTCAGTTCCTGTGTAGCCAAGTTTACATTCCATGTATTACTGATATCTTATGATGTTTCTTTTTCTGTGTGACTTATTTCAGTTAGAATCATCATACCTGAATCCACTCATTGTGATGCGAAGGGCCTGATGACATAGATTTCATTGCTGAGTGATATTGCTTTGTAAGTAAATACCACAACTTCTTTATCCATTTTTCACTTTCTGCGATGTTGAACTTGTACTGTAAACGAGGTTCTTGTAAACAGAGGTGCCCCAAACTTTGGGGTGGCTGTGTCTTTTTCATTTTAATTTCCCTAAGCTATAGGACCATAAGTGGCAGTGACCTAGGCTCTGTTGCTTTGTTTTTTAGATGTTTCAGGAAACACCATACACTTCTCCCGAGTGGTTGTTGGCAATTTACATCCTGCCCATCAGCATAACAAGGCTCCCAGTTCTCCATGGCCTGTCCTGCCTTTCTGGATTTTACACTTTTTTCAGATGGCCCTTTTGACCGGGGGGAAGTGAGACTTCATTGTAGTGCAGATTTCCTTTGCAAACTTGCTTGGTTGGCCAAAAAGGGCGTATGCGTTTTTTCCTGAATATATTCAGGAAAAAACGCATACGCCCTTTTTGGCCAAGTGCATCATTGTGGACGTTCTGCCTCTTTTCCTATGCTTTCAATGCAATTCCAGTCTACCTCCTGAAATCGGTTTCCTGCAATTCTGCCCCGCTTTCAAGTCCTCTTGGCAGCCTTACTTCAGTCTATTTTTGGACGATAGCTGTCATTTATAACTCTGCAGGTTTGTGAATTACAGTGCCCCTGAGCTCCTTTCTTCAACTCGCTTTCTTGTGACCTGGCCGCAACACCGCAGGATGGCTTCAGGCCCTAATCTGGTTCCGGCCCGGCATTCTGAGCCTTTGGTTAATTCCTCTTCCTGGTGGGAAATGAGAGTTAAATTTGCCCGTCCAGACACCTCCAGCTAGCCTCTCATTGGTTCTCGCTATTCCTGTTCATCTTCCGCAGAAATTGCAAACTGGGCCAAACAGGAGGTTAAAGGGACTGACTCTCCAAGTCGGGAGAGTGTTAGTAAAGCGTCTGGAATGTTGCACCCGAGTACCAGGGGAGGAAAACTGAGACATATTTCAACACGTCTCCCGTTCACATGGTTGATCATACTTGGGTTCCACATGCATGTTTTAGCTGAAGGAAGAATACCTTAAACCTGGAGAGTTAAGACCCGTGTAATGTGTACCATGCAATATGACTTCAAAGGGTCTTCATTTGCTCACCGAACCTCTCCAATCCTATCACTGCTGCGTTTATGCCCCTGTGCACATGCTTGATTCTCTTTTGGAGACATACCAATCCATAGGTTTTAAGATACTTACTAGTCAGGTACATTCTTAGGCGTTTAATATGCGGTGTTGAGTCCATTTCGTTGAGCAAGGAGTAGCTCTTGTCTATTCCATATTTGGCTTAAGGAACTTTATCTGTGCTCATTTCAATCTCTGGTTTTATGCAGCACCCCAACTCACCTTTCCCCTTAAGCAAGCATAAGTTGGTTTTCTAAATTTGAGACCCTGTTCTGTTTTGGAATGCACTTCCTGTGTAGCCAAGTTTACATTCCGTGTATTACTGATATCTTATGATGTTTCTTTTTCTGTGTGACTTACTTCAGTTAGAATCATCATACCTGAATCCACTCATTGTGCTGCTAAGGGCCTGATGACACAGATTTCATTGCTGAGTGATATTGCTTTGTAAGTAAATACCACAACTTCTTTATCCATTTTTCACTTTCTGCGATGTTGAACTTGTACTGTAAACGAGGTTCTTGTAAACAGAGCCGTTCCAAACTTTGGGGTGGCTGTGTCTTTTTGATTTTAATTTCCCTAAGCTATAGGACCATAAGTGGAAGTGCCCTAGGCTCTGTTGCTTTGTTTTTTAGATGTTTCAGGAAACACCATACACTTCTCCTGAGTGGTTGTTGGCAATTTACATCCCGCCCATCAGCATAACAAGGCTCCCAGTTCTCCATGTCCTGTCCTGCCTTTCTGGATTTTACACTTTTTTCAGATGGCCCTTTTGACCGGGGGGAAGTGAGACTTCATTGTAGTGCAGATTTCCTTTGCAAGCTTGCTTGGTTGGCCAAAAAGGGCGTATGCGTTTTTTCCTGAATATATTCAGGAAAAAACGCATACGCCCTTTTTGGCCAAGTGCATCATTGTGGACGTTCTGCCTCTTTTCCTGTGCTTTCAATGCAATTCCAGTCTACCTCCTGAAATCGGTTTCCTGCAATTCTGTCCCGCTTTCAAGTCCTCTTGGCAGCCTTACTTCAGTCTATTTTTGGACGATAGCTGTCATTTATAACTCTGCAGGTTTGTGAATTACAGTGCCCCTGAGCTCCTTTCTTCAACTCGCTTTCTTTTGAGCTGGCCGCAACACCGCAGGATGGCTTCAGGCCCTAATCTGGTTCCGGCCCGGCATGCTGAGCCTTTGGTTAATTCCTCTTCCTGGTGGGAAATGAGAGTTAAATTTGCCCGTCCAGACACCTCCAGCTAGTCTCTCATTGGTTCTCGCTATTCCTGTTCATCTTCCGCAGAAATTGCAAACTGGGCCAAACAGGAGGTTAAAGGCGCTGACTCTCCAAGTGGGGAGAGTGTTAGTAAAGCGTCTGGAATGTTGCACCCGAGTACCAGGAGAGGAAAACTGAGACATATTTGAACACGTCCCCCGTTCACATGGTTGATCATACTTGGGTTCCACATGCATGGTTTAGCTGAAGGAAGAATACCTTAAACCTGGAGAGTTGAGACCCGTGTAATGGGTACCATGCAATATGACTTCAAAGGGTCTTCATTTGCTCACCGAACCTCTCCAATCGTATCACTGCTGCGTTTATGCCCGTGTACACATGCTTGATTCTCTTTTGGAGACATAGCAATCCATAGGTTTTACGATACTTACTAGTCAGGTACATTCTTAGGCGTTTAATATGCGGTGTTGAGTCCATTTCGTTGAGCAAGGAGTAGCTCTTGTCTATTCCATATTTGACTTAAGGAACTTTATCTGTGCTCATTTCAATCTCTGGTTTTATGCAGCACCCCAACTCACCTTTACCCTTAAGCAAGCATAAGTTGGTTTTCTAAATTTGAGACCCTGTTCTGTTCTGTAATTCAGTTCCTGTGTAGCCAAGTTTACATTCCATGTATTACTGATATCTTATGATGTTTCTTTTTCTGTGTGACTTATTTCAGTTAGAATCATCATACCTGAATCCACTCATTGTGATGCGAAGGGCCTGATGACATAGATTTCATTGCTGAGTGATATTGCTTTGTAAGTAAATACCACAACTTGTTTATCCATTTTTCACTTTCTGCGATGTTGAACTTGTACTGTAAACGAGGTTCTTGTAAACAGAGGTGCCCCAAACTTTGGGGTGGCTGTGTCTTTTTCATTTTAATTTCCCTAAGCTATAGGACCATAAGTGGCAGTGACCTAGGCTCTGTTGCTTTGTTTTTTAGATGTTTCAGGAAACACCATACACTTCTCCCGAGTGGTTGTTGGCAATTTACATCCCGCCCATCAGCATAACAAGGCTCCCAGTTCTCCATGGCCTGTCCTGCCTTTCTGGATTTTACACTTTTTTCAGATGGCCCTTTTGACCGGGGGGAAGTGAGACTTCATTGTAGTGCAGATTTCCTTTGCAAGCTTGCTTGGTTGGCCAAAAAGGGCGTATGCGTTTTTTCCTGAATATATTCAGGAAAAAACGCATACGCCCTTTTTGGCCAAGTGCATCATTGTGGACGTTCTGCCTCTTTTCCTATGCTTTCAATGCAATTCCAGTCTACCTCCTGAAATCGGTTTCCTGCAATTCTGCCCCGCTTTCAAGTCCTCTTGGCAGCCTTACTTCAGTCTATTTTTGGACGATAGCTGTCATTTATAACTCTGCAGGTTTGTGAATTACAGTGCCCCTGAGCTCCTTTCTTCAACTCGCTTTCTTTTGAGCTGGCCGCAACACCGCAGGATGGCTTCAGGCCCTAATCTGGTTCCGGCCCGGCATGCTGAGCCTTTGGTTAATTCCTCTTCCTGGTGGGAAATGAGAGTTAAATTTGCCCGTCCAGACACCTCCAGCTAGTCTCTCATTGGTTCTCGCTATTCCTGTTCATCTTCCGCAGAAATTGCAAACTGGGCCAAACAGGAGGTTAAAGGCGCTGACTCTCCAAGTGGGGAGAGTGTTAGTAAAGCGTCTGGAATGTTGCACCCGAGTACCAGGGGAGGAAAACTGAGACATATTTGAACACGTCTCCCGTTCACATGGTTGATCATACTTGGGTTCCACATGCATGGTTTAGCTGAAGGAAGAATACCTTAAACCTGGAGAGTTGAGACCCGTGTAATGGGTACCATGCAATATGACTTCAAAGGGTCTTCATTTGCTCACCGAACCTCTCCAATCCTATCACTGCTGCGTTTATGCCCGTGTACACATGCTTGATTCTCTTTTGGAGACATAGCAATCCATAGGTTTTACGATACTTACTAGTCAGGTACATTCTTAGGCGTTTAATATGCGGTGTTGAGTCCATTTCGTTGAGCAAGGAGTAGCTCTTGTCTATTCCATATTTGACTTAAGGAACTTTATCTGTGCTCATTTCAATCTCTGGTTTTATGCAGCACCCCAACTCACCTTTACCCTTAAGCAAGCATAAGTTGGTTTTCTAAATTTGAGACCCTGTTCTGTTCTGTAATTCAGTTCCTGTGTAGCCAAGTTTACATTCCATGTATTACTGATATCTTATGATGTTTCTTTTTCTGTGTGACTTATTTCAGTTAGAATCATCATACCTGAATCCACTCATTGTGATGCGAAGGGCCTGATGACATAGATTTCATTGCTGAGTGATATTGCTTTGTAAGTAAATACCACAACTTCTTTATCCATTTTTCACTTTCTGCGATGTTGAACTTGTACTGTAAACGAGGTTCTTGTAAACAGAGGTGCCCCAAACTTTGGGGTGGCTGTGTCTTTTTCATTTTAATTTCCCTAAGCTATAGGACCATAAGTGGCAGTGACCTAGGCTCTGTTGCTTTGTTTTTTAGATGTTTCAGGAAACACCATACACTTCTCCCGAGTGGTTGTTGGCAATTACATCCTGCCCATCAGCATAACAAGGCTCCCAGTTCTCCATGGCCTGTCCTGCCTTTCTGGATTTTACACTTTTTTCAGATGGCCCTTTTGACCGGGGGGAAGTGAGACTTCATTGTAGTGCAGATTTCCTTTGCAAGCTTGCTTGGTTGGCCAAAAAGGGCGTATGCGTTTTTTCCTGAATATATTCAGGAAAAAACGCATACGCCCTTTTTGGCCAAGTGCATCATTGTGGACGTTCTGCCTCTTTTCCTATGCTTTCAATGCAATTCCAGTCTACCTCCTGAAATCGGTTTCCTGCAATTCTGCCCCGCTTTCAAGTCCTCTTGGCAGCCTTACTTCAGTCTATTTTTGGACGATAGCTGTCATTTATAACTCTGCAGGTTTGTGAATTACAGTGCCCCTGAGCTCCTTTCTTCAACTCGCTTTCTTGTGACCTGGCCGCAACACCGCAGGATGGCTTCAGGCCCTAATCTGGTTCCGGCCCGGCATTCTGAGCCTTTGGTTAATTCCTCTTCCTGGTGGGAAATGAGAGTTAAATTTGCCCGTCCAGACACCTCCAGCTAGCCTCTCATTGGTTCTCGCTATTCCTGTTCATCTTCCGCAGAAATTGCAAACTGGGCCAAACAGGAGGTTAAAGGGACTGACTCTCCAAGTCGGGAGAGTGTTAGTAAAGCGTCTGGAATGTTGCACCCGAGTACCAGGGGAGGAAAACTGAGACATATTTCAACACGTCTCCCGTTCACATGGTTGATCATACTTGGGTTCCACATGCATGTTTTAGCTGAAGGAAGAATACCTTAAACCTGGAGAGTTAAGACCCGTGTAATGTGTACCATGCAATATGACTTCAAAGGGTCTTCATTTGCTCACCGAACCTCTCCAATCCTATCACTGCTGCGTTTATGCCCCTGTGCACATGCTTGATTCTCTTTTGGAGACATACCAATCCATAGGTTTTAAGATACTTACTAGTCAGGTACATTCTTAGGCGTTTAATATGCGGTGTTGAGTCCATTTCGTTGAGCAAGGAGTAGCTCTTGTCTATTCCATATTTGACTTAAGGAACTTTATCTGTGCTCATTTCAATCTCTGGTTTTATGCAGCACCCCAACTCACCTTTACCCTTAAGCAAGCATAAGTTGGTTTTCTAAATTTGAGACCCTGTTCTGTTCTGTAATTCAGTTCCTGTGTAGCCAAGTTTACATTCCGTGTATTACTGATATCTTATGATGTTTCTTTTTCTGTGTGACTTACTTCAGTTAGAATCATCATACCTGAATCCACTCATTGTGCTGCTAAGGGCCTGATGACACAGATTTCATTGCTGAGTGATATTGCTTTGTAAGTAAATACCACAACTTCTTTATCCATTTTTCACTTTCTGCGATGTTGAACTTGTACTGTAAACGAGGTTCTTGTAAACAGAGGTGCCCCAAACTTTGGGGTGGCTGTGTCTTTTTCATTTTAATTTCCCTAAGCTATAGGACCATAAGTGGCAGTGACCTAGGCTCTGTTGCTTTGTTTTTTAGATGTTTCAGGAAACACCATACACTTCTCCCGAGTGGTTGTTGGCAATTTACATCCCGCCCATCAGCATAACAAGGCTCCCAGTTCTCCATGGCCTGTCCTGCCTTTCTGGATTTTACACTTTTTTCAGATGGCCCTTTTGACCGGGGGGAAGTGAGACTTCATTGTAGTGCAGATTTCCTTTGCAAGCTTGCTTGGTTGGCCAAAAAGGGCGTATGCGTTTTTTCCTGAATATATTCAGGAAAAAACTCATACGCCCTTTTTGGCCAAGTGCATCATTGTGGACGTTCTGCCTCTTTTCCTATGCTTTCAATGCAATTCCAGTCTACCTCCTGAAATCGGTTTCCTGCAATTCTGCCCCGCTTTCAAGTCCTCTTGGCAGCCTTACTTCAGTCTATTTTTGGACGATAGCTGTCATTTATAACTCTGCAGGTTTGTGAATTACAGTGCCCCTGAGCTCCTTTCTTCAACTCGCTTTCTTGTGACCTGGCCGCAACACCGTAGGATGGCTTCAGGCCCTAATCTGGTTCCGGCCCGGCATTCTGAGCCTTTGGTTAATTCCTCTTCCTGGTGGGAAATGAGAGTTAAATTTGCCCGTCCAGACACCTCCAGCTAGCCTCTCATTGGTTCTCGCTATTCCTGTTCATCTTCCGCAGAAATTGCAAACTGGGCCAAACAGGAGGTTAAAGGGACTGACTCTCCAAGTCGGGAGAGTGTTAGTAAAGCGTCTGGAATGTTGCACCCGAGTACCAGGGGAGGAAAACTGAGACATATTTCAACACGTCTCCCGTTCACATGGTTGATCATACTTGGGTTCCACATGCATGTTTTAGCTGAAGGAAGAATACCTTAAACCTGGAGAGTTAAGACCCGTGTAATGGGTACCATGCAATATGACTTCAAAGGGTCTTCATTTGCTCACCGAACCTCTCCAATCCTATCACTGCTGCGTTTATGCCCCTGTACACATGCTTGATTCTCTTTTGGAGACATACCAATCCATAGGTTTTAAGATACTTACTAGTCAGGTACATTCTTAGGCGTTTAATATGCGGTGTTGAGTCCATTTCGTTGAGCAAGGAGTAGCTCTTGTCTATTCCATATTTGACTTAAGGAACTTTATCTGTGCTCATTTCAATCTCTGGTTTTATGCAGCACCCCAACTCACCTTTACCCTTAAGCAAGCATAAGTTGGTTTTCTAAATTTGAGACCCTGTTCTGTTCTGTAATTCAGTTCCTGTGTAGCCAAGTTTACATTCCATGTATTACTGATATCTTATGATGTTTCTTTTTCTGTGTGACTTACTTCAGTTAGAATCATCATACCTGAATCCACTCATTGTGCTGCTAAGGGCCTGATGACACAGATTTCATTGCTGAGTGATATTGCTTTGTAAGTAAATACCACAACTTCTTTATCCATTTTTCACTTTCTGCGATGTTGAACTTGTACTGTAAACGAGGTTCTTGTAAACAGAGGTGCCCCAAACTTTGGGGTGGCTGTGTCTTTTTCATTTTAATTTCCCTAAGCTATAGGACCATAAGTGGCAGTGACCTAGGCTCTGTTGCTTTGTTTTTTAGATGTTTCAGGAAACACCATACACTTCTCCCGAGTGGTTGTTGGCAATTTACATCCCGCCCATCAGCATAACAAGGCTCCCAGTTCTCCATGTCCTGTCCTGCCTTTCTGGATTTTACACTTTTTTCAGATGGCCCTTTTGACCGGGGGGAAGTGAGACTTCATTGTAGTGCAGATTTCCTTTGCAAGCTTGCTTGGTTGGCCAAAAAGGGCGTATGTGTTTTTTCCTGAATATATTCAGGAAAAAACGCATACGCCCTTTTTGGCCAAGTGCATCATTGTGGACGTTCTGCCTCTTTCCCTATGCTTTCAATGCAATGCCAGTCTACCTCCTGAAATCGGTTTCCTGCAATTCTGCCCCGCTTTCAAGTCCTCTTGGCAGCCTTACTTCAGTCTATTTTTGGACGATAGCTGTCATTTATAACTCTGCAGGTTTGTGAATTACAGTGCCCCTGAGCTCCTTTCTTCAACTCGCTTTCTTTTGAGCTGGCCGCAACACCGCAGGATGGCTTCAGGCCCTAATCTGGTTCCGGCCCGGCATGCTGAGCCTTTGGTTAATTCCTCTTCCTGGTGGGAAATGAGAGTTAAATTTGCCCGTCCAGACACCTCCAGCTAGTCTCTCATTGGTTCTCGCTATTCCTGTTCATCTTCCGCAGAAATTGCAAACTGGGCCAAACAGGAGGTTAAAGGCGCTGACTCTCCAAGTGGGGAGAGTGTTAGTAAAGCGTCTGGAATGTTGCACCCGAGTACCAGGAGAGGAAAACTGAGACATATTTGAACACGTCTCCCGTTCACATGGTTGATCATACTTGGGTTCCACATGCATGGTTTAGCTGAAGGAAGAATACCTTAAACCTGGAGAGTTGAGACCCGTGTAATGGGTACCATGCAATATGACTTCAAAGGGTCTTCATTTGCTCACCGAACCTCTCCAATCCTATCACTGCTGCGTTTATGCCCGTGTACACATGCTTGATTCTCTTTTGGAGACATAGCAATCCATAGGTTTTACGATACTTACTAGTCAGGTACATTCTTAGGCGTTTAATATGCGGTGTTGAGTCCATTTCGTTGAGCAAGGAGTAGCTCTTGTCTATTCCATATTTGACTTAAGGAACTTTATCTGTGCTCATTTCAATCTCTGGTTTTATGCAGCACCCCAACTCACCTTTACCCTTAAGCAAGCATAAGTTGGTTTTCTAAATTTGAGACCCTGTTCTGTTCTGTAATTCAGTTCCTGTGTAGCCAAGTTTACATTCCGTGTATTACTGATATCTTATGATGTTTCTTTTTCTGTGTGACTTACTTCAGTTAGAATCATCATACCTGAATCCACTCATTGTGATGCGAAGGGCCTGATGACATAGATTTCATTGCTGAGTGATATTGCTTTGTAAGTAAATACCACAACTTCTTTATCCATTTTTCACTTTCTGCGATGTTGAACTTGTACTGTAAACGAGGTTCTTGTAAACAGAGGTGCCCCAAACTTTGGGGTGGCTGTGTCTTTTTCATTTTAATTTCCCTAAGCTATAGGACCATAAGTGGCAGTGCCCTAGGCTCTGTTGCTTTGTTTTTTAGATGTTTCAGGAAACACCATACACTTCTCCCGAGTGGTTGTTGGCAATTTACATCCCGCCCATCAGCATAACAAGGCTCCCAGTTCTCCATGGCCTGTCCTGCCTTTCTGGATTTTACACTTTTTTCAGATGGCCCTTTTGACCGGGGGGAAGTGAGACTTCATTGTAGTGCAGATTTCCTTTGCAAGCTTGCTTGGTTGGCCAAAAAGGGCGTATGCGTTTTTTCCTGAATATATTCAGGAAAAAACGCATACGCCCTTTTTGGCCAAGTGCATCATTGTGGACGTTCTGCCTCTTTTCCTATGCTTTCAATGCAATTCCAGTCTACCTCCTGAAATCGGTTTCCTGCAATTCTGCCCCGCTTTCAAGTCCTCTTGGCAGCCTTACTTCAGTCTATTTTTGGACGATAGCTGTCATTTATAACTCTGCAGGTTTGTGAATTACAGTGCCCCTGAGCTCCTTTCTTCAACTCGCTTTCTTGTGACCTGGCCGCAACACCGCAGGATGGCTTCAGGCCCTAATCTGGTTCCGGCCCGGCATGCTGAGCCTTTGGTTAATTCCTCTTCCTGGTGGGAAATGAGAGTTAAATTTGCCCGTCCAGACACCTCCAGCTAGCCTCTCATTGGTTCTCGCTATTCCTGTTCATCTTCCGCAGAAATTGCAAACTGGGCCAAACAGGAGGTTAAAGGGACTGACTCTCCAAGTCGGGAGAGTGTTAGTAAAGCGTCTGGAATGTTGCACCCGAGTACCAGGGGAGGAAAACTGAGACATATTTCAACACGTCTCCCGTTCACATGGTTGATCATACTTGGGTTCCACATGCATGTTTTAGCTGAAGGAAGAATACCTTAAACCTGGAGAGTTAAGACCCGTGTAATGGGTACCATGCAATATGACTTCAAAGGGTCTTCATTTGCTCACCGAACCTCTCCAATCCTATCACTGCTGCGTTTATGCCCCTGTACACATGCTTGATTCACTTTTGGAGACATACCAATCCATAGGTTTTAAGATACTTACTAGTCAGGTACATTCTTAGGCGTTTAATATGCGGTGTTGAGTCCATTTCGTTGAGCAAGGAGTAGCTCTTGTCTATTCCATATTTGACTTAAGGAACTTTATCTGTGCTCATTTCAATCTCTGGTTTTATGCAGCACCCCAACTCACCTTTACCCTTAAGCAAGCATAAGTTGGTTTTCTAAATTTGAGACCCTGTTCTGTTCTGTAATTCAGTTCCTGTGTAGCCAAGTTTACATTCCGTGTATTACTGATATCTTATGATGTTTCTTTTTCTGTGTGACTTACTTCAGTTAGAATCATCATACCTGAATCCACTCATTGTGCTGCTAAGGGCCTGATGACACAGATTTCATTGCTGAGTGATATTGCTTTGTAAGTAAATACCACAACTTCTTTATCCATTTTTCACTTTCTGCGATGTTGAACTTGTACTGTAAACGAGGTTCTTGTAAACAGAGCCGTTCCAAACTTTGGGGTGGCTGTGTCTTTTTGATTTTAATTTCCCTAAGCTATAGGACCATAAGTGGAAGTGCCCTAGGCTCTGTTGCTTTGTTTTTTAGATGTTTCAGGAAACACCATACACTTCTCCTGAGTGGTTGTTGGCAATTTACATCCCGCCCATCAGCATAACAAGGCTCCCAGTTCTCCATGTCCTGTCCTGCCTTTCTGGATTTTACACTTTTTTCAGATGGCCCTTTTGACCGGGGGGAAGTGAGACTTCATTGTAGTGCAGATTTCCTTTGCAAGCTTGCTTGGTTGGCCAAAAAGGGCGTATGTGTTTTTTCCTGAATATATTCAGGAAAAAACGCATACGCCCTTTTTGGCCAAGTGCATCATTGTGGACGTTCTGCCTCTTTTCCTATGCTTTCAATGCAATTCCAGTCTACCTCCTGAAATCGGTTTCCTGCAATTCTGCCCCGCTTTCAAGTCCTCTTGGCAGCCTTACTTCAGTCTATTTTTGGACGATAGCTGTCATTTATAACTCTGCAGGTTTGTGAATTACAGTGCCCCTGAGCTCCTTTCTTCAACTCGCTTTCTTTTGAGCTGGCCGCAACACTGCAGGATGGCTTCAGGCCCTAATCTGGTTCCGGCACGGCATGCTGAGCCTTTGGTTAATTCCTCTTCCTGGTGGGAAATGAGAGTTAAATTTGCCCGTCCAGACACCTCCAGCTAGTCTCTCATTGGTTCTCGCTATTCCTGTTCATCTTCCGCAGAAATTGCAAACTGGGCCAAACAGGAGGTTAAAGGCGCTGACTCTCCAAGTGGGGAGAGTGTTAGTAAAGCATCTGGAATGTTGCACCCGAGTACCAGGGGAGGAAAACTGAGACATATTTGAACACGTCTCCCGTTCACATGGTTGATCATACTTGGGTTCCACATGCATGGTTTAGCTGAAGGAAGAATACCTTAAACCTGGAGAGTTGAGACCCGTGTAATGGGTACCATGCAATATGACTTCAAAGGGTCTTCATTTGCTCACCGAACCTCTCCAATCCTATCACTGCTGCGTTTATGCCCGTGTACACATGCTTGATTCTCTTTTGGAGACATAGCAATCCATAGGTTTTACGATACTTACTAGTCAGGTACATTCTTAGGCGTTTAATATGCGGTGTTGAGTCCATTTCGTTGAGCAAGGAGTAGCTCTTGTCTATTCCATATTTGACTTAAGGAACTTTATCTGTGCTCATTTCAATCTCTGGTTTTATGCAGCACCCCAACTCACCTTTACCCTTAAGCAAGCATAAGTTGGTTTTCTAAATTTGAGACCCTGTTCTGTTCTGTAATTCAGTTCCTGTGTAGCCAAGTTTACATTCCATGTATTACTGATATCTTATGATGTTTCTTTTTCTGTGTGACTTATTTCAGTTAGAATCATCATACCTGAATCCACTCATTGTGATGCGAAGGCCCTGATGACATAGATTTCATTGCTGAGTGATATTGCTTTGTACGTAAGTACCACAAGTTCTTTATCCATTTTTCACTTTCTGCGATGTTGAACTTGTACTGTAAATGAGGTTCTTGTAAACAGAGCCGTCCCAAACTTTGGGGAGCTGTGTCTTTTTGATTTTAATTTCCCTAAGCTATAGGACCATAAGTGGAAGTGCCCTAGGCTCTGTTGCTTTGTTTTTTAGATGTTTCAGGAAACACCATACACTTCTCCCAAGTGTCTGTTGGCAATTTACATCCCGCCCTTCAGCATAACAAGGCTCCCAGTTCTCAATGGCCTGTTGCCTTTCTGGATTGTACACTTTTTTCAGATGGCCCTTTTGACCGGGGGGAAGTGAGACTTCATTGTAGTGCAGATTTCCTTTGCAAGCTTGCTTGGTTGGCCAAAAAGGGCGTATGCGTTTTTTCCTGAATATATTCAGGAAAAAACGCATACGCCCTTTTTGGCCAAGTGCATCATTGTGGACGTTCTGCCTCTTTTCCTATGCTTTCAATGCAATTCCAGTCTACCTCCTAAAATCGGTTTCCTGCAATTCTGCCCTGCTTTCAAGTCCTCTTGGTGGCCTTACTTCAGTCTATTCTTGGACGATAGCTGTCATTTATAACTCTGCAGGTTTGTGAATTACAGTGCCCCTGAGCTCCTTTCTTCAACTCGCTTTCTTGTGACCTGGCCGCAACACCGCAGGATGGCTTCAGGCCCTAATCTGGTTCCGGCCCGGCATGCTGAGCCTTTGGTTAATTCCTCTTCCTGGTGGGAAATGAGAGTTAAATTTGCCCGTCCAGACACCTCCAGCTAGCCTCTCATTGGTTCTCGCTATTCCTGTTCATCTTCCGCAGAAATTGCAAACTGGGCCAAACAGGAGGTTAAAGGGACTGACTCTCCAAGTGGGGAGAGTGTTAGTAAAGCGTCTGGAATGTTGCACCCGAGTACCAGGGGAGGAAAACTGAGACATAATTGAACACGTCTCCCGATCACATGGTTGATCATACTCTAGGTTCCACATGCATGTTTTAGCTGAAGGAAGAATACCTTAAACCTGGGTAGTTGAAACCCGTGGAATGGGTACCATGCAATATGACTTCAAAGGGTCTTCATTTGCTCACCGAACCTCTCCAATCCTATCACTGCTGCGTTTATGCCCCTGTACACATGCTTGATTCTCTTTCGGAGACATAGCAATCCATAGGTTTTAAGATACTTACTAGTCAGGTACATTCTTAGGCGTTTAATATGGGGTGTTGAGTCCATTTCGTTGAGCAAGGAGTAGCTCTTGTCTATTCCATATTTGGCTTAAGGAACTTTATCTGTGCTCATTTCAATCTCTGGTTTTATGCAGCACCCCAACTCACCTTTACCCTTAAGCAAGCATAAGTTGGTTTTCTAAATTTGAGACCCTGTTCTGTTCTGTAATTCAGTTCCTGTGTAGCCAAGTTTACATTCCGTGTATTACTGATATCTTATGATGTTTCTTTTTCTGTGTGACTTATTTCAGTTAGAATCATCATACCTGAATCCACTCATTGTGCTGCTAAGGGCCTGATGACACAGATTTCATTGCTGAGTGATATTGCTTTGTAAGTAAATACCACAACTTCTTTATCCATTTTTCACTTTCTGCGATGTTGAACTTGTACTGTAAACGAGGTTCTTGTAAACAGAGGCGTCCCAAACTTTGGGGTGGCTGTGTCTTTTTGATTTTAATTTCCCTATGCTATAGGAACATAAGTGGAAGTGCCCTAGGTTCTGTTGCTTTGTTTTTTAGATGTTTCAGGAAACACCATACACTTCTCCCGAGTGGTTGTTGGCAATTTACATCCCGCCCATCAGCATAACAAGGCTCCCAGTTCTCCATGGCCTGTCCTGCCTTTCTGGATTTTACACTTTTTTCAGATGGCCCTTTTGACCGGGGGGAAGTGAGACTTCATTGTAGTGCAGATTTCCTTTGCAAGCTTGCTTGGTTGGCCAAAAAGGGCATATGCGTTTTTTCCTGAATATATTCAGGAAAAAACGCATACGCCCTTTTTGGCCAAGTGCATCATTGTGGACTTTCTGCCTCTTTTCCTATGCTTTCAATGCAATTCCAGTCTACCTCCTGAAATCGGTTTCCTGCAATTCTGCCCCGCTTTCAAGTCCTCTTGGCAGCCTTACTTCAGTCTATTTTTGGACGATAGCTGTCATTTATAACTCTGCAGGTTTGTGAATTACAGTGCCCCTGAGCTCCTTTCTTCAACTCGCTTTCTTGTGACCTGGCCGCAACACCGCAGGATGGCTTCAGGCCCTAATCTGGTTCCGGCCCGGCATGCTGAGCCTTTGGTTAATTCCTCTTCCTGGTGGGAAATGAGAGTTAAATTTGCCCGTCCAGACACCTCCAGCTAGCCTCTCATTGGTTCTCGCTATTCCTGTTCATCTTCCGCAGAAATTGCAAACTGGGCCAAACAGGAGGTTAAAGGGACTGACTCTCCAAGTGGGGAGAGTGTTAGTAAAGCGTGTGGAATGTTGCACCCGAGTACCAGGGGAGGAAAACTGAGACATATTTGAACACATCTCCCGATCACATGGTTGATCATACTCTAGGTTCCACATGCATGTTTTAGCTGAAGGAAGAATACCTTAAACCTGGGTAGTTGACACCCGTGGAATGGATACCATGCAATATGACTTCAAAGGGTCTTCATTTGCTCACCGAACCTCTCCAATCCTATCACTGCTGCGTTTATGCCCCTGTACACATGCTTGATTCTCTTTCGGAGACATAGCAATCCATAGGTTTTAAGATACTTACTAGTCAGATACATTCTTAGGCGTTTAATATGGGGTGTTGAGTCCATTTCGTTGAGCAAGGAGTAGCTCTTGTCTATTCCATATTTGACTTAAGGAACTTTATCTGTGCTCATTTCAATCTCTGGTTTTATGCAGCACCCCAACTCACCTTTCCCCTTAAGCAAGCATAAGTTGGTTTTCTAAATTTGAGACCCTGTTCTGTTTTGGAATGCAGTTCCTGTGTAGCCAAGTTTACATTCCGTGTATTAGTGATATCTTATGATGTTTCTTTTTCTGTGTGACTTATTTCAGTTAGAATCATCGTACCTGAATCCACTCATTATGCTGCTACGGGCCTGATGACATAGATTTCATTGCTGAGTGATACTGCATCGTACGTAAGTACCACAAGTTCTTTATCCATTTTTCACTTTCTGTGATATTGAACTTGTACGGTAAACGAGGTTCTTGTAAACGGAGGCGTCCCAAACTTTGGGGTGGCTGTGTCTTTTTGATTTTAATTTCCCTAAGCTATAGGACCATAAGTGGAAGTGCCCTAGGCTCTGGTGCTTTGTTTTTTAGATGTTTCAGGAAACACCATACACTTCTCCCGAGTGGTTGTTGGCAATTTACATCCCACCCATCAGCATAACAAGGCTCCCAGTTCTCCATGGCCTGTCCTGCCTTTCTGGATTTTACACTTTTTTCAGATGGCCCTTTTGACCGGGGGGAAGTGAGACTTCATTGTAGTGCAGATTTCCTTTGCAAGCTTGCTTGGTTGGCCAAAAAGTGCGTATGCGTTTTTTCCTGAATATATTCAGGAAAAAACTCATACGCCCTTTTCGGCCAAGTGCATCATTGTGGACGTTCTGCCTCTTTTCCTATGCTTTCAATGCAATTCCAGTCTACCTCCTGAAATCGGTTTCCTGCAATTCTGCCCCGCTTTCAAGTCCTCTTGGCAACCTTACTTCAATCTATTTTTGGACGATAGCTGTCATTTATAACTCTGCAGGTTTGTGAATTACAGTGCCCCTGAGCTCCTTTCTTCAACTCGGTTTCTTGTGACCTGGCCGCAACACCGCAGGATGGCTTCAGGCCCTAATCTGGTTCCGGTACGGCACGCTGAGCCTTTGGTTATTTCCTCTTCCTGGTGGGAAATGAGAGTTAAATTTGACCGTCCAGACACCTCCAGCTAGCCTCTCATTGGTTCTCGCTATTCCTGTTCATCTTCCGCAGAAATTGCAAACTGGGCCAAACAGGAGGTTAAAGGCGCTGACTCTCCAAGTGGGGAGAGTGTTAGTAAACCGTCTGGAATGTTGCACCCGAGTACCAGGGGAGGAAAACTGAGACATATTTGAACACGTCTCCCGTTCACATGGTTGATCATACTTGGGTTCCACATGCATGTTTTAGCTGAAGGAAGAATACCTTAAACCTGGAGAGTTGAGACCCGTGTAATGGGTACCATGCAATATGATTTCAAAGGGTCTTCATTTGCTCACCGAACCTCTCCAATCCTATCACTGCTGCGTTTATGCCCCTGCACACATGCTTGATTCTCTTTCAGAGACATAGCAATCCATAGGTTTTACGATACTTACTAGTCAGGTACATTCTTAGGCGTTTAATATGCGGTGTTGAGTCCATTTCGTTGAGCAAGGAGTAGCTCTTGTCTATTCCATATTTGGCTTAAGGAACTTTATCTGTGCTCATTTCAATCTCTGGTTTTATGCAGCACCCCAACTCACCTTTACCCTTAAGCAAGCATAAGTTGGTTTTCTAAATTTGAGACCCTGTTCTGTTCTGTAATTCAGTTCCTGTGTAGCCAAGTTTACATTCCGTGTATTACTGATATCTTATGATGTTTCTTTTTCTGTGTGACTTACTTCAGTTAGAATCATCATACCTGAATCCACTCATTGTGCTGCTAAGGGCCTGATGACACAGATTTCATTGCTGAGTGATATTGCTTTGTAAGTAAATACCACAACTTCTTTATCCATTTTTCACTTTCTGCGATGTTGAACTTGTACTGTAAACGAGGTTCTTGTAAACAGAGCCGTTCCAAACTTTGGGGTGGCTGTGTCTTTTTGATTTTAATTTCCCTAAGCTATAGGACCATAAGTGGCAGTGCCCTAGGTTCTGTTGCTTTGTTTTTTAGATGTTTCAGGAAACACCATACACTTCTCCCGAGTGGTTGTTGGCAATTTACATCCCGCCCATCAGCATAACAAGGCTCCCAGTTCTCCATGGCCTGTCCTGCCTTTCTGGATTTTACACTTTTTTCAGATGGCCCTTTTGACCGGGGGGAAGTGAGACTTCATTGTAGTGCAGATTTCCTTTGCAAGCTTGCTTGGTTGGCCAAAAAGGGCGTATGCGTTTTTTCCTGAATATATTCAGGAAAAAACGCATACGCCCTTTTTGGCCAAGTGCATCGTTGTGGACGTTCTGCCTCTTTTCCTATGCTTTCAATGCAATTCCAGTCTACCTCCTGAAATCGGTTTCCTGCAATTCTGCCCCGCTTTCAAGTCCTCTTGGCAGCCTTACTTCAGTCTATTTTTGGACGATAGCTGTCATTTATAACTCTGCAGGTTTGTGAATTACAGTGCCCCTGAGCTCCTTTCTTCAACTTGCTTTCTTGTGACCTGGCCGCAACACCGCAGGATGGCTTCAGGCCCTAATCTGGTCCCGGCACGGCACGCTGAGCCTTTGGTTATTTCCTCTTCCTGGTGGGAAATGAGAGTTAAATTTGCCCGTCCAGACACCTCCAGCTAGCCTCTCATTGGTTCTCGCTATTCCTGTTCATCTTCCGCAGAAATTGCAAACTGGGCCAAACAGGAGGTTAAAGGGACTGACTCTCCAAGTGGGGAGAGTGTTAGTAAAGCGTCTGGAATGTTACACCCGAATACCAGGGGAGGAAAACTGAGACATATTTGAACACGTCTCCCGATCACATGGTTGATCATACTCTGGGTTCCACATGCATGTTTTAGCTGAAGGAAGAATACCTAAAACCTGGGTAGTTGAAACCCTTGGAATGGGTACCATGCAATATGACTTCAAAGGGTCTTCATTTGCTCACCGAACCTCTCCAGTCCTATCACTGCTGCGTTTATGCCCCTGTACACATGCTTGATTCTCTTTCGGAGACATAGCAATCCATAGGTTTTAAGATACTTACTAGTCAGGTACATTCTTAGGCGTTTAATATGCGGTGTTGAGTCCATTTCGTTGAGCAAGGAGTAGCTCTTGTCTATTCCATATTTGACTTAAGGAACTTTATCTGTGCTCATTTCAATCTCTGGTTTTATGCAGCACCCCAACTCACCTTTACCCTTAAGCAAGCATAAGTTGGTTTTCTAAATTTGAGACCCTGTTCTGTTCTGTAATTCAGTTCCTGTGTAGCCAAGTTTACATTCTGTGTATTACTGATATCTTATGATGTTTCTTTTTCTGTGTGACTTATTTCAGTTAGAATCATCATACCTGAATCCACTCATTGTGCTGCTAAGGGCCTGATGACACAGATTTCATTGCTGAGTGATATTGCTTTGTAAGTAAATACCACAACTTCTTTATCCATTTTTCACTTTCTGCGATGTTGAACTTGTACTGTAAACGAGGTTCTTGTAAACAGAGCCGTTCCAAACTTTGGGGTGGCTGTGTCTTTTTGATTTTAATTTCCCTAAGCTATAGGACCATAAGTGGAAGTGCCCTAGGTTCTGTTGCTTTGTTTTTTAGATGTTTCAGGAAACACCATACACTTCTCCCGAGTGGTTGTTGGCAATTTACATCCCGCCCATCAGCATAACAAGGCTCCCAGTTCTCCATGGCCTGTCCTGCCTTTCTGGATTTTACACTTTTTTCAGATGGCCCTTTTGACCGGGGGGAAGTGAGACTTCATTGTAGTGCAGATTTCCTTTGCAAGCTTGCTTGGTTGGCCAAAAAGGGCGTATGAGTTTTTTCCTGAATATATTCAGGAAAAAACGCATACGCCCTTTTTGGCCAAGTGCATCATTGTGGACGTTCTGCCTCTTTTCCTATGCTTTCAATGCAATTCCAGTCTACCTCCTGAAATCGGTTTCCTGCAATTCTGCCCCGCTTTCAAGTCCTCTTGGCAGCCTTACTTCAGTCTATTTTTGGACGATAGCTGTCATTTATAACTCTGCAGGTTTGTGAATTACAGTGCCCCTGAGCTCCTTTCTTCAACTCGCTTTCTTGTGACCTGGCCGCAACACCGCAGGATGGCTTCAGGCCCTAATCTGGTTCCGGCCCGGCACGCTGAGCCTTTGGTTAATTCCTCTTCCTGGTGGGAAATGACAGTTAAATTTGCCCGTCCAGACACCTCCAGCTAGCCTCTCATTGGTTCTCGCTATTCCTGTTCATCTTCCGCAGAAATTGCAACCTGGGCCAAACAGGAGGTTAAAGTCGCTGACTCTCCAAGTGGGGAGAGTGTTAGTAAAGCGTCTGGAATGTTGCACCCGAGTACCAGGGGAGGAAAACTGAGACATATTTGAACAAGTCTCCCGTTCACATGGTTGATCATACTTGGGTTCCACATGCATGTTTTAGCTGAAGGAAAAATACCTTAAACCTGGAGAGTTGAGACCCGTATAATGGGTACCATGCAATATGACATCAAAGGGTCTTCATTTGCTCACCGAACCTCTCCAATCCTATCACTGCTGCGTTTATGCCCCTGCACACATGCTTGATTCTCTTTTGGAGACATAGCAATCCATAGGTTTTACTATACTTACTAGTCAGGTACATTCTTAGGCGTTTAATATGCGGTGTTGAGTCCATTTCGTTGAGCAAGGAGTAGCTCTTGTCTATTCCATATTTGACTTAAGGAACTTTATCTGTGCTCATTTCAATCTCTGGTTTTATGCAGCACCCCAACTCACCTTTACCCTTAAGCAAGCATAAGTTGGTTTTCTAAATTTGAGACCCTGTTCTGTTCTGTAATTCAGTTCCTGTGTAGCCAAGTTTACATTCCGTGTATTACTGATATCTTATGATGTTTCTTTTTCTGTGTGACTTATTTCAGTTAGAATCATCATACCTGAATCCACTCATTGTGATGCTAAGGGCCTGATGACATAGATTTCATTGCTGAGTGATATTGCTTTGTAAGTAAATACCACAACGTCTTTATCCATTTTTCACTTTCTGCGATGTTGAACTTGTACTGTAAACGAGGTTCTTGTAAACAGAGGCGTCCCAAACTTTGGGGTGGCTGTGTCTTTTTCATTTTAATTTCCCTAAGCTATAGGACCATAAGTGGCAGTGCCCTAGGCTCTGTTGCTTTGTTTTTTAGATGTTTCAGGAAACACCATACACTTCTCCCGAGTGTCTGTTGGCAATTTACATCCCACCCATCAGCATAACAAGGCTCCCAGTTCTCCATGGCCTGTCCTGCCTTTCTGGATTTTACACTTTTTTCAGATGGCCCTTTTGACCGGGGGGAAGTGAGACTTCATTGTAGTGCAGATTTCCTTTGCAAGCTTGCTTGGTTGGCCAAAAAGGGCGTATGCGTTTTTTCCTGAATATATTCAGGAAAAAACGCATACGCCCTTTTTGGCCAAGTGCATCGTTGTGGACGTTCTGCCTCTTTTCCTATGCTTTCAATGCAATTCCAGTCTACCTCCTGAAATCGGTTTCCTGCAATTCTGCCCCGCTTTCAAGTCCTCTTGGCAGCCTTACTTCAGTCTATTTTTGGACGATAGCTGTCATTTATAACTCTGCAGGTTTGTGAATTACAGTGCCCCTGAGCTCCTTTCTTCAACTTGCTTTCTTGTGACCTGGCCGCAACACCGCAGGATGGCTTCAGGCCCTAATCTGGTCCCGGCACGGCACGCTGAGCCTTTGGTTATTTCCTCTTCCTGGTGGGAAATGAGAGTTAAATTTGCCCGTCCAGACACCTCCAGCTAGCCTCTCATTGGTTCTCGCTATTCCTGTTCATCTTCCGCAGAAATTGCAAACTGGGCCAAACAGGAGGTTAAAGGGACTGACTCTCCAAGTGGGGAGAGTGTTAGTAAAGCGTCTGGAATGTTACACCCGAATACCAGGGGAGGAAAACTGAGACATATTTGAACACGTCTCCCGATCACATGGTTGATCATACTCTGGGTTCCACATGCATGTTTTAGCTGAAGGAAGAATACCTAAAACCTGGGTAGTTGAAACCCGTGGAATGGGTACCATGCAATATGACTTCAAAGGGTCTTCATTTGCTCACCGAACCTCTCCAGTCCTATCACTGCTGCGTTTATGCCCCTGTACACATGCTTGATTCTCTTTCGGAGACATAGCAATCCATAGGTTTTAAGATACTTACTAGTCAGGTACATTCTTAGGCGTTTAATATGCGGTGTTGAGTCCATTTCGTTGAGCAAGGAGTAGCTCTTGTCTATTCCATATTTGACTTAAGGAACTTTATCTGTGCTCATTTCAATCTCTGGTTTTATGCAGCACCCCAACTCACCTTTACCCTTAAGCAAGCATAAGTTGGTTTTCTAAATTTGAGACCCTGTTCTGTTCTGTAATTCAGTTCCTGTGTAGCCAAGTTTACATTCTGTGTATTACTGATATCTTATGATGTTTCTTTTTCTGTGTGACTTATTTCAGTTAGAATCATCATACCTGAATCCACTCATTGTGCTGCTAAGGGCCTGATGACACAGATTTCATTGCTGAGTGATATTGCTTTGTAAGTAAATACCACAACTTCTTTATCCATTTTTCACTTTCTGCGATGTTGAACTTGTACTGTAAACGAGGTTCTTGTAAACAGAGCCGTTCCAAACTTTGGGGTGGCTGTGTCTTTTTGATTTTAATTTCCCTAAGCTATAGGACCATAAGTGGAAGTGCCCTAGGTTCTGTTGCTTTGTTTTTTAGATGTTTCAGGAAACACCATACACTTCTCCCGAGTGGTTGTTGGCAATTTACATCCCGCCCATCAGCATAACAAGGCTCCCAGTTCTCCATGGCCTGTCCTGCCTTTCTGGATTTTACACTTTTTTCAGATGGCCCTTTTGACCGGGGGGAAGTGAGACTTCATTGTAGTGCAGATTTCCTTTGCAAGCTTGCTTGGTTGGCCAAAAAGGGCGTATGAGTTTTTTCCTGAATATATTCAGGAAAAAACGCATACGCCCTTTTTGGCCAAGTGCATCATTGTGGACGTTCTGCCTCTTTTCCTATGCTTTCAATGCAATTCCAGTCTACCTCCTGAAATCGGTTTCCTGCAATTCTGCCCCGCTTTCAAGTCCTCTTGGCAGCCTTACTTCAGTCTATTTTTGGACGATAGCTGTCATTTATAACTCTGCAGGTTTGTGAATTACAGTGCCCCTGAGCTCCTTTCTTCAACTCGCTTTCTTGTGACCTGGCCGCAACACCGCAGGATGGCTTCAGGCCCTAATCTGGTTCCGGCCCGGCACGCTGAGCCTTTGGTTAATTCCTCTTCCTGGTGGGAAATGACAGTTAAATTTGCCCGTCCAGACACCTCCAGCTAGCCTCTCATTGGTTCTCGCTATTCCTGTTCATCTTCCGCAGAAATTGCAACCTGGGCCAAACAGGAGGTTAAAGTCGCTGACTCTCCAAGTGGGGAGAGTGTTAGTAAAGCGTCTGGAATGTTGCACCCGAGTACCAGGGGAGGAAAACTGAGACATATTTGAACAAGTCTCCCGTTCACATGGTTGATCATACTTGGGTTCCACATGCATGTTTTAGCTGAAGGAAAAATACCTTAAACCTGGAGAGTTGAGACCCGTATAATGGGTACCATGCAATATGACATCAAAGGGTCTTCATTTGCTCACCGAACCTCTCCAATCCTATCACTGCTGCGTTTATGCCCCTGCACACATGCTTGATTCTCTTTTGGAGACATAGCAATCCATAGGTTTTACGATACTTACTAGTCAGGTACATTCTTAGGCGTTTAATATGCGGTGTTGAGTCCATTTCGTTGAGCAAGGAGTAGCTCTTGTCTATTCCATATTTGACTTAAGGAACTTTATCTGTGCTCATTTCAATCTCTGGTTTTATGCAGCACCCCAACTCACCTTTACCCTTAAGCAAGCATAAGTTGGTTTTCTAAATTTGAGACCCTGTTCTGTTCTGTAATTCAGTTCCTGTGTAGCCAAGTTTACATTCCGTGTATTACTGATATCTTATGATGTTTCTTTTTCTGTGTGACTTATTTCAGTTAGAATCATCATACCTGAATCCACTCATTGTGATGCTAAGGGCCTGATGACATAGATTTCATTGCTGAGTGATATTGCTTTGTAAGTAAATACCACAACGTCTTTATCCATTTTTCACTTTCTGCGATGTTGAACTTGTACTGTAAACGAGTTTCTTGTAAACAGAGGCGTCCCAAACTTTGGGGTGGCTGTGTCTTTTTCATTTTAATTTCCCTAAGCTATAGGACCATAAGTGGCAGTGCCCTAGGCTCTGTTGCTTTGTTTTTTAGATGTTTCAGGAAACACCATACACTTCTCCCGAGTGTCTGTTGGCAATTTACATCCCACCCATCAGCATAACAAGGCTCCCAGTTCTCCATGGCCTGTCCTGCCTTTCTGGATTTTACACTTTTTTCAGATGGCCCTTTTGACCGGGGGGAAGTGAGACTTCATTGTAGTGCAGATTTCCTTTGCAAGCTTGCTTGGTTGGCCAAAAAGGGCGTATGCGTTTTTTCCTGAATATATTCAGGAAAAAACGCATACGCCCTTTTTGGCCAAGTGCATCATTGTGGACGTTCTGCCTCTTTTCCTATGCTTTCAATGCAATTCCAGTCTACCTCCTGAAATCGGTTTCCTGCAATTCTGCCCCGCTTTCAAGTCCTCTTGGCAGCCTTACTTCAGTCTATTTTTGGACGATAGCTGTCATTTATAACTCTGCAGGTTTGTGAATTACAGTGCCCCTGAGCTCCTTTCTTCAACTCGCTTTCTTGTGACCTGGCCGCAACACCGCAGGATGGCTTCAGGCCCTAATCTGGTTCCGGCCCGGCATGCTGAGCCTTTGGTTAATTCCTCTTCCTGGTGGGAAATGAGAGTTAAATTTGCCCGTCCAGACACCTCCAGCTAGCCTCTCATTGGTTCTCGCTATTCCTGTTCATCTTCCGCAGAAATTGCAAACTGGGCCAAACAGGAGGTTAAAGGGACTGACTCTCCAAGTGGGGAGAGTGTTAGTAAAGCGTCTGGAATGTTGCACCCGAGTACCAGGGGAGGAAAACTGAGACATATTTGAACACGTCTCCCGATCACATGGTTGATCATACTCTAGGTTCCACATGCATGTTTTAGCTGAAGGAAGAATACCTTAAACCTGGGTAGTTGAAACCCGTAGAATGGGTACCATGCAATATGACTTCAAAGGGTCTTCATTTGCTCACCGAACCTCTCCAATCCTATCACTGCTGCGTTTATGCCCCTGTACACATGCTTGATTCTCTTTTGGAGACATAGCAATCCATAGGTTTTAAGATACTTACAAGTCAGGTACATTCTTAGGCGTTTAATATGCGGTGTTGAGTCCATTTCGTTGAGCAAGGAGTAGCTCTTGTCTATTCCATATTTGGCTTAAGGAACTTTATCTGTGCTCATTTCAATCTCTGGTTTTATGCAGCACCCCAACTCACCTTTACCCTTAAGCAAGCATAAGTTGTCTTTCTAAATTTGAGACCCTGTTCTGTTCTGTAATTCAGTTCCTGTGTCGCCAAGTTTCCATTCCGTGTATTACTGATATCTGATGATGTTTCTTTTTCTGTGTGACTTATTTCAGTTAGAATCATCATACCTGAATCCACTCATTGTGCTGCTAAGGGCCTGATGACATAGATTTCATTGCTGAGTGATATTGCTTTGTAAGTGAATACCACAACTTCTTTATCCATTTTTCACTTTCTGCGATGTTGAACTTGTACTGTAAACGAGGTTCTTGTAAACAGAGCCGTTCCAAACTTTGGGGAGCTGTGTCTTTTTGATTTTAATTTCCCTAAGCTATAGGACCATAAGTGGAAGTGCCCTAGGCTCTGTTGCTTTGTTTTTTAGATGTTTCAGGAAACACCATACACTTCTCCCAAGTGTCTGTTGGCAATTTACATCCGGCCCTTCAGCATAACAAGGCTCACAGTTCTCAATGGCCTGTTGCCTTTCTGGATTTTACACTTTTTTCAGATGGCCCTTTTGACCGGGGGGAAGTGAGACTTCATTGTAGTGCAGATTTCCTTTGCAAGCTTGCTTGGTTGGCCAAAAAGGGCGTATGCGTTTTTTCCTGAATATATTCAGGAAAAAACGCATACGCCCTTTTTGGCCAAGTGCATCATTGTGGACGTTCTGCCTCTTTTCCTATGCTTTCAATGTAATTCCAGTCTACCTCCTGAAATCGGTTTCCTGCAATTCTGCCCCGCTTTCAAGTCCTCTTGGCAGCCTTACTTCAGTCTATTTTTGGACGATAGCTGTCATTTATAACTCTGCAGGTTTGTGAATTACAGTGCCCCTGAGCTCCTTTCTTCAACTCGCTTTCTTGTGACCTGGCCGCAACACCGCAGGATGGCTTCAGGCCCTAATCTGATTCCGGCACGGCACGCTGATCCTTTGGTTATTTCCTCTTCCTGGTGGGAAATGAGAGTTAAATTTGCCCGTCCAGAC
The DNA here is from genome assembly GCF_951394435.1 of Stenella coeruleoalba. Lineage (NCBI taxonomy): Eukaryota > Metazoa > Chordata > Mammalia > Artiodactyla > Delphinidae > Stenella > Stenella coeruleoalba. The sequence continues at coordinate 1,595,005 of NW_027646377.1, forward strand.
ACCTCCAGCTAGTCTCTCATTGGTTCTCGCTATTCCTGTTCATCTTCCGCAGAAATTGCAAACTGGGCCAAACAGGAGGTTAAAGGGACTGACTCTCCAAGTGGGGAGGTGTTAGTAAAGCATCTGGAATGTTGCACCCGAGTACCAGGGGAGGAAAACTGAGACATATTTTAACACGTCTCCCATTCACATGGTTGATCATACTTGGGTTCCACATGCATGTTTTAGCTGAAGGAAGAATACCTTAAACCTGGAGAGTTAAGACCCGTGTAATGGGTACCATGCAATATGACTTCAAAGGGTCTTCATTTGCTCACCGAACCTCTCCAATCCTATCACTGCTGCGTTTATGCCCCTGTACACATGCTTGATTCTCTTTCGGAGACATAGCAATCCATAGGTTTTAAGATACTTACTAGTCAGGTACATTCTTAGACGTTTAATATGCGGTGTTGAGTCCATTTCGTTGAGCAAGGAGTAGCTCTTGTCTATTCCATATTTGACTTAAGGAACTTTATCTGTGCTCATTTCAATCTCTGGTTTTATGCAGCACCCCAACTCACCTTTACCCTTAAGCAAGCATAAGTTGGTTTTCTAAATTTGAGACCCTGTTCTGTTCTGTAATTCAGTTCCTGTGTAGCCAAGTTTACATTCCGTGTATTACTGATATCTTATGATGTTTCTTTTTCTGTGTGACTTACTTCAGTTAGAATCATCATACCTGAATCCACTCATTGTGCTGCTAAGGGCCTGATGACACAGATTTCATTGCTGAGTGATATTGCTTTGTAAGTAAATACCACAACTTCTTTATCCATTTTTCACTTTCTGCGATGTTGAACTTGTACTGTAAACGAGGTTCTTGTAAACAGAGCCGTTCCAAACTTTGGGGTGGCTGTGTCTTTTTGATTTTAATTTCCCTAAGCTATAGGACCATAAGTGGAAGTGCCCTAGGTTCTGTTGCTTTGTTTTTTAGATGTTTCAGGAAACACCATACACTTCTCCCGAGTGGTTGTTGGCAATTTACATCCCGCCCATCAGCATAACAAGGCTCCCAGTTCTCCATGGCCTGTCCTGCCTTTCTGGATTTTACACGTTTTTCAGATGGCCCTTTTGACCGGGGGGAAGTGAGACTTCATTGTAGTGCAGATTTCCTTTGCAAGCTTGCTTGGTTGGCCAAAAAGGGCGTATGCGTTTTTTCCTGAATATATTCAGGAAAAAACGCATACGCCCTTTTTGGCCAAGTGCATCATTGTGGACGTTCTGCCTCTTTTCCTATGCTTTCAATGCAATTCCAGTCTACCTCCTGAAATCGGTTTCCTGCAATTCTGCCCCGCTTTCAAGTCCTCTTGGCAGCCTTACTTCAGTCTATTTTTGGACGATAGCTGTCATTTATAACTCTGCAGGTTTGTGAATTACAGTGCCCCTGAGCTCCTTTCTTCAACTCGCTTTCTTGTGACCTGGCCGCAACACCGCAGGATGGCTTCAGGCCCTAATCTGGTTCCGGCCCGGCATGCTGAGCCTTTGGTTAATTCCTCTTCCTGGTGGGAAATGACAGTTAAATTTGCCCGTCCAGACACCTCCAGCTAGCCTCTCATTGGTTCTCGCTATTCCTGTTCATCTTCCGCAGAAATTGCAAACTGGGCCAAACAGGAGGTTAAAGGGACTGACTCTCCAAGTGCGGAGAGTGTTAGTAAAGCGTCTGGAATGTTGCACCCGAGTACCAGGGGAGGAAAACTGAGACATATTTGAACATGTCTCCCGATCACATGGTTGATCATACTCTAGGTTCCACATGCATGTTTTAGCTGAAGGAAGAATACCTTAAACCTGGGTAGTTGAAACCCGTGGAATGGGTACCATGCAATATGACTTCAAAGGGTCTTCATTTGCTCACCGAACCTCTCCAATCCTATCACTGCTGCGTTTATGCCCCTGTACACATGCTTGATTCTCTTTTGGAGACATAGCAATCCATAGGTTTTAAGATACTTACAAGTCAGGTACATTCTTAGGCGTTTAATATGCGGTGTTGAGTCCATTTCGTTGAGCAAGGAGTAGCTCTTGTCTATTCCATATTTGGCTTAAGGAACTTTATCTGTGCTCATTTCAATCTCTGGTTTTATGCAGCACCCCAACTCACCTTTACCCTTAAGCAAGCATAAGTTGTCTTTCTAAATTTGAGACCCTGTTCTGTTCTGTAATTCAGTTCCTGTGTAGCCAAGTTTCCATTCCGTGTATTACTGATATCTGATGATGTTTCTTTTTCTGTGTGACTTATTTCAGTTAGAATCATCATACCTGAATCCACTCATTGTGCTGCTAAGGGCCTGATGACATAGATTTCATTGCTGAGTGATATTGCTTTGTAAGTGAATACCACAACTTCTTTATCCATTTTTCACTTTCTGCGATGTTGAACTTGTACTGTAAACGAGGTTCTTGTAAACAGAGCCGTTCCAAACTTTGGGGAGCTGTGTCTTTTTGATTTTAATTTCCCTAAGCTATAGGACCATAAGTGGAAGTGCCCTAGGCTCTGTTGCTTTGTTTTTTAGATGTTTCAGGAAACACCATACACTTCTCCCAAGTGTCTGTTGGCAATTTACATCCCGCCCTTCAGCATAACAAGGCTCCCAGTTCTCAATGGCCTGTTGCCTTTCTGGATTTTACACTTTTTTCAGATGGCCCTTTTGACCGGGGGGAAGTGAGACTTCATTGTAGTGCAGATTTCCTTTGCAAGCTTGCTTGGTTGGCCAAAAAGGGCGTATGCGTTTTTTCCTGAATATATTCAGGAAAAAACGCATACGCCCTTTTTGGCCAAGTGCATCATTGTGGACGTTCTGCCTCTTTTCCTATGGTTTCAATGCAATTCCAGTCTACCTCCTGAAATTGGTTTCCTGCAATTCTGCCCCGCTTTCAAGTCCTCTTGGCAGCCTTACTTCAGTCTATTTTTGGACGATAGCTGTCATTTATAACTCTGCAGGTTTGTGAATTACAGTGCCCCTGAGCTCCTTTCTTCAACTCGCTTTCTTGTGACCTGGCCGCAACACCGCAGGATGGCTTCAGGCCCTAATCTTGTTCCGGCACGGCACGCTGAGCCTTTGGTTAATTCCTCTTCCTGGTGGGAAATGAGAGTTAAATTTGCCCGTCCAGACACCTCCAGCTAGTCTCTCATTGGTTCTCGCTATTCCTGTTCATCTTCCGCAGAAATTGCAAACTGGGCCAAACAGGAGGTTAAAGGCGCTGACTCTCCAAGTGGGGAGAGTGTTAGTAAAGCGTCTGGAATGTTGCACCCGAGTACCAGGGTAGGAAAACTGAGACATATTTGAACACGTCTCCCGTTCACACGGTTGATCATACTCTGGGTTCCACATGCATGTTTTAGCTGTAGGAAGAATACCTTAAACCTGTAGAGTTGAGACCCGTGGAATGGGTACCATGCAATATGTCTTCAAAGGGTCTTCATTTGCTCACCGAACCTCTCCAATCCTATCACTGCTGCGTTTATGCCCCTGTACACACGCTTGATTCTCTTTTGGAGACATAGCAATTCATAGGTCTTAAGATACTTACTAGTCAGGTACATTCTTAGGCGTTTAATATGGGGTGTTGAGTCCATTTCGTTGAGCAAGGAGTAGCTCTTGTCTATTCCATATTTGGCTTAAGGAACTTTATCTGTGCTCATTTCAATCTCTGGTTTTATGCAGCACCCCAACTCACCTTTCCCCTTAAGCAAGCATAAGTTGGTTTTCTAAATTTGAGACCCTGTTCTGTTTTGGAATGCAGTTCCTGTGTAGCCAAGTTTACATTCCGTGTATTACTGATATCTTATGATGTTTCTTTTTCTGTGTGACTTATTTCAGTTAGAATCATCATACCTGAATCCACTCATTGTGCTGCTAAGGGCCTGATGACACAGATTTCATTGCTGAGTGATATTGCTTTGTAAGTAAATACCACAACTTCTTTATCCATTTTTCACTTTCTGCGATGTTGAACTTGTACTGTAAACGAGGTTCTTGTAAACAGAGCCGTTCCAAACTTTGGGGTGGCTGTGTCTTTTTTATTTTAATTTCCCTAAGCTATAGGACCATAAGTGGAAGTGCCCTAGGTTCTGTTGCTTTGTTTTTTAGATGTTTCAGGAAACACCATACACTTCTCCCGAGTGGTTGTTGGCAATTTACATCCCGCCCATCAGCATAACAAGGCTCCCAGTTCTCCATGGCCTGTCCTGCCTTTCTGGATTTTACACTTTTTTCAGATGGCCCTTTTGACCGGGGGGAAGTGAGACTTCATTGTAGTGCAGATTTCCTTTGCAAGCTTGCTTGGTTGGCCAAAAAGGGCGTATGCGTTTTTTCCTGAATATATTCAGAAAAAAACGCATACGCCCTTTTTGGCCAAGTGCATCATTGTGGACGTTCTGCCTCTTTTCCTATGGTTTCAATGCAATTCCAGTCTACCTCCTGAAATCGGTTTCCTGCAATTCTGCCCCGCTTTCAAGTCCTCTTGGCAGCCTTACTTCAGTCTATTTTTGGACGATAGCTGTCATTTATAACTCTGCAGGTTTGTGAATTACAGTGCCCCTGAGCTCCTTTCTTCAACTCGGTTTCTTTTGAGCTGGCCGCAACACCGCAGGATGGCTTCAGGCCCTAATCTGGTTCCGGTACGGCACGCTGAGCCTTTGGTTATTTCCTCTTCCTGTTGGGAAATGAGAGTTAAATTTGCCCGTCCAGACACCTCCAGCTAGTCTCTCATTGGTTCTCGCTATTCCTGTTCATCTTCCGCAGAAATTGCAAACTGGGCCAAACAGGAGGTTAAAGGGACTGACTCTCCAAGTGGGGAGAGTGTTAGTAAAGCGTCTGGAATGTTGCACCCGAGTACCAGGGGAGGAAAAGTGAGACATATTTGAACACGTCTCCCGATCACATGGTTGATCATACTCTAGGTTCCACATGCATGTTTTAGCTGAAGGAAGAATACCTTAAACCTGGGTAGTTGAAACCCGTGGAATGGGTACCATGCAATATGACTTCAAAGGGTCTTCATTTGCTCACCGAACCTCTCCAATCCTATCACTGCTGCGTTTATGCCCCTGTACACATGCTTGATTCTCTTTCGGAGACATAGCAATCCATAGGTTTTAAGATACTTACTAGTCAGGTACATTCTTAGGCGTTTAATATGCGGTGTTGAGTCCATTTCGTTGAGCAAGGAGTAGCTCTTGTCTATTCCATATTTGGCTTAAGGAACTTTATCTGTGCTCATTTCAATCTCTGGTTTTATGCAGCACCCCAACTCACCTTTACCCTTAAGCAAGAATAAGTTGGTTTTCTAAATTTGACACCCTGTTCTGTTTTGCAATGCAGTTCCTGTGTAGCCAAGTTTACATTCCGTTTATTACTGATATCTTATGATGTTTCTTTTTCTGTGTGACTTATTTCAGTTAGAATCATCATACCTGAATCCACTCATTGTGCTGCTAAGGGCCTGATGACACAGATTTCATTGCTGAGTGATATTGCTTTGTAAGTAAATACCACAACTTCTTTATCCATTTTTCACTTTCTGCGATGTTGAACTTGTACTGTAAACGAGGTTCTTGTAAACAGAGCCGTTCCAAACTTTGGGGTGGCTGTGTCTTTTTGATTTTAATTTCCCTAAGCTATAGGACCATAAGTGGAAGTGCCCTAGGTTCTGTTGGTTTGTTTTTTAGATGTTTCAGGAAACACCATACACTTCTCCCGAGTGGTTGTTGGCAATTTACATCCCGCCCATCAGCATAACAAGGCTCCCAGTTCTCCATGGCCTGTTACCTTTCTGGATTTTACACTTTTTTCAGATGGCCCTTTTGACCGGGGGGAAGTGAGACTTCATTGTAATGCAGATTTCCTTTGCAAGCTTGCTTGGTTGGCCAAAAAGGGCGTATGCGTTTTTTCCTGAATATATTCAGGAAAAAACGCATATGCCCTTTTTGGCCAAGTGCATCATTGTGGACGTTCTGCCTCTTTTCCTATGCTTTCAATGCAATTCCAGTCTACCTCCTGAAATCGGTTTCCTGCAATTCTGCCCCGCTTTCAAGTCCTCTTGGCAGCCTTACTTCAGTCTATTTTTGGACGATAGCTGTCATTTATAACTCTGCAGGTTTGTGAATTACAGTGCCCCTGAGCTCCTTTCTTCAACTCGCTTTCTTTTGAGCTGGCCGCAACACCGCAGGATGGCTTCAGGCCCTAATCTGGTTCCGGTACGGCACGCTGAGCCTTTGGTTATTTCCTCTTCCTGGTGGGAAATGAGAGTTAAATTTGCCCGTCCAGACACCTCCAGCTAGCCTCTCATTGGTTCTCGCTATTCCTGTTCATCTTCCGCAGAAATTGCAACCTGGGCCAAACAGGAGGTTAAAGGCGCTGACTCTCCAAGTGGGGAGAGTGTTAGTAAAGCGTCTGGAATGTTGCACCCGAGTACCAGGGGAGGAAAACTGAGACATATTTGAACACATCTCCCGTTCACATGGTTGATCATACTTGGGTTCCACATGCATGTTTTAGCTGAAGGAAGAATACCTTAAACCTGGAGAGTTGAGACCCGTGTAATGGGTACCATGCAATATGACATCAAAGGGTCTTCATTTGCTCACCGAACCTCTCCAATCCTATCACTGCTGCGTTTATGCCCCTGTACACATGCTTGATTCTCTTTTGGAGACATAGCAATCCATAGGTTTTACGATACTTACTAGTCAGGTACATTCTTAGGCGTTTAATATGCGGTGTTGAGTCCATTTCGTTGAGCAAGGAGTAGCTCTTGTCTATTCCATATTTGACTTAAGGAACTTTATCTGTGCTCATTTCAATCTCTGGTTTTATGCAGCACCCCAACTCACCTTTACCCTTAAGCAAGCATAAGTTGGTTTTCTAAATTTGAGACCCTGTTCTGTTCTGTAATTCAGTTCCTGTGTAGCCAAGTTTACATTCCGTGTATTACTGATATCTTATGATGTTTCTTTTTCTGTGTGACTTATTTCAGTTAGAATCATCATACCTGAATCCACTCATTGTGATGCTAAGGGCCTGATGACATAGATTTCATTGCTGAGTGATATTGCTTTGTAAGTATATACCACAACGTCTTTATCCATTTTTCACTTTCTGCGATGTTGAACTTGTACTGTAAACGAGTTTCTTGTAAACAGAGGCGTCCCAAACTTTGGGGTGGCTGTGTCTTTTTGATTTTAATTTCCCTAAGCTATAGGACCATAAGTGGCAGTGCCCTAGGCTCTGTTGCTTTGTTTTTTAGATGTTTCAGGAAACACCATACACTTCTCCCGAGTGTCTGTTGGCAATTTACATCCCGCCCATCAGCATAACAAGGCTCCCAGTTCTCCATGGCCTGTCCTGCCTTTCTGGATTTTACACTTTTTTCAGATGGCCCTTTTGACCGGGGGGAAGTGAGACTTCATTGTAGTGCAGATTTCCTTTGCAAGCTTGCTTGGTTGGCCAAAAAGGGCGTATGCGTTTTTTCCTGAATATATTCAGGAAAAAACGCATACGCCCTTTTTGGCCAAGTGCATCATTGTGGACGTTCTGCCTCTTTTCCTATGGTTTCAATGCAATTCCAGTCTACCTCCTGAAATCGGTTTCCTGCAATTCTGCCCCGCTTTCAAGTCCTCTTGGCAGCCTTACTTCAGTCTATTTTTGGACGATAGCTGTCATTTATAACTCTGCAGGTTTGTGAATTACAGTGCCCCTGAGCTCCTTTCTTCAACTCGCTTTCTTGTGACCTGGCCGCAACACCGCAGGATGGCTTCAGGCCCTAATCTTGTTCCGGCACGGCACGCTGAGCCTTTGGTTAATTCCTCTTCCTGGTGGGAAATGAGAGTTAAATTTGCCCGTCCAGACACCTCCAGCTAGTCTCTCATTGGTTCTCGCTATTCCTGTTCATCTTCCGCAGAAATTGCAAACTGGGCCAAACAGGAGGTTAAAGGCGCTGACTCTCCAAGTGGGGAGAGTGTTAGTAAAGCGTCTGGAATGTTGCACCCGAGTACCAGGTGAGGAAAACTGAGATATATTTGAACACGTCTCCCGTTCACACGGTTGATCATACTCTGGGTTCCACATGCATGTTTTAGCTGTAGGAAGAATACCTTAAACCTGTAGAGTTGAGACCCGTGGAATGGGTACCATGCAATATGTCTTCAAAGGGTCTTCATTTGCTCACCGAACCTCTCCAATCCTATCACTGCTGCGTTTATGCCCCTGTACACACGCTTGATTCTCTTTTGGAGACATAGCAATTCATAGGTTTTAAGATACTTACTAGTCAGGTACATTCTTAGGCGTTTAATATGGGGTGTTGAGTCCATTTCGTTGAGCAAGGAGTAGCTCTTGTCTATTCCATATTGGCTTAAGGAACTTTATCTGTGCTCATTTCAATCTCTGGTTTTATGCAGCACCCCAACTCACCTTTACCCTTAAGCAAGCATAAGTTGGTTTTCTAAATTTGAAACCCTGTTCTGTTTTGGAATGCAGTTCCTGTGTAGCCAAGTTTACATTCCGTGTATTACTGATATCTTATGATGTTTCTTTTTCTGTGTGACTTATTTCAGTTAGAATCATCATACCTGAATCCACTCATTGTGATGCTAAGGGCCTGATGACACAGATTTCATTGCTGAGTGATATTGCTTTGTAAGTAAATACCACAACTTCTTTATCCATTTTTCACTTTCTGCGATGTTGAACTTGTACTGTAAACGAGGTTCTTGTAAACAGAGCCGTTCCAAACTTTGGGGTGGCTGTGTCTTTTTGATTTTAATTTCCCTAAGCTATAGGACCATAAGTGGAAGTGCCCTAGGTTCTGTTGCTTTGTTTTTTAGATGTTTCAGGAAACACCATACACTTCTCCCGAGTGGTTGTTGGCAATTTACATCCCGCCCATCAGCATAACAAGGCTCCCAGTTCTCCATGGCCTGTTACCTTTCTGGATTTTACACTTTTTTCAGATGGCCCTTTTGACCGGGGGGAAGTGAGACTTCATTGTAATGCAGATTTCCTTTGCAAGCTTGCTTGGTTGGCCAAAAAGGGCGTATGCGTTTTTTCCTGAATATATTCAGGAAAAAACGCATACGCCCTTTTTGGCCAAGTGCATCATTGTGGACGTTCTGCCTCTTTTCCTATGCTTTCAATGCAATTCCAGTCTACCTCCTGAAATCGGTTTCCTGCAATTCTGCCCCGCTTTCAAGTCCTCTTGGCAGCCTTACTTCAGTCTATTTTTGGACGATAGCTGTCATTTATAACTCTGCAGGTTTGTGAATTACAGTGCCCCTGAGCTCCTTTCTTCAACTCGCTTTCTTTTGAGCTGGCCGCAACACCGCAGGATGGCTTCAGGCCCTAATCTGGTTCCGGTACGGCACGCTGAGCCTTTGGTTATTTCCTCTTCCTGGTGGGAAATGAGAGTTAAATTTGCCCGTCCAGACACCTCCAGCTAGCCTCTCATTGGTTCTCGCTATTCCTGTTCATCTTCCGCAGAAATTGCAACCTGGGCCAAACAGGAGATTAAAGGCGCTGACTCTCCAAGTGGGGAGAGTGTTAGTAAAGCGTCTGGAATGTTGCACCCGAGTACCAGGGGAGGAAAACTGAGACATATTTGAACACATCTCCCGTTCACATGGTTGATCATACTTGGGTTCCACATGCATGTTTTAGCTGAAGGAAGAATACCTTAAACCTGGAGAGTTGAGACCCGTGTAATGGGTACCATGCAATATGACATCAAAGGGTCTTCATTTGCTCACCGAACCTCTCCAATCCTATCACTGCTGCGTTTATGCCCCTACACACATGCTTGATTCTCTTTTGGAGACATAGCAATCCATAGGTTTTACGATACTTACTAGTCAGGTACATTCTTAGGCGTTTAATATGCGGTGTTGAGTCCATTTCGTTGAGCAAGGAGTAGCTCTTGTCTATTCCATATTTGACTTAAGGAACTTTATCTGTGCTCATTTCAATCTCTGGTTTTATGCAGCACCCCAACTCACCTTTACCCTTAAGCAAGCATAAGTTGGTTTTCTAAATTTGAGACCCTGTTCTGTTCTGTAATTCAGTTCCTGTGTAGCCAAGTTTACATTCCGTGTATTACTGATATCTTATGATGTTTCTTTTTCTGTGTGACTTATTTCAGTTAGAATCATCATACCTGAATCCACTCATTGTGATGCTAAGGGCCTGATGACATAGATTTCATTGCTGAGTGATATTGCTTTGTAAGTAAATACCACAACGTCTTTATCCATTTTTCACTTTCTGCGATGTTGAACTTGTACTGTAAACGAGTTTCTTGTAAACAGAGGCGTCCCAAACTTTGGGGTGGCTGTGTCTTTTTGATTTTAATTTCCCTAAGCTATAGGACCATAAGTGGCAGTGCCCTAGGCTCTGTTGCTTTGTTTTTTAGATGTTTCAGGAAACACCATACACTCCTCCCGAGTGTCTGTTGGCAATTTACATCCCGCCCATCAGCATAACAAGGCTCCCAGTTCTCCATGGCCTGTCCTGCCTTTCTGGATTTTACACTTTTTTCAGATGGCCCTTTTGACCGGGGGGAAGTGAGCCTTCATTGTAGTGCAGATTTCCTTTGCAAGCTTGCTTGGTTGGCCAAAAAGGGCGTATGCGTTTTTTCCTGAATATATTCAGGAAAAAACGCATACGCCCTTTTTGGCCAAGTGCATCATTGTGGACGTTCTGCCTCTTTTCCTATGCTTTCAATGCAATTCCAGTCTACCTCCTGAAATCGGTTTCCTGCAATTCTGCCCCGCTTTCAAGTCCTCTTGGCAGCCTTACTTCAGTCTATTTTTGGACGATAGCTGTCATTTATAACTCTGCAGGTTTGTGAATTACAGTGCCCCTGAGCTCCTTTTTTAAACTCGCTTTCTTGTGACCTGGCCGCAACACCGCAGGATGGCTTCAGGCCCTAATCTGGTTCCGGCCCGGCATGCTGAGCCTTTGGTTAATTCCTCTTCCTGGTGGGAAATGAGAGTTAAATTTGCCCGTCCAGACACCTCCAGCTAGCCTCTCATTGGTTCTCGCTATTCCTGTTCATCTTCCGCAGAAATTGCAAACTGGGCCAAACAGGAGGTTAAAGGGACTGACTCTCCAAGTGGGGAGAGTGTTAGTAAAGCGTCTGGAATGTTGCACCCGAGTACCAGGAGAGGAAAACTGAGACATATTTGAACACGTCTCCCGATCACATGGTTGATCATACTCTAGGTTCCACATGCATGTTTTAGCTGAAGGAAGAATACCTTAAACCTGGGTAGTTGAAACCCGTGGAATGGGTACCATGCAATATGACTTCAAAGGGTCTTCATTTGCTCACCGAACCTCTCCAATCCTATCACTGCTGCGTTTATGCCCCTGTACGCATGCTTGATTCTCTTTCGGAGACATAGCAATCCATAGGTTTTAAGATACTTACTAGTCAGGTACATTCTTAGGCGTTTAATATGCGGTGTTGAGTCCATTTCGTTGAGCAAGGAGTAGCTCTTGTCTATTCCATATTTGGCTTAAGGAACTTTATCTGTGCTCATTTCAATCTCTGGTTTTATGCAGCACCCCAACTCACCTTTACCCTTAAGCAAGCATAAGTTGTCTTTCTAAATTTGAGACCCTGTTCTGTTCTGTAATTCAGTTCCTGTGTCGCCAAGTTTCCATTCCGTGTATTACTGATATCTGATGATGTTTCTTTTTCTGTGTGACTTATTTCAGTTAGAATCATCATACCTGAATCCACTCATTGTGCTGCTAAGGGCCTGATGACATAGATTTCATTGCTGAGTGATATTGCTTTGTAAGTGAATACCACAACTTCTTTATCCATTTTTCACTTTCTGCGATGTTGAACTTGTACTGTAAACGAGGTTCTTGTAAACAGAGCTGTTCCAAACTTTGGGGTGGCTGTGTCTTTTTGATTTTAATTTCCCTAAGCTATAGGACCATAAGTGGAAGTGCCCTAGGCTCTGTTGCTTTGTTTTTTAGATGTTTCAGGAAACACCATACACTTCTCCCAAGTGTCTGTTGGCAATTTACATCCCGCCCTTCAGCATAACAAGGCTCCCAGTTCTCAATGGCCTGTTGCCTTTCTGGATTTTACACTTTTTTCAGATGGCCCTTTTGACCGGGGGGAAGTGAGACTTCATTGTAGTGCAGATTTCCTTTGCAAGCTTGCTTGGTTGGCCAAAAAGGGCGTATGCGTTTTTTCCTGAATATATTCAGGAAAAAACGCATACGCCCTTTTTGGCCAAGTGCATCATTGTGGACGTTCTGCCTCTTTTCCTATGCTTTCAATGCAATTCCAGTCTACCTCCTGAAATTGTTTTCGTGCAATTCTGCCCCGCTTTCAAGTCCTCTTGGCAGCCTTACTTCAGTCTATTTTTGGACGATAGCTGTCATTTATAACTCTGCAGGTTTGTGAATTACAGTGCCCCTGAGCTCCTTTCTTCAACTCGCTTTCTTGTGACCTGGCCGCAACACCGCAGGATGGCTTCAGGCCCTAATCTGATTACGGCACGGCACGCTGATCCTTTGGTTATTTCCTCTTCCTGGTGGGAAATGAGAGTTAAATTTGCCCGTCCAGACACCTCCAGCTAGTCTCTCATTGGTTCTCGCTATTCCTGTTCATCTTCCGCAGAAATTGCAAACTGGGCCAAACAGGAGGTTAAAGGGACTGACTCTCCAAGTGGGGAGAGTGTTAGTAAAGCATCTGGAATGTTGCACCCGAGTACCAGGGGAGGAAAACTGAGACATATTTGAACACGTCTCCCATTCACATGGTTGATCATACTTGGGTTCCACATGCATGTTTTAGCTGAAGGAAGAATACCTTAAACCTGGAGAGTTAAGACCCGTGTAATGGGTACCATGCAATATGACTTCAAAGGGTCTTCATTTGCTCACCGAACCTCTCCAATCCTATCACTGCTGCGTTTATGCCCCTGTACACATGCTTGATTCTCTTTCGGAGACATAGCAATCCATAGGTTTTAAGATACTTACTAGTCAGGTACATTCTTAGGCGTTTAATATGCGGTGTTGAGTCCATTTCGTTGAGCAAGGAGTAGCTCTTGTCTATTCCATATTTGACTTAAGGAACTTTATCTGTGCTCATTTCAATCTCTGGTTTTATGCAACACCCCAACTCACCTTTACCCTTAAGCAAGCATAAGTTGGTTTTCTAAATTTGAGACCCTGTTCTGTTCTGTAATTCAGTTCCTGTGTAGCCAAGTTTACATTCCGTGTATTACTGATATCTTATGATGTTTCTTTTTCTGTGTGACTTACTTCAGTTAGAATCATCATACCTGAATCCACTCATTGTGCTGCTAAGGGCCTGATGACACAGATTTCATTGTTGAGTGATATTGCTTTGTAAGTAAATACCACAACTTCTTTATCCATTTTTCACTTTCTGCGATGTTGAACTTGTACTGTAAACGAGGTTCTTGTAAACAGAGCCGTTCCAAACTTTGGGGTGGCTGTGTCTTTTTGATTTTAATTTCCCTAAGCTATAGGACCATAAGTGGAAGTGCCCTAGGTTCTGTTGCTTTGTTTTTTAGATGTTTCAGGAAACACCATACACTTCTCCCAAGTGGTTGTTGGCAATTTACATCCCGCCCATCAGCATAACAAGGCTCCCAGTTCTCCATGGCCTGTCCTGCCTTTCTGGATTTTACACTTTTTTCAGATGGCCCTTTTGACCGGGGGGAAGTGAGACTTCATTGTAGTGCAGATTTCCTTTGCAAGCTTGCTTGGTTGGCCAAAAAGGGCGTATGCGTTTTTTCCTGAATATATTCAGGAAAAAACGCATACGCCCTTTTTGGCCAAGTGCATCATTGTGGACGTTCTGCCTCTTTTCCTATGCTTTCAATGCAATTCCAGTCTACCTCCTGAAATCGGTTTCCTGCAATTCTGCCCCACTTTCAAGTCCTCTTGGCAGCCTTACTTCAGTCTATTTTTGGACGATAGCTGTCATTTATAACTCTGCAGGTTTGTGAATTACAGTGCCCCTGAGCTCCTTTCTTCAACTCGCTTTCTTTTGAGCTGGCCGCAACACCGCAGGATGGCTTCAGGCCCTAATCTGGTTCCGGCCCGGCATGCTGAGCCTTTGGTTAATTCCTCTTCCTGGTGGGAAATGAGAGTTAAATTTGCCCGTCCAGACACCTCCAGCTAGCCTCTCATTGGTTCTCGCTATTCCTGTTCATCTTCCGCAGAAATTGCAAACTGGGCCAAACAGGAGGTTAAAGGGGCTGACTCTCCAAGTGGGGAGAGTGTTAGTAAAGCGTCTGGAATGTTGCACCCGAGTACCAGGGGAGGAAAACTGAGACATATTTGAACACGTCTCCCGATCACATGGTTGATCATACTCTAGGTTCCACATGCATGTTTTAGCTGAAGGAAGAATACCTTAAACCTGGGTAGTTGAAACCCGTGGAATGGGTACCATGCAATATGACTTCAAAGGGTCTTCATTTGCTCACCGAACCTCTCCAATCCTATCACTGCTGCGTTTATGCCCCTGTACACATGCTTGATTCTCTTTTGGAGACATAGCAATCCATAGGTTTTAAGATACTTACAAGTCAGGTACATTCTTAGGCGTTTAATATGTGGTGTTGAGTCCATTTCGTTGAGCAAGGAGTAGCTCTTGTCTATTCCATATTTGGCTTAAGGAACTTTATCTGTGCTCATTTCAATCTCTGGTTTTATGCAGCACCCCAACTCACCTTTACCCTTAAGCAAGCATAAGTTGTCTTTCTAAATTTGAGACCCTGTTCTGTTCTGTAATTCAGTTCCTGTGTCGCCAAGTTTCCATTCCGTGTATTACTGATATCTTATGATGTTTCTTTTTCTGTGTGACTTATTTCAGTTAGAATCATCATACCTGAATCCACTCATTGTGCTGCTAAGGGCCTGATGACATAGATTTCATTGCTGAGTGATATTGCTTTGTAAGTGAATACCACAACTTCTTTATCCATTTTTCACTTTCTGCGATGTTGAACTTGTACTGTAAACGAGGTTCTTGTAAACAGAGCCGTTCCAAACTTTGGGGAGCTCTGTCTTTTTCATTTCAATTTCCCTAAGCTATAGGACCATAAGTGGAAGTGCCCTAGGTTCTGTTGCTTTGTTTTTTAGATGTTTCAGGAAACACCATACACTTCTCCCAAGTGTCTGTTGGCAATTTACATCCCGCCCTTCAGCATAACAAGGCTCCCAGTTCTCAATGGCCTGTTGCCTTTCTGGATTTTACACTTTTTTCAGATGGCCCTTTTGACCGGGGGGAAGTGAGACTTCATTGTAGTGCAGATTTCCTTTGCAAGCTTGCTTGGTTGGCCAAAAAGGGCGTATGCGTTTTTTCCTGAATATATTCAGGAAAAAACGCATACGCCCTTTTTGGCCAAGTGCATCATTGTGGACTTTCTGCCTCTTTTCCTATGCTTTCAATGCAATTCCAGTCTACCTCCTGAAATCGGTTTCCTGCAATTCTGCCCCGCTTTCAAGTCCTCTTGGCAGCCTTACTTCAGTCTATTTTTGGACGATAGCTGTCATTTATAACTCTGCAGGTTTGTGAATTACAGTGCCCCTGAGCTCCTTTCTTCAACTCGCTTTCTTTTGAGCTGGCCGCAACACCGCAGGATGGCTTCAGGCCCTAATCTGGTTCCGGCCCGGCATGCTGAGCCTTTGGTTAATTCCTCTTCCTGGTGGGAAATGAGAGTTAAATTTGCCCGTCCAGACACCTCCAGCTAGCCTCTCATTGGTTCTCGCTATTCCTGTTCATCTTCCGCAGAAATTGCAAACTGGGCCAAACAGGAGGTTAAAGGGACTGACTCTCCAAGTGGGGAGAGTGTTAGTAAAGCGTCTGGAATGTTGCACCCGAGTACCAGGGGAGGAAAACTGAGACATATTTGAACACGTCTCCCGATCACATGGTTGATCATACTCTAGGTTCCACATGCATGTTTTAGCTGAAGGAAGAATACCTTAAACCTGGGTAGTTGAAACCCGTGGAATGGGTACCATGCAATATGACTTCAAAGGGTCTTCATTTGCTCACCGAACCTCTCCAATCCTATCACTGCTGCGTTTATGCCCCTGTACACATGCTTGATTCTCTTTTGGAGACATAGCAATCCATAGGTTTTAAGATACTTACAAGTCAGGTACATTCTTAGGCGTTTAATATGTGGTGTTGAGTCCATTTCGTTGAGCAAGGAGTAGCTCTTGTCTATTCCATATTTGGCTTAAGGAACTTTATCTGTGCTCATTTCAATCTCTGGTTTTATGCAGCACCCCAACTCACCTTTACCCTTAAGCAAGCATAAGTTGTCTTTCTAAATTTGAGACCCTGTTCTGTTCTGTAATTCAGTTCCTGTGTCGCCAAGTTTCCATTCCGTGTATTACTGATATCTGATGATGTTTCTTTTTCTGTGTGACTTATTTCAGTTAGAATCATCATACCTGAATCCACTCATTGTGCTGCTAAGGGCCTGATGACATAGATTTCATTGCTGAGTGATATTGCTTTGTAAGTGAATACCACAACTTCTTTATCCATTTTTCACTTTCTGCGATGTTGAACTTGTACTGTAAACGAGGTTCTTGTAAACAGAGCCGTTCCAAACTTTGGGGAGCTCTGTCTTTTTCATTTCAATTTCCCTAAGCTATAGGACCATAAGTGGAAGTGCCCTAGGTTCTGTTGCTTTGTTTTTTAGATGTTTCAGGAAACACCATACACTTCTCCCAAGTGTCTGTTGGCAATTTACATCCCGCCCTTCAGCATAACAAGGCTCCCAGTTCTCAATGGCCTGTTGCCTTTCTGGATTTTACACTTTTTTCAGATGGCCCTTTTGACCGGGGGGAAGTGAGACTTCATTGTAGTGCAGATTTCCTTTGCAAGCTTGCTTGGTTGGCCAAAAAGGGCGTATGCGTTTTTTCCTGAATATATTCAGGAAAAAACGCATACGCCCTTTTTGGCCAAGTGCATCATTGTGGACTTTCTGCCTCTTTTCCTATGCTTTCAATGCAATTCCAGTCTACCTCCTGAAATCGGTTTCCTGCAATTCTGCCCCGCTTTCAAGTCCTCTTGGCAGCCTTACTTCAGTCTATTTTTGGACGAAAGCTGTCATTTATAACTCTGCAGGTTTGTGAATTACAGTGCCCCTGAGCTCCTTTCTTCAACTCGCTTTCTTTTGAGCTGGCCGCAACACCGCAGGAAGGCTTCAGGCCCTAATCTGGTTCCGGCACGGCACGCTGAGCCTTTGGTTATTTCCTCTTCCTGGTGGAAAATGAGAGTTAAATTTGCCCGTCCAGACACCTCCAGCTAGCCTCTCATTGGTTCTCGCTATTCCTGTTCATCTTCCGCAGAAATTGCAAACTGGGCCAAACAGGAGGTTAAAGGGACTGTCTCTCCAAGTCGGGAGAGTGTTAGTAAAGCATCTGGAATGTTGCACCCGAGTACCAGGGTACGAAAACTGAGACATATTTGAACACGTCTCCCGTTCACATGGTTGATCATACTCTGGGTTCCACATGCATGTTTTAGCTGAAGGAAGAATACCTTAAACCTGGAGAGTTGAGACCCGTGTAATGGGTACCATGCAATATGACTTCAAAGGGTCTTCATTTGCTCACCGAACCTCTCCAATCCTATCACTGCTGCGTTTATGCCCCTGTACACACGCTTGATTCTCTTTTGGAGACATAGCAATCCATAGGTTTTAAGATACTTACTAGCCAGGTACATTCTTAGGCGTTTAATATGGGGTTTTGAGTCCATTTCGTTGAGCAAGGAGTAGCTCTTGTCTATTCCATATTTGGCTTAAGGAACTTTATCTGTGCTCATTTCAATCTCTGGTTTTATGCAGCACCCCAACTCACCTTTACCCTTAAGCAAGTATAAGTTGGTTTTCTAAATTTGAGACCCTGTTCTGTTCTGTAATTCAGTTCCTGTGTAGCCAAGTTTACATTCCGTGTATTACTGATATCTTATGATGTTTCTTTTTCTGTGTGACTTATTTCAGTTAGAATCATCATACCTGAATCCACTCATTGTGCTGCTAAGGGCCTGATGACATAGATTTCATTGCTGAGTGATATTGCTTTGTAAGTAAATACCACAACTTCTTTATCCATTTTTCACTTTCTGCGATGTTGAACTTGTACTGGAAACGAGGTTCTTGTAAACAGAGGCGTCCCAAACTTTTGGGTGGCTGTGTTTTTTTGATTTTGATTTCCCTAAGCTATAGGACCATAAGTGGCAGTGCCCTAGGCTCTGTTGCTTTGTTTTTTAGATGTTTCAGGAAACACCATACACTTCTCCCGAGTGTCTGTTGGCAATTTACATCCCACCCATCAGCATAAAAAGGCTCCCAGTTCTCAATGGCCTGTTGCCTTTCTGGATTTTACAGTTTTTTCAGATGGCCCTTTTGACCGGGGGGAAGTGAGACTTCATTGTAGTGCAGATTTCCTTTGCAAGCTTGCTTGGTTGGCCAAAAAGGGCGTATGCGTTTTTTCCTGAATATATTCAGGAAAAAACGCATACGCCCTTTTTGGCCAAGTGCATCATTGTGGACGGTCTGCCTCTTTTCCTATGCTTTCAATGCAATTCCAGTCTACCTCCTGAAATCGGTTTCCTGCAATTCTGACCCGCTTTCAAGTCCTCTTGGCAGCCTTACTTCAGTCTATTTTTGGACGATAGCTGTCATTTATAACTCTGCAGGTTTGTGAATTACAGTGCCCCTGAGCTCCTTTCTTCAACTCGCTTTCTTGTGACCTGGCCGCAACACCGCATGATGGCTTCAGGCCGTAATCTGTTTCCGGCCCGGCATGCTGAGCCTTTGGTTATTTCCTCTTCCTGGTGGGAAATGAGAGTTAAATTTGCCCGTCCAGACACCTCCAGCTAGCCTCTCATTGGTTCTCGCTATTCCTGTTCATCTTCCGCAGAAATTGCAAACTGGGCCAAACAGGAGGTTAAAGGGACTGACTCTCCAAGTCGGGAGAGTGTTAGTAAATCATCTGGAATGTTGCACCCGAGTACCAGGGGAGGAAAACTGAGACATATTTGAACACGTCTCCCATTCACATGGTTGATCATACTCTGGGTTCCACATGCATGTTTTAGCTGAAGGATGAATACCTTAAACCTGGGTAGTTGAAACCCGTGGAATGGGTACCATGCAATATGACTTCAAAGGGTCTTCATTTGCTCACCGAACCTCTCCAATCCTATCACTGCTGCGTTTATGCCCCTGTACACACGCTTGATTCTCTTTTGGAGACATAGCAATCCATAGGTTTTAAGATACTTACTAGCCAGGTACATTCTTAGGCGTTTAATATGGGGTTTTGAGTCCATTTCGTTGAGCAAGGAGTAGCTCTTGTCTATTCCATATTTGGCTTAAGGAACTTTATCTGTGCTCATTTCAATCTCTGGTTTTATGCAGCACCCCAACTCACCTTTCCCCTTAAGCAAGCATAAGTTGGTTTTCTAAATTTGAGACCCTGTTCTGTTCTGTAATTCAGTTCCTGTGTAGCCAAGTTTACATTCCGTGTATTACTGATATCTTATGATGTTTCTTTTTCTGTGTGACATATTTCAGTTAGAATCATCATACCTGAATCCACCCATTGTGCTGCTAAGGGCCTGATGACATAGATTTCATTGCTGAGTGATACTGCATTGTACGTAAGTACCACAAGTTCTTTATCCATTTTTCACTTTCTGCGATGTTGAACTTGTACTGTAAACGAGGTTCTTGTAAACAGAGCCGTTCCAAACATTGGGGTGGCTGTGTCTTTTTGATTTTAATTTCCCTAAGCTATAGGACCATAAGTGGAAGTGCCCTAGGCTCTGTTGCTTTGTTTTTTAGATGTTTCAGGAAACACCATACACTTCTCCAGAGTGTCTGTTGGCAATTTACATCCCGCCCATCAGCATAACAAGGCTCCCAGTTCTCAATGGCCTGTTACCTTTCTGGATTTTACACTTTTTTCAGATGGCCCTTTTGACCGGGGGGAAGTGAGACTTCATTGTAATGCAGATTTCCTTTGCAAGCTTGCTTGGTTGGCCAAAAAGGGCGTATGCGTTTTTTCCTGAATATATTCAGGAAAAAACGCATACGCCCTTTTTGGCCAAGTGCATCATTGTGGACGTTCTGCCTCTTTTCCTATGCTTTCAATGCAATTCCAGTCTACCTCCTGAAATCGGTTTCCTGCAATTCTGCCCCGCTTTCAAGTCCTCTTGGCAGCCTTACTTCAGTCTATTTTTGGACGATAGCTGTCATTTATAACTCTGCAGGTTTGTGAATTACAGTGCCCCTGAGCTCCTTTCTTCAACTCGCTTTCTTGTGACCTGGCCGCAACACCGCAGGATGGCTTCAGGCCCTAATCTGGTTCCGGCCCGGCATGCTGAGCCTTTGGTTAATTCCTCTTCCTGGTGGGAAATGAGAGTTAAATTTGCCCGTCCAGACACCTCCAGCTAGCCTCTCATTGGTTCTCGCTATTCCTGTTCATCTTCCGCAGAAATTGCAAACTGGGCCAAACAGGAGGTTAAAGGCGCTGACTCTCCAAGTGGGGAGAGTGTTAGTAAAGCGTCTGGAATGTTGCACCCGAGTACCAGGGGAGGAAAACTGAGACATATTTGAACACGTCTCCCGATCACATGGTTGATCATACTCTAGGTTCCACATGCATGTTTTAGCTGAAGGAAGAATACATTAAACCTGGGTAGTTGAAAACCGTGGAATGGGTACCATGCAATATGACTTCAAAGGGTCTTCATTTGCTCACCGAACCTCTCCAATCCTATCACTGCTGCATTTATGCCCCTGTACACATGCTTGATTCTCTTTCGGAGACATAGCAATCCATAGGTTTTAAGATACTTACTAGTCAGGTACATTCTTAGGCGTTTAATATGGGGTGTTGAGTCCATTTCGTTGAGCAAGGAGTAGCTCTTGTCTATTCCATATTTGGCTTAAGGAACTTTATCTGTGCTCATTTCAATCTCTGGTTTTATGCAGCACCCCAACTCACCTTTACCCTTAAGCAAGAATAAGTTGGTTTTCTAAATTTGAGACCCTGTTCTGTTGTGTAATTCAGTTCCTGTGTAGCCAAGTTTACATTCCGTGTATTACTGATATCTTATGATGTTTCTTTTTCTGTGTGACTTATTTCAGTTAGAATCATCATACCTGAATCCACTCATTGTGCTGCTAAGGGCCTGATGACACAGATTTCATTGCTGAGTGATATTGCTTTGTAAGTAAATACCACAACTTCTTTATCCATTTTTCACTTTCTGCGATGTTGAACTTGTACTGTCAACGAGGTTCTTGTAAACAGAGCCGTTCCAAACTTTGGGGTGGCTGTGTCTTTTTGATTTTAATTTCCCTAAGCTATAGGACCATAAGTGGCAGTGCCCTAGGCTCTGTTGCTTTGTTTTTTAGATGTTTCAGGAAACACCATACACTTCTCCCGAGTGGTTGTTGGCAATTTACATCCCGCCCATCAGCATAACAAGGCTCCCAGTTCTCCATGGCCTGTCCTGCCTTTCTGGATTTTACACTTTTTTCAGATGGCCCTTTTGACCGGGGGGAAGTGAGACTTCATTGTAGTGCAGATTTCCTTTGCAAGCTTGCTTGGTTGGCCAAAAAGGGCGTATGCGTTTTTTCCTGAATATATTCAGGAAAAAACGCATACGCCCTTTTTGGCCAAGTGCATCATTGTGGACGTTCTGCCTCTTTTCCTATGCTTTCAATGCAATTCCAGTCTACCTCCTGAAATCGGTTTCCTGCAATTCTGCCCCGCTTTCAAGTCCTCTTGGCAGCCTTACTTCAGTCTATTTTTGGACGATAGCTGTCATTTATAACTCTGCAGGTTTGTGAATTACAGAGCCCCTGAGCTCCTTTCTTCAACTCGCTTTCTTGTGACCTGGCCGCAACACCGCAGGATGGCTTCAGGCCCTAATCTGGTTCCGGCACGGCACGCTGAGCCTTTGGTTATTTGCGCCTCCTGGTGGGAAATGAGATTTAAATTCGCCCGTCCAGACACCTCCAGCTAGCCTCTCATTGGTTCTCGCTATTCCTGTTCATCTTCCGCAGAAATTGCAAACTGGGCCAAACAGGAGGTTAAAGGCGCTGACTCTCCAAGTGGGGAGAGTGTTAGTAAAGCGTCTGGAATGTTGCACCCGAGTACCAGGGGAGGAAAACTGAGACATATTTGAACACGTCTCCCGTTCACATGGTTGATCATACTTGGGTTCCACATGCATGTTTTAGCTGAAGGAAGAATACCTTAAACCTGGAGAGTTAAGACCCGTGTAATGGGTACCATGCAATATGACTTCAAAGGGTGTTCATTTGCTCACAGAACCTCTCCAATCCTATCACTGCTGTGTTTATGCCCCTGTACACATGCTTGATTCTCTTTCGGAGACATAGCAATCCATAGGTTTTAAGATACTTACTAGTCAGGTACATTCTTAGGCGCTTAATATGCGGTGTTGAGTCCATTTCGTTGAGCAAGGAGTAGCTCTTGTCTATTCCATATTTGGCTTAAGGAACTTTATCTGTGCTCATTTCAATCTCTGGTTTTATGCAGCACCCCAACTCACCTTTACCCTTAAGCAAGAATAAGTTGGTTTTCTAAATTTGAGACCCTGTTCTGTTCTGTAATTCAGTTCCTGTGTAGCCAAGTTTACATTCCGTGTATTAGTGATATCTTATGATGTTTCTTTTTCTGTGTGACTTATTTCAGTTAGAATCATCGTACCTGAATCCAATCATTATGCTGCTACGGGCCTGATGACATAGATTTCATTGCTGAGTGATACTGCATTGTACGTAAGTACCACAAGTTCTTTATCCATTTTTCACTTTCTGCGATGTTGAACTTGTACTGTAAACGAGGTTCTTGTAAACAGAGCCGTTCCAAAGTTTGGGGTGGCTGTGTCTTTTTGATTTTAATTTCCCTAAGCTATAGGACCATAAGTGGAAGTGCCCTAGGTTCTGTTGCTTTGTTTTTTAGATGTTTCAGGAAACACCATACACTTCTCCCGAGTGGTTGTTGGCAATTTACATCCCGCCCATCAGCATAACAAGGCTCCCAGTTCTCCATGGCCTGTCCTGCCTTTCTGGATTTTACACTTTTTTCAGATGGCCCTTTTGACCGGGGGGAAGTGAGACTTCATTGTAGTGCAGATTTCCTTTGCAAGCTTGCTTGGTTGGCCAAAAAGGGCGTATGCGTTTTTTCCTGAATATATTCAGGAAAAAACGCATACGCCCTTTTTGGCCAAGTGCATCATTGTGGACGTTCTGCCTCTTTTCCTATGCTTTCAATGCAATTCCAGTCTACCTCCTGAAATCGGTTTCCTGCAATTCTGCCCCGCTTTCAAGTCCTCTTGGCAGCCTTACTTCAGTCTATTTTTGGACGATAGCTGTCATTTATAACTCTGCAGGTTTGTGAATTACAGTGCCCCTGAGCTCCTTTCTTCAACTCGCTTTCTTGTGACCTGGCCGCAACACCGCAGGATGGCTTCAGGCCCTAATCTGGTTCCGGCACGGCACGCTGAGCCTTTGGTTATTTCCTCTTCCTAGTGGGAAATGAGAGTTAAATTTGCCCGTCCAGACACCTCCAGCTAGTCTCTCATTGGTTCTCGCTATTCCTGTTCATCTTCCGCAGAAATTGCAAACTGGGCCAAACAGGAGGTTAAAGGCGCTGACTCTCCAAGTGGGGAGAGTGTTAGTAAAGCGTCTGGAATGTTGCACCCGAGTACCAGGGGAGGAAAACTGAGACATATTTGAACACGTCTCCCGATCACATGGTTGATCATACTCTGGGTTCCACATGCATGTTTTAGCTGAAGGAAGAATACCTAAAACCTGGGTAGTTGAAACCCGTGGAATGGGTACCATGCAATATGACTTCAAAGGGTCTTCATTTGCTCACCGAACCTCTCCAATCCTATCACTGCTGCGTTTATGCCCCTGTACACATGCTTGATTCTCTTTCGGAGACATAGCAATCCATAGGTTTTAAGATACTTACTAGTCAGGTACATTCTTAGGCGTTTAATATGCGGTGTTGAGTCCATTTCGTTGAGCAAGGAGTAGCTCTTGTCTATTCCATATTTGGCTTAAGGAACTTTATCTGTGCTCATTTCAATCTCTGGTTTTAGGCAGCACCCCAACTCACCTTTCCCCTTAAGCAAGCATAAGTTGGTTTTCTAAATTTGAGAACCTGTTCTGTTTTGGAATTCAGTTCCTGTGTAGCCAAGTTTACATTCCGTGTATTAGTGATATCTTATGATGTTTCTTTTTCTGTGTAACTTATTTCAGTTAGAATCATCGTACCTGAATCCACTCATTATGCTGCTAAGGGCCTGATGACATAGATTTCATTGCTGAGTGATACTGCATTGTACGTAAGTACCACAAGTTCTTTATCCATTTTTCACTTTCTGCGATGTTGAACTTGTACTGTAAACGAGGTTCTTGTAAACAGAGCCGTTCCAAACTTTGGGGTGGCTGTGTCTTTTTGATTTTAATTTCCCTAAGCTATAGGACCATAAGTGGCAGTGCCCTAGGCTCTGTTGCTTTGTTTTTTAGTTGTTTCAGGAAACACCATACACTTCTCCCGAGTGGTTGTTGGCAATTTACATCCCGCCCATCAGCATAACAAGGCTCCCAGTTCTCCATGGCCTGTCCTGCCTTTCTGGATTTTACACTTTTTTCAGATGGCCCTTTTGACCGGGGGGAAGTGAGACTTCATTGTAGTGCAGATTTCCTTTGCAAGCTTGCTTGGTTGGCCAAAAAGGGCGTATGCGTTTTTTCCTGAATATATTCAGGAAAAAACGCATACGCCCTTTTTGGCCAAGTGCATCATTGTGGACGTTCTGCCTCTTTTCCTATGCTTTCAATGCAATTCCAGTCTACCTCCTGAAATCGGTTTCCTGTAATTCTGCCCCGCTTTCAAGTCCTCTTGGCAGCCTTACTTCAGTCTATTTTTGGACGATAGCTGTCATTTATAACTCTGCAGGTTTGTGAATTACAGTGCCCCTGAGCTCCTTTCTTCAACTCGCTTTCTTGTGACCTGGCCGCAACACCGCAGGATGGCTTCAGGCCCTAATGTGGTTCCGGCACGGCACGCTGAGCCTTTGGTTATTTCCGCCTCCTGGTGGGAAATGAGAGTTAAATTTGCCCGTCCAGACACCTCCAGCTAGCCTCTCATTGGTTCTCGCTATTCCTGTTCATCTTCCGCAGAAATTGCAAACTGGGCCAAACAGGAGGTTAAAGGTGCTGACTCTCCAAGTGGGGAGAGTGTTAGTAAAGCGTCTGGAATGTTGCACCCGAGTACCAGGGGAGGAAAACTGAGACATATTTGAACACGTCTCCCGATCACATGGTTGATCATACTTGGGTTCCACATGCATGTTTTAGCTGAAGGAAGAATACCTTAAACCTGGAGAGTTAAGACCCGTGTAATGGGTACCATGCAATATGACTTCAAAGGGTCTTCATTTGCTCACCGAACCTCTCCAATCCTATCACTGCTGCGTTCATGCCCCTGTACACATGCTTGATTCTCTTTCGGAGACATAGCAATCCATAGGTTTTAAGATACTTACTAGTCAGGTACATTCTTAGGCGCTTAATATGCGGTGTTGAGTCCATTTCGTTGAGCAAGGAGTAGCTCTTGTCTATTCCATATTTGGCTTAAGGAACTTTATCTGTGCTCATTTCAATCTCTGGTTTTATGCAGCACCCCAACTCACCTTTACCCTTAAGCAAGAATAAGTTGGTTTTCTAAATTTGAGACCCTGTTCTGTTCTGTAATTCAGTTCCTGTGTAGCCAAGTTTACATTCCGTGTATTACTGATATCTTATGATGTTTCTTTTTCTGTGTGACTTATTTCAGTTAGAATCATCATACCTGAATCCACTCATTGTGCTGCTAAGGGCCTGATGACACAGATTTCATTGCTGAGTGATATTGCTTTGTAAGTAAATACCACAACTTCTTTATCCATTTTTCACTTTCTGCGATGTTGAACGAGGTTCTTGTAAACGAGGTTCTTGTAAACAGAGCCGTTCCAAACTTTGAGGTGGCTGTGTCTTTTTGATTTTAATTTCCCTAAGCTATAGGACCATAAGTGGAAGTGCCCTAGGTTCTGTTTGTTTGTTTTTTAGATGTTTCAGGAAACACCATACACTTCTCCCGAGTGGTTGTTGGCAATTTACATCCCGCCCATCAGCATAACAAGGCTCCCAGTTCTCCATGGCCTGTCCTGCCTTTCTGGATTTTACACTTTTTTCAGATGGCCCTTTTGACCGGGGGGAAGTGAGACTTCATTGTAGTGCAGATTTCCTTTGCAAGCTTGCTTGGTTGGCCAAAAAGGGCGTATGCGTTTTTTCCTGAATATATTCAGGAAAAAACGCATACGCCCTTTTTGGCCAAGTGCATCATTGTGGACGTTCTGCCTCTTTTCCTATGCTTTCAATGCAATTCCAGTCTACCTCCTGAAATCGGTTTCCTGCAATTCTGCCCCGCTTTCAAGTCCTCTTGGCGGCCTTACTTCAGTCTATTTTTGGACGATAGCTGTCATTTATAACTCTGCAGGTTTGTGAATTACAGTGCCCCTGAGCTCCTTTCTTCAACTCGCTTTCTTGTGACCTGGCCGCAACACCGCAGGATGGCTTCAGGCCCTAATCTGGTTCCGGCACGGCACGCTGAGCCTTTGGTTATTTCCTCTTCCTGGTGGGAAATGAGAGTTAAATTTGCCCGTCCAGACACCTCCAGCTAGCCTCTCATTGGTTCTCGCTATTCCTGTTCATCTTCCGCAGAAATTGCAAACTGGGCCAAACAGGAGGTTAAAGGCGCTGACTCTCCAAGTGGGGAGAGTGTTAGTAAAGCGTCTGGAATGTTGCACCCGAGTACCAGGGTACGAAAACTGAGACATATTTGAACACGTCTCCCGATCACATGGTTGATCATACTCTGGGTTCCACATGCATGTTTTAGCTGAAGGAAGAATACCTAAAACCTGGGTAGTTGAAACCCGTGGAATGGGTACCATGCAATATGACTTCAAAGGGTCTTCATTTGCTCACCGAACCTCTCCAATCCTATCACTGCTGCGTTTATGCCCCTGTACACATGCTTGATTCTCTTTCGGAGACATAGCAATCCATAGGTTTTAAGATACTTACTAGTCAGGTACATTCTTAGGCGTTTAATATGGGGTGTTGAGTCCATTTCGTTGAGCAAGGAGTAGCTCTTGTCTATTCCATATTTGGCTTAAGGAACTTTATCTGTGCTCATTTCAATCTCTGGTTTTAGGCAGCACCCCAACTCACCTTTCCCCTTAAGCAAGCATAAGTTGGTTTTCTAAATTTGAGAACCTGTTCTGTTTTGGAATTCAGTTCCTGTGTAGCCAAGTTTACATTCCGTGTATTAGTGATATCTTATGATGTTTCTTTTTCTGTGTAACTTATTTCAGTTAGAATCATCGTACTTGAATCCACTCATTATGCTGCTAAGGGCCTGATGACATAGATTTCATTGCTGAGTGATACTGCATTGTACGTAAGTACCACAAGTTCTTTATCCATTTTTCACTTTCTGCGATGTTGAACTTGTACTGTAAACGAGGTTCTTGTAAACAGAGCCGTTCCAAACTTTGGGGTGGCTGTGTCTTTTTGATTTTAATTTCCCTAAGCTATAGGACCATAAGTGGCAGTGCCCTAGGCTCTGTTGCTTTGTTTTTTAGTTGTTTCAGGAAACACCATACACTTCTCCCGAGTGGTTGTTGGCAATTTACATCCCGCCCATCAGCATAACAAGGCTCCCAGTTCTCCATGGCCTGTCCTGCCTTTCTGGATTTTACACTTTTTTCAGATGGCCCTTTTGACCGGGGGGAAGTGAGACTTCATTGTAGTGCAGATTTCCTTTGCAAGCTTGCTTGGTTGGCCAAAAAGGGCGTATGCGTTTTTTCCTGAATATATTCAGGAAAAAACGCATACGCCCTTTTTGGCCAAGTGCATCATTGTGGACGTTCTGCCTCTTTTCCTATGCTTTCAATGCAATTCCAGTCTACCTCCTGAAATCGGTTTCCTGCAATTCTGCCCCGCTTTCAAGTCCTCTTGGCAGCCTTACTTCAGTCTATTTTTGGACGATAGCTGTCATTTATAACTCTGCAGGTTTGTGAATTACAGTGCCCCTGAGCTCCTTTCTTCAACTCGCTTTCTTGTGACCTGGCCGCAACACCGCAGGATGGCTTCAGGCCCTAATGTGGTTCCGGCACGGCACGCTGAGCCTTTGGTTATTTCCGCCTCCTGGTGGGAAATGAGAGTTAAATTTGCCCGTCCAGACACCTCCAGCTAGCCTCTCATTGGTTCTCGCTATTCCTGTTCATCTTCCGCAGAAATTGCAAACTGGGCCAAACAGGAGGTTAAAGGTGCTGACTCTCCAAGTGGGGAGAGTGTTAGTAAAGCGTCTGGAATGTTGCACCCGAGTACCAGGGGAGGAAAACTGAGACATATTTGAACACGTCTCCCGATCACATGGTTGATCATACTTGGGTTCCACATGCATGTTTTAGCTGAAGGAAGAATACCTTAAACCTGGAGAGTTAAGACCCGTGTAATGGGTACCATGCAATATGACTTCAAAGGGTCTTCATTTGCTCACCGAACCTCTCCAATCCTATCACTGCTGCGTTCATGCCCCTGTACACATGCTTGATTCTCTTTCGGAGACATAGCAATCCATAGGTTTTAAGATACTTACTAGTCAGGTACATTCTTAGGCGCTTAATATGCGGTGTTGAGTCCATTTCGTTGAGCAAGGAGTAGCTCTTGTCTATTCCATATTTGGCTTAAGGAACTTTATCTGTGCTCATTTCAATCTCTGGTTTTATGCAGCACCCCAACTCACCTTTACCCTTAAGCAAGAATAAGTTGGTTTTCTAAATTTGAGACCCTGTTCTGTTTTGGAATGCAGTTCCTGTGTAGCCAAGTTTACATTCCGTGTATTACTGATATCTTATGATGTTTCTTTTTCTGTGTGACTTATTTCAGTTAGAATCATCATACCTGAATCCACTCATTGTGCTGCTAAGGGCCTGATGACACAGATTTCATTGCTGAGTGATATTGCTTTGTAAGTAAATACCACAACTTCTTTATCCATTTTTCACTTTCTGCGATGTTGAACGAGGTTCTTGTAAACGAGGTTCTTGTAAACAGAGCCGTTCCAAACTTTGAGGTGGCTGTGTCTTTTTGATTTTAATTTCCCTAAGCTATAGGACCATAAGTGGAAGTGCCCTAGGTTCTGTTTGTTTGTTTTTTAGATGTTTCAGGAAACACCATACACTTCTCCCGAGTGGTTGTTGGCAATTTACATCCCGCCCATCAGCATAACAAGGCTCCCAGTTCTCCATGGCCTGTCCTGCCTTTCTGGATTTTACACTTTTTTCAGATGGCCCTTTTGACCGGGGGGAAGTGAGACTTCATTGTAGTGCAGATTTCCTTTGCAAGCTTGCTTGGTTGGCCAAAAAGGGCGTATGCGTTTTTTCCTGAATATATTCAGGAAAAAACGCATACGCCCTTTTTGGCCAAGTGCATCATTGTGGACGTTCTGCCTCTTTTCCTATGCTTTCAATGCAATTCCAGTCTACCTCCTGAAATCGGTTTCCTGCAATTCTGCCCCGCTTTCAAGTCCTCTTGGCGGCCTTACTTCAGTCTATTTTTGGACGATAGCTGTCATTTATAACTCTGCAGGTTTGTGAATTACAGTGCCCCTGAGCTCCTTTCTTCAACTCGCTTTCTTGTGACCTGGCCGCAACACCGCAGGATGGCTTCAGGCCCTAATCTGGTTCCGGCACGGCACGCTGAGCCTTTGGTTATTTCCTCTTCCTGGTGGGAAATGAGAGTTAAATTTGCCCGTCCAGACACCTCCAGCTAGCCTCTCATTGGTTCTCGCTATTCCTGTTCATCTTCCGCAGAAATTGCAAACTGGGCCAAACAGGAGGTTAAAGGCGCTGACTCTCCAAGTGGGGAGAGTGTTAGTAAAGCGTCTGGAATGTTGCACCCGAGTACCAGGGGAGGAAAACTGAGACATATTTGAACACGTCTCCCGATCACATGGTTGATCATACTCTGGGTTCCACATGCATGTTTTAGCTGAAGGAAGAATACCTAAAACCTGGGTAGTTGAAACCCGTGGAATGGGTACCATGCAATATGACTTCAAAGGGTCTTCATTTGCTCACCGAACCTCTCCAATCCTATCACTGCTGCGTTTATGCCCCTGTACACATGCTTGATTCTCTTTCGGAGACATAGCAATCCATAGGTTTTAAGATACTTACTAGTCAGGTACATTCTTAGGCGTTTAATATGGGGTGTTGAGTCCATTTCGTTGAGCAAGGAGTAGCTCTTGTCTATTCCATATTTGGCTTAAGGAACTTTATCTGTGCTCATTTCAATCTCTGGTTTTAGGCAGC
Organism: Stenella coeruleoalba; assembly: GCF_951394435.1. Classification (NCBI taxonomy): domain Eukaryota; kingdom Metazoa; phylum Chordata; class Mammalia; order Artiodactyla; family Delphinidae; genus Stenella; species Stenella coeruleoalba. Next base: position 1,625,554 of record NW_027646377.1, read on the forward strand.
ACCCCAACTCACCTTTCCCCTTAAGCAAGCATAAGTTGGTTTTCTAAATTTGAGAACCTGTTCTGTTTTGGAATTCAGTTCCTGTGTAGCCAAGTTTACATTCCGTGTATTAGTGATATCTTATGATGTTTCTTTTTCTGTGTAACTTATTTCAGTTAGAATCATCGTACCTGAATCCACTCATTATGCTGCTAAGGGCCTGATGACATAGATTTCATTGCTGAGTGATACTGCATTGTACGTAAGTACCACAAGTTCTTTATCCATTTTTCACTTTCTGCGATGTTGAACTTGTACTGTAAACGAGGTTCTTGTAAACAGAGCCGTTCCAAACTTTGGGGTGGCTGTGTCTTTTTGATTTTAATTTCCCTAAGCTATAGGACCATAAGTGGCAGTGCCCTAGGCTCTGTTGCTTTGTTTTTTAGTTGTTTCAGGAAACACCATACACTTCTCCCGAGTGGTTGTTGGCAATTTACATCCCGCCCATCAGCATAACAAGGCTCCCAGTTCTCCATGGCCTGTCCTGCCTTTCTGGATTTTACACTTTTTTCAGATGGCCCTTTTGACCGGGGGGAAGTGAGACTTCATTGTAGTGCAGATTTCCTTTGCAAGCTTGCTTGGTTGGCCAAAAAGGGCGTATGCGTTTTTTCCTGAATATATTCAGGAAAAAACGCATACGCCCTTTTTGGCCAAGTGCATCATTGTGGACGTTCTGCCTCTTTTCCTATGCTTTCAATGCAATTCCAGTCTACCTCCTGAAATCGGTTTCCTGCAATTCTGCCCCGCTTTCAAGTCCTCTTGGCAGCCTTACTTCAGTCTATTTTTGGACGATAGCTGTCATTTATAACTCTGCAGGTTTGTGAATTACAGTGCCCCTGAGCTCCTTTCTTCAACTCGCTTTCTTTTGAGCTGGCCGCAACACCGCAGGATGGCTTCAGGCCCTAATATGGTTCCGGCACGGCACGCTGAGCCTTTGGTTATTTCCGCCTCCTGGTGGGAAATGAGAGTTAAATTTGCCCGTCCAGACACCTCCAGCTAGTCTCTCATTGGTTCTCGCTATTCCTGTTCATCTTCCGCAGAAATTGCAAACTGGGCCAAACAGGAGGTTAAAGGTGCTGACTCTCCAAGTGGGGAGAGTGTTAGTAAAGCGTCTGGAATGTTGCACCCGAGTACCAGGGAAGGAAAACTGAGACATATTTGAACACGTCTCCCGATCACATGGTTGATCATACTTGGGTTCCACATGCATGTTTTAGCTGAAGGAAGAATACCTTAAACCTGGAGAGTTAAGACCCGTGTAATGGGTACCATGCAATATGACTTCAAAGGGTCTTCATTTGCTCACCGAACCTCTCCAATCCTATCACTGCTGCGTTCATGCCCCTGTACACATGCTTGATTCTCTTTCGGAGACATAGCAATCCATAGGTTTTAAGATACTTACTAGTCAGGTACATTCTTAGGCGCTTAATATGCGGTGTTGAGTCCATTTCGTTGAGCAAGGAGTAGCTCTTGTCTATTCCATATTTGGCTTAAGGAACTTTATCTGTGCTCATTTCAATCTCTGGTTTTATGCAGCACCCCAACTCACCTTTACCCTTAAGCAAGAATAAGTTGGTTTTCTAAATGTGAGACCCTGTTCTGTTCTGTAATTCAGTTCCTGTGTAGCCAAGTTTACATTCCGTGTATTACTGATATCTTATGATGTTTCTTTTTCTGTGTGACTTATTTCAGTTAGAATCATCATACCTGAATCCACTCATTGTGCTGCTAAGGGCCTGATGACACAGATTTCATTGCTGAGTGATATTGCTTTGTAAGTAAATACCACAACTTCTTTATCCATTTTTCACTTTCTGCGATGTTGAACGAGGTTCTTGTAAACGAGGTTCTTGTAAACAGAGCCGTTCCAAACTTTGGGGTGGCTGTGTCTTTTTGATTTTAATTTCCCTAAGCTATAGGACCATAAGTGGAAGTGCCCTAGGTTCTGTTGCTTTGTTTTTTAGATGTTTCAGGAAACACCATACACTTCTCCCGAGTGGTTGTTGGCAATTTACATCCCGCCCATCAGCATAACAAGGCTCCCAGTTCTCCATGGCCTGTCCTGCCTTTCTGGATTTTACACTTTTTTCAGATGGCCCTTTTGACCGGGGGGAAGTGAGACTTCATTGTAGTGCAGATTTCCTTTGCAAGCTTGCTTGGTTGGCCAAAAAGGGCGTATGCGTTTTTTCCTGAATATATTCAGGAAAAAACGCATACGCCCTTTTTGGCCAAGTGCATCATTGTGGACGTTCTGCCTCTTTTCCTATGCTTTCAATGCAATTCCAGTCTACCTCCTGAAATCGGTTTCCTGCAATTCTGCCCCGCTTTCAAGTCCTCTTGGCGGCCTTACTTCAGTCTATTTTTGGACGATAGCTGTCATTTATAACTCTGCAGGTTTGTGAATTACAGTGCCCCTGAGCTCCTTTCTTCAACTCGCTTTCTTGTGACCTGGCCGCAACACCGCAGGATGGCTTCAGGCCCTAATCTGGTTCCGGCACGGCACGCTGAGCCTTTGGTTATTTCCTCTTCCTGGTGGGAAATGAGCGTTAAATTTGCCCGTCCAGACACCTCCAGCTAGCCTCTCATTGGTTCTCGCTATTCCTGTTCATCTTCCGCAGAAATTGCAAACTGGGCCAAACAGGAGGTTAAAGGCGCTGACTCTCCAAGTGGGGAGAGTGTTAGTAAAGCGTCTGGAATGTTGCACCCGAGTACCAGGGGAGGAAAACTGAGACATATTTGAACACGTCTCCCGATCACATGGTTGATCATACTCTGGGTTCCACATGCATGTTTTAGCTGAAGGAAGAATACCTAAAACCTGGGTAGTTGAAACCCGTGGAATGGGTACCATGCAATATGACTTCAAAGGGTCTTCATTTGCTCACCGAACCTCTCCAATCCTATCACTGCTGCGTTTATGCCCCTGTACACATGCTTGATTCTCTTTCGGAGACATAGCAATCCATAGGTTTTAAGATACTTACTAGTCAGGTACATTCTTAGGCGTTTAATATGGGGTGTTGAGTCCATTTCGTTGAGCAAGGAGTAGCTCTTGTCTATTCCATATTTGGCTTAAGGAACTTTATCTGTGCTCATTTCAATCTCTGGTTTTAGGCAGCACCCCAACTCACCTTTCCCCTTAAGCAAGCATAAGTTGGTTTTCTAAATTTGAGAACCTGTTCTGTTTTGGAATTCAGTTCCTGTGTAGCCAAGTTTACATTCCGTGTATTAGTGATATCTTATGATGTTTCTTTTTCTGTGTAACTTATTTCAGTTAGAATCATCGTACCTGAATCCACTCATTATGCTGCTAAGGGCCTGATGACATAGATTTCATTGCTGAGTGATACTGCATTGTACGTAAGTACCACAAGTTCTTTATCCATTTTTCACTTTCTGCGATGTTGAACTTGTACTGTAAACGAGGTTCTTGTAAACAGAGCCGTTCCAAACTTTGGGGTGGCTGTGTCTTTTTGATTTTAATTTCCCTAAGCTATAGGACCATAAGTGGCAGTGCCCTAGGCTCTGTTGCTTTGTTTTTTAGTTGTTTCAGGAAACACCATACACTTCTCCCGAGTGGTTGTTGGCAATTTACATCCCGCCCATCAGCATAACAAGGCTCCCAGTTCTCCATGGCCTGTCCTGCCTTTCTGGATTTTACACTTTTTTCAGATGGCCCTTTTGACCGGGGGGAAGTGAGACTTCATTGTAGTGCAGATTTCCTTTGCAAGCTTGCTTGGTTGGCCAAAAAGGGCGTATGCGTTTTTTCCTGAATATATTCAGGAAAAAACGCATACGCCCTTTTTGGCCAAGTGCATCATTGTGGACGTTCTGCCTCTTTTCCTATGCTTTCAATGCAATTCCAGTCTACCTCCTGAAATCGGTTTCCTGCAATTCTGCCCCGCTTTCAAGTCCTCTTGGCAGCCTTACTTCAGTCTATTTTTGGACGATAGCTGTCATTTATAACTCTGCAGGTTTGTGAATTACAGTGCCCCTGAGCTCCTTTCTTCAACTCGCTTTCTTTTGAGCTGGCCGCAACACCGCAGGATGGCTTCAGGCCCTAATATGGTTCCGGCACGGCACGCTGAGCCTTTGGTTATTTCCGCCTCCTGGTGGGAAATGAGAGTTAAATTTGCCCGTCCAGACACCTCCAGCTAGTCTCTCATTGGTTCTCGCTATTCCTGTTCATCTTCCGCAGAAATTGCAAACTGGGCCAAACAGGAGGTTAAAGGTGCTGACTCTCCAAGTGGGGAGAGTGTTAGTAAAGCGTCTGGAATGTTGCACCCGAGTACCAGGGAAGGAAAACTGAGACATATTTGAACACGTCTCCCGATCACATGGTTGATCATACTTGGGTTCCACATGCATGTTTTAGCTGAAGGAAGAATACCTTAAACCTGGAGAGTTAAGACCCGTGTAATGGGTACCATGCAATATGACTTCAAAGGGTCTTCATTTGCTCACCGAACCTCTCCAATCCTATCACTGCTGCGTTCATGCCCCTGTACACATGCTTGATTCTCTTTCGGAGACATAGCAATCCATAGGTTTTAAGATACTTACTAGTCAGGTACATTCTTAGGCGCTTAATATGCGGTGTTGAGTCCATTTCGTTGAGCAAGGAGTAGCTCTTGTCTATTCCATATTTGGCTTAAGGAACTTTATCTGTGCTCATTTCAATCTCTGGTTTTATGCAGCACCCCAACTCACCTTTACCCTTAAGCAAGAATAAGTTGGTTTTCTAAATGTGAGACCCTGTTCTGTTCTGTAATTCAGTTCCTGTGTAGCCAAGTTTACATTCCGTGTATTACTGATATCTTATGATGTTTCTTTTTCTGTGTGACTTATTTCAGTTAGAATCATCATACCTGAATCCACTCATTGTGCTGCTAAGGGCCTGATGACACAGATTTCATTGCTGAGTGATATTGCTTTGTAAGTAAATACCACAACTTCTTTATCCATTTTTCACTTTCTGCGATGTTGAACGAGGTTCTTGTAAACGAGGTTCTTGTAAACAGAGCCGTTCCAAACTTTGGGGTGGCTGTGTCTTTTTGATTTTAATTTCCCTAAGCTATAGGACCATAAGTGGAAGTGCCCTAGGTTCTGTTGCTTTGTTTTTTAGATGTTTCAGGAAACACCATACACTTCTCCCGAGTGGTTGTTGGCAATTTACATCCCGCCCATCAGCATAACAAGGCTCCCAGTTCTCCATGGCCTGTCCTGCCTTTCTGGATTTTACACTTTTTTCAGATGGCCCTTTTGACCGGGGGGAAGTGAGACTTCATTGTAGTGCAGATTTCCTTTGCAAGCTTGCTTGGTTGGCCAAAAAGGGCGTATGCGTTTTTTCCTGAATATATTCAGGAAAAAACGCATACGCCCTTTTTGGCCAAGTGCATCATTGTGGACGTTCTGCCTCTTTTCCTATGCTTTCAATGCAATTCCAGTCTACCTCCTGAAATCGGTTTCCTGCAATTCTGCCCCGCTTTCAAGTCCTCTTGGCAGCCTTACTTCAGTCTATTTTTGGACGATAGCTGTCATTTATAACTCTGCAGGTTTGTGAATTACAGTGCCCCTGAGCTCCTTTCTTCAACTCGCTTTCTTTTGAGCTGGCCGCAACACCGCAGGATGGCTTCAGGCCCTAATCTGGTTCCGGCACGGCACGCTGAGCGTTTGGTTAATTCCTCTTCCTGGTGGGAAATGAGCGTTAAATTTGCCCGTCCAGACACCTCCAGCTAGCCTCTCATTGGTTCTCGCTATTCCTGTTCATCTTCCGCAGAAATTGCAAACTGGGCCAAACAGGAGGTTAAAGGGACTGACTCTCCAAGTCGGGAGAGTGTTAGTAAAGCGTCTGGAATGTTGCACCCGAGTACCTGGGTACGAAAACTGAGACATATTTGAACACGTCTCCCGATCACATGGTTGATCATACTCTAGGTTCCACATGCATGTTTTAGCTGAAGGAAGAATACCTTAAACCTGGGTAGTTGAAACCCGTGGAATGGGTACCATGCAATATGACTTCAAAGGGTCTTCATTTGCTCACCGAACCTCTCCAATCCTATCACTGCTGCGTTTATTCCCCTGTACACATGCTTGATTCTCTTTCGGAGACATAGCAATCCATAGGTTTTAAGATACTTACTAGTCAGGTACATTCTTAGGCATTTAATATGCGGTGTTGAGTCCATTTCGTTGAGCAAGGAGTAGCTCTTGTCTATTCCATATTTGACTTAAGGAACTTTATCTGTGCTCATTTCAATCTCTGGTTTTATGCAGCACCCCAACTCACCTTTACCCTTAAGCAAGCATAAGTTGGTTTTCTAAATTTGAGACCCTGTTCTGTTCTGTAATTCAGTTCCTGTGTAGCCAAGTTTACATTCCGTGTATTACTGATATCTTATGATGTTTCTTTTTCTGTGTGACTTACTTCAGTTAGAATCATCATACCTGAATCCACTCATTGTGCTGCTAAGGGCCTGATGACACAGATTTCATTGTTGAGTGATATTGCTTTGTAAGTAAATACCACAACTTCTTTATCCATTTTTCACTTTCTGCGATGTTGAACTTGTACTGTAAACGAGGTTCTTGTAAACAGAGGCGTCCCAAACTTTGGGGTGGCTGTGTCTTTTTGATTTTAATTTCCCTAAGCTATAGGACCATAAGTGGAAGTGCCCTAGGTTCTGTTGCTTTGTTTTTTAGATGTTTCAGGAAACACCATACACTTCTCCCGAGTGGTTGTTGGCAATTTACATCCCGCCCATCAGCATAACAAGGCTCCCAGTTCTCCATGGCCTGTCCTGCCTTTCTGGATTTTACACTTTTTTCAGATGGCCCTTTTGACCGGGGGGAAGTGAGACTTCATTGTAGTGCAGATTTCCTTTGCAAGCTTGCTTGGTTGGCCAAAAAGGGCGTATGCGTTTTTTCCTGAATATATTCAGGAAAAAACGCATACGCCCTTTTTGGCCAAGTGCATCATTGTGGACGTTCTGCCTCTTTTCCTATGCTTTCAATGCAATTCCAGTCTACCTCCTGAAATCGGTTTCCTGCAATTCTGCCCCGCTTTCAAGTCCTCTTGGCAGCCTTACTTCAGTCTATTTTTGGACGATAGCTGTCATTTATAACTCTGCAGGTTTGTGAATTACAGTGCCCCTGAGCTCCTTTCTTCAATTCGCTTTCTTGTGACCTGGCCACAACACCGCAGGATGGCTTCAGGCCCTAATCTGGTTCCGGCCCGGCATGCTGAGCCTTTGGTTAATTCCTCTTCCTGGTGGGAAATGAGAGTTAAATTTGCCCGTCCAGACACCTCCAGCTAGCCTCTCATTGGTTCTCCCTATTCCTGTTCATCTTCCGCAGAAATTGCAAACTGGGCCAAACAGGAGGTTAAAGGGACTGACTCTCCAAGTGGGGAGAGTGATAGTAAAGCGTCTGGAATGTTGCACCCAAGTACCAGGGTACGAAAACTGAGACATATTTGAACACGTCTCCCGTTCACATGGTTGATCATACTCTGGGTTCCACATGCATGTTTTAGCTGAAGGAAGAATACCTTAAAACTGGAGATTTGAGACCGTGGAATGGGTACCATGCAATATGACTTCAAAGGGTCTTCATTTGCTCACCGAACCTCTCCAATCCTATCACTGCTGCGTTTATTCCCCTGTACACACGCTTGATTCTCTTTTGGAGACATAGCAATCCATAGGTTTTAAGATACTTACTAGTCAGGTACATTCTTAGGGGTTTAATATGGGGTTTTGAGTCCATTTCGTTGAGCAAGGAGTAGCTCTTGTCTATTCCATATTTGACTTAAGGAACTTTATCTGTGCTCATTTCAATCTCTGGTTTTATGCAGCACCCCAACTCACCTTTCCCCTTAAGCAAGCATAAGTTGGTTTTCTAAATTTGAGACCCTGTTCTGTTTTGGAATGCAGTTCCTGTGTAGCCAAGTTTACATTCCGTGTATTAGTGATATCTTATGATGTTTCTTTTTCTGTGTGACTTATTTCAGTTAGAATCATCGTACCTGAATCCACTCATTATGCTGCTACGGACCTGATGACATAGATTTCATTGCTGAGTGATACTGCATTGTACGTAAGTACCACAAGTTCTTTATCCATTTTTCACTTTCTGCGATGTTGAACTTGTACTGTAAACGAGGTTCTTGTAAACAGAGGCGTCCCAAACTTTGGGGTGGCTGTGTCTTTTTGATTTTAATTTCCCTAAGCTATAGGACCATAAGTGGCAGTGCCCTAGGCTCTGTTGCTTTGTTTTTTAGATGTTTCAGGAAACACCATACACTTCTCCCGAGTGTCTGTTGGCAATTTACATCCCGCCCATCAGCATAACAAGGCTCCCAGTTCTCCATGGCATGTCCTGCCTTTCTGGATTTTACACTTTTTTCAGATGGCCCTTTTGACCGGGGGGAAGTGAGACTTCATTGTAGTGCAGATTTCCTTTGCAAGCTTGCTTGGTTGGCCAAAAAGGGCGTATGCGTTTTTTCCTGAATATATTCAGGAAAAAACGCATACGCCCTTTTTGGCCAAGTGCATCATTGTGGACGTTCTGCCTCTTTTCCTATGCTTTCAATGCAATTCCAGTCTACCTCCTGAAATCGGTTTCCTGCAATTCTGCCCCGCTTTCAAGTCCTCTTGGCAGCCTTACTTCAGTCTATTTTTGGACGATAGTTGTCATTTATAACTCTGCAGGTTTGTGAATTACAGTGTGCCTGAGCTCCATTCTTCAACTCGCTTTCTTTTGAGCTGGCCGCAACACCGCAGGATGGCTTCAGGCCCTAATCTGGTTCCGGCATGGCACGCTGAGCGTTTGGTTAATTCCTCTTCCTGGTGGGAAATGAGAGTTAAATTTGCCCGTCCAGACACCTCCAGCTAGCCTCTCATTGGTTCTCGCTATTCCTGTTCATCTTCCGCAGAAATTGCAAACGGGGCCAAACAGGAGGTTAAAGGAACTGACTCTCCAAGTCGGGAGAGTGTTAGTAAAGCGTCTGGAATGTTGCACCCGAGTACCAGGGTACGAAAACTGAGACATATTTGAACACGTCTCCCGATCACATGGTTGATCATACTCTAGGTTCCACATGCATGTTTTAGCTGAAGGAAGAATACCTTAAACCTGGGTAGTTGAAACCCGTGGAATGGGTACCATGCAATATGACTTCAAAGGGTCTTCATTTGCTCACCGAACCTCTCCAATCCTATCACTGCTGCGTTTATGCCCCTGTACACATGCTTGATTCTCTTTCGGAGACATAGCAATCCATAGGTTTTAAGATACTTACTAGTCAGGTACATTCTTAGGCATTTAATATGCGGTGTTGAGTCCATTTCGTTGAGCAAGGAGTAGTTCTTGTCTATTCCATATTTGACTTAAGGAACTTTATCTGTGCTCATTTCAATCTCTGGTTTTATGCAGCACCCCAACTCACCTTTACCCTTAAGCAAGCATAAGTTGGTTTTCTAAATTTGAGACCCTGTTCTGTTCTGTAATTCAGTTCCTGTGTAGCCAAGTTTACATTCCGTGTATTAGTGATATCTTATGATGTTTCTTTTTCTGTGTGACTTATTTCAGTTAGAATCATCGTACCTGAATCCACTCATTATGCTGCTACGGGCCTGATGACATAGATTTCATTGCTGAGTGATACTGCATTGTACGTAAGTACCACAAGTTCTTTATCCATTTTTCACTTTCTGCGATGTTGAACTTGTACTGTAAACGAGGTTCTTGTAAACAGAGGCGTCCCAAACTTTGGGGTGGCTGTGTCTTTTTGATTTTAATTTCCCTAAGCTATAGGACCATAAGTGGCAGTGCCCTAGGCTCTGTTGCTTTGTTTTTTAGATGTTTCAGGAGACACCATACACTTCTCCTGAGTGGTTGTTGGCAATTTACATCCCGCCCATCAGCATAACAAGGCTCCCAGTTCTCCATGGCCTGTCCTGCCTTTCTGGATTTTACACTTTTTTCAGATGGCCCTTTTGACCGGGGGGAAGTGAGACTTCATTGTAGTGCAGATTTCCTTTGCAAGCTTGCTTGGTTGGCCAAAAAGGGCGTATGCGTTTTTTCCTGAATATATTCAGGAAAAAACGCATACGCCCTTTTTGGCCAAGTGCATCATTGTGGACGTTCTGCCTCTTTTCCTATGCTTTCAATGCAATTCCAGTCTACCTCCTGAAATCGGTTTCCTGCAATTCTGCCCCGCTTTCAAGTCCTCTTGGCAGCCTTACTTCAGTCTATTTTTGGACGATAGCTGTCATTTATAACTCTGCAGGTTTGTGAATTACAGTGCCCCTGAGCTCCTTTCTTCAACTCGCTTTCTTTTGAGCTGGCCGCAACACCGCAGGATGGCTTCAGGCCCTAATCTGGTTCCGGCCTGGCATGCTGAGCCTTTGGTTAATTCCTCTTCCTGGTGGGAAATGAGAGTTAAATTTGCCCGTCCAGACACCTCCAGCTAGCCTCTCATTGGTTCTCGCTATTCCTGTTCATCTTCCGCAGAAATTGCAAACTGGGCCAAACAGGAGTTTAAAGGGACTGACTCTCCAAGTGGGGAGAGTGTTAGTAAAGCGTCTGGAATGTTGCACCCGAGTACCAGGGGAGGAAAACTGAGACATATTTGAACACGTCTCCCGATCACATGGTTGATCATACTCTAGGTTCCACATGCATGTTTTAGCTGAAGGAAGAATACCTTAAACCTGGGTAGTTGAAACCCGTGGAATGGGTACCATGCAATATGACTTCAAAGGGTCTTCATTTGCTCACCGAACCTCTTCAATCCTATCACTGCTGCGTTTATGCCCCTGTACACATGCTTGATTCTCTTTCGGAGACATAGCAATCCATAGGTTTTAAGATACTTACTAGTCAGGTACATTCTTAGGCGTTTAATATGGGGTGTTGAGTCCATTTCATTGAGCAAGGAGTAGCTCTTGTCTATTCCATATTTGGCTTAAGGAACTTTATCTGTGCTCATTTCAATTTCTGGTTTTATGCAGCACCCCAACTCACCTTTACCCTTAAGCAAGAATAAGTTGGTTTTCTAAATTTGAGACCCTGTTCTGTTCTGTAATTCAGTTCCTGTGTAGCCAAGTTTACATTCCGTGTATTACTGATATCTTATGATGTTTCTTTTTCTGTGTGACTTATTTCAGTTAGAATCATCATACCTGAATCCACTCATTGTGCTGCTAAGGGCCTGATGACACAGATTTCATTGCTGAGTGATATTGCTTTGTAAGTAAATACCACAACTTCTTTATCCATTTTTCACTTTCTGCGATGTTGAACTTGTACTGTAAACGAGGTTCTTGTAAACAGAGGCGTCCCAAACTTTGGGGTGGCTGTGTCTTTTTGATTTTAATTTCCCTAAGCTATAGGACCATAAGTGGAAGTGCCCTAGGTTCTGTTGCTTTGTTTTTTAGATGTTTCAGGAAACACCATACACTTCTCCCGAGTGGTCGTTGGCAATTTACATCCCGCCCATCAGCATAACAAGGCTCCCAGTTCTCCATGGCCTGTCCTGCCTTTCTGGATTTTACACTTTTTTCAGATGGCCCTTTTGACCCGGGGGAAGTGAGACTTCATTGTAGTGCAGATTTCCTTTGCAAGCTTGCTTGGTTGGCCAAAAAGTGCGTATGCGTTTTTTCCTGAATATATTCAGGAAAAAACGCATACGCCCTTTTTGGCCAAGTGCATCATTGTGGACGTTCTGCCTCTTTTCCTATGCTTTCAATGCAATTCCAGTCTACCTCCTGAAATCGGTTTCCTGCAATTCTGCCCCGCTTTCAAGTCCTCTTGGCAGCCTTACTTCAGTATATTTTTGGACGATAGCTGTCATTTATAACTCTGCAGGTTTGTGAATTACAGTGCCCCTGAGCTCCTTTCTTCAACTCGCTTTCTTTTGAGCTGGCCGCAACACCGCAGGATGGCTTCAGGCCCTAATCTGGTTCCGGCACGGCACGCTGAGCCTTTGGTTAATTCCTCTTCCTGGTGGGAAATGAGAGTTAAATTTGCCCGTCCAGACACCTCCAGCTAGCCTCTCATTGGTTCTCGCTATTCCTGTTCATCTTCCGCAGAAATTGCAAACTGGGCCAAACAGGAGGTTAAAGGGACTGAGTCTCCAAGTCGGGAGAGTGTTAGTAAAGCGTCTGGAATGTTGCACCCGAGTACCAGGGTACGAAAACTGAGACATATTTGAACACGTCTCCCGATCACATGGTTGATCATACTCTAGGTTCCACATGCATGTTTTAGCTGAAGGAAGAATACCTTAAACCTGGGTAGTTGAAACCCGTGGAATGGGTACCATGCATTATGACTTGAAAGGGTCTTCATTTGCTCACCGAACCTCTCCAATCCTATCACTGCTGCGTTTATGCCCCTGTACACATGCTTGATTCTCTTTCGGAGACATAGCAATCCATAGGTTTTAAGATACTTACTAGTCAGGTACATTCTTAGGCGTTTAATATGGGGTGTTGAGTCCATTTCGTTGAGCAAGGAGTAGCTCTTGTCTATTCCATATTTGACTTAAGGAACTTTATCTGTGCTCATTTCAATCTCTGGTTTTATGCAGCACCCCAACTCACCTTTCCCCTTAAGCAAGCATAAGTTGGTTTTCTAAATTTGAGACCCTGTTCTGTTCTGTAATTCAGTTCCTGTGTAGCCAAGTTTACATTCCGTGTATTACTGATATCTTATGATGTTTCTTTTTCTGTGTGACTTATTTCAGTTAGAATCATCATACCTGAATCCACTCATTGTGCTGCTAAGGGCCTGATGACACAGATTTCATTGCTGAGTGATATTGCTTTGTAAGTAAATACCACAACTTCTTTATGCATTTTTCACTTTCTGCGATGTTGAACTTGTACTGTAAACGAGGTTCTTGTAAACAGAGGCGTCCCAAACTTTGGGGTGGCTGTGTCTTTTTGATTTTAATTTCCCTAAGCTATAGGACCATAACTGGAAGTGCCCTAGGCTCTGTTGCTTTGTTTTTTAGATGTTTCAGGAAACACCATACACTTCTCCCGAGTGGTTGTTGGCAATTTACATCCCGCCCATCAGCATAACAAGGCTCCCAGTTCTCCATGGCCTGTCCTGCCTTTCTGGATTTTACACTTTTTTCAGATGGCCCTTTTGACCGGGGGGAAGTGAGACTTCATTGTAGTGCAGATTTCCTTTGCAAGCTTGCTTGGTTGGCCAAAAAGGGCGTATGCGTTTTTTCCTGAATATATTCAGGAAAAAACGCATACGCCCTTTTTGGCCAAGTGCATCATTGTGGACGTTCTGCCTCTTTTCCTATGCTTTCAATGCAATTCCAGTCTACCTCCTGAAATCGGTTTCCTGCAATTCTGCCCCGCTTTCAAGTCCTCTTGGCAGCCTTACTTCAGTCTATTTTTGGACGATAGCTGTCATTTATAACTCTGCAGGTTTGTGAATTACAGTGCCCCTGAGCTCCTTTCTTCAACTCGCTTTCTTGTGACCTGGCCGCAACACCGCAGGATGGCTTCAGGCCCTAATCTGGTTCTGGCCCGGCATGCTGAGCCTTTGGTTAATTCCTCTTCCTGGTGGGAAATGAGAGTTCAATTTGCCCGTCCAGACACCTCCAGCTAGCCTCTCATTGGTTCTCGCTATTCCTGTTCATCTTCCGCAGAAATTGCAAACTGGGCCAAACAGGAGGTTAAAGGGACTGACTCTCCAAGTGGGGAGAGTGTTAGTAAAGCGTCTGGAATGTTGCACCCGAGTACCAGGGGAGGAAAACTGAGACATATTTGAACACGTCTCCCGATCACATGGTTGATCATACTCTAGGTTCCACATGCATGTTTTAGCTGAAGGAAGAATACCTTAAACCTGGGTAGTTGAAACCCGTGGAATGGGTACCATGCAATATGACTTCAAAGGGTCTTCATTTGCTCACCGAACCTCTCCAATCCTATCACTGCTGCGTTTATGCCCCTGTACACATGCTTGATTCTCTTTTGGAGACATAGCAATCCATAGGTTTTAAGATACTTACTATTCAGGTACTTTCTTAGGCGTTTAATATGGGGTGTTGAGTCCATTTCGTTGAGCAAGGAGTAGCTCTTGTCTATTCCATATTTGGCTTAAGGAACTTTATCTGTGCTCATTTCAATTTCTGGTTTTATGCAGCACCCCAACTCACCTTTACCCTTAAGCAAGAATAAGTTGGTTTTCTAAATTTGAGACCCGGTTCTGTGCTGTAATTCAGTTCCTGTGTAGCCAAGTTTACATTCCGTGTATTACTGATATCTTATGATGTTTCTTTTTCTGTGTGACTTATTTCAGTTAGAATCATCATACCTGAATCCACTCATTGTGCTGCTAAGGGCCTGATGACACAGATTTCATTGCTGAGTGATATTGCTTTGTAAGTAAATACCACAACTTCTTTATCCATTTTTCACTTTCTGCGATGTTGAACTTGTACTGTAAACGAGGTTCTTGTAAACAGAGGCGTCCCAAACTTTGGGGTGGCTGTGTCTTTTTGATTTTAATTTCCCTAAGCTATAGGACCATAAGTGGAAGTGCCCTAGGTTCTGTTGCTTTGTTTTTTAGATGTTTCAGGAAACACCATACACTTCTCCCGAGTGGTTGTTGGCAATTTACATCCCGCCCATCAGCATAACAAGGCTCCCAGTTCTCCATGGCCTGTCCTGCCTTTCTGGATTTTACACTTTTTTCAGATGGCCCTTTTGACCGGGGGGAAGTGAGACTTCATTGTAGTGCAGATTTCCTTTGCAAGCTTGCTTGGTTGGCCAAAAAGGGCGTATGCGTTTTTTCCTGAATATATTCAGGAAAAAACGCATACGCCCTTTTTGGCCAAGTGCATCATTGTGGACGTTCTGCCTCTTTTCCTATGCTTTCAATGCAATTCCAGTCTACCTCCTGAAATCGGTTTCCTGCAATTCTGCCCCGCTTTCAAGTCCTCTTGGCAGCCTTACTTCAGTCTATTTTTGGACGATAGCTGTCATTTATAACTCTGCAGGTTTGTGAATTACAGTGCCCCTGAGCTCCTTTCTTCAACTCGCTTTCTTGTGACCTGGCCGCAACACCGCAGGATGGCTTCAGGCCCTAATCTGGTTCTGGCCCGGCATGCTGAGCCTTTGGTTAATTCCTCTTCCTGGTGGGAAATGAGAGTTCAATTTGCCCGTCCAGACACCTCCAGCTAGCCTCTCATTGGTTCTCGCTATTCCTGTTCATCTTCCGCAGAAATTGCAAACTGGGCCAAACAGGAGGTTAAAGGGACTGACTCTCCAAGTGGGGAGAGTGTTAGTAAAGCGTCTGGAATGTTGCACCCGAGTACCAGGGGAGGAAAACTGAGACATATTTGAACACGTCTCCCGATCACATGGTTGATCATACTCTAGGTTCCACATGCATGTTTTAGCTGAAGGAAGAATACCTTAAACCTGGGTAGTTGAAACCCGTGGAATGGGTACCATGCAATATGACTTCAAAGGGTCTTCATTTGCTCACCGAACCTCTCCAATCCTATCACTGCTGCGTTTATGCCCCTGTACACATGCTTGATTCTCTTTTGGAGACATAGCAATCCATAGGTTTTAAGATACTTACTAGTCAGGTACTTTCTTAGGCGTTTAATATGGGGTGTTGAGTCCATTTCGTTGAGCAAGGAGTAGCTCTTGTCTATTCCATATTTGGCTTAAGGAACTTTATCTGTGCTCATTTCAATTTCTGGTTTTATGCAGCACCCCAACTCACCTTTACCCTTAAGCAAGAATAAGTTGGTTTTCTAAATTTGAGACCCTGTTCTGTTCTGTAATTCAGTTCCTGTGTAGCCAAGTTTACATTCCGTGTATTACTGATATCTTATGATGTTTCTTTTTCTGTGTGACTTATTTCAGTTAGAATCATCATACCTGAATCCACTCATTGTGCTGCTAAGGGCCTGATGACACAGATTTCATTGCTGAGTGATATTGCTTTGTAAGTAAATACCACAACTTCTTTATCCATTTTTCACTTTCTGCGATGTTGAACTTGTACTGTAAACGAGGTTCTTGTAAACAGAGGCGTCCCAAACTTTGGGGTGGCTGTGTCTTTTTGATTTTAATTTCCCTAAGCTATAGGACCATAAGTGGAAGTGCCCTAGGTTCTGTTGCTTTGTTTTTTAGATGTTTCAGGAAACACCATACACTTCTCCCGAGTGGTTGTTGGCAATTTACATCCCGCCCATCAGCATAACAAGGCTCCCAGTTCTCCATGGCCTGTCCTGCCTTTCTGGATTTTACACTTTTTTCAGATGGCCCTTTTGACCGGGGGGAAGTGAGACTTCATTGTAGTGCAGATTTCCTTTGCAAGCTTGCTTGGTTGGCCAAAAAGGGCGTATGCGTTTTTTCCTGAATATATTCAGGAAAAAACGCATACGCCCTTTTTGGCCAAGTGCATCATTGTGGACGTTCTGCCTCTTTTCCTATGCTTTCAATGCAATTCCAGTCTACCTCCTGAAATCGGTTTCCTGCAATTCTGCCCCGCTTTCAAGTCCTCTTGGCAGCCTTACTTCAGTCTATTTTTGGACGATAGCTGTCATTTATAACTCTGCAGGTTTGTGAATTACAGTGCCCCTGAGCTCCTTTCTTCAACTCGCTTTCTTGTGAACTGGCCGCAACACCGCAGGATGGCTTCAGGCCCTAATCTGGTTCCGGCCCGGCATGCTGAGCCTTTGGTTAATTCCTCTTCCTGGTGGGAAATGAGAGTTAAATTTGCCCGTCCAGACACCTCCAGCTAGCCTCTCATTGGTTCTTGCTATTCCTTTTCATCTTCCGCAGAAATTGCAAACTGGGCCAAACAGGAGGTTAAAGGGACTGACTCTCCAAGTCGGGAGAGTGTTAGTAAAGCGTCTGGAATGTTGCACCCGAGTACCAGGGGAGGAAAACTGAGACATATTTGAACACGTCTCCCGTTCACATGGTTGATCATACTCTGGGTTCCACATGCATGTTTTAGCTGAAGGAAGAATACCTTAAACCTGGAGATTTGAGACCCGTGGAATGGGTACCATGCAATATGACTTCAAAGGGTCTTCATTTGCTCACCGAACCTCTCCAATCCTATCACTGCTGCGTTTATTCCCCTGTACACACGCTTGATTCTCTTTTGGAGACATAGCAATCCATAGGTTTTAAGATACTTACTAGTCAGGTACATTCTTAGGGGTTTAATATGGGGTTTTGAGTCCATTTCGTTGAGCAAGGAGTAGCTCTTGTCTATTCCATATTTGGCTTAAGGAACTTTATCTGTGCTCATTTCAATCTCTGGTTTTATGCAGCACCCCAACTCACCTTTCCCCTTAAGCAAGCATAAGTTGGTTTTCTAAATTTGAGACCCTGTTCTGTTTTGGAATGCAGTTCCTGTGTAGCCAAGTTTACATTCCGTGTATTAGTGATATCTTATGATGTTTCTTTTTCTGTGTGACTTATTTCAGTTAGAATCATCGTACCTGAATCCACTCATTATGCTGCTACGGGCCTGATGACATAGATTTCATTGCTGAGTGATACTGCATTGTACGTAAGTACCACAAGTTCTTTATCCATTTTTCACTTTCTGCGATGTTGAACTTGTACTGTAAACGAGGTTCTTGTAAACAGAGGCGTCCCAAACTTTGGGGTGGCTGTGTCTTTTTGATTTTAATTTCCCTAAGCTATAGGACCATAAGTGGCAGTGCCCTAGGCTCTGTTGCTTTGTTTTTTAGATGTTTCAGGAAACACCATACACTTCTCCTGAGTGTCTGTTGGCAATTTACATCCCGCCCATCAGCATAACAAGGCTCCCAGTTCTCTATGGCCTGTCCTGCCTTTCTGGATTTTACACTTTTTTCAGATGGCCCTTTTGACCGGGGGGAAGTGAGACTTCATTGTAGTGCAGATTTCCTTTGCAAGCTTGCTTGGTTGGCCAAAAAGGGCGTAGGCGTTTTTTCCTGAATATATTCAGGAAAAAACGCCTACGCCCTTTTTGGCCAAGTGCATCATTGTGGACGTTCTGCCTCTTTCCTATGCTTTCAATGCAATTCCAGTCTACCTCCTGAAATCGGTTTCCTGCAATTCTGCCCCGCTTTCAAGTCCTCTTGGCAGCCTTACTTCAGTCTATTTTTGGACGATAGCTGTCATTTATAACTCTGCAGGTTTGTGAATTACAGTGCCCCTGAGCTCCTTTCTTCAACTCGCTTTCTTGTGACCTGGCCGCAACACCGCAGGATGGCTTCAGGCCCTAATCTGGTTCCGGCACGGCACGCTGAGCCTTTGGTTATTTCCTCTTCCTGGTGGGAAATGAGAGTTAAATTTGCCCGTCCAGACACCTCCAGCTAGCCTCTCATTGGTTCTCGCTATTCCTGTACATCTTCCGCAGAAATTGCAAACTGGGCCAAACAGGAGGTTAAAGGGACTGACTCTCCAAGTCGGGAGAGTGTTAGTAAAGCGTCTGGAATGTTGCACCCGAGTACCAGGGGAGGAAAACTGAGACATATTTGAACACGTCTCCCGTTCACATGGTTGATCATACTTGGGTTCCACATGCATGTTTTAGCTGAAGGAAGAATACCTTAAACCTGGAGAGTTGAGACCCGTGTAATGGGTACCATGCAATATGACTTCAAAGGGTCTTCATTTGCTCACCGAACCTCTCCAATCCTATCACTGCTGCGTTTATGCCCCTGTACACATGCTTGATTCTCTTTTGGAGACATAGCAATCCATAGGTTTTACGATACTTACTAGTCAGGTACATTCTTAGGCGTTTAATATGCGGTGTTGAGTCCATTTCGTTGAGCAAGGAGTAGCTCTTGTCTATTCCATATTTGACTTAAGGAACTTTATCTGTGCTCATTTCAATCTCTGGTTTTATGCAGCACCCCAACTCACCTTTACCCTTAAGCAAGCATAAGTTGGTTTTCTAAATTTGAGACCCTGTTCTGTTCTGTAATTCAGTTCCTGTGTAGCCAAGTTTACATTCCGTGTATTACTGATATCTTATGATGTTTCTTTTTCTGTGTGACTTACTTCAGTTAGAATCATCATACCTGAATCCACTCATTGTGCTGCTAAGGGCCTGATGACACAGATTTCATTGCTGAGTGATATTGCTTTGTAAGTAAATACCACAACTTCTTTATCCATTTTTCACTTTCTGCGATGTTGAACTTGTACTGTAAACGAGGTTCTTGTAAACAGAGGCGTCCCAAACTTTGGGGTGGCTGTGTCTTTTTTATTTTAATTTCCCTAAGCTATAGGACCATAAGTGGCAGTGCCCTAGGCTCTGTTGCTTTGTTTTTTAGATGTTTCAGGAAACACCATACACTTCTCCCGAGTGTCTGTTGGCAATTTACATCCCGCCCATCAGCATAACAAGGCTCCCAGT
Source organism: Stenella coeruleoalba (assembly GCF_951394435.1). Taxonomy (NCBI): domain Eukaryota; kingdom Metazoa; phylum Chordata; class Mammalia; order Artiodactyla; family Delphinidae; genus Stenella; species Stenella coeruleoalba. Next base: position 1,645,021 of record NW_027646377.1, read on the forward strand.
TCTCCATGGCCTGTCCTGCCTTTCTGGATTTTACACTTTTTTCAGATGGCCCTTTTGACCGGGGTGAAGTGAGACTTCATTGTAGTGCAGATTTCCTTTGCAAGCTTGCTTGGTTGGCCAAAAAGGGCGTATGCGTTTTTTCCTGAATATATTCAGGAAAAAACGCATACGCCCTTTTTGGCCAAGTGCATCATTGTGGACGTTCTGCCTCTTTTCCTATGCTTTCAATGCAATTCCAGTCTACCTCCTGAAATCGGTTTCCTGCAATTCTGCCCCGCTTTCAAGTCCTCTTGGCAGCCTTACTTCAGTCTATTTTTGGACGATAGCTGTCATTTATAACTCTGCAGGTTTGTGAATTACAGTGCCCCTGAGCTCCTTTCTTCAACTCGCTTTCTTGTGACCTGGCCGCAACACCGCAGGATGGCTTCAGGCCCTAATCTGGTTCCGGTACGGCACGCTGAGCCTTTGGTTATTTCCTCTTCCTGGTGGGAAATGAGAGTTAAATTTGCCCGTCCAGACACCTCCAGCTAGTCTCTCATTGGTTCTCGCTATTCCTGTTCATCTTCCGCAGAAATTGCAAACTGGGCCAAACAGGAGGTTAAAGGCGCTGACTCTCCAAGTGGGGAGAGTGTTAGTAAAGCGTCTGGAATGTTGCACCCGAGTACCAGGGGAGGAAAACTGAGACATATTTGAACACGTCTCCCGTTCACATGGTTGATCATACTCTGGGTTCCACATGCATGTTTTAGCTGAAGGAAGAATACCTTAAACCTGGAGAGTTGAGACCCGTGGAATGGGTGCCATGCAATATGACTTCAAAGGGTCTTCATTTGCTCACCGAACCTCTCCAATCCTATCACTGCTGTGTTTATGCCCCTGTACACATGCTTGATTCTCTTTTGGAGACATAGCAATCCATAGGTTTTAAGATACTTACTAGTCAGGTACATTCTTAGGCGTTCAATATGGGGTGTTGAGTCCATTTCGTTGAGCAAGGAGTAGCTCTTGTCTATTCCATATTTGGCTTAAGGAACTTTATCTGTGCTCATTTCAATCTCTGGTTTTATGCAGCACCCCAACTCACCTTTCCCCTTAAGCAAGCATAAGTTAGTTTTCTAAATTTGAGACCCTGTTCTGTTCTGTAATTCAGTTCCTGTGTAGCCAAGTTTACATTCCATGTATTACTGATATCTTATGATGTTTCTTTTTCTGTGTGACTTACTTCAGTTAGAATCATCATACCTGAATCCACTCATTGTGATGCTAAGGGCCTGATGACATAGATTTCATTGCTGAGTGATATTGCTTTGTAAGTAAATACCACAACTTCTTTATCCATTTTTCACTTTCGGTGATGTTGAACTTGTACTGTAAACGAGGTTCTTGTAAACAGAGGCGTCCCAAACTTTGGGGTGGCTGTGTCTTTTTGATTTTAATTTCCCTAAGCTATAGGACCATAAGTGGCAGTGCCCTAGGCTCTGTTGCTTTGTTTTTTAGATGTTTCAGGAAACACCATACACTTCTCCCGAGTGTCTGTTGGCAATTTACATCCCGCCCATCAGCATAACAAGGCTCCCAGTTCTCCATGGCCTGTCCTGCCTTTCTGGATTTTACACTTTTTTCAGATGGCCCTTTTGACCGGGGGGAAGTGAGACTTCATTGTAGTGCAGATTTCCTTTGCAAGCTTGCTTGGTTGGCCAAAAAGGGCGTATGCGTTTTTTCCTGAATATATTCAGGAAAAAACGCATACGCCCTTTTTGGCCAAGTGCATCACTGTGGACGTTCTGCCTCTTTTCCTATGCTTTCAATGCAATTCCAGTCTACCTCCTGAAATCGGTTTCCTGCAATTCTGCCCCGCTTTCAAGTCCTCTTGGCAGCCTTACTTCAGTCTATTTTTGGACGATAGCTGTCATTTATAACTCTGCAGGTTTGTGAATTACAGTGCCCCTGAGCTCCTTTCTTCAACTCGCTTTCTTGTGACCTGGCCGCAACACCGCAGGATGGCTTCAGGCCCTAATCTGGTTCCGGCACGGCACGCTGAGCCTTTGGTTAATTCCTCTTCCTGGTGGGAAATGAGAGTTAAATTTGCCCGTCCAGACACCTCCAGCTAGCCTCTCATTGGTTCTCGCTATTCCTGTTCATCTTCCGCAGAAATTGCAAACTGGGCGAAACAGGAGGTTAAAGGGACTGACTCTCCAAGTGGGGAGAGTGTTAGTAAAGCGTCTGGAATGTTGCACCCGAGTACCAGGGGAGGAAAACTGAGACATATTTGAACACGTCTCCCGTTCACATGGTTGATCATACTTGGGTTCCACATGCATGTTTTAGCTGAAGGAAGAATACCTTAAACCTGGAGAGTTGAGACCCGTGTAATGGGTACCATGCAATATGACTTCAAAGGGTCTTCATTTGCTCACCGAACCTCTCCAATCCTATCACTGCTGCGTTTATGCCCCTGTACACATGCTTGATTCTCTTTTGGAGACATAGCAATCCATAGGTTTTACGATACTTACTAGTCAGATACATTCTTAGGCGTTTAATATGCGGTGTTGAGTCCATTTCGTTGAGCAAGGAGTAGCTCTTGTCTATTCCATATTTGACTTAAGGAACTTTATCTGTGCTCATTTCAATCTCTGGTTTTATGCAGCACCCCAACTCACCTTTACCCTTAAGCAAGCATAAGTTGGTTTTCTAAATTTGAGACCCTGTTCTGTTCTGTAATTCAGTTCCTGTGTAGCCAAGTTTACATTCCGTGTATTACTGATATCTTATGATGTTTCTTTTTCTGTGTGACTTACTTCAGTTAGAATCATCATACCTGAATCCACTCATTGTGCTGCTAAGGGCCTGATGACACAGATTTCATTGCTGAGTGATATTGCTTTGTAAGTAAATACCACAACTTCTTTATCCATTTTTCACTTTCTGCGATGTTGAACTTGTACTGTAAACGAGGTTCTTGTAAACAGAGGCGTCCCAAACTTTGGGGTGGCTGTGTCTTTTTGATTTTAATTTCCCTAAGCTATAGGACCATAAGTGGCAGTGCCCTAGGCTCTGTTGCTTTGTTTTTTAGATGTTTCAGGAAACACCATACACTTCTCCCGAGTGTCTGTTGGCAATTTACATCCCGCCCATCAGCATAACAAGGCTCCCAGTTCTCCATGGCCTGTCCTGCGTTTCTGGATTTTACACTTTTTTCAGATGGCCCTTTTGACCGGGGGGAAGTGAGACTTCATTGTAGTGCAGATTTCCTTTGCAAGCTTGCTTGGTTGGCCAAAAAGGGCGTATGCGTTTTTTCCTGAATATATTCAGGAAAAAACGCATACGCCCTTTTTGGCCAAGTGCATCATTGTGGACGTTCTGCCTCTTTTCCTATGCTTTCAATGCAATTCCAGTCTACCTCCTGAAATCGGTTTCCTGCAATTCTGCCCCGCTTTCAAGTCCTCTTGGCAGCCTTACTTCAGTCTATTTTTGGACGATAGCTGTCATTTATAACTCTGCAGGTTTGTGAATTACAGTGCCCCTGAGCTCCTTTCTTCAACTCGCTTTCTTGTGACCTGGCCGCAACACCGCAGGATGGCTTCAGGCCCTAATCTGGTTCCGGTACGGCACGCTGAGCCTTTGGTTAATTCCTCTTCCTGGTGGGAAATGAGAGTTAAATTTGCCCGTCCAGACACCTCCAGCTAGTCTCTCATTGGTTCTCGCTATTCCTGTTCATCTTCCGCAGAAATTGCAAACTGGGCCAAACAGGAGGTTAAAGGCGCTGACTCTCCAAGTGGGGAGAGTGTTAGTAAAGCGTCTGGAATGTTGCACCCGAGTACCAGGGGAGGAAAACTGAGACATATTTGAACACGTCTCCCGTTCACATGGTTGATCATACTCTGGGTTCCACATGCATGTTTTAGCTGAAGGAAGAATACCTTAAACCTGGAGAGTTGAGACCCGTGGAATGGGTGCCATGCAATATGACTTCAAAGGGTCTTCATTTGCTCACCGAACCTCTCCAATCCTATCACTGCTGCGTTTATGCCCCTGTACACATGCTTGATTCTCTTTTGGAGACATAGCAATCCATAGGTTTTAAGATACTTACTAGTCAGGTACATTCTTAGGCGTTTAATATGGGGTGTTGAGTCCATTTCGTTGAGCAAGGAGTAGCTCTTGTCTATTCCATATTTGGCTTAAGGAACTTTATCTGTGCTCATTTCAATCTCTGGTTTTATGCAGCACCCCAACTCACCTTTCCCCTTAAGCAAGCATAAGTTAGTTTTCTAAATTTGAGACCCTGTTCTGTTCTGTAATTCAGTTCCTGTGTAGCCAAGTTTACATTCCGTGTATTACTGATATCTTATGATGTTTCTTTTTCTGTGTGACTTACTTCAGTTAGAATCATCATACCTGAATCCACTCATTGTGATGCTAAGGGCCTGATGACATAGATTTCATTGCTGAGTGATATTGCTTTGTAAGTAAATACCACAACTTCTTTATCCATTTTTCACTTTCGGTGATGTTGAACTTGTACTGTAAACGAGGTTCTTGTAAACAGAGGCGTCCCAAACTTTGGGGTGGCTGTGTCTTTTTGATTTTAATTTCCCTAAGCTATAGGACCATAAGTGGCAGTGCCCTAGGCTCTGTTGCTTTGTTTTTTAGATGTTTCAGGAAACACCATACACTTCTCCCGAGTGTCTGTTGGCAATTTACATCCCGCCCATCAGCATAACAAGGCTCCCAGTTCTCCATGGCCTGTCCTGCCTTTCTGGATTTTACACTTTTTTCAGATGGCCCTTTTGACCGGGGGGGAAGTGAGACTTCATTGGAGTGCAGATTTCCTTTGCAAGCTTGCTTGGTTGGCCAAAAAGGGCGTATGCGTTTTTTCCTGAATATATTCAGGAAAAAACGCATACGCCCTTTTTGGCCAAGTGCATCATTGTGGACGTTCTGCCTCTTTTCCTATGCTTTCAATGCAATTCCAGTCTACCTCCTGAAATCGGTTTCCTGCAATTCTGCCCCGATTTCAAGTCCTCTTGGCAGCCTTACTTCAGTCTATTTTTGGACGATAGCTGTCATTTATAACTCTGCAGGTTTGTGAATTACAGTGCCCCTGAGCTCCTTTCTTCAACTCGCTTTCTTGTGACCTGGCCGCAACACCGCAGGATGGCTTCAGGCCCTAATCTGGTTCCGGTACGGCACGCTGAGCCTTTGGTTATTTCCTCTTCCTGGTGGGAAATGAGAGTTAAATTTGCCCGTCCAGATACCTCCAGCTAGCCTCTCATTGGTTCTCGCTATTCCTGTTCATCTTCCGCACAAATTGCAAACTGGGCCAAACAGGAGGTTAAAGGCGCAGACTCTCCAAGTCGGGAGAGTATTAGTAAAGCGTCTGGAATATTGCACCCGAGTACCAGGGGAGGAAAACTGAGACATATTTGAACACGTCTCCCGTTCACATGGTTGATCATACTTGGGTTCCACATGCATGTTTTAGCTGAAGGAAGAATACCTTAAACCTGGAGAGTTGAGACCCGTGTAATGGGTACCATGCAATATGACTTCAAAGGGTCTTCATTTGCTCACCGAACCTCTCCAATCCTATCACTGCTGCGTTTATGCCCCTGTACACATGCTTGATTCTCTTTTGGAGACATAGCAATCCATAGGTTTTACGATACTTACTAGTCAGGTACATTCTTAGGCGTTTAATATGCGGTGTTGAGTCCATTTCGTTGAGCAAGGAGTAGCTCTTGTCTATTCCATATTTGACTTAAGGAACTTTATCTGTGCTCATTTCAATCTCTGGTTTTATGCAGCACCCCAACTCACCTTTACCCTTAAGCAAGCATAAGTTGGTTTTCTAAATTTGAGACCCTGTTCTGTTCTGTAATTCAGTTCCTGTGTAGCCAAGTTTACATTCCGTGTATTACTGATATCTTATGATGTTTCTTTTTCTGTGTGACTTATTTCAGTTAGAATCATCATACCTGAATCCACTCATTGTGCTGCTAAGGGCCTGATGACACAGATTTCATTGCTGAGTGATATTGCTTTGTAAGTAAATACCACAACTTCTTTATCCATTTTTCACTTTCTGCGATGTTGAACTTGTACTGTAAACGAGGTTCTTGTAAACAGAGCCATTCCAAACTTTGGGGTGGCTGTGTCTTTTTGATTTTAATTTCCCTAAGCTATAGGACCATAAGTGGCAGTGCCCTAGGCTCTGTTGCTTTGTTTTTTAGATGTTTCAGGAAACACCATACACTTCTCCCTAGTGTCTGTTGGCAATTTACATCCCGCCCATCAGCATAACAAGGCTCCCAGTTCTCCATGGCCTGTCCTGCCTTTCTGGATTTTACACTTTTTTCAGATGGCCCTTTTGACCGGGGGGAAGTGAGACTTCATTGTAGTGCAGATTTCCTTTGCAAGCTTGCTTGGTTGGCCAAAAAGGGCGTATGCGTTTTTTCCTGAATATATTCAGGAAAAAACGCATACGCCCTTTTTGGCCAAGTGCATCACTGTGGACGTTCTGCCTCTTTTCCTATGCTTTCAATGCAATTCCAGTCTACCTCCTGAAATCGGTTTCCTGCAATTCTGCCCCGCTTTCAAGTCCTCTTGGCAGCCTTACTTCAGTCTATTTTTGGACGATAGCTGTCATTTATAACTCTGCAGGTTTGTGAATTACAGTGCCCCTGAGCTCCTTTCTTCAACTCGCTTTCTTGTGACCTGGCCGCAACACCGCAGGATGGCTTCAGGCCCTAATCTGGTTCCGGCACGGCACGCTGAGCCTTTGGTTAATTCCTCTTCCTGGTGGGAAATGAGAGTTAAATTTGCCCGTCCAGACACCTCCAGCTAGCCTCTCATTGGTTCTCGCTATTCCTGTTCATCTTCCGCAGAAATTGCAAACTGGGCCAAACAGGAGGTTAAAGGGACTGACTCTCCAAGTGGGGAGAGTGTTAGTAAAGCGTCTGGAATGTTGCACCCGAGTACCAGGGGAGGAAAACTGAGACATATTTGAACACGTCTCCCGTTCACATGGTTGATCATACTTGGGTTCCACATGCATGTTTTAGCTGAAGGAAGAATACCTTAAACCTGGAGAGTTGAGACCCGTGTAATGGGTACCATGCAATATGACTTTAAAGGGTCTTCATTTGCTCACCGAACCTCTCCAATCCTATCACTGCTGCGTTTATGCCCCTGTACACATGCTTGATTCTCTTTTGGAGACATAGCAATCCATAGGTTTTACGATACTTACTAGTCAGGTACATTCTTAGGCGTTTAATATGCGGTGTTGAGTCCATTTCGTTGAGCAAGGAGTAGCTCTTGTCTATTCCATATTTGACTTAAGGAACTTTATCTGTGCTCATTTCAATCTCTGGTTTTATGCAGCACCCCAACTCACCTTTACCCTTAAGCAAGCATAAGTTGGTTTTCTAAATTTGAGACCCTGTTCTGTTCTGTAATTCAGTTCCTGTGTAGCCAAGTTTACATTCCGTGTATTACTGATATCTTATGATGTTTCTTTTTCTGTGTGACTTACTTCAGTTAGAATCATCATACCTGAATCCACTCAATGTGCTGCTAAGGGCCTGATGACACAGATTTCATTGCTGAGTGATATTGCTTTGTAAGTAAATACCACAACTTCTTTATCCATTTTTCACTTTCTGCGATGTTGAACTTGTACTGTAAACGAGGTTCTTGTAAACAGAGGCGTCCCAAACTTTGGGGTGGCTGTGTCTTTTTTATTTTAATTTCCCTAAGCTATAGGACCATAAGTGGCAGTGCCCTAGGCTCTGTTGCTTTGTTTTTTAGATGTTTCAGGAAACACCATACACTTCTCCCGAGTGTCTCTTGGCAATTTACATCCCGCCCATCAGCATAACAAGGCTCCCAGTTCTCCATGGCCTGTCCTGCCTTTCTGGATTTTACACTTTTTTCAGATGGCCCTTTTGACCGGGGGGAAGTGAGACTTCATTGTAGTGCAGATTTCCTTTGCAAGCTTGCTTGGTTGGCCAAAAAGGGCGTATGCGTTTTTTCCTGAATATATTCAGGAAAAAACGCATACGCCCTTTTTGGCCAAGTGCATCATTGTGGACGTTCTGCCTCTTTTCCTATGCTTTCAATGCAATTCCAGTCTACCTCCTGAAATCGGTTTCCTGCAATTCTGCCCCGCTTTCAAGTCCTCTTGGCAGCCTTACTTCAGTCTATTTTTGGACGATAGCTGTCATTTATAACTCTGCAGGTTTGTGAATTACAGTGCCCCTGAGCTCCTTTCTTCAACTCGCTTTCTTGTGACCTGGCCGCAACACCGCAGGATGGCTTCAGGCCCTAATCTGGTTCCGGTACGGCACGCTGAGCCTTTGGTTATTTCCTCTTCCTGGTGGGAAATGAGAGTTAAATTTGCCCGTCCAGACACCTCCAGCTAGTCTCTCATTGGTTCTCGCTATTCCTGTTCATCTTCCGCAGAAATTGCAAACTGGGCCAAACAGGAGGTTAAAGGCGCTGACTCTCCAAGTGGGGAGAGTGTTAGTAAAGCGTCTGGAATGTTGCACCCGAGTACCAGGGGAGGAAAACTGAGACATATTTGAACACGTCTCCCGTTCACATGGTTGATCATACTCTGGGTTCCACATGCATGTTTTAGCTGAAGGAAGAATACCTTAAACCTGGAGAGTTGAGACCCGTGGAATGGGTGCCATGCAATATGACTTCAAAGGGTCTTCATTTGCTCACCGAACCTCTCCAATCCTATCACTGCTGCGTTTATGCCCCTGTACACATGCTTGATTCTCTTTTGGAGACATAGCAATCCATAGGTTTTAAGATACTTACTAGTCAGGTACATTCTTAGGTGTTTAATATGGGGTGTTGAGTCCATTTCGTTGAGCAAGGAGTAGCTCTTGTCTATTCCATATTTGGCTTAAGGAACTTTATCTGTGCTCATTTCAATCTCTGGTTTTATGCAGCACCCCAACTCACCTTTCCCCTTAAGCAAGCATAAGTTAGTTTTCTAAATTTGAGACCCTGTTCTGTTCTGTAATTCAGTTCCTGTGTAGCCAAGTTTACATTCCGTGTATTACTGATATCTTATGATGTTTCTTTTTCTGTGTGACTTACTTCAGTTAGAATCATCATACCTGAATCCACTCATTGTGATGCTAAGGGCATGATGACATAGATTTCATTGCTGAGTGATATTGCTTTGTAAGTAAATACCACAACTTCTTTATCCATTTTTCACTTTCGGTGATGTTGAACTTGTACTGTAAACGAGGTTCTTGTAAACAGAGGCGTCCCAAACTTTGGGGTGCCTGTGTCTTTTTGATTTTAATTTCCCTAAGCTATAGGACCATAAGTGGCAGTGCCCTAGGCTCTGTTGCTTTGTTTTTTAGATGTTTCAGGAAACACCATACACTTCTCCCGAGTGTCTGTTGGCAATTTACATCCCGCCCATCAGCATAACAAGGCTCCCAGTTCTCCATGGCCTGTCCTGCCTTTCTGGATTTTACACTTTTTTCAGATGGCCCTTTTGACCGGGGGGGAAGTGAGACTTCATTGGAGTGCAGATTTCCTTTGCAAGCTTGCTTGGTTGGCCAAAAAGGGCATATGCGTTTTTTCCTGAATATATTCAGGAAAAAACGCATACGCCCTTTTTGGCCAAGTGCATCATTGTGGACGTTCTGCCTCTTTTCCTATGCTTTCAATGCAATTCCAGTCTACCTCCTGAAATCGGTTTCCTGCAATTCTGCCCCGATTTCAAGTCCTCTTGGCAGCCTTACTTCAGTCTATTTTTGGACGATAGCTGTCATTTATAACTCTGCAGGTTTGTGAATTACAGTGCCCCTGAGCTCCTTTCTTCAACTCGCTTTCTTGTGACCTGGCCGCAACACCGCAGGATGGCTTCAGGCCCTAATCTGGTTCCGGTACGGCACGCTGAGCCTTTGGTTATTTCCTCTTCCTGGTGGGAAATGAGAGTTAAATTTGCCCGTCCAGATACCTCCAGCTAGCCTCTCATTGGTTCTCGCTATTCCTGTTCATCTTCCGCACAAATTGCAAACTGGGCCAAACAGGAGGTTAAAGGCGCTGACTCTCCAAGTCGGGAGAGTATTAGTAAAGCGTCTGGAATATTGCACCCGAGTACCAGGGGAGGAAAACTGAGACATATTTGAACACGTCTCCCGTTCACATGGTTGATCATACTTGGGTTCCACATGCATGTTTTAGCTGAAGGAAGAATACCTTAAACCTGGAGAGTTGAGACCCGTGTAATGGGTACCATGCAATATGACTTCAAAGGGTCTTCATTTGCTCACCGAACCTCTCCAATCCTATCACTGCTGCGTTTATGCCCCTGTACACATGCTTGATTCTCTTTTGGAGACATAGCAATCCATAGGTTTTACGATACTTACTAGTCAGGTACATTCTTAGGCGTTTAATATGCGGTGTTGAGTCCATTTCGTTGAGCAAGGAGTAGCTCTTGTCTATTCCATATTTGACTTAAGGAACTTTATCTGTGCTCATTTCAATCTCTGGTTTTATGCAGCACCCCAACTCACCTTTACCCTTAAGCAAGCATAAGTTGGTTTTCTAAATTTGAGACCCTGTTCTGTTCTGTAATTCAGTTCCTGTGTAGCCAAGTTTACATTCCGTGTATTACTGATATCTTATGATGTTTCTTTTTCTGTGTGACTTATTTCAGTTAGAATCATCATACCTGAATCCACTCATTGTGCTGCTAAGGGCCTGATGACACAGATTTCATTGCTGAGTGATATTGCTTTGTAAGTAAATACCACAACTTCTTTATCCATTTTTCACTTTCTGCGATGTTGAACTTGTACTGTAAACGAGGTTCTTGTAAACAGAGCCGTTCCAAACTTTGGGGTGGCTGTGTCTTTTTGATTTTAATTTCCCTAAGCTATAGGACCATAAGTGGCAGTGCCCTAGGCTCTGTTGCTTTGTTTTTTAGGTGTTTCAGGAAACACCATACACTTCTCCCTAGTGTCTGTTGGCAATTTACATCCCGCCCATCAGCATAACAAGGCTCCCAGTTCTCCATGGCCTGTCCTGCCTTTCTGGATTTTACACTTTTTTCAGATGGCCCTTTTGACCGGGGGGAAGTGAGACTTCATTGTAGTGCAGATTTCCTTTGCAAGCTTGCTTGGTTGGCCAAAAAGGGCGTATGCGTTTTTTCCTGAATATATTCAGGAAAAAACGCATACGCCCTTTTTGGCCAAGTGCATCACTGTGGACGTTCTGCCTCTTTTCCTATGCTTTCAATTCAATTCCAGTCTACCTCCTGAAATCGGTTTCCTGCAATTCTGCCCCGCTTTCAAGTCCTCTTGGCAGCCTTACTTCAGTCTATTTTTGGACGATAGCTGTCATTTATAACTCTGCAGGTTTGTGAATTACAGTGCCCCTGAGCTCCTTTCTTCAACTCGCTTTCTTGTGACCTGGCCGCAACACCGCAGGATGGCTTCAGGCCCTAATCTGGTTCCGGCACGGCACGCTGAGCCTTTGGTTAATTCCTCTTCCTGGTGGGAAATGAGAGTTAAATTTGCCCGTCCAGACACCTCCAGCTAGCCTCTCATTGGTTCTCGCTATTCCTGTTCATCTTCCGCAGAAATTGCAAACTGGGCGAAACAGGAGGTTAAAGGGACTGACTCTCCAAGTGGGGAGAGTGTTAGTAAAGCGTCTGGAATGTTGCACCCGAGTACCAGGGGAGGAAAACTGAGACATATTTGAACACGTCTCCCGATCACATGGTTGATCATACTCTAGGTTCCACATGCATGTTTTAGCTGAAGGAAGAATACCTTAAACCTGGGTAGTTGAAACCCGTGGAATGGGTACCATGCAATATGACTTCAAAGGGTCTTCATTTGCTCACCGAACCTCTCCAATCCTATCACTGCTGCGTTTATGCCCCTGTACGCATGCTTGATTCTCTTTCGGAGACTTAGCAATCCATAGGTTTTAAGATACTTACTAGTCAGGTACATTTTTAGGCGTTTAATATGCAGTGTTGAGTCCATTTCGTTGAGCAAGGAGTAGCTCTTGTCTATTCCATATTTGGCTTAAGGAACTTTATCTGTGCTCATTTCAATCTCTGGTTTTATGCAGCACCCCAACTCACCTTTACCCTTAAGCAAGAATAAGTTGGTTTTCTAAATTTGAGACCCTGTTCTGTGCTGTAATTCAGTTCCTGTGTAGCCAAGTTTACATTCCGTGTATTACTGATATCTTATGATGTTTCTTTTTCTGTGTGACTTATTTCAGTTAGAATCATCATACCTGAATCCACTCATTGTGCTGCTAAGGGCCTGATGACACAGATTTCATTGCTGAGTGATATTGCTTTGTAAGTAAATACCACAACTTCTTTATGCATTTTTCACTTTCTGCGATGTTGAACTTGTACTGTAAACGAGGTTCTTGTAAACAGAGGCGTCCCAAACTTTGGGGTGGCTGTGTCTTTTTGATTTTAATTTCCCTAAGCTATAGGACCATAAGTGGAAGTGCCCTAGGCTCTGTTGCTTTGTTTTTTAGATGTTTCAGGAAACACCATACACTTCTCCCGAGTGGTTGTTGGCAATTTACATCCCGCCCATCACCATAACAAGGCTCCCAGTTCTCCATGGCCTGTCCTGCCTTTCTGGATTTTACACTTTTTTCAGATGGCCCTTTTGACCGGGGGGAAGTGAGACTTCATTGTAGTGCAGATTTCCTTTGCAAGCTTGCTTGGTTGGCCAAAAAGGGCGTATGCGTTTTTTCCTGAATATATTCAGGAAAAAACGTATACGCCCTTTTTGGCCAAGTGCATCATTGTGGACGTTCTGCCTCTTTTCCTATGCTTTCAATGCAATTCCAGTCTACCTCCTGAAATCGGTTTCCTGCAATTCTGCCCCGCTTTCAAGTCCTCTTGGCAGCCTTACTTCAGTCTATTTTTGGACGATAGCTGTCATTTATAACTCTGCAGGTTTGTGAATTACAGTGCCCCTGAGCTCCTTTCTTCAACTCGCTTTCTTGTGACCTGGCCGCAACACCGCAGGATGGCTTCAGGCCCTAATCTGGTTCCGGTACGGCACGCTGAGCCTTTGGTTATTTCCTCTTCCTGGTGGGAAATGAGAGTTAAATTTGCCCGTCCAGATACCTCCAGCTAGCCTCTCATTGGTTCTCGCTATTCCTGTTCATCTTCCGCAGAAATTGCAAACTGGGCCAAACAGGAGGTTAAAGGCGCTGACTCTCCAAGTCGGGAGAGTATTAGTAAAGCGTCTGGAATATTGCACCCGAGTACCAGGGGAGGAAAACTGAGACATATTTGAACACGTCTCCCGTTCACATGGTTGATCATACTTGGGTTCCACATGCATGTTTTAGCTGAAGGAAGAATACCTTAAACCTGAGAGTTGAGACCCGTGGAATGGGTACCATGCAATATGACTTCAAAGGGTCTTCATTTGCTCACCGAACCTCTCCAATCCTATCACTGCTGCGTTTATGCCCCTGTACACATGCTTGATTCTCTTTTGGAGACATAGCAATCCATAGGTTTTACGATACTTACTAGTCAGGTACATTCTTAGGCGTTTAATATGCGGTGTTGAGTCCATTTCGTTGAGCAAGGAGTAGCTCTTGTCTATTCCATATTTGACTTAAGGAACTTTATCTGTGCTCATTTCAATCTCTGGTTTTATGCAGCACCCCAACTCACCTTTACCCTTAAGCAAGCATAAGTTGGTTTTCTAAATTTGAGACCCTGTTCTGTTCTGTAATTCAGTTCCTGTGTAGCCAAGTTTCCATTCCGTGTATTACTGATATCTTATGATGTTTCTTTTTCTGTGTGACTTATTTCAGTTAGAATCATCATACCTGAATCCACTCATTGTGCTGCTAAGGGCCTGATGACACAGATTTCATTGCTGAGTGATATTGCTTTGTAAGTAAATACCACAACTTCTTTATCCATTTTTCACTTTCTGCGATGTTGAACTTGTACTGTAAACGAGGTTCTTGTAAACAGAGCCGTTCCAAACTTTGGGGTGGCTGTGTCTTTTTGATTTTAATTTCCCTAAGCTATAGGACCATAAGTGGCAGTGCCCTAGGCTCTGTTGCTTTGTTTTTTAGATGTTTCAGGAAACACCATACACTTCTCCCTAGTGTCTGTTGGCAATTTACATCCCGCCCATCAGCATAACAAGGCTCCCAGTTCTCCATGGCCTGTCCTGCCTTTCTGGATTTTACACTTTTTTCAGATGGCCCTTTTGACCGGGGGGAAGTGAGACTTCATTGTAGTGCAGATTTCCTTTGCAAGCTTGCTTGGTTGGCCAAAAAGGGCGTATGCGTTTTTTCCTGAATATATTCAGGAAAAAACGCATACGCCCTTTTTGGCCAAGTGCATCACTGTGGACGTTCTGCCTCTTTTCCTATGCTTTCAATGCAATTCCAGTCTACCTCCTGAAATCGGTTTCCTGCAATTCTGCCCCGCTTTCAAGTCCTCTTGGCAGCCTTACTTCAGTCTATTTTTGGACGATAGCTGTCATTTATAACTCTGCAGGTTTGTGAATTACAGTGCCCCTGAGCTCCTTTCTTCAACTCGCTTTCTTGTGACCTGGCCGCAACACCGCAGGATGGCTTCAGGCCCTAATCTGGTTCCGGCACGGCACGCTGAGCCTTTGGTTAATTCCTCTTCCTGGTGGGAAATGAGAGTTAAATTTGCCCGTCCAGACACCTCCAGCTAGCCTCTCATTGGTTCTCGCTATTCCTGTTCATCTTCCGCAGAAATTGCAAACTGGGCCAAACAGGAGGTTAAAGGGACTGACTCTCCAAGTGGGGAGAGTGTTAGTAAAGCGTCTGGAATGTTGCACCCGAGTACCAGGGGAGGAAAACTGAGACATATTTGAACACGTCTCCCGATCACATGGTTGATCATACTCTAGGTTCCACATGCATGTTTTAGCTGAAGGAAGAATACCTTAAACCTGGGTAGTTGAAACCCGTGGAATGGGTACCATGCAATATGACTTCAAAGGGTCTTCATTTGCTCACCGAACCTCTCCAATCCTATCACTGCTGCGTTTATGCCCGTGTACGCATGCTTGATTCTCTTTCGGAGACATAGCAATCCATACGTTTTAAGATACTTACTAGTCAGGTACATTCTTAGGCGTTTAATATGCAGTGTTGAGTCCATTTCGTTGAGCAAGGAGTAGCTCTTGTCTATTCCATATTTGGCTTAAGGAACTTTATCTGTGCTCATTTCAATCTCTGGTTTTATGCAGCACCCCAACTCACCTTTACCCTTAAGCAAGCATAAGTTGGTTTTCTAAATTTGAGACCCTGTTCTGTTCTGTAATTCAGTTCCTGTGTAGCCAAGTTTACATTCCGTGTATTACTGATATCTTATGATTTTTCTTTTTCTGTGTGACTTACTTCAGTTAGAATCATCATACCTGAATCCACTCAATGTGCTGCTAAGGGCCTGATGACACAGATTTCATTGCTGAGTGATATTGCTTTGTAAGTAAATACCACAACTTCTTTATCCATTTTTCACTTTCTGCGATGTTGACCTTGTACTGTAAACGAGGTTCTTGTAAACAGAGCCGTTCCAAACTTTGGGGTGGCTGTGTCCTTTTGATTTTAATTTCCCTAAGCTATAGGACCATAAGTGGAAGTGCCCTAGGTTCTGTTGCTTTGTTTTTTAGATGTTTCAGGAAACACCATACACTTCTCCCGAGTGGTTGTTGGCAATTTACATCCCGCCCATCAGCATAACAAGGCTCCCAGTTCTCCATGGCCTGTCCTGCCTTTCTGGATTTTACACTTTTTTCAGATGGCCCTTTTGACCGGGGGGAAGTGAGACTTCATTGTAGTGCAGATTTCCTTTGCAAGCTTGCTTGGTTGGCCAAAAAGGGCGTATGCGTTTTTTCCTGAATATATTCAGGAAAAAACGCATACGCCCTTTTTGGCCAAGTGCATCATTGTGGACGTTCTGCCTCTTTTCCTATGCTTTCAATGCAATTCCAGTCTACCTCCTGAAATCGGTTTCCTGCAATTCTGCCCCGCTTTCAAGTCCTCTTGGCAGCCTTACTTCAGTCTATTTTTGGACGATAGCTGTCATTTATAACTCTGCAGGTTTGTGAATTACAGTGCCCCTGAGCTCCTTTCTTCAACTCGCTTTCTTTTGAGCTGGCCGCAACACCGCAGGATGGCTTCAGGCCCTAATCTGGTTCCGGTACGGCATGCTGAGCCTTTGGTTATTTCCTCTTCCTGGTGGGAAATGAGAGTTAAATTTGCCCGTCCAGACACCTCCAGCTAGCCTCTCATTGGTTCTCGCTATTCCTGTTCATCTTCCGCAGAAATTGCAAACTGGGCCAAACAGGAGGTTAAAGGCGCTGACTCTCCAAGAGGGGAGAGTGTTAGTAAAGCGTCTGGAATGTTGCACCCGAGTACCAGGGGAGGAAAACTGAGACATATTTGAACACGTCTCCCGTTCACATGGTTGATCATACTTGGGTTCCACATGCATGTTTTAGCTGAAGGAAGAATACCTTAAACCTGGAGAGTTGAGACCCGTGTAATGGGTACCATGCAATATGACTTCAAAGGGTCTTCATTTGCTCACCGAACCTCTCCAATCCTATCACTGCTGCGTTTATGCCCCTGTACACATGCTTGATTCTCTTTTGGAGACATAGCAATCCATAGGTTTTACGATACTTACTAGTCAGGTACATTCTTAGGCGTTTAATATGCGGTGTTGAGTCCATTTCGTTGAGCAAGGAGTAGCTCTTGTCTATTCCATATTTGGCTTAAGGAACTTTATCTGTGCTCATTTCAATCTCTGGTTTTATGCAGCACCCCAACTCACCTTTACCCTTAAGCAAGCATAAGTTGGTTTTCTAAATTTGAGACCCTGTTCTGTTCTGTAATTCAGTTCCTGTGTAGCCAAGTTTACATTCCGTGTATTACTGATATCTTATGATGTTTCTTTTTCTGTGTGACTTATTTCAGTTAGAATCATCATACCTGAATCCACTCATTGTGCTGCTAAGGGCCTGATGACACAGATTTCATTGCTGAGTGATATTGCTTTGTAAGTAAATACCACAACTTCTTTATCCATTTTTCACTTTCTGCGATGTTGAACTTGTACTGTAAACGAGGTTCTTGTAAACAGAGGCGTCCCAAACTTTGGGGTGGCTGTGTCTTTTTGATTTTAATTTCCCTAAGCTATAGGACCATAAGTGGCAGTGCCCTAGGCTCTGTTGCTTTGTTTTTTAGATGTTTCAGGAAACACCATACACTTCTCCCGAGTGGTTGTTGGCAATTTACATCCCGCCCATCAGCATAACAAGGCTCCCAGTTCTCCATGGCCTGTCCTGCCTTTCTGGATTTTACACTTTTTTCAGATGGCCCTTTTGACCGGGGGGAAGTGAGACTTCATTGTAGTGCAGATTTCCTTTGCAAGCTTGCTTGGTTGGCCAAAAAGGGCGTATGCGTTTTTTCCTGAATATATTCAGGAAAAAACGCATACGCCCTTTTTGGCCAAGTGCATCACTGTGGACGTTCTGCCTCTTTTCCTATGCTTTCAATGCAATTCCAGTCTACCTCCTGAAATCGGTTTCCTGCAATTCTGCCCCGCTTTCAAGTCCTCTTGGCAGCCTTACTTCAGTCTATTTTTGGACGATAGCTGTCATTTATAACTCTGCAGGTTTGTGAATTACAGTGCCCCTGAGCTCCTTTCTTCAACTCGCTTTCTTGTGACCTGGCCGCAACACCGCAGGATGGCTTCAGGCCCTAATCTGGTTCCGGCACGGCACGCTGAGCCTTTGGTTAATTCCTCTTCCTGGTGGGAAATGAGAGTTAAATTTGCCCGTCCAGACACCTCCAGCTAGCCTCTCATTGGTTCTCGCTATTCCTGTTCATCTTCCGCAGAAATTGCAAACTGGGCCAAACAGGAGGTTAAAGGGACTGACTCTCCAAGTGGGGAGAGTGTTAGTAAAGCGTCTGGAATGTTGCACCCGAGTACCAGGGGAGGAAAACTGAGACATATTTGAACACGTCTCCCGATCACATGGTTGATCATACTCTAGGTTCCACATGCATGTTTTAGCTGAAGGAAGAATACCTTAAACCTGGGTAGCTGAAACCCGTGGAATGGGTACCATGCAATATGACTTCAAAGGGTCTTCATTTGCTCACCGAACCTCTCCAATCCTATCACTGCTGCGTTTATGCCCCTGTACGCATGCTTGATTCTCTTTCGGAGACATAGCAATCCATAGGTTTTAAGATTCTTACTAGTCAGGTACATTCTTAGGCGTTTAATATGCAGTGTTGAGTCCATTTCGTTGAGCAAGGAGTAGCTCTTGTCTATTCCATATTTGGCTTAAGGAACTTTATCTGTGCTCATTTCAATCTCTGGTTTTATGCAGCACCCCAACTCACCTTTACCCTTAAGCAAGAATAAGTTGGTTTTCTAAATTTGAGACCCGGTTCTGTGCTGTAATTCAGTTCCTGTGTAGCCAAGTTTACATTCCGTGTATTACTGACACCTTATGATGTTTCTTTTTCTGTGTGACTTATTTCAGTTAGAATCATCATACCTGAATCCACTCATTGTGCTGCTAAGGGCCTGATGACACAGATTTCATTGCTGAGTGATATTGCTTTGTAAGTAAATACCACAACTTCTTTATCCATTTTTCACTTTCTGCAATGTTGAACTTGTACTGTAAACGAGGTTCTTGTAAACAGAGGCGTCCCAAACTTTGGGGTGGCTGTGTCTTTTTGATTTTAATTTCCCTAAGCTATAGGACCATAAGTGGAAGTGCCCTAGGCTCTGTTGCTTTGTTTTTTAGATGTTTCAGGAAACACCATACACTTCTCCCGAGTGGTTGTTGGCAATTTACATCCCGCCCATCAGCATAACAAGGCTCCCAGTTCTCCATGGCCTGTCCTGCCTTTCTGGATTTTACACTTTTTTCAGATGGCCCTTTTGACCGGGGGGAAGTGAGACTTCATTGTAGTGCAGATTTCCTTTGCAAGCTTGCTTGGTTGGCCAAAAAGGGCGTATGCGTTTTTTCCTGAATATATTCAGGAAAAAACGTATACGCCCTTTTTGGCCAAGTGCATCATTGTGGACGTTCTGCCTCTTTTCCTATGCTTTCAATGCAATTCCAGTCTACCTCCTGAAATCGGTTTCCTGCAATTCTGCCCCGCTTTCAAGTCCTCTTGGCAGCCTTACTTCAGTCTATTTTTGGATGATAGCTGTCATTTATAACTCTGCAGGTTTGTGAATTACAGTGCCCCTGAGCTCCTTTCTTCAACTTGCTTTCTTGTGACCTGGCCGCAACACCGCAGGATGGCTTCAGGCCCTAATCTGGTTCCGGCACGGCACGCTGAGCCTTTGGTTATTTCCTCTTCCTGGTGGGAAATGAGAGTTAAATTTGCCCGTCCAGACACCTCCAGCTAGTCTCTCATTGGTTCTCGCTATTCCTGTTCATCTTCCGCAGAAATTGCAAACTGGGCCAAAGAGGAGGTTAAAGGCGCTGACTCTCCAAGTGGGGAGAGTGTTAGTAAAGCGTCTGGAATGTTGCACCCGAGTACCAGGGGAGAAAAACTGAGACATATTTGAACACATCTCCCATTCACATGGTTGATCATACTTGCGTTCCACATGCATGTTTTAGCTGAAGGAAGAATACCTTAAACCTGGAGAGTTAAGACCCGTGTAATGGGTACCATGCAATATGACTTCAAAGGGTCTTCATTTGCTCACCGAACCTCTACAATCCTATCACTGCTGCATTTATGCCCCTGTACACATGCTTGATTCTCTTTCGGAGACATAGCAATCCATAGGTTTTAAGATACTTACTAGTCAGGTACATTCTTAGGCGTTTAATATGGGGTGTTGAGTTCATTTCGTTGAGCAAGGAGTAGCTCTTGTCTATTCCATATTTGGCTTAAGGAACTTTATCTGTGCTCATTTCAATCTCTGGTTTTATGCAGCACCACAACTCACCTTTCCCCTTAAGCAAGCATAAGTTGGTTTTCTAAATTTGAGACCCTGTTCTGTTTTGGAATGCAGTTCTGTGTAGCCAAGTTTACATTCCGTGTATTAGTGATATCTTATGATGTTTCTTTTTCTGTTTGACTTATTTCAGTTAGAATCATCGTACCTGAATCCACTCATTATGCTGCTACGGGCCTGATGACATAGATTTCATTGCTGAGTGATACTGCATTGTACGTAAGTACCACAAGTTCTTTATCCATTTTTCAATTTCTGTGATATTGAACTTGTACGGTAAACGAGGTTCTTGTAAACAGAGCCGTTCCAAACTTTGGGGTGGCTGTGTCTTTTTGATTTTAATTTCCCTAAGCTATAGGACCATAAGTGGAAGTGCCCTAGGCTCTGTTGCTTTGTTTTTTAGATGTTTCAGGAAACACCATACACTTCTCCCGAGTGGTTGTTGGCAATTTACATCCCGCCCATCAGCATAACAAGGCTCCCAGTTCTCCATGGCCTGTCCTGCCTTTCTGGATTTTACACTTTTTTCAGATGGCCCTTTTGACTGGGGGGAAGTGAGACTTCATTGTAGTGCAGATTTCCTTTGCAAGCTTGCTTGGTTGGCCAAAAAGGGCGTATGCGTTTTTTCCTGAATATATTCAGGAAAAAACGCATACGCCCTTTTTGGCCAAGTGCATCATTGTGGACGTTCTGCCTCTTTTCCTATGCTTTCAGTGCAATTCCAGTCTACCTCCTGAAATCGGTTTCCTGCAATTCTGCCCCACTTTCAAGTCCTCTTGGCAGCCTTACTTCAGTCTATTTTTGGACGATAGCTGTCATTTATCACTCTGCAGGTTTGTGAATTACAGTGCCCCTGAGCTCCTTTCTTCAACTTGCTTTCTTGTGACCTGGCCGCAACACCGCAGGATGGCTTCAGGCCCTAATCTGTTTCCGGCACGGCACGCTGAGCCTTTGGTTATTTCCTCTTCCTGGTGGGAAATAAGAGTTAAATTTGCCCGTCCAGACACCTCCAGCTAGTCTCTCATTGGTTCTCGCTATTCCTGTTCATCTTCCGCAGAAATTGCAAACTGGGCCAAACAGGAGGTTAAAGGCGCTGACTCTCCAAGTGGGGAGAGTGTTAGTAAAGCGTCTGGAATGTTGCACCCGAGTACCAGGGGAGGAAAACTGAGACATATTTGAACACGTCTCCCGATCACATGGTTGATCATACTTGGGTTCCACATGCATGTTTTAGCTGAAGGAAGAATACCTTAAACCTGGAGAGTTAAGACCCGTGTAATGGGTACCATGCAATATGACTTCAAAGGGTCTTCATTTGCTCACCGAACCTCTCCAATCCTATCACTGCTGCGTTTATGCCCCTGTACACATGCTTGATTCTCTTTCGGAGACATAGCAATCCATAGGTTTTAAGATACTTACTAGTCAGGTACATTCTTAGGCGTTTAATATGCGATGTTGAGTCCATTTCGTTGAGCAAGGAGTAGCTCTTGTCTATTCCATATTTGACTTAAGGATATTTATCTGTGCTCATTTCAATCTCTGGTTTTATGCAGCACCCCAACTCACCTTTACCCTTAAGCAAGCATAAGTTGGTTTTCTAAATTTGAGACCCTGTTCTGTTCTGTAATTCAGTTCCTGTGTAGCCAAGTTTACATTCCGTGTATTACTGATATCTTATGATTTTTCTTTTTCTGTGTGACTTACTTCAGTTAGAATCATCATACCTGAATCCACTCAATGTGCTGCTAAGGGCCTGATGACACAGATTTCATTGCTGAGTGATATTGCTTTGTAAGTAAATACCACAACTTCTTTATCCATTTTTCACTTTCTGCGATGTTGACCTTGTACTGTAAACGAGGTTCTTGTAAACAGAGCCGTTCCAAACTTTGGGGTGGTTGTGTCCTTTTGATTTTAATTTCCCTAAGCTATAGGACCATAAGTGGAAGTGCCCTAGGTTCTGTTGCTTTGTTTTTTAGATGTTTCAGGAAACACCATACACTTCTCCCGAGTGGTTGTTGGCAATTTACATCCCGCCCATCAGCATAACAAGGCTCCCAGTTCTCCATGGCCTGTCCTGCCTTTCTGGATTTTACACTTTTTTCAGATGGCCCTTTTGACCGGGGGGAAGTGAGACTTCATTGTAGTGCAGATTTCCTTTGCAAGCTTGCTTGGTTGGCCAAAAAGGGCGTATGCGTTTTTTCCTGAATATATTCAGGAAAAAACGCATACGCCCTTTTTGGCCAAGTGCATCATTGTGGACGTTCTGCCTCTTTTCCTATGCTTTCAATGCAATTCCAGTCTACCTCCTGAAATCGGTTTCCTGCAATTCTGCCCCGCTTTCAAGTCCTCTTGGCAGCCTTACTTCAGTCTATTTTTGGACGATAGCTGTCATTTATAACTCTGCAGGTTTGTGAATTACAGTGCCCCTGAGCTCCTTTCTTCAACTCGCTTTCTTTTGAGCTGGCCGCAACACCGCAGGATGGCTTCAGGCCCTAATCTGGTTCCGGTACGGCACGCTGAGCCTTTGGTTATTTCCTCTTCCTGGTGGGAAATGAGAGTTAAATTTGCCCGTCCAGACACCTCCAGCTAGCCTCTCATTGGTTCTCGCTATTCCTGTTCATCTTCCGCAGAAATTGCAAACTGGGCCAAACAGGAGGTTAAAGGCGCTGACTCTCCAAGAGGGGAGAGTGTTAGTAAAGCGTCTGGAATGTTGCACCCGAGTACCAGGGGAGGAAAACTGAGACATATTTGAACACGTCTCCCGTTCACATGGTTGATCATACTTGGGTTCCACATGCATGTTTTAGCTGAAGGAAGAATACCTTAAACCTGGAGAGTTGAGACCCGTGTAATGGGTACCATGCAATATGACTTCAAAGGGTCTTCATTTGCTCACCGAACCTCTCCAATCCTATCACTGCTGCGTTTATGCCCCTGTACACATGCTTGATTCTCTTTTGGAGACATAGCAATCCATAGGTTTTACGATACTTACTAGTCAGGTACATTCTTAGGCGTTTAATATGCGGTGTTGAGTCCATTTCGTTGAGCAAGGAGTAGCTCTTGTCTATTCCATATTTGACTTAAGGAACTTTATCTGTGCTCATTTCAATCTCTGGTTTTATGCAGCACCCCAACTCACCTTTACCCTTAAGCAAGCATAAGTTGGTTTTCTAAATTTGAGACCCTGTTCTGTTCTGTAATTCAGTTCCTGTGTAGCCAAGTTTACATTCCATGTATTACTGATATCTTATGATGTTTCTTTTTCTGTGTGACTTATTTCAGTTAGAATCATCATACCTGAATCCACTCATTGTGATGCTAAGGGCCTGATGACATAGATTTCATTGCTGAGTGATATTGCTTTGTAAGTAAATACCACAACTTCTTTATCCATTTTTCACTTTCTGCGATGTTGAACTTGTACTGTAAACGAGGTTCTTGTAAACAGAGGCGTCCCAAACTTTGGGGTGGCTGTGTCTTTTTGATTTTAATTTCCCTAAGCTATAGGACCATAAGTGGCAGTGCCCTAGGCTCTGTTGCTTTGTTTTTTAGATGTTTCAGGAAACACCATACACTTTTCCCGAGTGGTTGTTGGCAATTTACATCCCGCCCATCAGCATAACAAGGCTCCCAGTTCTCCATGGCCTGTCCTGCCTTTCTGGATTTTACACTTTTTTCAGATGGCCCTTTTGACCGGGGGGAAGTGAGACTTCATTGTAGTGCAGATTTCCTTTGCAAGCTTGCTTGGTTGGCCAAAAAGGGCGTATGCGTTTTTTCCTGAATATATTCAGGAAAAAACGCATACGCCCTTTTTGGCCAAGTGCATCATTGTGGACGTTCTGCCTCTTTTCCTATGCTTTCAATGCAATTCCAGTCTACCTCCTGAAATCGGTTTCCTGCAATTCTGCCCCGCTTTCAAGTCCTCTTGGCAGCCTTACTTCAGTCTATTTTTGGACGATAGCTGTCATTTATAACTCTGCAGGTTTGTGAATTACAGTGCCCCTGAGCTCCTTTCTTCAACTCGCTTTCTTGTGACCTGGCCGCAACACCGCAGGATGGCTTCAGGCCCTAATCTGGTTCCGGCACGGCATGCTGAGCCTTTGGTTATTTCCTCTTCCTGGTGGGAAATGAGAGTTAAATTTGCCCGTCCAGACACCTCCAGCTAGTCTCTCATTGGTTCTCGCTATTCCTGTTCATCTTCCGCAGAAATTGCAAACTGGGCCAAACAGGAGGTTAAAGGCGCTGACTCTCCAAGTGGGGAGAGTGTTAGTAAAGCGTCTGGAATGTTGCACCTGAGTACCAGGGGAGGAAAACTGAGACATATTTGAACACGTCTCCCGTTCACATGGTTGATCATACTTGGGTTCCACATGCATGTTTTAGCTGAAGGAAGAATACCTTAAACCTGGAGAGTTAAGACCCGTGTAATGGGTACCATGCAATATGACTTCAAAGGGTCTTCATTTGCTCACCGAACCTCTCCAATCCTATCACTGCTGCGTTTATGCCCCTGTACACATGCTTGATTCTCTTTTGGAGACATAGCAATCCATAGGTTTTAAGATACTTACTAGTCAGGTACATTCTTAGGCGTTTAATATGCGGTGTTGAGTCCATTTCGTTGAGCAAGGAGTAGCTCTTGTCTATTCCATATTTGACTTAAGGAACTTTATCTGTGCTCATTTCAATCTCTGGTTTTATGCAGCACCCCAACTCACCTTTACCCTTAAGCAAGCATAAGTTGGTTTTCTAAATTTGAGACCCTGTTCTGTTCTGTAATTCAGTTCCTGTGTAGCCAAGTTTCCATTCCGTGTATTACTGATATCTTATGATGTTTCTTTTTCTGTGTGACTTATTTCAGTTAGAATCATCATACCTGAATCCACTCATTGTGCTGCTAAGGGCCTGATGACACAGATTTCATTGCTGAGTGATATTGCTTTGTAAGTAAATACCACAACTTCTTTATCCATTTTTCACTTTCTGCGATGTTGAACTTGTACTGTAAACGAGGTTCTTGTAAACAGAGCCGTTCCAAACTTTGGGGTGGCTGTGTCTTTTTGATTTTAATTTCCCTAAGCTATAGGACCATAAGTGGAAGTGCCCTAGGTTCTGTTGCTTTGTTTTTTAGATGTTTCAGGAAACACCATACACTTCTCCCGAGTGGTTGTTGGCAATTTACATCCCGCCCATCAGCATAACAAGGCTCCCAGTTCTCCATGGCCTGTCCTGCCTTTCTGGATTTTACACTTTTTTCAGATGGCCCTTTTGACCGGGGGGAAGTGAGACTTCATTGTAGTGCAGATTTCCTTTGCAAGCTTGCTTGGTTGGCCAAAAAGGGCGTATGCGTTTTTTCCTGAATATATTCAGGATAAAACGCATACGCCCTTTTTGGCAAAGTGCATCATTGTGGACGTTCTGCCTCTTTTCCTATGCTTTCAATGCAATTCCAGTCTACCTCCTGAAATCGGTTTCCTGCAATTCTGCCCCGCTTTCAAGTCCTCTTGGCAGCCTTACTTCAGTCTATTTTTGGACGATAGCTGTCATTTATAACTCTGCAGGTTTGTGAATTACAGTGCCCCTGAGCTCCTTTCTTCAACTCGCTTTCTTGTGACCTGGCCGCAACACCGCAGGACGGCTTCAGGCCCTAATCTGGTTCCGGTACGGCACGCTGAGCCTTTGGTTATTTCCTCTTCCTGGTGGGAAATGAGAGTTAAATTTGCCCGTCCAGACACCTCCAGCTAGTCTCTCATTGGTTCTCGCTATTCCTGTTCATCTTCCGCAGAAATTGCAAACTGGGCCAAACAGGAGTTTAAAGGCGCTGACTCTCCAAGTGGGGAGAGTGTTAGTAAAGCGTCTAGAATGTTGCACCCGAGTACCAGGGGAGGAAAACTGAGACATATTTGAACACGTCTCCCGTTCACATGGTTGATCATACTTGGGTTCCACATGCATGTTTTAGCTGAAGGAAGAATACCTTAAACCTGGAGAGTTGAGACCCGTGTAATGGGTACCATGCAATATGACTTCAAAGGGTCTTCATTTGCTCACCGAACCTCTCCAATCCTATCACTGCTGCGTTTATGCCCCTGTACACATGCTTGATTCTCTTTTGGAGACATAGCAATCCATAGGTTTTACGATACTTACTAGTCAGGTACATTCTTAGGCGTTTAATATGCGGTGTTTAGTCCATTTCGTTGAGCAAGGAGTAGCTCTTGTCTATTCCATATTTGACTTAAGGAACTTTATCTGTGCTCATTTCAATCTCTGGTTTTATGCAGCACCCCAACTCACCTTTACCCTTAAGCAAGCATAAGTTGGTTTTCTAAATTTGAGACCCTGTTCTGTTCTGTAATTCAGTTCCTGTGTAGCCAAGTTTACATTCCGTGTATTACTGATATCTTATGATGTTTCTTTTTCTGTGTGACTTACTTCAGTTAGAATCATCATACCTGAATCCACTCATTGTGCTGCTAAGGGCCTGATGACACAGATTTCATTGCTGAGTGATATTGCTTTGTAAGTAAATACCACAACTTCTTTATCCATTTTTCACTTTCTGCGATGTTGACCTTGTACTGTAAACGAGGTTCTTGTAAACAGAGCCGTTCCAAACTTTGGGGTGGTTGTGTCCTTTTGATTTTAATTTCCCTAAGCTATAGGACCATAAGTGGAAGTGCCCTAGGTTCTGTTGCTTTGTTTTTTAGATGTTTCAGGAAACACCATACACTTCTCCCGAGTGGTTGTTGGCAATTTACATCCCGCCCATCAGCATAACAAGGCTCCCAGTTCTCCATGGCCTGTCCTGCCTTTCTGGATTTTACACTTTTTTCAGATGGCCCTTTTGACCGGGGGGAAGTGAGACTTCATTGTAGTGCAGATTTCCTTTGCAAGCTTGCTTGGTTGGCCAAAAAGGGCGTATGCGTTTTTTCCTGAATATATTCAGGAAAAAACGCATACGCCCTTTTTGGCCAAGTGCATCATTGTGGACGTTCTGCCTCTTTTCCTATGCTTTCAATGCAATTCCAGTCTACCTCCTGAAATCGGTTTCCTGCAATTCTGCCCCGCTTTCAAGTCCTCTTGGCAGCCTTACTTCAGTCTATTTTTGGACGATAGCTGTCATTTATAACTCTGCAGGTTTGTGAATTACAGTGCCCCTGAGCTCCTTTCTTCAACTCGCTTTCTTGTGACCTGGCCGCAACACCGCAGGATGGCTTCAGGCCCTAATCTGGTTCCAGTACGGCACGCTGAGCCTTTGGTTATTTCCTCTTCCTGGTGGGAAATGAGAGTTAAATTTGCCCGTCCAGACACCTCCAGCTAGTCTCTCATTCGTTCTCGCTATTCCTGTTCATCTTCCGCAGAAATTGCAAACTGGGCCAAACAGGAGGTTAAAGGCGCTGACTCTCCAAGTGGGGAGACTGTTAGTAAAGCGTCTGGAATGTTGCACCCGAGTACCAGGGGAGGAAAACTGAGACATATTTGAACACGTCTCCCGTTCACATGGTTGATCATACTTGGGGTCCACATGCATGTTTTAGCTGAAGGAAGAATACCTTAAACCTGGAGAGTTAAGACCCGTGTAATGGGTACCAGGCAATATGACTTCAAAGGGTCTTCATTTGCTCACCGAACCTCTACAATCCTATCACTGCTGCGTTTATGCCCCTGTACACATGCTTGATTCTCTTTCGGAGACATAGCAATCTATAGGTTTTAAGATACTTACTAGTCAGGTACATTCTTAGGCGTTTAATATGGGGTGTTGAGTCCATTTCGTTGAGCAAGGAGTAGCTCTTGTCTATTCCATATTTGACTTAAGGAACTTTATCTGTGCTCATTTCAATCTCTGGTTTTATGCAGCACCCCAACTCACCTTTCCCCTTAAGCAAGCATAAGTTGGTTTTCTAAATTTGAGACCCTGTTCTGTTCTGTAATTCAGTTCCTGTGTAGCCAAGTTTACATTCCGTGTATTACTGATATCTTATGATTTTTCTTTTTCTGTGTGACTTACTTCAGTTAGAATCATCATACCTGAATCCACTCAATGTGCTGCTAAGGGCCTGATGACACAGATTTCATTGCTGAGTGATATTGCTTTGTAAGTAAATACCACAACTTCTTTATCCATTTTTCACTTTCTGCGATGTTGACCTTGTACTGTAAACGAGGTTCTTGTAAACAGAGCCGTTCCAAACTTTGGGGTGGTTGTGTCCTTTTGATTTTAATTTCCCTAAGCTATAGGACCATAAGTGGAAGTGCCCTAGGTTCTGTTGCTTTGTTTTTTAGATGTTTCAGGAAACACCATACACTTCTCCCGAGTGGTTGTTGGCAATTTACATCCCGCCCATCAGCATAACAAGGCTCCCAGTTCTCCATGGCCTGTCCTGCCTTTCTGGATTTTACACTTTTTTCAGATGGCCCTTTTGACCGGGGGGAAGTGAGACTTCATTGTAGTGCAGATTTCCTTTGCAAGCTTGCTTGGTTGGCCAAAAAGGGCGTATGCGTTTTTTCCTGAATATATTCAGGAAAAAACGCATACGCCCTTTTTGGCCAAGTGCATCATTGTGGACGTTCTGCCTCTTTTCCTATGCTTTCAATGCAATTCCAGTCTACCTCCTGAAATCGGTTTCCTGCAATTCTGCCCCGCTTTCAAGTCCTCTTGGCAGCCTTACTTCAGTCTATTTTTGGACGATAGCTGTCATTTATAACTCTGCAGGTTTGTGAATTACAGTGCCCCTGAGCTCCTTTCTTCAACTCGCTTTCTTTTGAGCTGGCCGCAACACCGCAGGATGGCTTCAGGCCCTAATCTGGTTCCGGTACGGCACGCTGAGCCTTTGGTTATTTCCTCTTCCTGGTGGGAAATGAGAGTTAAATTTGCCCGTCCAGACACCTCCAGCTAGCCTCTCATTGGTTCTCGCTATTCCTGTTCATCTTCCGCAGAAATTGCAAACTGGGCCAAACAGGAGGTTAAAGGCGCTGACTCTCCAAGAGGGGAGAGTGTTAGTAAAGCGTCTGGAATGTTGCACCCGAGTACCAGGGGAGGAAAACTGAGACATATTTGAACACGTCTCCCGTTCACATGGTTGATCATACTTGGGTTCCACATGCATGTTTTAGCTGAAGGAAGAATACCTTAAACCTGGAGAGTTGAGACCCGTGTAATGGGTACCATGCAATATGACTTCAAAGGGTCTTCATTTGCTCACCGAACCTCTCCAATCCTATCACTGCTGCGTTTATGCCCCTGTACACATGCTTGATTCTCTTTTGGAGACATAGCAATCCATAGGTTTTACGATACTTACTAGTCAGGTACATTCTTAGGCGTTTAATATGCGGTGTTGAGTCCATTTCGTTGAGCAAGGAGTAGCTCTTGTCTATTCCATATTTGACTTAAGGAACTTTATCTGTGCTCATTTCAATCTCTGGTTTTATGCAGCACCCCAACTCACCTTTACCCTTAAGCAAGCATAAGTTGGTTTTCTAAATTTGAGACCCTGTTCTGTTCTGTAATTCAGTTCCTGTGTAGCCAAGTTTACATTCCATGTATTACTGATATCTTATGATGTTTCTTTTTCTGTGTGACTTATTTCAGTTAGAATCATCATACCTGAATCCACTCATTGTGATGCTAAGGGCCTGATGACATAGATTTCATTGCTGAGTGATATTGCTTTGTAAGTAAATACCACAACTTCTTTATCCATTTTTCACTTTCTGCGATGTTGAACTTGTACTGTAAACGAGGTTCTTGTAAACAGAGGCGTCCCAAACTTTGGGGTGGCTGTGTCTTTTTGATTTTAATTTCCCTAAGCTATAGGACCATAAGTGGCAGTGCCCTAGGCTCTGTTGCTTTGTTTTTTAGATGTTTCAGGAAACACCATACACTTTTCCCGAGTGGTTGTTGGCAATTTACATCCCGCCCATCAGCATAACAAGGCTCCCAGTTCTCCATGGCCTGTCCTGCCTTTCTGGATTTTACACTTTTTTCAGATGGCCCTTTTGACCGGGGGGAAGTGAGACTTCATTGTAGTGCAGATTTCCTTTGCAAGCTTGCTTGGTTGGCCAAAAAGGGCGTATGCGTTTTTTCCTGAATATATTCAGGAAAAAACGCATACGCCCTTTTTGGCCAAGTGCATCATTGTGGACGTTCTGCCTCTTTTCCTATGCTTTCAATGCAATTCCAGTCTACCTCCTGAAATCGGTTTCCTGCAATTCTGCCCCGCTTTCAAGTCCTCTTGGCAGCCTTACTTCAGTCTATTTTTGGACGATAGCTGTCATTTATAACTCTGCAGGTTTGTGAATTACAGTGCCCCTGAGCTCCTTTCTTCAACTCGCTTTCTTGTGACCTGGCCGCAACACCGCAGGATGGCTTCAGGCCCTAATCTGGTTCCGGCACGGCATGCTGAGCCTTTGGTTATTTCCTCTTCCTGGTGGGAAATGAGAGTTAAATTTGCCCGTCCAGACACCTCCAGCTAGTCTCTCATTGGTTCTCGCTATTCCTGTTCATCTTCCGCAGAAATTGCAAACTGGGCCAAACAGGAGGTTAAAGGCGCTGACTCTCCAAGTGGGGAGAGTGTTAGTAAAGCGTCTGGAATGTTGCACCTGAGTACCAGGGGAGGAAAACTGAGACATATTTGAACACGTCTCCCGTTCACATGGTTGATCATACTTGGGTTCCACATGCATGTTTTAGCTGAAGGAAGAATACCTTAAACCTGGAGAGTTAAGACCCGTGTAATGGGTACCATGCAATATGACTTCAAAGGGTCTTCATTTGCTCACCGAACCTCTCCAATCCTATCACTGCTGCGTTTATGCCCCTGTACACATGCTTGATTCTCTTTTGGAGACATAGCAATCCATAGGTTTTAAGATACTTACTAGTCAGGTACATTCTTAGGCGTTTAATATGCGGTGTTGAGTCCATTTCGTTGAGCAAGGAGTAGCTCTTGTCTATTCCATATTTGACTTAAGGAACTTTATCTGTGCTCATTTCAATCTCTGGTTTTATGCAGCACCCCAACTCACCTTTACCCTTAAGCAAGCATAAGTTGGTTTTCTAAATTTGAGACCCTGTTCTGTTCTGTAATTCAGTTCCTGTGTAGCCAAGTTTCCATTCCGTGTATTACTGATATCTTATGATGTTTCTTTTTCTGTGTGACTTATTTCAGTTAGAATCATCATACCTGAATCCACTCATTGTGCTGCTAAGGGCCTGATGACACAGATTTCATTGCTGAGTGATATTGCTTTGTAAGTAAATACCACAACTTCTTTATCCATTTTTCACTTTCTGCGATGTTGAACTTGTACTGTAAACGAGGTTCTTGTAAACAGAGCCGTTCCAAACTTTGGGGTGGCTGTGTCTTTTTGATTTTAATTTCCCTAAGCTATAGGACCATAAGTGGAAGTGCCCTAGGTTCTGTTGCTTTGTTTTTTAGATGTTTCAGGAAACACCATACACTTCTCCCGAGTGGTTGTTGGCAATTTACATCCCGCCCATCAGCATAACAAGGCTCCCAGTTCTCCATGGCCTGTCCTGCCTTTCTGGATTTTACACTTTTTTCAGATGGCCCTTTTGACCGGGGGGAAGTGAGACTTCATTGTAGTGCAGATTTCCTTTGCAAGCTTGCTTGGTTGGCCAAAAAGGGCGTATGCGTTTTTTCCTGAATATATTCAGGATAAAACGCATACGCCCTTTTTGGCAAAGTGCATCATTGTGGACGTTCTGCCTCTTTTCCTATGCTTTCAATGCAATTCCAGTCTACCTCCTGAAATCGGTTTCCTGCAATTCTGCCCCGCTTTCAAGTCCTCTTGGCAGCCTTACTTCAGTCTATTTTTGGACGATAGCTGTCATTTATAACTCTGCAGGTTTGTGAATTACAGTGCCCCTGAGCTCCTTTCTTCAACTCGCTTTCTTGTGACCTGGCCGCAACACCGCAGGACGGCTTCAGGCCCTAATCTGGTTCCGGTACGGCACGCTGAGCCTTTGGTTATTTCCTCTTCCTGGTGGGAAATGAGAGTTAAATTTGCCCGTCCAGACACCTCCAGCTAGTCTCTCATTGGTTCTCGCTATTCCTGTTCATCTTCCGCAGAAATTGCAAACTGGGCCAAACAGGAGTTTAAAGGCGCTGACTCTCCAAGTGGGGAGAGTGTTAGTAAAGCGTCTAGAATGTTGCACCCGAGTACCAGGGGAGGAAAACTGAGACATATTTGAACACGTCTCCCGTTCACATGGTTGATCATACTTGGGTTCCACATGCATGTTTTAGCTGAAGGAAGAATACCTTAAACCTGGAGAGTTGAGACCCGTGTAATGGGTACCATGCAATATGACTTCAAAGGGTCTTCATTTGCTCACCGAACCTCTCCAATCCTATCACTGCTGCGTTTATGCCCCTGTACACATGCTTGATTCTCTTTTGGAGACATAGCAATCCATAGGTTTTAAGATACTTACTAGTCAGGTACATTCTTAGGCGTTTAATATGCGGTGTTGAGTCCATTTCGTTGAGCAAGGAGTAGCTCTTGTCTATTCCATATTTGACTTAAGGAACTTTATCTGTGCTCATTTCAATCTCTGGTTTTATGCAGCACCCCAACTCACCTTTACCCTTAAGCAAGCATAAGTTGGTTTTCTAAATTTGAGACCCTGTTCTGTTCTGTAATTCAGTTCCTGTGTAGCCAAGTTTACATTCCGTGTATTACTGATATCTTATGATGTTTCTTTTTCTGTGTGACTTACTTCAGTTAGAATCATCATACCTGAATCCACTCATTGTGCTGCTAAGGGCCTGATGACACAGATTTCATTGCTGAGTGATATTGCTTTGTAAGTAAATACCACAACTTCTTTATCCATTTTTCACTTTCTGCGATGTTGAACTTGTACTGTAAACGAGGTTCTTGTAAGCAGAGGCGTCCCAAACTTTGGGGTGGCTGTGTCTTTTTGATTTTAATTTCCCTAAGCTATAGGACCATAAGTGGCAGTGCCCTAGGCTCTGTTGCTTTGTTTTTTAGATGTTTCAGGAAACACCATACACTTCTCCCGAGTGTCTGTTGGCAATTTACATCCCGCCCATCAGCATAACAAGGCTCCCAGTTCTCCATGGCCTGTCCTGCCTTTCTGGATTTTACACTTTTTTCAGATGGCCCTTTTGACCGGGGGGAAGTGAGACTTCATTGTAGTGCAGATTTCTTTTGCAAGCTTGCTTGGTTGGCCAAAAAGGGCGTATGCGTTTTTTCCTGAATATATTCAGGAAAAAACGCATATGCCCTTTTTGGCCAAGTGCATCATTGTGGACGTTCTGCCTCTTTTCCTATGGTTTCAATGCAATTCCAGTCTACCTCCTGAAATCGGTTTCCTGCAATTCTGCCCCGAATTCAAGTCCTCTTGGAAGCCTTACTTCAGTCTATTTTTGGACGATAGCTGTCATTTATAACTCTGCAGGTTTGTGAATTACAGTGCCCCTGAGCTCCTTTCTTCAACTCGCTTTCTTGTGACCTGGCCGCAACACCGCAGGATGGCTTCAGGCCCTAATCTGGTTCCAGTACGGCACGCTGAGCCTTTGGTTATTTCCTCTTCCTGGTGGGAAATGAGAGTTAAATTTGCCCGTCCAGACACCTCCAGCTAGTCTCTCATTCGTTCTCGCTATTCCTGTTCATCTTCCGCAGAAATTGCAAACTGGGCCAAACAGGAGGTTAAAGGCGCTGACTCTCCAAGTGGGGAGAGTGTTAGTAAAGCGTCTGGAATGTTGCACCCGAGTACCAGGGGAGGAAAACTGAGACATATTTGAACACGTCTCCCGTTCACATGGTTGATCATACTTGGGGTCCACATGCATGTTTTAGCTGAAGGAAGAATACCTTAAACCTGGAGAGTTAAGACCCGTGTAATGGGTACCAGGCAATATGACTTCAAAGGGTCTTCATTTGCTCACCGAACCTCTACAATCCTATCACTGCTGCGTTTATGCCCCTGTACACATGCTTGATTCTCTTTCGGAGACATAGCAATCTATAGGTTTTAAGATACTTACTAGTCAGGTACATTCTTAGGCGTTTAATATGCGGTGTTGAGTCCATTTCGTTGAGCAAGGAGTAGCTCTTGTCTATTCCATATTTGACTTAAGGAACTTTATCTGTGCTCATTTCAATCTCTGCTTTTATGCAGCACCCCAACTCACCTTTACCCTTAAGCAAGCATAAGTTGGTTTTCTAAATTTGAGACCCTGTTCTGTTCTGTAATTCAGTTCCTGTGTAGCCAAGTTTACATTCCGTGTATTACTGATATCTTATGATGTTTCTTTTTCTGTGTGACTTACTTCAGTTAGAATCATCATACCTGAATCCACTCATTGTGCTGCTAAGGGCCTGATGACACAGATTTCATTGCTGAGTGATATTGCTTTGTAAGTAAATACCACAACTTCTTTATCCATTTTACACTTTCTGCGATGTTGAACTTGTACTGTAAACGAGGTTCTTGTAAACAGAGCCGTTCCAAACTTTGGGGTGGCTGTGTCTTTTTGATTTTAATTTCCCTAAGCTATAGGACCATAAGTGGAAGTGCCCTAGGTTCTGTTGCTTTGTTTTTTAGATGTTTCAGGAAACACCATACACTTCTCCCGAGTGGTTGTTGGCAATTTACATCCCGCCCATCAGCATAACAAGGCTCCCAGTTCTCCATGGCCTGTCCTGCCTTTCTGGATTTTACACTTTTTTCAGATGGCCCTTTTGACCGGGGGGAAGTGAGACTTCATTGTAGTGCAGATTTCCTTTGCAAGCTTGCTTGGTTGGCCAAAAAGGGCGTATGCGTTTTTTCCTGAATATATTCAGGAAAAAACGCATACGCCCTTTTTGGCCAAGTGCATCATTGTGGACGTTCTGCCTCTTTTCCTATGCTTTCAATGCAATTCCAGTCTACCTCCTGAAATCGGTTTCCTGCAATTCTGCCCCGCTTTCAAGTCCTCTTGGCAGCCTTACTTCAGTCTATTTTTGGACGATAGCTGTCATTTATAACTCTGCAGGTTTGTGAATTACAGTGCCCCTGAGCTCCTTTCTTCAACTCGCTTTCTTGTGACCTGGCCGCAACACCGCAAGATGGCTTCAGGCCCTAATCTGGTTCCGGCACGGCACGCTGAGCCTTTGGTTAATTCTTCTTCCTGATGGGAAATGAGAGTTAAATTTGCCCGTCCAGACACCTCCAGCTAACCTCTCATTGGTTCTCGCTATTCCTGTTCATCTTCCGCAGAAATTGCAAACTGGGCCAAACAGGAGGTTAAAGGGACTGACTCTCCAAGTGGGGAGAGTGTTAGTAAAGCGTCTGGAATGTTGCACCCGAGTACCAGGGGAGGAAAACTGAGACATATTTGAACACGTCTCCCGTTCACATGGTTGATCATACTCTGGGTTCCACATGCATGTTTTAGCTGAATGAAGAATACCTTAAACCTGGAGAGTTGAGACCCGGGGAATGGGTGCCATGCAATATGACTTCAAAGGGTCTTCATTTGCTCACCGAACCTCTCCAATCCTATCACTGCTGCGTTTATGCCCCTGTACACACGCTTGATTCTCTTTTGGAGACATAGCAATCCATAGGTTTTAAGATACTTACTAGTCAGGTACATTCTTAGGCGTTTAATATGGGGTGTTGAGTCCATTTCGTTGAGCAAGGAGTAGCTCTTGTCTATTCCATATTTGGCTTAAGGAACTTTATCTGTGCTCATTTCAATCTCTGGTTTTATGCAGCACCCCAACTCACCTTTACCCTTAAGCAAGCATAAGTTGGTTTTCTAAATTTGAGACCCTGTTCTGTTCTGTAATTCAGTTCCTGTGTAGCCAAGTTTACATTCCGTGTATTACTGATATCTTATGATGTTTCTTTTTCTGTGTGACTTATTTCAGTTAGAATCATCATACCTGAATCCACTCATTGTGATGCTAAGGGCCTGATGACATAGATTTCATTGCTGAGTGATATTGCTTTGTAAGTAAATAGCACAACTTCTTTATCCATTTTTCACTTTCTGCGATGTTGAACTTGTACTGTAAACGAGGTTCTTGTAAACAGAGCCGTTCCAAACTTTGGGGTGGCTGTGTCTTTTTGATTTTAATTTCCCTAAGCTATAGGACCATAAGTGGCAGTGCCCTAGGCTCTGTTGCTTTGTTTTTTAGATGTTTCAGGAAACACCATACACTTCTCCCGAGTGTCTGTTGGCAATTTACATCCCGCCCATCAGCATAACAAGGCTCCCAGTTCTCCATGGCCTGTCCTGCCTTTCTGGATTTTACACTTTTTTCAGATGGCCCTTTTGACCGGGGGGAAGTGAGACTTCATTGTAGTGCAGATTTCCTTTGCAAGCTTGCTTGGTTGGCCAAAAAGGGCGTATGCGTTTTTTCCTGAATATATTCAGGAAAAAACGCATACGCCCTTTTTGGCCAAGTGCATCATTGTGGACGTTCTGCCTCTTTTCCTATGCTTTCAATGCAATTCCAGTCTACCTCCTGAAATCGGTTTCCTGCAATTCTGCCCCGATTTCAAGTCCTCTTGGCAGCCTTACTTCAGTCTATTTTTGGACGATAGCTGTCATTTATAACTCTGCAGGTTTGTGAATTACAGTGCCCCTGAGCTCCTTTCTTCAACTCGCTTTCTTGTGACCTGGCCGCAACACCGCAGGATGGCTTCAGGCCCTAATCTGGTTCCGGCACGGCACGCTGAGCCTTTGGTTATTTCCTCTTCCTGGTGGGAAATGAGAGTTAAATTTGCCCGTCCAGACACCTCCAGCTGGTCTCTCATTGGTTCTCGCTATTCCTGTTCATCTTCCGCAGAAATTGCAAACTGGGCCAAACAGGAGGTTAAAGGCGCTGACTCTCCAAGTGGGGAGAGTGTTAGTAAAGCGTCTGGAACGTTGCACCCGAGTACCAGGGGAGGAAAACTGAGACATATTTGAACACGTCTCCCGTTCACATGGTTGATCATACTTGGGTTCCACATGCATGTTTTAGCTGAAGGAAGAATACCTTAACCTGGAGAGTTAAGACCCGTGTAATGGGTACCATGCAATATGACTTCAAAGGGTCTTCATTTGCTCACCGAACCTCTCCAATCCTATCACTGCTGCGTTTATGCCCCTGTACACATGCTTGATTCTCTTTCGGAGACATAGCAATCCATAGGTTTTAAGATACTTACTAGTCAGGTACATACTTAGGCGTTTAATATGCGGTGTTGAGTCCATTTCGTTGAGCAAGGAGTAGCTCTTGTCTATTCCATATTTGACTTAAGGAACTTTATCTGTGCTCATTTCAATCTCTGGTTTTATGCAGCACCCCAACTCACCTTTACCCTTAAGCAAGCATAAGTTAGTTTTCTAAATTTGAGACCCTGTTCTGTTCTGTAATTCAGTTCCTGTGTAGCCAAGTTTACATTCCGTGTATTACTGATATCTTATGATGTTTCTTTTTCTGTGTGACTTATTTCAGTTAGAATCATCATACCTGAATCCACTCATTGTGCTGCTAAGGGCCTGATGACACAGATTTCATTGCTGAGTGATATTGCTTTGTAAGTAAATACCACAACTTCTTTATCCATTTTTCACTTTCTGCGATGTTGGAGTTGTACTGTAAACGAGGTTCTCGTAAACAGAGCCGTTCCAAACTTTGGGGTGGCTGTGTCTTTTTGATTTTAATTTCCCTAAGCTATAGGACCATAAGTGGAAGTGCCCTAGGTTCTGTTGCTTTGTTTTTTAGATGTTTCAGGAAACACCATACACTTCTCCTGAGTGGTTGTTGGCAATTTACATCCCGCCCATCAGCATAACAAGGCTCCCAGTTCTCCATGGCCTGTCCTGCCTTTCTGGATTTTACACTTTTTTCAGATGGCCCTTTTGACCAGGGGGAAGTGAGACTTCATTGTAGTGCAGATTTCCTTTGCAAGATTGCTTGGTTGGCCAAAAAGGGCGTATGCGTTTTTTCCTGAATATATTCAGGAAAAAACGCATACGCCCTTTTTGGCCAAGTGCATCATTGTGGACGTTCTGCCTCTTTTCCTATGCTTTCAATGCAATTCCAGTCTACCTCCTGAAATCGGTTTCCTGCAATTCTGCCCCGCTTTCAAGTCCTCTTGGCAGCCTTACTTCAGTCTATTTTTGGACGATAGCTGTCATTTATAACTCTGCAGGTTTGTGAATTACAGTGCCCCTGAGCTCCTTTCTTCAACTCGCTTTCTTTTGAGCTGGCCGCAACACCGCAGGATGGCTTCAGGCCCTAATCTGGTTCCGGTACGGCACTCTGAGCCTTTGGTTATTTCCTCTTCCTGGTGGGAAATGAGAGTTAAATTTGCCCGTCCAGACACCTCCAGCTAGCCTCTCATTGGTTCTCGCTATTCCTGTTCATCTTCCGCAGAAATTGCAAACTGGGCCAAACAGGAGGTTAAAGGCGCTGACTCTCCAAGTGGGGAGAGTGTTAGTAAAGCGTCTGGAATGTTGCACCCGAGTACCAGGGGAGGAAAACTGTGACATATTTGAACACGTCTCCCGTTCACACGGTTGATCATACTCTGGTTTCCACATGCATGTTTTAGCTGAAGGAAGAATACCTTAAACCTGGAGAGTTGAGATCCGTGGAATGGGTAGCATGCAATATGACTTCAAACGGTCTTCATTTGCTCACCGAACCTCTCCAATCCTATCACTGCTGCGTTTATGTCCCTGTACACACGCTTGATTCTCTTTTGGAGACATAGCAATCCATAGGTTTTAAGATACTTACTAGTCAGGTACATTCTTAGGCGTTGAATATGGGGTGTTGAGTCCATTTCGTTGAGTAAGGAGTAGCTGTTTTCTATTCCATATTTGGCTTAAGGAACTTTATCTGTGCTCATTTCAATCTCTGGTTTTATGCAGCACCCCAACTCACCTTTACCCTTAAGCAAGCATAAGTTGGTTTTCTAAATTTGAGACCCTGTTCTGTTTTGGAATTCAGTTCCTGTGTAGCCAAGTTTACATTCCGTGTATTAGTGATATCTTATGATGTTTCTTTTTCTGTGTGACTTATTTCAGTTAGAATCATCGTACCTGAATCCACTCATTATGCTGCTACGGGCCTGATGACATAGATTTCATTGCTGAGTGATACTGCATTGTACGTAAGTACCACAAGTTCTTTATCCATTTTTCACTTTCTGTGATATTGAACTTGTACGGTAAACGAGGTTCTTGTAAACAGAGGCGTCCCAAACTTTGGGGTGGCTGTGTCTTTTTGATTTTAATTTCCCTAAGCTATAGGACCATAAGTGGAAGTGCCCTAGGCTCTGTTGCTTTGTTTTTTAGATGTTTCAGGAAACACCATACACTTCTCCAGAGTGTCTGTTGGCAATTTACATCCCACCCATCAGCATAACAAGGCTCCCAGTTCTCCGTGGCCTGTCCTGCCTTTCTGGATTTTACACTTTTTTCAGATGGCCCTTTTGACCAGGGGGAAGTGAGACTTCATTGTAGTGCAGATTTCCTTTGCAAGCTTGCTTGGTTGGCCAAAAAGGGCGTATGCGTTTTTTCCTGAATATATTCAGGAAAAAACGCATACGCCCTTTTTGGCCAAGTGCATCATTGTGGACGTTCTGCCTCTTTTCCTATGCTTTCAATGCAATTCCAGTCTACCTCCTGAAATCGGTTTCCTGCCATTCTGCCCCGCTTTCAAGTCCTCTTGGCAGACTTACTTCAGTCTATTTTTGGACGATAGCTGTCATTTATAACTCTGCAGGTTTGTGAATTACAGTGCCCCTGAGCTCCTTTCTTCAACTCGCTTTCTTGTGAGCTGGCCGCAACACCGCAGGATGGCTTCAGGCCCTAATCTGGTTCCGGCACGGCACGCTGAGCCTTTGGTTAATTCCTCTTCCTGGTGGGAAATGAGAGTTAAATTTGCCCGTCCAGACACCTCCAGCTAGTCTCTCATTGGTTCTCGCTATTCCTGTTCATCTTCCGCAGAAATTGCAAACTGGGCCAAACAGGAGGTTAAAGGCGCTGACTCTCCAAGTGGGGAGAGTGTTAGTAAAGCGTCTGGAATGTTGCACCCGAGTACTAGGGGAGGAAAACTGTGACATATTTGAACACGTCTCCCGTTCACACGGTTGATCATACTCTGGGTTCCACATGCATGTTTTAGCTGAAGGAAGAATACCTTAAACCTGGAGAGTTGAGATCCGTGGAATGGGTAGCATGCAATATGACTTCAAACGGTCTTCATTTGCTCACCGAACCTCTCCAATCCTATCACTGCTGCGTTTATGTCCCTGTACACACGCTTGATTCTCTTTTGGAGACATAGCAATCCATAGGTTTTAAGATACTTACTAGTCAGGTACATTCTTAGACGTTGAATATGGGGTGTTGAGTCCATTTCGTTGAGTAAGGAGTAGCTGTTTTCTATTCCATATTTGGCTTAAGGAACTTTATCTGTGCTCATTTCAATCTCTGGTTTTATGCAGCACCCCAACTCACCTTTACCCTTAAGCAAGCATAAGTTGGTTTTCTAAATTTGAGACCCTGTTCTGTTTTGGAATTCAGTTCCTGTGTAGCCAAGTTTACATTCCGTGTATTAGTGATATCTTATGATGTTTCTTTTTCTGTGTGACTTATTTCAGTTAGAATCATCATACCTGAATCCACTCATTGTGATGCTATGGGCCTGATGACACAGATTTCATTGCTGAGTGATATTGCTTTGTAAGTAAATACCACAACTTCTTTATCCATTTTTCACTTTCTGCGATGTTGAACTTGTACTGTAAACGAGGTTCTTGTAAACAGAGCCGTTCCAAACTTTGGGGTGGCTGTGTCTTTTTGATTTTAATTTCCCTAAGCTATAGGACCATAAGTGGAAGTGCCCTAGGTTCTGTTGCTTTGTTTTTTAGATGTTTCAGGAAACACCATACACTTCTCCCGAGTGGTCGTTGGCAATTTACATCCCGCCCATCAGCATAACAAGGCTCCCAGTTCTCCATGGCCTGTCCTGCCTTTCTGGATTTTACACTTTTTTCAGATGGCCCTTTTGACCAGGGGCAAGTGAGACTTCATTGTAGTGCAGATTTCCTTTGCAAGCTTGCTTGGTTGGCCAAAAAGGGCGTATGCGTTTTTTCCTGAATATATTCAGGAAAAAACGCATACGCCCTTTTTGGCCAAGTGCATCATTGTGGACGTTCTGCCTCTTTTCCTATGCTTTCAATGCAATTCCAGTCTACCTCCTGAAATCGGTTTCCTGCAATTCTGCCCCGCTTTCAAGTCCTCTTGGCAGCCTTACTTCAGTCTATTTTTGGACGATAGCTGTCATTTATAACTCTGCAGGTTTGTGAATTACAGTGCCCCTGAGCTCCTTTCTTCAACTCGCTTTCTTTTGAGCTGGCCGCAACATCGCAGGATGGCTCAGGCCCTAATCTGGTTCCGGTACGGCACTCTGAGCCTTTGGTTATTTCCTCTTCCTGGTGGGAAATGAGAGTTAAATTTGCCCGTCCAGACACCTCCAGCTAGCCTCTCATTGGTTCTCGCTATTCCTGTTCATCTTCCGCAGAAATTGCAAACTGGGCCAAACAGGAGGTTAAAGGCGCTGACTCTCCAAGTTGGGAGAGTGTTAGTAAAGCGTCTGGAATATTGCACCCGAGTACCAGGGGAGGAAAACTGAGACATATTTGAACACGTCTCCCGTTCACATGGTTGATCATACTTGGGTTCCACATGCATATTTTAGCTGAAGGAAGAATACCTTAAACCTGGAGAGTTGAGACCCGTGTAATGGGTACCATGCAATATGACTTCAAAGGGTCTTCATTTGCTCACCGAACCTCTCCAATCCTATCACTGCTGCGTTTATGCCCCTGTACACATGCTTGATTCTCTTTTGGAGACATAGCAATCCATAGGTTTTACGATACTTACTAGTCAGGTACATTCTTAGGCGTTTAATATGCGGTGTTGAGTCCATTTCGTTGAGCAAGGAGTAGCTCTTGTCTATTCCATATTTGACTTAAGGAACTTTATCTGTGCTCATTTCAATCTCTGGTTTTATGCAGCACCCCAACTCACCTTTACCCTTAAGCAAGCATAAGTTGGTTTTCTAAATTTGAGACCCTGTTCTGTTGTGTAATTCAGTTCCTGTGTAGCCAAGTTTACATTCCGTGTATTACTGATATCTTA
The DNA here is from genome assembly GCF_951394435.1 of Stenella coeruleoalba. Taxonomy (NCBI): domain Eukaryota; kingdom Metazoa; phylum Chordata; class Mammalia; order Artiodactyla; family Delphinidae; genus Stenella; species Stenella coeruleoalba. The sequence continues at coordinate 1,687,276 of NW_027646377.1, forward strand.
TGATGTTTCTTTTTCTGTGTGACTTATTTCAGTTAGAATCATCATACCTGAATCCACTCATTGTGATGCTAAGGGCCTGATGACATAGATTTCATTGCTGAGTGATATTGCTTTGTAAGTAAATACCACAACTTCTTTATCCATTTTTCACTTTCTGCGATGTTGAACTTGTACTGTAAACGAGGTTCTTGTAAACAGAGGCGTCCCAAACTTTGGGGTGGCTGTGTCTTTTTGATTTTAATTTCCCTAAGCTATAGGACCATAAGTGGCAGTGCCCTAGGCTCTGTTGCTTTGTTTTTTAGATGTTTCAGGAAACACCATACACTTTTCCCGAGTGGTTGTTGGCAATTTACATCCTGCCCATCAGCATAACAAGGCTCCCAGTTCTCCATGGCCTGTCCTGCCTTTCTGGATTTTACACTTTTTTCAGATGGCCCTTTTGACCGGGGGGAAGTGAGACTTCATTGTAGTGCAGATTTCCTTTGCAAGCTTGCTTGGTTGGCCAAAAAGGGCGTATGCGTTTTTTCCTGAATATATTCAGGAAAAAACGCATACACCCTTTTTGGCCAAGTGCATCATTGTGGACGTTCTGCCTCTTTTCCTATGCTTTCAATGCAATTCCAGTCTACCTCCTGAAATCGGTTTCCTGCAATTCTGCCCCGCTTTCAAGTCCTCTTGGCAGCCTTACTTCAGTCTATTTTTGGACGATAGCTGTCATTTATAACTCTGCAGGTTTGTGAATTACAGTGCCCCTGAGCTCCTTTCTTCAACTCGCTTTCTTGTGAGCTGGCCGCAACACCGCAGGATGGATTCAGGCCCTAATCTGGTTCCGGCACGGCACGCTGAGCCTTTGGTTAATTCCTCTTCCTGGTGGGAAATGAGAGTTAAATTTGCCCGTCCAGACACCTCCAGCTAGTCTCTCATTGGTTCTCGCTATTCCTGTTCATCTTCCGCAGAAATTGCAAACTGGGCCAAACAGGAGGTTAAAGGCGCTGACTCTCCAAGTGGGGAGAGTGTTAGTAAAGCGTCTGGAATGTTGCACCCGAGTACCAGGGGAGGAAAACTGTGACATATTTGAACACGTCTCCCGTTCACACGGTTGATCATACTCTGGGTTCCACATGCATGTTTTAGCTGAAGGAAGAATACCTTAAACCTGGAGAGTTGAGATCCGTGGAATGGGTAGCATGCAATATGACTTCAAACGGTCTTCATTTGCTCACCGAACCTCTCCAATCCTATCACTGCTGCGTTTATGTCCCTGTACACACGCTTGATTCTCTTTTGGAGACATAGCAATCCATAGGTTTTAAGATACTTACTAGTCAGGTACATTCTTAGGCGTTGAATATGGGGTGTTGAGTCCATTTCGTTGAGTAAGGAGTAGCTGTTTTCTATTCCATATTTGGCTTAAGGAACTTTATCTGTGCTCATTTCAATCTCTGGTTTTATGCAGCACCCCAACTCACCTTTACCCTTAAGCAAGCATAAGTTGGTTTTCTAAATTTGAGACCCTGTTCTGTTTTGGAATTCAGTTCCTGTGTAGCCAAGTTTACATTCCGTGTATTAGTGATATCTTATGATGTTTCTTTTTCTGTGTGACTTATTTCAGTTAGAATCATCGTACCTGAATCCACTCATTATGCTGCTACGGGCCTGATGACATAGATTTCATTGCTGAGTGATACTGCATTGTACGTAAGTACCACAAGTTCTTTATCCATTTTTCACTTTCTGTGATATTGAACTTGTACGGTAAACGAGGTTCTTGTAAACAGAGGCGTCCCAAACTTTGGGGTGGCTGTGTCTTTTTGATTTTAATTTCCCTAAGCTATAGGACCATAAGTGGAAGTGCCCTAGGCTCTGTTGCTTTGTTTTTTAGATGTTTCAGGAAACACCATACACTTCTCCAGAGTGTCTGTTGGCAATTTACATCCCGCCCATCAGCATAACAAGGCTCCCAGTTCTCCGTGGCCTGTCCTGCCTTTCTGGATTTTACACTTTTTTCAGATGGCCCTTTTGACCAGGGGGAAGTGAGACTTCATTGTAGTGCAGATTTCCTTTGCAAGCTTGCTTGGTTGGCCAAAAAGGGCGTATGCGTTTTTTCCTGAATATATTCAGTAAAAAACGCATACGCCCTTTTTGGCCAAGTGCATCATTGTGGACGTTCTGCCTCTTTTCCTATGCTTTCAATGCAATTCCAGTCTACCTCCTGAAATCGGTTTCCTGCAATTCTGCCCCGCTTTCAAGTCCTCTTGGCAGCCTTACTTCAGTCTATTTTTGGACGATAGCTGTCATTTATAACTCTGCAGGTTTGTGAATTACAGTGCCCCTGAGCTCCTTTCTTCAACTCGCTTTCTTGTGACCTGGCCGCAACACTGCAGGATGGCTTCAGGCCCTAATCAGGTTCTGGCACGGCACGCTGAGCCTTTGGTTATTTCCTCCGCCTGGTGGGAAATGAGAGTTAAATTTGCCCGTCCAGACACCTCCAGCTAGCCTCTCATTGGTTCTCGCTATTCCTGTTCATCTTCCGCAGAAATTGCAAACTGGGCCAAACAGGAGTTTAAAGGGACTGACTCTCCAAGTCGGGAGGGTGTTAGTAAAGCGTCTGTATGTTGCACCCGAGTACCAGGGGAGGAAAACTGAGACATATTTGAACACGTCTCCCGATCACATGGTTGATCATACTCTAGGTTCCACATGCATGTTTTAGCTGAAGGAAGAATACCTTAAACCTGGGTAGTTGAAACCCGTGGAATGGGTACCATGCAATATGACTTCAAAGGGTCTTCATTTGCTCACCGAACCTCTCCAATCCTATCACTGCTGCGTTTATGCCCCTGTACACATGCTTGATTCTCTTTCGGAGACATAGCAATCCATAGGTTTTAAGATACTTACTAGTCAGGTACATTCTTAGGCGTTTAATATGCGGTGTTGAGTCCATTTCGTTGAGCAAGGAGTAGCTCTTGTCTATTCCATATTTGGCTTAAGGAACTTTATCTGTGCTCATTTCGATCTCTGGTTATGCAGCACCCCAATTCACCTTTACCCTTAAGCAAGCATAAGTTGGTTTTCTAAATTTGAGACCCTGTTCTGTTCTGTAATTCAGTTCCTGTGTAGCCAAGTTTACATTCCGTGTATTACTGATATATTATGATGTTTCTTTTTCTGTGTGACTTATTTCAGTTAGAATCATCATACCTGAATCCACTCATTGTGCTCCTAAGAGCCTGATGACATAGATTTCATTGCTGAGTGATATTGCTTTGTAAGTAAATACCACAACTTCTTTATCCATTTTTCACTTTCTGCGATGTTGAACTTGTACTGTAAACGAGGTTCTTGTAAACAGAGCCATTCCAAACTTTGGGGTGGCTGTGTCTTTTTTATTTTAATTTTCCTAAGCTATAGGACCATAAGTGGAAGTGCCCTAGGCTCTGTTGATTTGTTTTTTAGATGTTTCAGGAAACACCATACACTTCTCCAGAGTGGTTGTTGGCAATTTACATCCCGCCCATCAGCATAACAAGGCTCCCAGTTCTCCATGGCCTGTCCTGCCTTTCTGGATTTTACACTTTTTTCAGATGGCCCTTTTGACCGGGGGGAAGTGAGACTTCATTGTAGTGCAGATTTCCTTTGCAAGCTTGCTTGGTTGGCCAAAAAGGGCGTATGCGTTTTTTCCTGAATATATTCAGGAAAAAACGCATACGCCCTTTTTGGCCAAGTGCATCATTGTGGACGTTCTGCCTCTTTTCCTATGCTTTCAATGCAATTCCAGTCTACCTCCTGAAATCGGTTTCCTGCAATTCTGCCCCGCTTTCAAGTCCTCTTGGCAGCCTTACTTCAGTCTATTTTTGGACGATAGCTGTCATTTATAACTCTGCAGGTTTGTGAATTACAGTGCCCCTGAGCTCCTTTCTTCAACTCGCTTTCTTGTGAGCTGGCCGCAACACCGCAGGATGGCTTCGGGCCCTAATCTGGTTCCGGCACGGCACGCTGAGCCTTTGGTTATTTCCTCCTCCTGGTGGGAAATGAGAGTTAAATTTGCCCGTCCAGACACCTCCAGCTAGCCTCTCATTGGTTCTCGCTATTCCTGTTCATCTTCCGCAGAAATTGCAAACTGGGCCAAACAGGAGGTTAAAGGGACTGACTCTCCAAGTCGGGAGAGTGTTAGTAAAGCGTCTGGAATGTTGCACCCGAGTATCAGGGTATGAAAATTGAGACATATTTGAACACATCTCCCGATCACATGGTTGATCATACTCTAGGTTCCACATGCATGTTTTAGCTGAAGGGAGAATACCTTAAACCTGGGTAGTTGAAACCCGTGGAATGGGTACCATGCAATATGACTTCAAAGGGTCTTCATTTGCTCACCGAACTTTCCAATCCTATCACTGCTGCGTTTATGCCCCTGTACACATGCATGATTCTCTTTCAGAGACATAGCAATCCATAGGTTTTAAGATACTTACTAGTCAGGTACATTCTTAAGCGTTAATATGCGGTGTTGAGTCCATTTCGTTGAGCAAGGAGTAGCTCTTGTCTATTCCATATTTGACTTAAGGAACTTTATCTGTGCTCATTTCAATCTCTGGTTTTATGCAGCACCCCAACTCACCTTTACCCTTAAGCAAGCATAAGTTGGTTTTCTAAATTTGAGACCCTGTTCTGTTCTGTAATTCAGTTCCTGTGTAGCCAAGTTTACATTCCGTGTATTACTGATATCTTATGATGTTTCTTTTTCTGTGTGACTTATTTCAGTTAGAACCATCATACCTGAATCCACTCATTGTGATGCTAAGGGCCTGATGACATAGATTTCATTGCTGAGTGATATTGCTTTGTAAGTAAATACCACAACTTCTTTATCCATTTTTCACTTTCTGCGATGTTGAACTTGTACTGTAAACGAGGTTCTTGTAAACAGAGGCGTCCCAAACTTTGGGGTGGCTGTGTCTTTTTGATTTTAATTTCCCTAAGCTATAGGACCATAAGTGGCAGTGCCCTAGGCTCTGTTGCTTTGTTTTTTAGATGTTTCAGGAAACACCATACACTTCTCCGGAGTGGTTGTTGGCAATTTACATCCCGCCCATCAGCATAACAAGGCTCCCAGTTCTCCATGGCCTGTCCTGCCTTTCTGGATTTTACACTTTTTTCAGATGGCCCTTTTGACCGGGGGGAAGTGAGACTTCATTGTAGTGCAGATTTCCTTTGCAAGCTTGCTTGGTTGGCCAAAAAGGGCGTATGCGTTTTTTCCTGAATATATTCAGGAAAAAACGCATACGCCCTTTTTGGCCAAGTGCATCATTGTGGACGTTCTGCCTCTTTTCCTATGCTTTCAATGCAATTTCAGTCTACCTCCTGAAATCGGTTTCCTGCAATTCTGCCCCGCTTTCAAGTCCTCTTGGCAGCCTTACTTCAGTCTATTTTTGGACGATAGCTGTCATTTATAACTCTGCAGGTTTGTGAATTACAGTGCCCCTGAGCTCCTTTCTTCAACTCGCTTTCTTTTGAGCTGGCCGCAACACCGCAGGATGGCTTCAGGCCCTAATCTGGTTCCGGTACGGCATGCTGAGCCTTTGGTTATTTCCTCTTCCTGGTGGGAAATGAGAGTTAAATTTGCCCGTCCAGACACCTCCAGCTAGCCTCTCATTGGTTCTCGCTATTCCTGTTCATCTTCCGCAGAAATTGCAAACTGGGCCAAACAGGAGGTTAAAGGCGCTGACTCTCCAAGTGGGGAGAGTGTTAGTAAAGCGTCTGGAATGTTGCACCCGAGTACCAGGGGAGGAAAACTGAGACATATTTGAACACGTCTCCCGATCACATGGTTGATCATACTCTGGGTTCCACATGCATGTTTTAGCTGAAGGAAGAATACCTAAAACCTGGGTAGTTGAAACCCGTGGAATGGGTACCATGCAATATGACTTCAAAGGGTCTTCATTTGCTCACCGAACCTCTCCAATCCTATCACTGCTGCGTTTATGCCCCTGTACACATGCTTGATTCTCTTTCGGAGACATAGCAATCCATAGGTTTTACGATACTTACTAGTCAGGTACATTCTTAGGCGTTTAATATGCGGTGTTGAGTCCATTTCGTTGAGCAAGGAGTAGCTCTTGTCTATTCCATATTTGGCTTAAGGAACTTTATCTGTGCTCATTTCAATCTCTGGTTTAGGCAGCAACCCAACTCACCTTTCCCCTTAAGCAAGCATAAGTAGTTTTTCTAAATTTGAGAACCTGTTCTGTTTTGGAATTCAGTTCCTGTGTAGCCAAGTTTACATTCCGTGTATTAGTGATATCTTATGATGTTTCTTTTTCTGTGTGACTTATTTCAGTTAGAATCATCGTACCTGAATCTACTCATTATGCTGCTACGGGCCTGATGACATAGATTTCATTGCTGAGTGATACTGCATTGTACGTAAGTACCACAAGTTCTTTATCCATTTTTCACTTTGTGCGATGTTGAACTTGTACTGTAAACGAGGTTCTTGTAAACAGAGGCGTCCCAAACTTTGGGGTGGCTGTGTCTTTTTGATTTTAATTTCCCTATGCTATAGGACCATAAGTGGCAGTGCCCTAGGCTCTGTTGCTTTGTTTTTTAGATGTTTCAGGAAACACCATACACTTCTCCAGAGTGTCTGTTGGCAATTTACATCCCGCCCATCAGCATAACAAGGCTCCCAGTTCTCCATGGCCTGTCCTGCCTTTCTGGATTTTACACTTTTTTCAGATGGCCCTTTTGACTGGGGGGAAGTGAGACTACATTGTAGTGCAGATTTCCTTTGCAAGCTTGCTTGGTTGGCCAAAAAGGGCGTATGCGTTTTTTCCTGAATATATTCAGGAAAAAACGCATACGCCCTTTTTGGCCAAGTGCATCATTGTGGACGTTCTGCCTCTTTTCCTATGCTTTCAATGCAATTCCAGTCTACCTCCTGAAATCGGTTTCCTGCAATTCTGCCCCGCTTTCAAGTCCTCTTGGCAGCCTTACTTCAGTCTATTTTTGGATGATAGCTGTCATTTATAACTCTGCAAGTTTGTGAATTACAGTGCCCCTGAGCTCCTTTCTTCAACTCGCTTTCTTGTGACCTGGCCGCAACACCGCAGGATGGCTTCAGGCCCTAATCTGGTTCCGGCCCGGCACGCTGAGCCTTTGGTTAATTCCTCTTCCTGGTGGGAAATGAGAGTTAAATTTGCCCGTCCAGACACCTCCAGCTAGCCTCTCATTGGTTCTCGCTATTCCTGTTCATCTTCCGCAGAAATTGCAAACTGGGCCAAACAGGAGGTTAAAGGTGCTGACTCTCCAAGTGGGGAGAGTGTTAGTAAAGCGTCTGGAATGTTGCACCCGAGTACCAGGGGAGGAAAACTGAGACATATTTGAACACGTCTCCCGTTCACATGGTTGATCATACTCTGGGTTCCACATGCATGTTTTAGCTGAAGGAAGAATACCTTAAACCTGGAGAGTTGAGACAAGTGGAATGGTTACCATGCAATATGACTTCAAAGGGTCTTCATTTGCTCACCGAACCTCTCCAATCCTATCACTGCTGCGTTTATTCCCCTGTACACATGCTTGATTCTCTTTTGGAGACATAGCAATCCATAGGTTTTAAGATACTTACTAGTCAGGTACATTCTTAGGGGTTTAATATGGGGTTTTGAGTCCATTTCGTTGAGCAAGGAGTAGCTCTTGTCTATTCCATATTTGGCTTAAGGAACTTTATCTGTGCTCATTTCAATCTCTGGTTTTATGCAGCACCCCAACTCACCTTTACACTTAAGCAAGCATAAGTTGGTTTTCTAAATTTGAGACCCTGTTCTGTTTTGGAATGCAGTTCCTGTGTAGCCAAGGTTACATTCCGTGTATTAGTGATATCTTATGATGTTTCTTTTTCTGTGTGACTTATTTCAGTTAGAATCATCGTACCTGAATCCACTCATTATGCTGCTACGGGCCTGATGACATAGATTTCATTGCTGAGTGATACTGCATTGTACGTAAGTACCACAAGTTCTTTATCCATTTTTCACTTTCTGCGATGTTGAACTTGTACTGTAAACGAGGTTCTTGTAAACAGAGGCGTCCCAAACTTTGGGGTGGCTGTGTCTTTTTGATTTTAATTTCCCTAAGCTATAGGACCATAAGTGGCAGTGCCCTAGGCTCTGTTGCTTTGTTTTTTAGATGTTTGAGGAAACACCATACACTTCTCCCGAGTGGTTGTTGGCAATTTACATCCCGCCCATCAGCATAACAAGGCTCCCAGTTCTCCATGGCCTGTCCTGCCTTTCTGGATTTTACACTTTTTTCAGATGGCCCTTTTGACCTGGGGGAAGTGAGACTTCATTGTAGTGCAGATTTCCTTTGCAAGCTTGCTTGGTTGGCCAAAAAGGGCGTATGCGTTTTTTCCTGAATATATTCAGGAAAAAACGCATACGCCCTTTTTGGCCAAGTGCATCATTGTGGACGTTCTGCCTCTTTTCCTATGCTTGCAATGCAATTCCAGTCTACCTCCTGAAATCGGTTTCCTGCAATTCTGCCCCGCTTTCAAGTCCTCTTGGCAACCTTACTTCAGTATATTTTTGGACGATAGCTGTCATTTATAACTCTGCAGGTTTGTGAATTACAGTGCCCCTGAGCTCCTTTCTTCAACTCGCTTTCTTGTGACCTGGCCGCAACACCGCAGGATGGCTTCAGGCCCTAATCTGGTTCCGGCCCGGCATGCTGAGCCTTTGGTTAATTCCTCTTCCTGGTGGGAAATGAGAGTTAAATTTGCCCGTCCAGACACCTCCAGCTAGCCTCTCATTGGTTCTCGCTATTCCTGTTCATCTTCCGCAGAAATTGCAAACTGGGCCAAACAGGAGGTTAAAGGGACTCACTCTCCAAGTCGGGAGAGTGTTAGTAAAGCGTCTGTATGTTGCACCCGAGTACCAGGGGAGGAAAACTGAGACATATTTGAACACGTCTCCCGATCACATGGTTGATCATACTCTAGGTTCCACATGCATGTTTTAGCTGAAGGAAGAATACCTTAAACCTGGGTAGTTGAAACCCGTGGAATGGGTACCATGCAATATGACTTCAAAGGGTCTTCATTTGCTCACTGAAACTCTCCAATCCTATCACTGCTGCGTTTATGCCCCTGTACACATGCTTGATTCTCTTTCGGAGACATAGCAATCCATAGGTTTTAAGATACTTACTAGTCAGGTACATTCTTAGGCGTTTAATATGGGGTGTTGAGTCCATTTCATTGAGCGAGGAGTAGCTCTTGTCTATTCCATATTTGGCTTAAGGAACTTTATCTGTGCTCATTTCAATCTCTGGTTTTATGCAGCACCCCAACTCACCTTTACCCTTAAGCAAGAATAAGTTGGTTTTCTAAATTTGAGACCCTGTTCTGTTCTCTAATTCTGTTCCTGTGTAGCCAAGTTTACATTCCGTGTATTACTGATATCATATGATGTTTCTTTTTCTGTGTGACTTATTTCAGTTAGAATCATCATACCTGAATCCACTCATTGTGCTGCTAAGGGCCTGATGACACAGATTTCATTGCTGAGTGATATTGCTTTGTAAGCAAATACCACAAATTCTTTATCCATTTTTCACTTTCTGCGATGTTGAACTTGTACTGTAAACGAGGTTCTTGTAAACAGAGGCGTCCCAAACTTTGGGGTGGCTGTGTCTTTTTGATTTTAATTTCCCTAAGCTATAGGACCATAAGTGGCAGTGCCCTAGGCTCTGTTGCTTTGTTTTTTAGATGTTTCAGGAAACACCATACACTTCTCCCGAGTGTCTGTTGTCAATTTACATCCCGCCCATCAGCATAACAAGGCTCCCAGTTCTCCATGGCCTGTCCTGCCTTTCTGGATTTTACACTTTTTTCAGATGGCCCTTTTGACCGGGGGGAAGTGAGACTTCATTGTAGTGCAGATTTCCTTTGCAAGCTTGCTTGGTTGGCCAAAAAGGGCGTATGCGTTTTTTCCTGAATATATTCAGGAAAAAACGCATACGCCCTTTTTGGCCAAGTGCATCATTGTGGACGTTCTGCCTCTTTTCCTATGCTTTCAATGCAATTCCAGTCTACCTCCTGAAATCGGTTTCCTGCAATTCTGCCCCGCTTTCAAGTCCTCTTGGCAGCCTTACTTCAGTCTATTTTTGGACGATAGCTGTCATTTATAACTCTGCAGGTTTGTGAATTACAGTGCCCCTGAGCTCCTTTCTTCAACTCGCTTTCTTTTGAGCTGGCCGCAACACCGCAGGATGGCTTCAGGCCCTAATCTGGTTCCGGCACGGCACGCTGAGCCTTTGGTTAATTCCTCTTCCTGGTGGGAAATGAGAGTTAAATTTGCCCGTCCAGACACCTCCAGCTAGCCTCTCATTGGTTCTCGCTATTCCTGTTCATCTTCCGCAGAAATTGCAAACTGGGCCAAACAGGAGGTTAAAGGGACTGACTCTCCAAGTCGGGAGAGTGTTAGTAAAGCGTCTGGAATGTTGCACCCGAGTACCAGGGTACGAAAACTGAGACATATTTGAACACGTCTCCCGATCACATGGTTGATCATACTCTAGGTTCCACATGCATGTTTTAGCTGAAGGAAGAATACCTTAAACCTGGGTAGTTGAAACCCGTGGAATGGGTACCATGCAATATGACTTCAAAGGGTCTTCATTTGCTCACTGAAACTCTCCAATCCTATCACTGCTGCGTTTATGCCCCTGTACACATGCTTGATTCTCTTTCGGAGACATAGCAATCCATAGGTTTTAAGATACTTACTAGTCAGGTACATTCTTAGGCGTTTAATATGGGGTGTTGAGTCCATTTCATTGAGCAAGGAGTAGCTCTTGTCTATTCCATATTTGGCTTAAGGAACTTTATCTGTGCTCATTTCAATCTCTGGTTTTATGCAGCACCCCAACTCACCTTTACCCTTAAGCAAGAATAAGTTGGTTTTCTAAATTTGAGACCCTGTTCTGTTCTGTAATTCTGTTCCTGTGTAGCCAAGTTTACATTCCGTGTATTACTGATATCTTATGATGTTTCTTTTTCTGTGTGACTTATTTCAGTTAGAATCATCATACCTGAATCCACTCATTGTGCTGCTAAGGGCCTGATGACACAGATTTCATTGCTGAGTGATATTGCTTTGTAAGTAAATACCACAACTTCTTTATCCATTTTTCACTTTCTGCGATGTTGAACTTGTACTGTAAACGAGGTTCTTGTAAACAGAGGCGTCCCAAACTTTGGGGTGGCTGTGTCTTTTTGATTTTAATTTCCCTAAGCTATAGGACCATAAGTGGCAGTGCCCTAGGCTCTGTTGCTTTGTTTTTTAGATGTTTGAGGAAACACCATACACTTCTCCCGAGTGGTTGTTGGCAATTTACATCCCGCCCATCAGCATAACAAGGCTCCCAGTTCTCCATGGCCTGTCCTGCCTTTCTGGATTTTACACTTTTTTCAGATGGCCCTTTTGACCTGGGGGAAGTGAGACTTCATTGTAGTGCAGATTTCCTTTGCAAGCTTGCTTGGTTGGCCAAAAAGGGCGTATGCGTTTTTTCCTGAATATATTCAGGAAAAAACGCATACGCCCTTTTTGGCCAAGTGCATCATTGTGGACGTTCTGCCTCTTTTCCTATGCTTGCAATGCAATTCCAGTCTACCTCCTGAAATCGGTTTCCTGCAATTCTGCCCCGCTTTCAAGTCCTCTTGGCAACCTTACTTCAGTATATTTTTGGACGATAGCTGTCATTTATAACTCTGCAGGTTTGTGAATTACAGTGCCCCTGAGCTCCTTTCTTCAACTCGCTTTCTTGTGACCTGGCCGCAACACCGCAGGATGGCTTCAGGCCCTAATCTGGTTCCGGCCCGGCATGCTGAGCCTTTGGTTAATTCCTCTTCCTGGTGGGAAATGAGAGTTAAATTTGCCCGTCCAGACACCTCCAGCTAGCCTCTCATTGGTTCTCGCTATTCCTGTTCATCTTCCGCAGAAATTGCAAACTGGGCCAAACAGGAGGTTAAAGGGACTCACTCTCCAAGTCGGGAGAGTGTTAGTAAAGCGTCTGTATGTTGCACCCGAGTACCAGGGGAGGAAAACTGAGACATATTTGAACACGTCTCCCGATCACATGGTTGATCATACTCTAGGTTCCACATGCATGTTTTAGCTGAAGGAAGAATACCTTAAACCTGGGTAGTTGAAACCCGTGGAATGGGTACCATGCAATATGACTTCAAAGGGTCTTCATTTGCTCACTGAAACTCTCCAATCCTATCACTGCTGCGTTTATGCCCCTGTACACATGCTTGATTCTCTTTCGGAGACATAGCAATCCATAGGTTTTAAGATACTTACTAGTCAGGTACATTCTTAGGCGTTTAATATGGGGTGTTGAGTCCATTTCATTGAGCGAGGAGTAGCTCTTGTCTATTCCATATTTGGCTTAAGGAACTTTATCTGTGCTCATTTCAATCTCTGGTTTTATGCAGCACCCCAACTCACCTTTACCCTTAAGCAAGAATAAGTTGGTTTTCTAAATTTGAGACCCTGTTCTGTTCTGTAATTCTGTTCCTGTGTAGCCAAGTTTACATTCCGTGTATTACTGATATCATATGATGTTTCTTTTTCTGTGTGACTTATTTCAGTTAGAATCATCATACCTGAATCCACTCATTGTGCTGCTAAGGGCCTGATGACACAGATTTCATTGCTGAGTGATATTGCTTTGTAAGCAAATACCACAAATTCTTTATCCATTTTTCACTTTCTGCGATGTTGAACTTGTACTGTAAACGAGGTTCTTGTAAACAGAGGCGTCCCAAACTTTGGGGTGGCTGTGTCTTTTTGATTTTAATTTCCCTAAGCTATAGGACCATAAGTGGCAGTGCCCTAGGCTCTGTTGCTTTGTTTTTTAGATGTTTCAGGAAACACCATACACTTCTCCCGAGTGTCTGTTGTCAATTTACATCCCGCCCATCAGCATAACAAGGCTCCCAGTTCTCCATGGCCTGTCCTGCCTTTCTGGATTTTACACTTTTTTCAGATGGCCCTTTTGACCGGGGGGAAGTGAGACTTCATTGTAGTGCAGATTTCCTTTGCAAGCTTGCTTGGTTGGCCAAAAAGGGCGTATGCGTTTTTTCCTGAATATATTCAGGAAAAAACGCATACGCCCTTTTTGGCCAAGTGCATCATTGTGGACGTTCTGCCTCTTTTCCTATGCTTTCAATGCAATTCCAGTCTACCTCCTGAAATCGGTTTCCTGCAATTCTGCCCCGCTTTCAAGTCCTCTTGGCAGCCTTACTTCAGTCTATTTTTGGACGATAGCTGTCATTTATAACTCTGCAGGTTTGTGAATTACAGTGCCCCTGAGCTCCTTTCTTCAACTCGCTTTCTTTTGAGCTGGCCGCAACACCGCAGGATGGCTTCAGGCCCTAATCAGGTTCCGGCACGGCATGCTGAGCCTTTGGTTAATTCCACTTCCTGGTGGGAAATGAGAGTTAAATTTGCCCGTCCAGACACCTCCAGCTAGTCTCTCATTGGTTCTCGCTATTCCTGTTCATCTTCCGCAGAAATTGCAAACTGGGCCAAACAGGAGGTTAAAGGGACTGACTCTGCAAGTCTGGAGAGTGTTAGTAAAGCGTCTGGAATGTTGCACCCAAGTACCAGGGTACGAAAACTGAGACATATTTGAACACGTCTCCCGATCACATTGTTGATCATACTCTATGTTCCACATGCATGTTTTAGCTGAAGGAAGAATACCTTAAACCTGGGTAGTTGAAACCCGTGGAATGGGTACCATGCAATATGACTTCAAAGGGTCTTCATTTGCTCACCGAACCTCTCCAATCCTATCACTGCTGCGTTTATGCCCCTGTACACATGCTTGATTCTCTTTCGGAGACATAGCAATCCATAGGTTTTAAGATACTTACTAGTCAGGTACATTCTTAGGCGTTTAATATGGGGTGTTGAGTCCATTTCATTGAGCAAGGAGTAGCTCTTGTCTATTCCATATTTGGCTTAAGGAACTTTATCTGTGCTCATTTCAATCTCTGGTTTTATGCAGCACCCCAACTCACCTTTACCCTTAAGCAAGAATAAGTTGGTTTTCTAAATTTGAGACACTGTTCTGTTCTGTAATTCTGTTCCTGTGTAGCCAAGTTTACATTCCGTGTATTACTGATATCTTATGATGTTTCTTTTTCTGTGTGACTTATTTCAGTTAGAATCATCATACCTGAATCCACTCATTGTGCTGCTAAGGGCCTGATGACACAGATTTCATTGCTGAGTGATATTGCTTTGTAAGTAAATACCACAAGTTCTTTATCCATTTTTCACTTTCTGCGATGTTGAACTTGTACTGTAAACGAGGTTCTTGTAAACAGAGGCGTCCCAAACTTTGGGGTGGCTGTGTCTTTTTGATTTTAATTTCCCTAAGCTATAGGACCATAAGTGACAGTGCCCTAGGCTCTGTTGCTTTGTTTTTTAGATGTTTCAGGAAACACCATACACTTCTCCAGAGTGGTTGTTGGCAATTTACATCCCGCCCATCAGCATAACAAGGCTCCCAGTTCTCCATGGCCTGTCCTGCCTTTCTGGATTTTACACTTTTTTCAGATGGCCCTTTTGACCGCGGGGAAGTGAGACTTCATTGTAGTGCAGATTTCCTTTGCAAGCTTGCTTGGTTGGCCAAAAAGGGCGTATGCGTTTTTTCCTGAATATATTCAGGAGAAAACGCATACGCACTTTTTGGCCAAGTGCATCATTGTGGACGTTCTGCCTCTTTTCCTATGCTTTCAATGCAATTCCAGTCTACCTCCTGAAATCGGTTTCCTGCAATTCTGCCCCGCTTTCAAGTCCTCTTGGCAGCCTTACTTCAGTCTATTTTTGGACGATAGCTGTCATTTATAACTCTGCAGGTTTGTGAATTACAGTGTCCCTGAGCTCCTTTCTTCAACTCGCTTTCTTTTGAGCTGGCCGCAACACCGCAGGATGGCTTCAGGCCCTAATCTGGTTCCGGCACAGCACGCTGAGCCTTTGGTTAATTCCTCTTCCTGGTGGGAAATGAGAGTTAAATTTGCCCGTCCAGACACCTCCAGCTAGCCTCTCATTGGTTCTCGCTATTCCTGTTCATCTTCCGCAGAAATTGCAAACTGGGCCAAACAGGAGGTTAAAGGCACTGACTCTCCAAGTCGGGAGAGTGTTAGTAAAGCGTCTGGAATGTTGCACCCGAGTACCAGGGTACGAAAACTGAGACATATTTGAACACGTCTCCCGTTCACATGGTTGATCATACTTGGTTCCACATGCATGTTTTAGCTGAAGGAAGAATACCTTAAACATGGAGAGTTGAGACCCGTGGAATGGGTACCATGCAATATGACTTCAAAGGGTCTTCATTTGCTCACCGAACCTCTCCAATCCTATCACTGCTGCGTTTATGCCCCTGTACACATGCTTGATTCCCTTTCGGAGACATAGCAATCCATAGGTTTTAAGATACTTACTAGTCAGGTACATTCTTAGGCGTTTAATATGCGGTGTTGAGTCCATTTCGTTGAGCAAGGAGTAGCTCTTGTCTATTCCATATTTGACTTAAGGAACTTTATCTGTGCTCATTTCAATCTCTGGTTTTATGCAGCACCCCAACTCACCTTTACACTTAAGCAAGCATAAGTTGGTTTTCTAAATTTGAGACCCTGTTCTGTTCTGTAATTCAGTTCCTGTGTAGCCAAGTTTACATTCCGTGTATTACTGATATCTTATGATGTTTCTTTTTCTGTGTGACTTATTTCAGTTAGAATCATCATACCTGAATCCACTCATTGTGATGCTAAGGGCCTGATGACATAGATTTCATTGCTGAGTGATATTGCTTTGTAAGTAAATACCACAACGTCTTTATCCATTTTTCACTTTCTGCGATGTTGAACTTGTACTGTAAACGAGGTTCTTGTAAACAGAGGCGTCCCAAACTTTGGGGTGGCTGTGTCTTTTTGATTTTAATTTCCCTAAACTATAGGACCATAAGTGGCAGTGCCCTAGGCTCTGTTGCTTTGTTTTTTAGATGTTTCAGGAAACACCATACACTTCTCCCGAGTGTCTGTTGGCAATTTACATCCCGCCCATCAGCATAACAAGGCTCCCAGTTCTCCATGGCCTGTCCTGCCTTTCTGGATTTTACACTTTTTTCAGATGGCCCTTTTGACCGTGGGGAAGTGAGACTTCATTGTAGTGAAGATTTCCTTTGCAAGCTTGCTGGGTTGGCCAAAAAGGGCGTATGCGTTTTTTCCTGAATATATTCAGGAAAAAACGCATACGCCCTTTTTGGCCAAGTGCATCATTGTGGACGTTCTGCCTCTTTTCCTATGCTTTCAATGCAATTCCAGTCTACCTCCTGAAATCGGTTTCCTGCAATTCTGCCCCGCTTTCAAGTCCTCTTGGCAGCCTTACTTCAGTCTATTTTTGGACGATAGCTGTCATTTATAACTCTGCAGGTTTGTGAATTACAGTGCCCCTGAGCTCCTTTCTTCAACTCGCTTTCTTGTGACCTGGCCGCAACACCGCAGGATGGCTTCAGGCCCTAATCTGGTTCCGGCACGGCACGCTGAGCCTTTGGTTATTTCCTCTTCCTGGTGGGAAATGAGAGTTAAATTTGCCCGTCCAGACACCTCCAGCTAGCCTCTCATTGGTTCTCGCTATTCCTGTTCATCTTCCGCAGAAATTGCAAACTGGGCCAAACAGGAGGTTAAAGGCGCTGACTCTCCAATGGGGAGAGTGTTAGTAAAGCGTCTGGAATGTTACACCCGAGTACCAGGGGAGGAAAACTGAGACATATTTGAACACGTCTCCCGATCACATGGTTGATCATACTCTAGGTTCCACATGCATGTTTTAGCTGAAGGAAGAATACCTTAAACCTGGGTAGTTGAAACCCGTGGAATGGGTACCATGCAATATGACTTCAAAGGGTCTTCATTTGCTCACCGAACCTCTCCAATCCTATCACTGCTGCATTTATGCCCCTGTACACATGCTTGATTCTCTTTCGGAGACATAGCAATCCATAGGTTTTAAGATACTTACTAGTCAGGTACATTCTTAGGCGTTTAATATGGGGTGTTGAGTCCATTTCGTTGAGCAAGGAGTAGCTCTTGTCTATTCCATATTTGGCTTAAGGAACTTTATCTGTGCTCATTTCAATCTCTGGTTTTATGCAGCACCCCAACTCACCTTTACCCTTAAGCAAGAATAAGTTGGTTTTCTAAATTTGAGACCCTGTTCTGTTCTGTAATTCAGTTCCTGTGTAGCCAAGATTACATTCCGTGTATTACTGATATCTTATGATGTTTCTTTTTCTGTGTGACTTATTTCAGTTAGAATCATCATACCTGAATCCACTCATTGTGCTGCTAAGGGCCTGATGACACAGATTTCATTGCTGAGTGATATTGCTTTGTAAGTAAATACCACAACTTCTTTATCCATTTTTCACTTTCTGCGATGTTGAACTTGTACTGTAAATGAGGTTCTTGTAAACAGAGCCGTTCCAAACTTTGGGGTGGCTGTGTCTTTTTGATTTTAATTTCCCTAAGCTATAGGACCATAAGTGGAAGTGCCCTAGGTTCTGTTGCTTTGTTTTTTAGATGTTTCAGGAAACACCATACACTTCTCCCGAGTGGTTGTTGGCAATTTACATCCCACCCTTCAGCATAACAAGGCTCCCAGTTCTCCATGGCCTGTCCTGCCTTTCTGGATTTTACACTTTTTTCAGATGGCCCTTTTGACCTGGGGGAAGTGAGACTTCATTGTAGTGCAGATTTCCTTTGCAAGCTTGCTGGGTTGGCCAAAAAGGGCGTATGCGTTTTTTCCTGAATATATTCAGGAAAAAACGCATACACCCTTTTTGGCCAAGTGCATCATTGTGGACGTTCTGCCTCTTTTCCTATGCTTTCAATGCAATTCCAGTCTACCTCCTGAAATCGGTTTCCTGCAATTCTGCCCCGCTTTCAAGTCCTCTTGGCAGCCTTACTTCAGTCTATTTTTGGACGATAGCTGTCATTTATAACTCTGCAGGTTTGTGAATTACAGTGCCCCTGAGCTCCTTTCTTCAACTCGCTTTCTTTTGAGCTGGCCGCAACACCGCAGGATGGCTTCAGGCCCTAATCTGGTTCAGGCCCGGCATGCTGAGCCTTTGGTTAATTCCTCTTCCTGGTGGGAAATGAGAGTTAAATTTGCCCGTCCAGACACCTCCAGCTAGCCTCTCATTGGTTCTCGCTATTCCTGTTCATCTTCCGCAGAAATTGCAAACTGGGCCAAACAGGAGGTTAAAGGGACTGACTCTCCAAGTCGGGAGAGTGTTAGTAAAGCGTCTGGAATGTTGCACCCGAGTACCAGGGGAGGAAAACTGAGACATATTTGAACACGTCTCCCGTTCACATGGTTGATCATACTCTGGGTTCCACATGCATGTTTTAGCTGAAGGAAGAATACCTTAAACCTGGAGAGTTGAGACCCGTGGAATGGGTACCATGCAATATGACTTCAAAGGGTCTTCATTTGCTCACCGAACCACTCCAATCCTATCACTGCTGCATTTATGCCCCTGTACACATGCTTGATTCTCTTTCGGAGACAGCAATCCATAGGTTTTAAGATACTTACTAGTCAGGTACATTCTTAGGCGTTTAATATGGGGTGTTGAGTCCATTTCGTTGAGCAAGTAGTAGCTCTTGTCTATTCCATATTTGGCTTAAGGAACTTTATCTGTGCTCATTTCAATCTCTGGTTTTATGCAGCACCCCAACTCACCTTTCCCCTTAAGCAAGCATAAGTTGGTTTTCTAAATTTGAGACCCTGTTCTGTTTTGGAATGCAGTTCCTGTGTAGCCAAGTTTACATTCCGTGTATTAGTGATATCTTATGATGTTTCTTTTTCTGTGTGACTTATTTCAGTTAGAATCATCGTACCTGAATCCACTCATTATGCTGCTACGGGCCTGATGACATAGATTTCATTGCTGAGTGATACTGCATTGTACGTAAGTACCACAAGTTCTTTATCCATTTTTCAATTTCTGCGATGTTGAACTTGTACTGTAAATGAGGTTCTTGTAAACAGAGGCGTCCCAAACTTTGGGGTGGCTGTGTCTTTTTGATTTTAATTTCCCTAAGCTATAGGACCATAAGTGGCAGTGCCTTAGGCTCTGTTGCTTTGTTTTTTAGATGTTTCAGGAAACACCATACACTTCTCCCGAGTATCTGTTGGCAATTTACATCCCGCCCATCAGCATAACAAGGTTCCCAGTTCTCCATGGCCTGTCCTGCCTTTCTGGATTTTACACTTTTTTCAGATGGCCCTTTTGACCGGGGGGAAGTGAGACTTCATTGTAGTGCAGATTTCCTTTGCAAGCTTGCTTGGTTGGCCAAAAAGGGCGTATGCGTTTTTTCCTGAATATATTCAGGAAAAAACGCATACGCCCTTTTTGCCCAAGTGCATCATTGTGGACGTTCTGCCTCTTTTCCTATGCTTTCAATGCAATTCCAGTCTACCTCCTGAAATCGGTTTCCTGCAATTCTGCCCCGCTTTCAAGTCCTCTTGGCAGCCTTACTTCAGTCTATTTTTGGACGATAGCTGTCATTTATAACTCTGCAGGTTTGTGAATTACAGTGCCCCTGAGCTCCTTTCTTCAACTCGCTTTCTTGTGACCTGGCCGCAACACCGCAGGATGGCTTCAGGCCCTAATCTGGTTCCGGCACGGCACGCTGAGCCTTTGGTTAATTCCTCTTCCTGGTGGGAAATGAGAGTTAAATTTGCCCGTCCAGACACCTCCAGCTAGCCTGTCATTGGTTCTCGCTATTCCTGTTCATCTTCCGCAGAAATTGCAAACTGGGCCAAACAGGAGGTTAAAGGGACTGACTCTCCAAGTCGGGAGAGTGTTAGTAAAGCATCTGGAATGTTGCACCCGAGTACCAGGGTATGAAAACTGAGACATATTTGAACACGTCTCCCGATCACATGGTTGATCATACTCTAGGTTCCACATGCATGTTTTAGCTGAAGGAAGAATACCTTAAACCTGGGTAGTTGAAACCCGTGGAATGGGTACCATGCAATATGACTTCAAAGGGTCTTCATTTGCTCACCGAACCTCTCCAATCCTATCACTGCTGTGTTTATGCCCCTGTACACATGCTTGATTCTCTTTCGGAGACATAGCAATCCATAGGTTTTAAGATACTTACTAGTCAGGTACATTCTTAGGCGTTTAATATGCGGTGTTGAGTCCATTTCGTTGAGCAAGGAGTAGCTCTTGTCTATTCCATATTTGGCTTAAGGAACTTTATCTGTGCTCATTTCAATCTCTGGTTTTATGCAGCACCCCAACTCACCTTTACCCTTAAGCAAGCATAAGTTGGTTTTCTAAATTTGAGACCCTGTTCTGTTCTGTAATTCAGTTCCTGTGTAGCCAAGTTTACATTCCGTGTATTACTGATATCTTATGATGTTTCTTTTTCTGTGTGACTTACTTCAGTTAGAATCATCATACCTGAATCCACTCATTGTGCTGCTAAGGGCCTGATGACACAGATTTCATTGCTGAGTGATATTGCTTTGTAAGTAAATACCACAACTTCTTTATCCATTTTTCACTTTCTGCGATGTTGAACTTGTACTGTAAACGAGGTTCTTGTAAACAGAGCCGTTCCAAACTTTGGGGTGGCTGTGTCTTTTTGATTTTAATTTCCCTAAGCTATAGGACCATAAGTGGAAGTGCCCTAGGTTCTGTTGCTTTGTTTTTTAGATGTTTCAGGAAACACCATACACTTCTCCCGAGTGGTTGTTGGCAATTTACATCCCGCCCTTCAGCATAACAAGGCTCCCAGTTCTCCATGGCCTGTCCTGCCTTTCTGGATTTTACACTTTTTTCAGATGGCCCTTTTGACCGGGGGGAAGTGAGACTTCATTGTAGTGCAGATTTCCTTTGCAAGCTTGCTTGGTTGGCCAAAAAGGGCGTATGCGTTTTTTCCTGAATATATTCAGGAAAAAACGCATATGCCCTTTTTGGCCAAGTGCATCATTGTGGACGTTCTGCCTCTTTTCCTATGCTTGCAATGCAATTCCAGTCTACCTCCTGAAATCGGTTTCCTGCAATTCTGCCCCGCTTTCAAGTCCTCTTGGCAGCCTTACTTCAGTCTATTTTTGGACGATAGCTGTCATTTATAACTCTGCAGGTTTGTGAATTACAGTGCCCCTGAGCTCCTTTCTTCAACTCGCTTTCTTGTGAGCTGGCCGCAACACCGCAGGATGGCTTCAGGCCCTAATCTGGTTCCGGTACGGCACGCTGAGCCTTTGTTTATTTCCTCTTCCTGGTGGGAAATGAGAGTTAAATTTGCCCGTCCAGACACCTCCAGGTAGCCTCTCATTGGTTCTCGCTATTCCTGTTCATCTTCCGCAGAAATTGCAAACTGGGCCAAACAGGAGGTTAAAGGCGCTGACTCTCCAAGTGGGGAGAGTGTTAGTAAAGCGTCTGGAATGTTGCACCCGAGTACCAGGGGAGGAAAACTGAGACATATTTGAACACGTCTCCCGATCACATGGTTGATCATACTCTAGGTTCCACATGCATGTTTTAGCTGAAGGAAGAATACCTTAAACCTGGGTAGTTGAAACCCGTGGAATGGGTACCATGCAATATGAATTGAAAGGGTCTTCATTTGCTCACCGAACCTCTCCAATCCTATCACTGCTGCGTTTATGCCCCTGTACACATGCTTGATTCTCTTTCGGAGACATAGCAATCCATAG
Organism: Stenella coeruleoalba; assembly: GCF_951394435.1. NCBI lineage: Eukaryota > Metazoa > Chordata > Mammalia > Artiodactyla > Delphinidae > Stenella > Stenella coeruleoalba. Next base: position 1,709,109 of record NW_027646377.1, read on the forward strand.
GTTTTAAGATACTTACTAGTCAGGTACATTCTTAGGCGTTTAATATGGGGTGTTGAGTCCATTTCGTTGAGCAAGGAGTAGCTCTTGTCTATTCCATATTTGGCTTAAGGAACTTTATCTGTGCTCATTTCAATCTCTGGTTTTATGCAGCACCCCAACTCACCTTTACCCTTAAGCAAGAATAAGTTGGTTTTCTAAATTTGAGACCCTGTTCTGTTCTGTAATTCAGTTCCTGTGTAGCCAAGTTTACATTCCGTGTATTACTGATATCTTATGATGTTTCTTTTTCTGTGTGACTTATTTCAGTTAGAATCATCATACCTGAATCCACTCATTGTGCTGCTAAGGGCCTGATGACACAGATTTCATTGCTGAGTGATATTGCTTTGTAAGTAAATACCACAACTTCTTTATCCATTTTTCACTTTCTGCGATGTTGAACTTGTACTGTAAACGAGGTTCTTGTAAACAGAGCCGTTCCAAACTTTGGGGTGGCTGTGTCTTTTTGATTTTAATTTCCCTAAGCTATAGGACCATAAGTGGAAGTGCCCTAGGTTCTGTTGCTTTGTTTTTTAGATGTTTCAGGAAACACCTACACTTCTCCTGAGTGGTTGTTGGCAATTTACATCCCGCCCATCAGCATAACAAGGCTCCCAGTTCTCCATGGCCTGTCCTGCCTTTCTGGATTTTACACTTTTTTCAGATGGCCCTTTTGACCGGGGGGAAGTGAGACTTCATTGTAGTGCAGATTTCCTTTGCAAGCTTGCTTGGTTGGCCAAAAAGGGCGTATGCGTTTTTTCCTGAATATATTCAGGAAAAAACGCATACGCCCTTTTTGGCCAAGTGCATCATTGTGGACGTTCTGCCTCTTTTCCTATGCTTTCAATACAATTCCAGTCTACCTCCTGAAATTGGTTTCCTGCAATTCTGCCCCGCTTTCAAGTCCTCTTGGCAGCCTTACTTCAGTCTATTTTTGGACGATAGCTGTCATTTATAACTCTGCAGGTTTGTGAATTACAGTGCCCCTGAGCTCCTTTCTTCAACTCGCTTTCTTTTGAGCTGGCCGCAACACCGCAGGATGGCTTCAGGCCCTAATCTGGCCCCAGTACGGCACGCTGAGCCTTTGTTTATTTCCTCTTCCTGGTGGGAAATGAGAGTTAAATTTGCCCGTCCAGACACCTCCAGCTAGTCTCTCATTGGTTCTCGCTATTCCTGTTCATCTTCCGCAGAAATTGCAAACTGGGCCAAACAGGAGGTTAAAGGCACTGACTCTCCAAGTGGGGAGAGTGTTAGTAAAGCGTCTGGAATGTTGCACCCGAGTACCAGGGGAGGAAAACTGAGACATATTTGAACACGTCTCCCGTTCACATGGTTGATCATACTTGGGTTCCACATGCATGTTTTAGCTGAAGGAAGAATACCTTAAACCTGGAGAGTTGAGACCCGTGTAATGGGTACCATGCAATATGACTTCAAAGGGTCTTCATTTGCTCACCGAACCTCTCCAATCCTATCACTGCTGCGTTTATGCCCCTGTACACATGCTTGATTCTCTTTCGGAGACATAGCAATCTATAGGTTTTAAGATACTTACTAGTCAGGTACATTCTTAGGCGTTTAATATGCGGTGTTGAGTCCATTTCGTTGAGCAAGTAGTAGCTCTTGTCTATTCCATATTTGGCTTAAGGAACTTTATCTGTGCTCATTTCAATCTCTGGTTTTATGCAGCACCCCAACTCACCTTTACCCTTAAGCAAGCATAAGTTGGTTTTCTAAATTTGAGACCCTGTTCTGTTCTGTAATTCAGTTCCTGTGTAGCCAAGTTTACATTCCGTGTATTACTGATACCTCATGATGTCTCTTTTTCTCTGTGACTTATTTCAGTTAGAATCATCATACCTGAATCCACTCATTGTGCTGCTAAGGGCCTGATGACACAGATTTCATTGCTGAGTGATATTGCTTTCTAAGTAAATACCACAACTTCTTTATCCATTTTTCACTTTCTGCGATGTTGAACTTGTACTGTAAACGAGGTTCTTGTAAACAGAGCCGTTCCAAACTTTGGGGTGGCTGTGTCTTTTTGATTTTAATTTCCCTAAGCTATAGGACCATAAGTGGAAGTGCCCTAGGTTCTGTTGCTTTGTTTTTTAGATGTTTCAGGAAACACCATACACTTCTCCCGAGTGGTTGTTGGCAATTTACATCCCGCCCTTCAGCATAACAAGGCTCCCAGTTCTCCATGGCCTGTCCTGCCTTTCTGGATTTTACACTTTTTTCAGATGGCCCTTTTGACAGGGGGGAAGTGAGACTTCATTGTAGTGCAGATTTCCTTTGCAAGCTTGCTGGGTTGGCCAAAAAGGGCGTATGCGTTTTTTCCTGAATATATTCAGGAAAAAACGCATACGCCCTTTTTGGCCAAGTGCATCATTGTGGACGTTCTGCCTCTTTTCCTATGCTTGCAATGCAATTCCAGTCTACCTCCTGAAATCGGTTTCCTGCAATTCTGCCCCGCTTTCAAATCATCTTGGCAGCCTTACTTCAGTCTATTTTTGGACGATAGCTGTCATTTATAACTCTGCAGGTTTGTGAATTACAGTGCCCCTGAGCTCCTTTCTTCAACTCGCTTTCTTTTGAGCTGGCCGCAACATCGCAGGATGGCTTCAGGCCCTAATCTGGTTCCGGTACGGCACGCTGAGCCTTTGGTTATTTCCTCTTCCTGGTGGGAAATGAGAGTTAAATTTGCCCGTCCAGACACCTCCAGCTAGCCTCTCATTGGTTCTCGCTATTCCTGTTCATCTTCCGCAGAAATTGCAAACTGGGCCAAACAGGAGGTTAAAGGCGCTGACTCTCCAAGTGGGGAGAGTGTTAGTAAAGCGTCTGGAATGTTGCACCCGAGTACCAGGGGAGGAAAACTGAGACATATTTGAACACGTCTCCCGATCACATGGTTGATCATACTCTAGGTTCCACATGCATGTTTTAGCTGAAGGAAGAATACCTTAAACCTGGCTAGTTGAAACCGGTGGAATGGGTACCATGCAATATGACTTCAAAGGGTCTTCATTTGCTCACCGAACCTCTCCAATCCTATCACTGCTGCGTTTATGCCCCTGTACACATGCTTGATTCTCTTTCGGAGACATAGCAATCCATAGGTTTTAAGATACTTACTAGTCAGGTACATTCTTAGGCGTTTAATATGCGGTGTTGAGTCCATTTCGTTGAGCAAGGAGTAGCTCTTATCTATTCCATATTTGGCTTAAGGAACTTTATCTGTGCTCATTTCAATCTCTGGTTTTATGCAGCACCCCAACTCACCTTTACCCTTAAGCAAGAATAAGTTGGTTTTCTAAATTTGAGACCCTGTTCTGTTCTGTAATTCAGTTCCTGTGTAGCCAAGTTTAAATTCCGTGTATTACTGATATCTTATGATGTTTCTTTTTCTGTGTGACTTATTTCAGTTAGAATCATCATACCTGAATCCACTCATTGTGCTGCTAAGCGCCTGATGACACAGATTTCTTTGCTGAGTGATATTGCTTTGTAAGTAAATACCACAACTTCTTTATCCATTTTTCACTTTCTGCGATGTTGAACTTGTACTGTAAACGAGGTTCTTGTAAACAGAGCCGTTCCAAACTTTGGGGTGGCTGTGTCTTTTTCATTTTAATTTCCCTAAGCTATAGGACCATAAGTGGAAGTGCCCTAGGTTCTGTTGCTTTGTTTTTTAGATGTTTCAGGAAACACCATACACTTCTCCCGAGTGGTTGTTGGCAATTTACATCCCGCCCATCAGCATAACAAGGCTCCCAGTTCTCCATGGCCTGTCCTGCCTTTCTGGATTTTACACTTTTTTCAGATGGCCCTTTTGACCGGGGGGAAGTGAGACTTCATTGTAGTGCAGATTTCCTTTGCAAGCTTGCTTGGTTGGCCAAAAAGGGCGTATGCGTTTTTTCCTGAATATATTCAGGAAAAAACGCATACGCCCTTTTTGGCCAAGTGCATCATTGTGGACGTTCTGCCTCTTTTCCTATGCTTTCAATGCAATTCCAGTCTACCTCCTGAAATCGGTTTCCTGCAATTCTGCCCCGCTTTCAAGTCCTCTTGGCGGCCTTACTTCAGTCTATTTTTGGACGATATCTGTCATTTATAACTCTGCAGGTTTGTGAATTACAGTGCCCCTGAGCTCCTTTCTTCAACTCGCTTTCTTTTGAGCTGGCCGCAACACCGCAGGATGGCTTCAGGCCCTAATCTGGTTCCGGCACGGCACGCTGAGCCTTTGGTTATTTCCTCTTCCTGGTGGGAAATGAGAGTTAAATGTGCCCGTCCAGACACCTCCAGCTAGTCTCTCATTGGTTCTCGCTATTCCTGTTCATCTTCCGCAGAAATTGCAAACTGGGCCAAACAGGAGGTTAAAAGCGCCGACTCTCCAAGTCGGGAGAGTGTTAGTAAAGCGTCTGGAATGTTGCACCCGAGTACCAGGGTACGAAAACTGAGACATATTTGAACACGTCTCCCGATCACATGGTTGATCATACTCTAGGTTCCACATGCATGTTTTAGCTGAAGGAAGAATACCTTAAACCTGGAGAGTTAAGACCCGTGGAATGGGTACCATGCAATATGACTTCAAAGGGTCTTCATTTGCTCACCGAACCTCTCCAATCCTATCACTGCTGCGTTTATGCCCCTGTACACATGCTTGATTCTCTTTCGGAGACATAGCAATCCATAGGTTTTAAGATACTTACTAGTCAGGTACATTCTTAGGCGTTTAATATGCGGTGTTGAGTCCATTTCGTTGAGCAAGGAGTAGCTCTTATCTATTCCATATTTGACTTAAGGAACTTTATCTGTGCTCATTTCAATCTCTGGTTTTATGCAGCACCACAACTCACCTTTACCCTTAAGCAAGCATAAGTTGGTTTTCTAAATTTGAGACCCTGTTCTGTTCTGTAATTCAGTTCCTGTGTAGCCAAGTTTACATTCTGTGTATTACTGATATCTTATGATGTTTCTTTTTCTGTGTGACTTATTTCAGTTAGAATCATCATACCTGAATCCACTCATTGTGCTGCTAAGGGCCTGATGACACAGATTTCATTGCTGAGTGATATTGCTTTGTAAGTAAATACCACAACTTCTTTATCTATTTTTCACTTTCTGCGATGTTGAACTTGTACTGTAAACGAGGTTCTTGTAAACAGAGCCGTTCCAAACTTTGGGGTGGCTGTGTCTTTTTGATTTTAATTTCCCTAAACTATAGGACCATAAGTGGAAGTGCCCTAGGTTCTGTTGCTTTGTTTTTTAGATGTTTCAGGAAACACCATACACTTCTCCCAAGTGTCTGTTGGCAATTTACATCCCGCCCATCAGCATAACAAGGCTCCCAGTTCTCCATGGCCTGTCCTGCCTTTCTGGATTTTACACTTTTTTCAGATGGCCCTTTTGACCGGGGGGAAGTGAGACTTCATTGTAGTGCAGATTTCCTTTGCAAGCTTGCTTGGTTGGCCAAAAAGGGCGTATGCGTTTTTTCCTGAATATATTCAGGAAAAAACGCATACGCCCTTTTTGGCCAAGTGCATCATTGTGGACGTTCTGCCTCTTTTCCTATGCTTTCAATGCAATTCCAGTCTAGCTCCTGAAATCGGTTTCCTGCAATTCTGCCCCGCTTTCAAGTCCTCTTGGCAGCCTTACTTCAGTCTATTTTTGGACGATAGCTGTCATTTATAACTCTGCAGGTTTGTGAATTACAGTGCCCCTGAGCTCCTTTCTTCAACTTGCTTTCCTGTGACCTGGCCGCAACACCACAGGATGGCTTCAGGCCCTAATCTGGTTCCGGCACGGCAGGCTGAGCCTTTGGTTAATTCCTCTTCATGGTGGAAAATGAGAGTTAAATTTGCCCGTCCAGACACCTCCAGCTAGCCTCTCATTGGTTCTCGCTATTCCTGTTCATCTTCCACAGAAATTGCAAACTGGGCCAAACAGGAGGTTAAAGGGACTGACTCTCCAAGTCGGGAGAGTGTTAGTAAAGCGTCTGGAATGTTGCACCTGAGTACCAGTTTACGAAAACTGAGACATATTTGAACACGTCTCCCGATCACATGGTTGATCATACTCTAGGTTCCACATGCATGTTGTAGCTGAAGGAAGAATACCTTAAACATGGAGAGTTGAGACCCGTGTAATGGGTACCATGCAATATGACTTCAAAGGGTCTTCATTTGCTCACCGAACCTCTCCAATCCTATTACTGCTGCGTTTATGCCCCTGTACACATGCTTGATTCTCTTTCGGAGACATAGCAATCCATAGGTTTTAGGATACTTACTAGTCAGGTACATTCTTAGGCGTTTAATATGCGGTGTTGAGTCCATTTCATTGAGCAAGGAGTAGCTCTTGTCTATTCCATATTTGGCTTAAGGAACTTTATCTGTGCTCATTTCAATCTCTGGTTTTATGCAGCACCCCAACTCACCTTTACCCTTAAGCAAGAATAAGTTGGTTTTCTAAATTTGAGACCCTGTTCTGTTCTGTAATTCAGTTCCTGTGTAGCCAAGTTTAAATTCCGTGTATTACTGATATCTTATGATGTTTCTTTTTCTGTGTGACTTATTTCAGTTAGAATCATCATACCTGAATCCACTCATTGTGCTGCTAAGCGCCTGATGACACAGATTTCTTTGCTGAGTGATATTGCTTTGTAAGTAAATACCACAACTTCTTTATCCATTTTTCACTTTCTGCGATGTTGAACTTGTACTGTAAACGAGGTTCTTGTAAACAGAGCCGTTCCAAACTTTGGGGTGGCTGTGTCTTTTTCATTTTAATTTCCCTAAGCTATAGGACCATAAGTGGAAGTGCCCTAGGCTCTGTTGCTTTGTTTTTTAGATGTTTCAGGAAACACCATACACTTCTCCCGAGTGGTTGTTGGCAATTTACATCCCGCCCATCAGCATAACAAGGCTCCCAGTTCTCCATGGCCTGTCCTGCCTTTCTGGATTTTACACTTTTTTCAGATGGCCCTTTTGACCGGGGGGAAGTGAGACTTCATTGTAGTGCAGATTTCCTTTGCAAGCTTGCTTGGTTGGCCAAAAAGGGCGTATGCGTTTTTTCCTGAATATATTCAGGAAAAAACGCATACGCCCTTTTTGGCCAAGTGCATCATTGTGGACGTTCTGCCTCTTTTCCTATGCTTTCAATGCAATTCCAGTCTACCTCCTGAAATCGGTTTCCTGCAATTCTGCCCCGCTTTCAAGTCCTCTTGGCGGCCTTACTTCAGTCTATTTTTGGACGATATCTGTCATTTATAACTCTGCAGGTTTGTGAATTACAGTGCCCCTGAGCTCCTTTCTTCAACTCGCTTTCTTTTGAGCTGGCCGCAACACCGCAGGATGGCTTCAGGCCCTAATCTGGTTCCGGCACGGCACGCTGAGCCTTTGGTTATTTCCTCTTCCTGGTGGGAAATGAGAGTTAAATGTGCCCGTCCAGACACCTCCAGCTAGTCTCTCATTGGTTCTCGCTATTCCTGTTCATCTTCCGCAGAAATTGCAAACTGGGCCAAACAGGAGGTTAAAAGCGCCGACTCTCCAAGTCGGGAGAGTGTTAGTAAAGCGTCTGGAATGTTGCACCCGAGTACCAGGGTACGAAAACTGAGACATATTTGAACACGTCTCCCGATCACATGGTTGATCATACTCTAGGTTCCACATGCATGTTTTAGCTGAAGGAAGAATACCTTAAACCTGGAGAGTTAAGACCCGTGGAATGGGTACCATGCAATATGACTTCAAAGGGTCTTCATTTGCTCACCGAACCTCTCCAATCCTATCACTGCTGCGTTTATGCCCCTGTACACATGCTTGATTCTCTTTCGGAGACATAGCAATCCATAGGTTTTAAGATACTTACTAGTCAGGTACATTCTTAGGCGTTTAATATGCGGTGTTGAGTCCATTTCGTTGAGCAAGGAGTAGCTCTTATCTATTCCATATTTGACTTAAGGAACTTTATCTGTGCTCATTTCAATCTCTGGTTTTATGCAGCACCACAACTCACCTTTACCCTTAAGCAAGCATAAGTTGGTTTTCTAAATTTGAGACCCTGTTCTGTTCTGTAATTCAGTTCCTGTGTAGCCAAGTTTACATTCCGTGTATTACTGATATCTTATGATGTTTCTTTTTCTGTGTGACTTATTTCAGTTAGAATCATCATACCTGAATCCACTCATTGTGCTGCTAAGGGCCTGATGACACAGATTTCATTGCTGAGTGATATTGCTTTGTAAGTAAATACCACAACTTCTTTATCTATTTTTCACTTTCTGCGATGTTGAACTTGTACTGTAAACGAGGTTCTTGTAAACAGAGCCGTTCCAAACTTTGGGGTGGCTGTGTCTTTTTGATTTTAATTTCCCTAAACTATAGGACCATAAGTGGAAGTGCCCTAGGTTCTGTTGCTTTGTTTTTTAGATGTTTCAGGAAACACCATACACTTCTCCCAAGTGTCTGTTGGCAATTTACATCCCGCCCATCAGCATAACAAGGCTCCCAGTTCTCCATGGCCTGTCCTGCCTTTCTGGATTTTACACTTTTTTCAGATGGCCCTTTTGACCGGGGGGAAGTGAGACTTCATTGTAGTGCAGATTTCCTTTGCAAGCTTGCTTGGTTGGCCAAAAAGGGCGTATGCGTTTTTTCCTGAATATATTCAGGAAAAAACGCATACGCCCTTTTTGGCCAAGTGCATCATTGTGGACGTTCTGCCTCTTTTCCTATGCTTTCAATGCAATTCCAGTCTAGCTCCTGAAATCGGTTTCCTGCAATTCTGCCCCGCTTTCAAGTCCTCTTGGCAGCCTTACTTCAGTCTATTTTTGGACGATAGCTGTCATTTATAACTCTGCAGGTTTGTGAATTACAGTGCCCCTGAGCTCCTTTCTTCAACTTGCTTTCCTGTGACCTGGCCGCAACACCACAGGATGGCTTCAGGCCCTAATCTGGTTCCGGCACGGCACGCTGAGCCTTTGGTTAATTCCTCTTCATGGTGGAAAATGAGAGTTAAATTTGCCCGTCCAGACACCTCCAGCTAGCCTCTCATTGGTTCTCGCTATTCCTGTTCATCTTCCACAGAAATTGCAAACTGGGCCAAACAGGAGGTTAAAGGGACTGACTCTCCAAGTCGGGAGAGTGTTAGTAAAGCGTCTGGAATGTTGCACCTGAGTACCAGTTTACGAAAACTGAGACATATTTGAACACGTCTCCCGATCACATGGTTGATCATACTCTAGGTTCCACATGCATGTTGTAGCTGAAGGAAGAATACCTTAAACATGGAGAGTTGAGACCCGTGTAATGGGTACCATGCAATATGACTTCAAAGGGTCTTCATTTGCTCACCGAACCTCTCCAATCCTATTACTGCTGCGTTTATGCCCCTGTACACATGCTTGATTCTCTTTCGGAGACATAGCAATCCATAGGTTTTAGGATACTTACTAGTCAGGTACATTCTTAGGCGTTTAATATGCGGTGTTGAGTCCATTTCATTGAGCAAGGAGTAGCTCTTGTCTATTCCATATTTGGCTTAAGGAACTTTATCTGTGCTCATTTCAATCTCTGGTTTTATGCAGCACCCCAACTCACCTTTACCCTTAAGCAAGAATAAGTTGGTTTTCTAAATTTGAGACCCTGTTCTGTTCTGTAATTCAGTTCCTGTGTAGCCAAGTTTAAATTCCGTGTATTACTGATATCTTATGATGTTTCTTTTTCTGTGTGACTTATTTCAGTTAGAATCATCATACCTGAATCCACTCATTGTGCTGCTAAGCGCCTGATGACACAGATTTCTTTGCTGAGTGATATTGCTTTGTAAGTAAATACCACAACTTCTTTATCCATTTTTCACTTTCTGCGATGTTGAACTTGTACTGTAAACGAGGTTCTTGTAAACAGAGCCGTTCCAAACTTTGGGGTGGCTGTGTCTTTTTCATTTTAATTTCCCTAAGCTATAGGACCATAAGTGGAAGTGCCCTAGGTTCTGTTGCTTTGTTTTTTAGATGTTTCAGGAAACACCATACACTTCTCCCGAGTGGTTGTTGGCAATTTACATCCCGCCCATCAGCATAACAAGGCTCCCAGTTCTCCATGGCCTGTCCTGCCTTTCTGGATTTTACACTTTTTTCAGATGGCCCTTTTGACCGGGGGGAAGTGAGACTTCATTGTAGTGCAGATTTCCTTTGCAAGCTTGCTTGGTTGGCCAAAAAGGGCGTATGCGTTTTTTCCTGAATATATTCAGGAAAAAACGCATACGCCCTTTTTGGCCAAGTGCATCATTGTGGACGTTCTGCCTCTTTTCCTATGCTTTCAATGCAATTCCAGTCTACCTCCTGAAATCGGTTTCCTGCAATTCTGCCCCGCTTTCAAGTCCTCTTGGCGGCCTTACTTCAGTCTATTTTTGGACGATATCTGTCATTTATAACTCTGCAGGTTTGTGAATTACAGTGCCCCTGAGCTCCTTTCTTCAACTCGCTTTCTTTTGAGCTGGCCGCAACACCGCAGGATGGCTTCAGGCCCTAATCTGGTTCCGGCACGGCACGCTGAGCCTTTGGTTATTTCCTCTTCCTGGTGGGAAATGAGAGTTAAATGTGCCCGTCCAGACACCTCCAGCTAGTCTCTCATTGGTTCTCGCTATTCCTGTTCATCTTCCGCAGAAATTGCAAACTGGGCCAAACAGGAGGTTAAAAGCGCCGACTCTCCAAGTCGGGAGAGTGTTAGTAAAGCGTCTGGAATGTTGCACCCGAGTACCAGGGTACGAAAACTGAGACATATTTGAACACGTCTCCCGATCACATGGTTGATCATACTCTAGGTTCCACATGCATGTTTTAGCTGAAGGAAGAATACCTTAAACCTGGAGAGTTAAGACCCGTGGAATGGGTACCATGCAATATGACTTCAAAGGGTCTTCATTTGCTCACCGAACCTCTCCAATCCTATCACTGCTGCGTTTATGCCCCTGTACACATGCTTGATTCTCTTTCGGAGACATAGCAATCCATAGGTTTTAAGATACTTACTAGTCAGGTACATTCTTAGGCGTTTAATATGCGGTGTTGAGTCCATTTCGTTGAGCAAGGAGTAGCTCTTATCTATTCCATATTTGACTTAAGGAACTTTATCTGTGCTCATTTCAATCTCTGGTTTTATGCAGCACCACAACTCACCTTTACCCTTAAGCAAGCATAAGTTGGTTTTCTAAATTTGAGACCCTGTTCTGTTCTGTAATTCAGTTCCTGTGTAGCCAAGTTTACATTCCGTGTATTACTGATATCTTATGATGTTTCTTTTTCTGTGTGACTTATTTCAGTTAGAATCATCATACCTGAATCCACTCATTGTGCTGCTAAGGGCCTGATGACACAGATTTCATTGCTGAGTGATATTGCTTTGTAAGTAAATACCACAACTTCTTTATCTATTTTTCACTTTCTGCGATGTTGAACTTGTACTGTAAACGAGGTTCTTGTAAACAGAGCCGTTCCAAACTTTGGGGTGGCTGTGTCTTTTTGATTTTAATTTCCCTAAACTATAGGACCATAAGTGGAAGTGCCCTAGGTTCTGTTGCTTTGTTTTTTAGATGTTTCAGGAAACACCATACACTTCTCCCAAGTGTCTGTTGGCAATTTACATCCCGCCCATCAGCATAACAAGGCTCCCAGTTCTCCATGGCCTGTCCTGCCTTTCTGGATTTTACACTTTTTTCAGATGGCCCTTTTGACCGGGGGGAAGTGAGACTTCATTGTAGTGCAGATTTCCTTTGCAAGCTTGCTTGGTTGGCCAAAAAGGGCGTATGCGTTTTTTCCTGAATATATTCAGGAAAAAACGCATACGCCCTTTTTGGCCAAGTGCATCATTGTGGACGTTCTGCCTCTTTTCCTATGCTTTCAATGCAATTCCAGTCTAGCTCCTGAAATCGGTTTCCTGCAATTCTGCCCCGCTTTCAAGTCCTCTTGGCAGCCTTACTTCAGTCTATTTTTGGACGATAGCTGTCATTTATAACTCTGCAGGTTTGTGAATTACAGTGCCCCTGAGCTCCTTTCTTCAACTTGCTTTCCTGTGACCTGGCCGCAACACCACAGGATGGCTTCAGGCCCTAATCTGGTTCCGGCACGGCACGCTGAGCCTTTGGTTAATTCCTCTTCATGGTGGAAAATGAGAGTTAAATTTGCCCGTCCAGACACCTCCAGCTAGCCTCTCATTGGTTCTCGCTATTCCTGTTCATCTTCCACAGAAATTGCAAACTGGGCCAAACAGGAGGTTAAAGGGACTGACTCTCCAAGTCGGGAGAGTGTTAGTAAAGCGTCTGGAATGTTGCACCTGAGTACCAGTTTACGAAAACTGAGACATATTTGAACACGTCTCCCGATCACATGGTTGATCATACTCTAGGTTCCACATGCATGTTGTAGCTGAAGGAAGAATACCTTAAACATGGAGAGTTGAGACCCGTGTAATGGGTACCATGCAATATGACTTCAAAGGGTCTTCATTTGCTCACCGAACCTCTCCAATCCTATTACTGCTGCGTTTATGCCCCTGTACACATGCTTGATTCTCTTTCGGAGACATAGCAATCCATAGGTTTTAGGATACTTACTAGTCAGGTACATTCTTAGGCGTTTAATATGCGGTGTTGAGTCCATTTCATTGAGCAAGGAGTAGCTCTTGTCTATTCCATATTTGGCTTAAGGAACTTTATCTGTGCTCATTTCAATCTCTGGTTTTATGCAGCACCCCAACTCACCTTTACCCTTAAGCAAGAATAAGTTGGTTTTCTAAATTTGAGACCCTGTTCTGTTCTGTAATTCAGTTCCTGTGTAGCCAAGTTTAAATTCCGTGTATTACTGATATCTTATGATGTTTCTTTTTCTGTGTGACTTATTTCAGTTAGAATCATCATACCTGAATCCACTCATTGTGCTGCTAAGCGCCTGATGACACAGATTTCTTTGCTGAGTGATATTGCTTTGTAAGTAAATACCACAACTTCTTTATCCATTTTTCACTTTCTGCGATGTTGAACTTGTACTGTAAACGAGGTTCTTGTAAACAGAGCCGTTCCAAACTTTGGGGTGGCTGTGTCTTTTTCATTTTAATTTCCCTAAGCTATAGGACCATAAGTGGAAGTGCCCTAGGTTCTGTTGCTTTGTTTTTTAGATGTTTCAGGAAACACCATACACTTCTCCCGAGTGGTTGTTGGCAATTTACATCCCGCCCATCAGCATAACAAGGCTCCCAGTTCTCCATGGCCTGTCCTGCCTTTCTGGATTTTACACTTTTTTCAGATGGCCCTTTTGACCGGGGGGAAGTGAGACTTCATTGTAGTGCAGATTTCCTTTGCAAGCTTGCTTGGTTGGCCAAAAAGGGCGTATGCGTTTTTTCCTGAATATATTCAGGAAAAAACGCATATGCCCTTTTTGGCCAAGTGCATCATTGTGGACGTTCTGCCTCTTTTCCTATGCTTTCAATGCAATTCCAGTCTAGCTCCTGAAATCGGTTTCCTGCAATTCTGCCCCGCTTTCAAGTCCTCTTGGCGGCCTTACTTCAGTCTATTTTTGGACGATATCTGTCATTTATAACTCTGCAGGTTTGTGAATTACAGTGCCCCTGAGCTCCTTTCTTCAACTCGCTTTCTTTTGAGCTGGCCGCAACACCGCAGGATGGCTTCAGGCCCTAATCTGGTTCCGGCACGGCACGCTGAGCCTTTGGTTATTTCCTCTTCCTGGTGGGAAATGAGAGTTAAATGTGCCCGTCCAGACACCTCCAGCTAGTCTCTCATTGGTTCTCGCTATTCCTGTTCATCTTCCGCAGAAATTGCAAACTGGGCCAAACAGGAGGTTAAAAGCGCTGACTCTCCAAGTCGGGAGAGTGTTAGTAAAGCGTCTGGAATGTTGCACCCGAGTACCAGGGTACGAAAACTGAGACATATTTGAACACGTCTCCCGATCACATGGTTGATCATACTCTAGGTTCCACATGCATGTTTTAGCTGAAGGAAGAATACCTTAAACCTGGAGAGTTAAGACCCGTGGAATGGGTACCATGCAATATGACTTCAAAGGGTCTTCATTTGCTCACCGAACCTCTCCAATCCTATCACTGCTGCGTTTATGCCCCTGTACACATGCTTGATTCTCTTTCGGAGACATAGCAATCCATAGGTTTTAAGATACTTACTAGTCAGGTACATTCTTAGGCGTTTAATATGCGGTGTTGAGTCCATTTCGTTGAGCAAGGAGTAGCTCTTATCTATTCCATATTTGACTTAAGGAACTTTATCTGTGCTCATTTCAATCTCTGGTTTTATGCAGCACCACAACTCACCTTTACCCTTAAGCAAGCATAAGTTGGTTTTCTAAATTTGAGACCCTGTTCTGTTCTGTAATTCAGTTCCTGTGTAGCCAAGTTTACATTCCGTGTATTACTGATATCTTATGATGTTTCTTTTTCTGTGTGACTTATTTCAGTTAGAATCATCATACCTGAATCCACTCATTGTGCTGCTAAGGGCCTGATGACACAGATTTCATTGCTGAGTGATATTGCTTTGTAAGTAAATACCACAACTTCTTTATCTATTTCTCACTTTCTGCGATGTTGAACTTGTACTGTAAACGAGGTTCTTGTAAACAGAGCCGTTCCAAACTTTGGGGTGGCTGTGTCTTTTTGATTTTAATTTCCCTAAACTATAGGACCATAAGTGGAAGTGCCCTAGGTTCTGTTGCTTTGTTTTTTAGATGTTTCAGGAAACACCATACACTTCTCCCAAGTGTCTGTTGGCAATTTACATCCCGCCGATCAGCATAACAAGGCTCCCAGTTCTCCATGGCCTGTCCTGCCTTTCTGGATTTTACACTTTTTTCAGATGGCCCTTTTGACCAGGGGCAAGTGAGACTTCATTGTAGTGCAGATTTCCTTTGCAAGCTTGCTTGGTTGGCCAAAAAGGGCAAATGCGTTTTTTCCTGAATATATTCAGGAAAAAACGCATACGCCCTTTTTGGCCAAGTGCATCATTGTGGACGTTCTGCCTCTTTTCCTATGCTTTCAATGCAATTCCAGTCTAGCTCCTGAAATCGGTTTCCTGCAATTCTGCCCCGCTTTCAAGTCCTCTTGGCAGCCTTACTTCAGTCTATTTTTGGACGATAGCTGTCATTTATAACTCTGCAGGTTTGTGAATTACAGTGCCCCTGAGCTCCTTTCTTCAACTTGCTTTCCTGTGACCTGGCCGCAACACCACAGGATGGCTTCACGCCCTAATCTGGTTCCGGCACGGCACGCTGAGCCTTTGGTTAATTCCTCTTCATGGTGGAAAATGAGAGTTAAATTTGCCCGTCCAGACACCTCCAGCTAGCCTCTCATTGGTTCTCGCTATTCCTGTTCATCTTCCACAGAAATTGCAAACTGGGCCAAACAGGAGGTTAAAGGGACTGACTCTCCAAGTCGGGAGAGTGTTAGTAAAGCGTCTGGAATGTTGCACCTGAGTACCAGTTTACGAAAACTGAGACATATTTGAACACGTCTCCCGATCACATGGTTGATCATACTCTAGGTTCCACATGCATGTTGTAGCTGAAGGAAGAATACCTTAAACATGGAGAGTTGAGACCCGTGTAATGGGTACCATGCAATATGACTTCAAAGGGTCTTCATTTGCTCACCGAACCTCTCCAATCCTATCACTGCTGCGTTTATGCCCCTGTACACATGCTTGATTCTCTTTCGGAGACATAGCAATCCATAGGTTTTAGGATACTTACTAGTCAGGTACATTTTTAGGCGTTTAATATGCGGTGTTGAGTCCATTTCATTGAGCAAGGAGTAGCTCTTGTCTATTCCATATTTGTCTTAAGGAACTTTATCTGTGCTCATTTCAATCTCTGGTTTTATGCAGCACCCCAACTCACCTTTACCCTTAAGCAAGCATAAGTTGGTTTTCTAAATTTGAGAAATTTAGAAATTTAGAAATTTCTAAATTTCTGCTGCTAAGGGCCTGATGACACAGATTTCATTGCTGAGTGATATTGCTTTGTAAGTAAATACCACAAGTTCTTTATCCATTTTTCACTTTCTGCGATGTTGAACTTGTACTGTAATCGAGGTTCTTGTAAACAGAGCCGTTCCAAACTTTGGGGTCGCTGTGTCTTTTTGATTTTAGTTTCCCTAAGCTATAGGACCATAAGTGGAAGTGCCCTAGGTTCTGTTGCTTTGTTTTTTAGATGTTTCAGGAAACACCATACACTTCTCCCAAGTGTCTGTTGGCAATTTACATCCCGCCCATCAGCATAACAAGGCTCCCAGTTCTCCATGGCCTGTCCTGCCTTTCTGGATTTTACACTTTTTTCAGATGGCCCTTTTGACCGGGGGGAAGTGAGACTTCATTGTAGTGCAGATTTCCTTTGCAAGCTTGCTTGGTTGGCCAAAAAGGGCGTATGCGTTTTTTCCTGAATATATTCAGGAAAAAACGCATACGCCCTTTTTGGCCAAGTGCATCATTGTGGACGTTCTGCCTCTTTTCCTATGCTTTCAATGCAATTCCAGTCTACCTCCTGAAATCGGTTTCCTGCAATTCTGCCCCGCTTTCAAGTCCTCTTGGCAGCCTTACTTCAGTCTATTTTTGGACGATAGCTGTCATTTATAACTCTGCAGGTTTGTGAATTACAGTGCCCCTGAGCTCCTTTCTTCAACTCGCTTTCTTTTGAGCTGGCCGCAACACCGCAGGATGGCTTCAGGCCCTAATCTGGTTCCGGCACGGCACGCTGAGCCTTTGGTTATTTCCTCTTCCTGGTGGGAAATGAGAGTTAAATTTGCCCGTCCAGACACCTCCAGCTAGCCTCTCATTGGTTCTCGCTATTCCTGTTCATCTTCCGCAGAAATTGCAAACTGGGCCAAACAGGAGGTTAAAGGCGCTGACTCTCCAAGTCGGGAGAGTGTTAGTAAAGCGTCTGGAATGTTGCACCCGAGTACCAGGGTACGAAAACTGAGACATATTTGAACACGTCTCCCGATCACATGGTTGATCATACTCTAGGTTCCACATGCATGTTTTAGCTGAAGGAAGAATACCTTAAACCTGGAGAGTTAAGACCCGTGGAATGGGTACCATGCAATATGACTTCAAATGGTCTTCATTTGCTCACCGAACCTCTCCAATCCTATCACTGCTGCGTTTATGCCCCTGTACACATGCTTGATTCTCTTTCGGAGACATAGCAATCCATAGGTTTTAAGATACTTACTAGTCAGGTACATTCTTAGGCGTTTAATATGCGGTGTTCAGTCCATTTCATTGAGCAAGGAGTAGCTCTTGTCTATTCCATATTTGACTTAAGGAACTTTATCTGTGCTCATTTCAATCTCTGGTTTTATGCAGCACCCCAACTCACCTTTACCCTTAAGCAAGCATAAGTTGGTTTTCTAAATTTGAGACCCTGTTCTGTTCTGTAATTCAGTTCCTGTGTAGCCAAGTTTACATTCCGTGTATTAGTGATATCTTATGATGTTTCTTTTTCTGTGTGACTTATTTCAGTTAGAATCATCATACCTGAATCCACTCATTGTGCTGCTAAGGGCCTGATGACATAGATTTCATTGCTGAGTGATATTGCTTTGTAAGTGAATACCACAACTTCTTTATCCATTTTTCACTTTCTGCGATGTTGAACTTGTACTGTAAACGAGGTTCTTGTAAACAGAGCCTTTCCAAACTTTGGGGTGGCTGTGTCTTTTTGATTTTAATTTCCCTAAGCTATAGGACCATAAGTGGAAGTGCCCTAGGCTCTGTTGCTTTGTTTTTTAGATGTTTCAGGAAACACCATACACTTCTCCCGAGTGTCTGTTGGCAATTTACATCCCGCCCATCAGCATAACAAAGCTCCCAGTTCTCCATGGCCTGTCCTGCCTTTCTGGATTTTACACTTTTTTCAGATGGCCCTTTTGACCGGGGGGAAGTGAGACTTCATTGTAGTGCAGATTTCCTTTGCAAGCTTGCTTGGTTGGCCAAAAAGGGCGTATGCGTTTTTTCCTGAATATATTCAGGAAAAAACGCATACGCCCTTTTTGGCCAAGTGCATCATTGTGGACGTTCTGCCTCTTTTCCTATGCTTTCAATGCAATTCCAGTCTACCTCCTGAAATCGGTTTCCTGCAATTCTGCCCCGCTTTCAAGTCCTCTTGGCAGCCTTACTTCAGTCTATTTTTGGACGATAGCTGTCATTTATAACTCTGCAGGTTTGTGAATTACAGTGCCCCTGAGCTCCTTTCTTCAACTCGCTTTCTTTTGAGCTGGCCGCAACACCGCAGGATGGCTTCAGGCCCTAATCTGGTTCCGGCACGACACGCTGAGCCTTTGGTTAATTCCTCTTCCTGGTGGGAAATGAGAGTTAAATGTGCCCGTCCAGACACCTCCAGCTAGCCTCTCATTGGTTCTCGCTATTCCTGTTCATCTTCCGCAGAAATTGCAACCTGGGCCAAACAGGAGGTTAAAGGGACTGACTCTCCAAGTCGGGAGAGTGTTAGTAAAGCATCTGGAATGTTGCACCCGAGTACCAGGGTACGAAAACTGAGACATATTTGAACACGTCTCCCGATCACATGGTTGATCATACTCTAGGTTCCACATGCATGTTTTAGCTGAAGGAAGAATACCTTAAACCTGGAGAGTTGAGACCCGTGTAATGGGTACCATGCAATATGACTTCAAAGGGTC
Organism: Stenella coeruleoalba; assembly: GCF_951394435.1. Classification (NCBI taxonomy): domain Eukaryota; kingdom Metazoa; phylum Chordata; class Mammalia; order Artiodactyla; family Delphinidae; genus Stenella; species Stenella coeruleoalba. The sequence goes on from NW_027646377.1 coordinate 1,727,870, forward strand.
TTCATTTGCTCACCGAACCTCTCCAATCCTATCACTGCTGCATTTATGCCCCTGTACACATGCTTGATTCTCTTTCGGAGACATAGCGATCCATAGGTTTTAAGATACTTACTAGTCAGGTACATTCTTAGGCGTTTAATATGGGGTGTTGAGTCCATTTCGTTGAGCAAGGAGTAGCTCTTGTCTATTCCATATTTGGCTTAAGGAACTTTATCTGTGCTCATTTCAATCTCTGGTTTTATGCAGCACCCCAACTCACCTTTACCCTTAAGCAAGAATAAGTTGGTTTTCTAAATTTGAGACCCTGTTCTGTTCTGTAATTCAGTTCCTGTGTAGCCAAGTTTAAATTCCGTGTATTACTGATATCTTATGATGTTTCTTTTTCTGTGTGACTTATTGCAGTTAGAATCATCATACCTGAATCCACTCATTGTGCTGCTAAGGGCCTGATGACACAGATTTCATTGCTGAGTGATATTGCTTTGTAAGTAAATACCACAAGATCTTTATCCATTTTTCACTTTCTGCGATGTTGAACTTGTACTGTAAACGAGGTTCTTGTAAACAGAGCCGTTCCAAACTTTGGGGTGGCTGTGTCTTTTTGATTTTAATTTCCCTAAGCTATAGGACCATAAGTGGAATTGCCCTAGGTTCTGTTGCTTTGTTTTTTAGATGATTCAGGAAACACCATACACTTCTCCGGAGTGGTTGTTGTTAATTTACATCCCACCCATCAGCATAACAAGGCTCCCAGTTCTCCATGGCCTGTCCTGCCTTTCTGGATTTTACACTTTTTTCAGATGGCCCTTTTGACCGGGGGGAAGTGAGACTTCATTGTAGTGCAGATTTCCTTTGCAAGCTTGCTTGGTTGGCCAAAAAGGGCATATGCGTTTTTTCCTGAATATATTCAGGAAAAAACGCATACGCCCTTTTTGGCCAAGTGCATCATTGTGGACGTTCTGCCTCTTTTCCTATGCTTTCAATGCAATTCCAGTCTACCTCCTGAAATCGGTTTCCTGCAATTCTGCCCCGCTTTCAAGTCCTCTTGGCAGCCTTACTTCAGTCTATTTTTGAACGATAGCTGTCATTTATAACTCTGCAGGTTTGTGAATTACAGTGCCCCTGAGCTCCTTTCTTCAACTCGCTTTCTTTTGAGCTGACCGCAACACCGCAGGATGGCTTCAGGCCCTAATCTGGTTCCAGCAGGGCACGCTGAGCCTTTGGTTAATTCCTCTTCTTGGTGGAAAATGAGAGTTAAATTTGCCCGTCCAGACACCTCCAGCTAGCCTCTCATTGGTTCTCGCTATTCCTGTTCATCTTCCACAGAAATTGCAAACTGGGCCAAACAGGAGGTTAAAGGGACTGACTCTCCAAGTCGGGAGAGTGTTAGTAAAGCGTCTGGAATGTTGCACCTGAGTACCAGGGTACGAAAACTGAGACATATTTGAACACGTCTCCCAATCACATGGTTGATCATACTCTAGGTTCCACATGCATGTTTTAGCTGAAGGAAGAATACCTTAAACCTGGAGAGTTGAGACCCGTGTAATGGGTACCATGCAATATGACTTCAAAGGGTCTTCATTTGCTCACCGAACCTCTCCAATCCTATCACTGCTGCGTTTATGCCCCTGTACACATGCTTGATTCTCTTTCGGAGACATAGCAATCCATAGGTTTTAGGATACTTACTAGTCAGGTACATTCTTAGGCGTTTAATATGCGGTGTTGAGTCCATTTCATTGAGCAAGGAGTAGCTCTTGTCTATTCCATATTTGGCTTAAGGAACTTTATCTGTGCTCATTTCAATCTCTGGTTTTATGCAGCACCCCAACTCACCTTTACCCTTAAGCAAGAATAAGTTGGTTTTCTAAATTTGAGACCTTGTTCTGTTCTGTAATTCAGTTCCTGTGTAGCCAAGTTTACATTCCATGTATTACTGATATCTTATGATGTTTCTTTTTCTGTGTGACTTATTTCAGTTAGAATCATCATACCTGAATCCACTCATTGTGCTGCTAAGGGCCTGATGACACAGATTTCATTGCTGAGTGATATTGCTTTGTAAGTAAATACCACAAGTTCTTTATCCATTTTTCACTTTCTGCGATGTTGAACTTGTACTGTAATCGAGGTTCTTGTAATCAGAGCCAGTCCATACTTTGGGGTGGCTGTGTCTTTTTGATTTTAATTTCCCTAAGCTATAGGACCATAAGTGGAAGTGCCCTAGGTTCTGTTGCTTTGTTTTTTAGATGATTCAGGAAACACCATACACTTCTCCGGAGTGGTTGTTGTTAATTTACATCCCGCCCATCAGCATAACAAGGCTCCCAGTTCTCCATGGCCTGTCCTGCCTTTCTGGATTTTACACTTTTTTCAGATGGCCCTTTTGACCGGGGGGAAGTGAGACTTCATTGTAGTGCAGATTTCCTTTGCAAGCTTGCTTGGTTGGCCAAAAAGGGCGTATGCGTTTTTTCCTGAATATATTCAGGAAAAAACGCATACGCCCTTTTTGGCCAAGTGCATCATTGTGGACGTTCTGCCTCTTTTCCTATGCTTTCAATGCAATTCCAGTCTACCTCCTGAAATCGGTTTCCTGCAATTCTGCCCCGCTTTCAAGTCCTCTTGGCAGCCTTACTTCAGTCTATTTTTGGACGATAGCTGTCATTTATAACTCTGCAGGTTTGTGAATTACAGTGCCCCTGAGCTCCTTTCTTCAACTTGCTTTCCTGTGACCTGGCCGCAACACCACAGGATGGCTTCAGGCCCTAATCTGGTTCCGGCACGGCACGCTGAGCCTTTGGTTAATTCCTCTTCTTGGTGGAAAATGAGAGTTAAATTTGCCCGTCCAGACACCTCCAGCTAGCCTCTCATTGGTTCTCGCTATTCCTGTTCATCTTCCACAGAAATTGCAAACTGGGCCAAACAGGAGGTTAAAGGGACTGACTCTCCAAGTCGGGAGAGTGTTAGTAAAGCGTCTGGAATGTTGCACCTGAGTACCAGGGTACGAAAACTGAGACATATTTGAACACGTCTCCCGATCACATGGTTGATCATACTCTAGGTTCCACATGCATGTTTTAGCTGAAGGAAGAATACCTTAAACATTGAGAGTTGAGACCCGTGTAATGGGTACCATGCAATATGACTTCAAAGGGTCTTCATTTGCTCACCGAACCTCTCCAATCCTATCACTGCTGCGTTTATGCCCCTGTACACATGCTTGATTCTCTTTCGGAGACATAGCAATCCATAGGTTTTAGGATACTTACTAGTCAGGTACATTCGTAGGCGTTTAATATGCGGTGTTGAGTCCATTTCATTGAGCAAGGAGTAGCTCTTGTCTATTCCATATTTGGCTTAAGGAACTTTATCTGTGCTCATTTCAATCTCTGGTTTTATGCAGCACCCCAACTCACCTTTACCCTTAAGCAAGAATAAGTTGGTTTTCTAAATTTGAGACCCTGTTCTGTTCTGTAATTCAGTTCCTGTGTAGCCAAGTTTACATTCCATGTATTACTGATATCTTATGATGTTTCTTTTTCTGTGTGACTTATTTCAGTTAGAATCATCATACCTGAATCCACTCATGTGCTGCTAAGGGCCTGATGACACAGATTTCATTGCTGAGTGATATTGCTTTGTAAGTAAATACCACAAGTTCTTTATCCATTTTTCACTTTCTGCGATGTTGAACTTGTACTGTAATCGAGGTTCTTGTAAACAGAGCCAGTCCAAACTTTGGGGTGGCTGTGTCTTTTTGATTTTAATTTCCCTAAGCTATAGGACCATAAGTGGAAGTGCCCTAGGTTCTGTTGCTTTGTTTTTTAGATGTTTCAGGAAACACCATACACTTCTCCCAAGTGTCTGTTGGCAATTTACATTCCGCCCATCAGCATAACAAGGCTCCCAGTTCTCCATGGCCTGTCCTGCCTTTCTGGATTTTACACTTTTTTCAGATGGCCCTTTTGACCGGGGGGAAGTGAGACTTCATTGTAGTGCAGATTTCCTTTGCAAGCTTGCTTGGTTGGCCAAAAAGGGCGTATGCGTTTTTTCCTGAATATATTCAGGAAAAAACGCATACGCCCTTTTTGGCCAAGTGCATCATTGTGGACGTTCTGCCTCTTTTCCTATGCTTTCAATGCAATTCCAGTCTACCTCCTGAAATCGGTTTCCTGCAATTCTGCCCCGCTTTCAAGTCCTCTTGGCAGCCTTACTTCAGTCTATTTTTGGACGATAGCTGTCATTTATAACTCTGCAGGTTTGTGAATTACAGTGCCCCTGAGCTCCTTTCTTCAACTCGCTTTCTTGTGACCTGGCCGCAACACCGCAGGATGGCTTCAGGCCCTAATCTGGTTCCGGCACGGCACGCTGAGCCTTTGGTTAATTCCTCTTCCTTGTGGGAAATGAGAGTTAAATTTGCCCGTCCAGACACCTCCAGCTAGCCTCTCATTGGTTCTCGCTATTCCTGTTCATCTTCCGCAGAAATTGCAAACTGGGCCAAACAGGAGGTTAAAGGGACTGACTCTCCAAGTCGGGAGAGTGTTAGTAAAGCATCTGGAATGTTGCACCCGAGTACCAGGGTATGAAAACTGAGACATATTTGAACACGTCTCCCAATCACATGGTTGATCATACTCTAGGTTCCACATGCATGTTTTAGCTGAAGGAAGAATACCTTAAACCTGGAGAGTTGAGACCCGTGTAATGGGTACCATGCAATATGACTTCAAAGGGTCTTCATTTGCTCACCGAACCTCTCCAATCCTATCACTGCTGCGTTTATGCCCCTGTACACATGCTTGATTCTCTTTCAGAGACATAGCAATCCATAGGTTTTAAGATACTTACTAGTCAGGTACATTCTTAGGCGTTTAATATGGGGTGTTGAGTCCATTTCGTTGAGCAAGGAGTAGCTCTTGTCTATTCCATATTTGGCTTAAGGAACTTTATCTGTGCTCATTTCAATCTCTGGTTTTATGCAGCACCCCAACTCACCTTTACCCTTAAGCAAGAATAAGTTGGTTTTCTAAATTTGAGACCCTGTTCTGTTCTGTAATTCAGTTCCTGTGTAGCCAAGTTTACATTCCGTGTATTACTGATATCTTATGATGTTTCTTTTTCTGTGTGACTTATTTCAGTTAGAATCATCATACCTGAATCCACTCATTGTGCTGCTAAGGGCCTGATGACACAGATTTCATTGCTGAGTGATATTGCTTTGTAAGTAAATACCACAAAATCTTTATCCATTTTTCACTTTCTGCGATGTTGAACTTGTACTGTAAACGAGGTTCTTGTATACAGAGCCGTTCCAAACTTTGGGGTGGCTGTGTCTTTTTGATTTTAATTTCCCTAAGCTATAGGACCATAAGTGGAAGTGCCCTAGGTTCTGTTGCTTTGTTTTTTAGATGATTCAGGAAACACCATACACTTCTCCGGAGTGGTTGTTGTTAATTTACATCCCGCCCATCAGCATAACAAGGCTCCCAGTTCTCCATGGCCTGTCCTGCCTTTCTGGATTTTACACTTTTTTCAGATGGCCCTTTTGACCGGGGGGAAGTGAGACTTCATTGTAGTGCAGATTTCCTTTGCAAGCTTGCTTGGTTGGCCAAAAAGGGCATATGCGTTTTTTCCTGAATATATTCAGGAAAAAACGCATACGCCCTTTTTGGCCAAGTGCATCATTGTGGACGTTCTGCCTCTTTTCCTATGCTTTCAATGCAATTCCAGTCTACCTCCTGAAATCGGTTTCCTGCAATTCTGCCCCGCTTTCAAGTCCTCTTGGCAGCCTTACTTCAGTCTATTTTTGAATGATAGCTATCATTTATAACTCTGCAGGTTTGTGAATTACAGTGCCCCTGAGCTCCTTTCTTCAACTCGCTTTCTTTTGAGCTGGCCGCAACCCCGCAGGATGGCTTCAGGCCCTAATCTGGTTCCGGCATGGCATGCTGAGCCTTTGGTTATTTCCTCTTCCTGGTGGGAAATGAGAGTTAAATTTGCCCGTCCAGACACCTCCAGCTAGTCTCTCATTGGTTCTCGCTATTCCTGTTCATCTTCCGCAGAAATTGCAAACTGGGCCAAACAGGAGGTTAAAGGCGCTGACTCTCCAAGTCGGGAGAGTGTTAGTAAAGCGTCTGGAATGTTGCACCCGAGTACCAGGGTACGAAAACTGAGACATATTTGAACACGTCTCCCGATCACATGGTTGATCATACTCTAGGTTCCACATGCATGTTTTAGCTGAAGGAAGAATACCTTAAACCTGGAGAGTTAAGACCCGTGGAATGGGTACCATGCAATATGACTTCAAAGGGTCTTCATTTGCTCACCGAACCTCTCCAATCCTATCACTGCTGCGTTTATGCCCCTGTACACATGCTTGATTCTCTTTCGGAGACATAGCAATCCATAGGTTTTAAGATACTTACTAGTCAGGTACATTCTTAAGCGTTTAATATGCGGTGTTGAGTCCATTTCGTTGAGCAAGGAGTAGCTCTTATCTATTCCATATTTGGCTTAAGGAATTTTATCTGTGCTCATTTCAATCTCTGGTTTTATGCTGCACCACAACTCACCTTTACCCTTAAGCAAGCATAAGTTGGTTTTCTAAATTTGAGACCCTGTTCTGTTCTGTAATTCAGTTCCTGTGTAGCCAAGTTTACATTCCGTGTATTACTGATATCTTATGATGTTTCTTTTTCTGTGTGACTTATTTCAGTTAGAATCATCATACCTGAATCCACTCATTGTGCTGCTAAGGGCCTGATGACATAGATTTCATTGCTGAGTGATATTGCTTTGTAAGTGAATACCACAACTTCTTTATCCATTTTTCACTTTCTGCGATGTTGAACTTGTACTGTAAACGAGGTTCTTGTAAACAGAGCCTTTCCAAACTTTGGGGTGGCTGTGTGTTTTTGATTTTAATTTCCCTAAGCTATAGGACCATAAGTGGAATTGCCCTAGGTTCTGTTGCTTTGTTTTTTAGATGTTTCAGGAAACACCATACACTTCTCCCGAGTGTCTGTTGGCAATTTACATCCCGCCCATCAGCATAACAAGGCTCCCAGTTCTCCATGGCCTGTCCTGTCTTTCTGGATTTTACACTTTTTTCAGATGGCCCTTTTGACCGGGGGGAAGTGAGACTTCATTGTAGTGCAGATTTCCTTTGCAAGCTTGCTTGGTTGGCCAAAAAGGGCGTATGCGTTTTTTCCTGAATATATTCAGGAAAAAACGCATACGCCCTTTTTGGCCAAGTGCATCATTGTGGACGTTCTGCCTCTTTTCCTATGCTTTCAATGCAATTCCAGTCTACCTCCTGAAATCGGTTTCCTGCAATTCTGCCCCGCTTTCAAGTCCTCTTGGCAGCCTTACTTCAGTCTATTTTTGGACGATAGCTGTCATTTATAACTCTGCAGGTTTGTGAATTACAGTGCCCCTGAGCTCCTTTCTTCAACTCGCTTTCTTTTGAGCTGGCCGCAACACCGCAGGATGGCTTCAGGCCCTAATCTGGTTCCGGCACGACACGCTGAGCCTTTGGTTAATTCCTCTTCCTGGTGGGAAATGAGAGTTAAATTTGCCCGTCCAGACACCTCCAGCTAGCCTCTCATTGGTTCTCGCTATTCCTGTTCATCTTCCGCAGAAATTGCAACCTGGGCCAAACAGGAGGTTAAAGGGACTGACTCTCCAAGTCGGGAGAGTGTTAGTAAAGCATCTGGAATGTTGCACCCGAGTACCAGGGTACGAAAACTGAGACATATTTGAACACGTCTCCCGATCACATGGTTGATCATACTCTAGGTTCCACATGCATGTTTTAGCTGAAGGAAGAATACCTTAAACCTGGAGAGTTGAGACCCGTGTAATGGGTACCATGCAATATGACTTCAAAGGGTCTTCATTTGCTCACCGAACCTCTCCAATCCTATCACTGCTGCATTTATGCCCCTGTACACATGCTTGATTCTCTTTCGGAGACCTAGCGATCCATAGGTTTTAAGATACTTACTAGTCAGGTACATTCTTAGGCGTTTAATATGGGGTGTTGAGTCCATTTCGTTGAGCAAGGAGTAGCTCTTGTCTATTCCATATTTGGCTTAAGGAACTTTATCTGTGCTCATTTCAATCTCTGGTTTTATGCAGCACCCCAACTCACCTTTACCCTTAAGCAAGAATAAGTTGGTTTTCTAAATTTGAGACCCTGTTCTGTTCTGTAATTCAGTTCCTGTGTAGCCAAGTTTAAATTCCGTGTATTACTGATATCTTATGATGTTTCTTTTTCTGTGTGACTTATTGCAGTTAGAATCATCATACCTGAATCCACTCATTGTGCTGCTAAGGGCCTGATGACACAGATTTCATTGCTGAGTGATATTGCTTTGTAAGTAAATACCACAAGATCTTTATCCATTTTTCACTTTCTGCGATGTTGAACTTGTACTGTAAACGAGGTTCTTGTAAACAGAGCCGTTCCAAACTTTGGGGTGGCTGTGTCTTTTTGATTTTAATTTCCCTAAGCTATAGGACCATAAGTGGAATTGCCCTAGGTTCTGTTGCTTTGTTTTTTAGATGATTCAGGAAACACCATACACTTCTCCGGAGTGGTTGTTGTTAATTTACATCCCGCCCATCAGCATAACAAGGCTCCCAGTTCTCCATGGCCTGTCCTGCCTTTCTGGATTTTACACTTTTTTCAGATGGCCCTTTTGACCGGGGGGAAGTGAGACTTCATTGTAGTGCAGATTTCCTTTGCAAGCTTGCTTGGTTGGCCAAAAAGGGCATATGCGTTTTTTCCTGAATATATTCAGGAAAAAACGCATACGCCCTTTTTGGCCAAGTGCATCATTGTGGACGTTCTGCCTCTTTTCCTATGCTTTCAATGCAATTCCAGTCTACCTCCTGAAATCGGTTTCCTGCAATTCTGCCCCGCTTTCAAGTCCTCTTGGCAGCCTTACTTCAGTCTATTTTTGAACGATAGCTGTCATTTATAACTCTGCAGGTTTGTGAATTACAGTGCCCCTGAGCTCCTTTCTTCAACTCGCTTTCTTTTGAGCTGACCGCAACACCGCAGGATGGCTTCAGGCCCTAATCTGGTTCCGGCAGGGCACGCTGAGCCTTTGGTTAATTCCTCTTCTTGGTGGAAAATGAGAGTTAAATTTGCCCGTCCAGACACCTCCAGCTAGCCTCTCATTGGTTCTCGCTATTCCTGTTCATCTTCCACAGAAATTGCAAACTGGGCCAAACAGGAGGTTAAAGGGACTGACTCTCCAAGTCGGGAGAGTGTTAGTAAAGCATCTGGAATGTTGCACCTGAGTACCAGGGTACGAAAACTGAGACATATTTGAACACGTCTCCCAATCACATGGTTGATCATACTCTAGGTTCCACATGCATGTTTTAGCTGAAGGAAGAATACCTTAAACATGGAGAGTTGAGACCCGTGTAATGGGTACCATGCAATATGACTTCAAAGGGTCTTCATTTGCTCACCGAACCTCTCCAATCCTATCACTGCTGCGTTTATGCCCCTGTACACATGCTTGATTCTCTTTTGGAGACATAGCAATCCATAGGTTTTAGGATACTTACTAGTCAGGTACATTCTTAGGCGTTTAATATGCGGTGTTGAGTCCATTTCATTGAGCAAGGAGTAGCTCTTGTCTATTCCATATTTGGCTTAAGGAACTTTATCTGTGCTCATTTCAATCTCTGGTTTTATGCAGCACCCCAACTCACCTTTACCCTTAAGCAAGAATAAGTTGGTTTTCTAAATTTGAGACCTTGTTCTGTTCTGTAATTCAGTTCCTGTGTAGCCAAGTTTACATTCCATGTATTACTGATATCTTATGATGTTTCTTTTTTTGTGTGACTTATTTCAGTTAGAATCATCATACCTGAATCCACTCATTGTGCTGCTAAGGGCCTGATGACACAGATTTCATTGCTGAGTGATATTGCTTTGTAAGTAAATACCACAAGTTCTTTATCCATTTTTCACTTTCTGCGATGTTGAACTTGTACTGTAATCGAGGTTCTTGTAATCAGAGCCAGTCCAAACTTTGGGGTGGCTGTGTCTTTTTGATTTTAATTTCCCTAAGCTATAGGACCATAAGTGGAAGTGCCCTAGGTTCTGTTGCTTTGTTTTTTAGATGATTCAGGAAACACCATACACTTCTCCGGAGTGGTTGTTGTTAATTTACATCCCGCCCATCAGCATAACAAGGCTCCCAGTTCTCCATGGCCTGTCCTGCCTTTCTGGATTTTACACTTTTTTCAGATGGCCCTTTTGACCGGGGGGAAGTGAGACTTCATTGTAGTGCAGATTTCCTTTGCAAGCTTGCTTGGTTGGCCAAAAAGGGCGTATGCGTTTTTTCCTGAATATATTCAGGAAAAAACGCATACGCCCTTTTTGGCCAAGTGCATCATTGTGGACGTTCTGCCTCTTTTCCTATGCTTTCAATGCAATTCCAGTCTACCTCCTGAAATCGGTTTCCTGCAATTCTGCCCCGCTTTCAAGTCCTCTTGGCAGCCTTACTTCAGTCTATTTTTGGACGATAGCTGTCATTTATAACTCTGCAGGTTTGTGAATTACAGTGCCCCTGAGCTCCTTTCTTCAACTTGCTTTCCTGTGACCTGGCCGCAACACCACAGGATGGCTTCAGGCCCTAATCTGGTTCCGGCACGGCACGCTGAGCCTTTGGTTAATTCCTCTTCTTGGTGGAAAATGAGAGTTAAATTTGCCCGTCCAGACACCTCCAGCTAGCCTCTCATTGGTTCTCGCTATTCCTGTTCATCTTCCACAGAAATTGCAAACTGGGCCAAACAGGAGGTTAAAGGGACTGACTCTCCAAGTCGGGAGAGTGTTAGTAAAGCGTCTGGAATGTTGCACCTGAGTACCAGGGTACGAAAACTGAGACATATTTGAACACGTCTCCCGATCACATGGTTGATCATACTCTAGGTTCCACATGCATGTTTTAGCTGAAGGAAGAATACCTTAAACATGGAGAGTTGAGACCCGTGTAATGGGTACCATGCAATATGACTTCAAAGGGTCTTCATTTGCTCACCGAACCTCTCCAATCCTATCACTGCTGCGTTTATGCCCCTGTACACATGCTTGATTCTCTTTCGGAGACATAGCAATCCATAGGTTTTAGGATACTTACTAGTCAGGTACATTCTTAGGCGTTTAATATGCGGTGTTGAGTCCATTTCATTGAGCAAGGAGTAGCTCTTGTCTATTCCATATTTGGCTTAAGGAACTTTATCTGTGCTCATTTCAATCTCTGGTTTTATGCAGCACCCCAACTCACCTTTACCCTTAAGCAAGAATAAGTTGGTTTTCTAAATTTGAGACCCTGTTCTGTTCTGTAATTCAGTTCCTGTGTAGCCAAGTTTACATTCCATGTATTACTGATATCTTATGATGTTTCTTTTTCTGTGTGACTTATTTCAGTTAGAATCATCATACCTGAATCCACTCATGTGCTGCTAAGGGCCTGATGACACAGATTTCATTGCTGAGTGATATTGCTTTGTAAGTAAATACCACAAGTTCTTTATCCATTTTTCACTTTCTGCGATGTTGAACTTGTACTGTAATCGAGGTTCTTGTAAACAGAGCCAGTCCAAACTTTGGGGTGGCTGTGTCTTTTTGATTTTAATTTCCCTAAGCTATAGGACCATAAGTGGAAGTGCCCTAGGTTCTGTTGCTTTGTTTTTTAGATGTTTCAGGAAACACCATACACTTCTCCCAAGTGTCTGTTGGCAATTTACATTCCGCCCATCAGCATAACAAGGCTCCCAGTTCTCCATGGCCTGTCCTGCCTTTCTGGATTTTACACTTTTTTCAGATGGCCCTTTTGACCGGGGGGAAGTGAGACTTCATTGTAGTGCAGATTTCCTTTGCAAGCTTGCTTGGTTGGCCAAAAAGGGCGTATGCGTTTTTTCCTGAATATATTCAGGAAAAAACGCATACGCCCTTTTTGGCCAAGTGCATCATTGTGGACGTTCTGCCTCTTTTCCTATGCTTTCAATGCAATTCCAGTCTACCTCCTGAAATCGGTTTCCTGCAATTCTGCCCCGCTTTCAAGTCCTCTTGGCAGCCTTACTTCAGTCTATTTTTGGACGATAGCTGTCATTTATAACTCTGCAGGTTTGTGAATTACAGTGCCCCTGAGCTCCTTTCTTCAACTCGCTTTCTTTTGAGCTGGCCGCAACACCGCAGGATGGCTTCAGGCCCTAATCTGGTTCCGGCACGGCACGCTGAGCCTTTGGTTAATTCCTCTTCCTTGTGGGAAATGAGAGTTAAATTTGCCCGTCCAGACACCTCCAGCTAGCCTCTCATTGGTTCTCGCTATTCCTGTTCATCTTCCGCAGAAATTGCAAACTGGGCCAAACAGGAGGTTAAAGGGACTGACTCTCCAAGTCGGGAGAGTGTTAGTAAAGCATCTGGAATGTTGCACCCGAGTACCAGGGTATGAAAACTGAGACATATTTGAACACGTCTCCCAATCACATGGTTGATCATACTCTAGGTTCCACATGCATGTTTTAGCTGAAGGAAGAATACCTTAAACCTGGAGAGTTGAGACCCGTGTAATGGGTACCATGCAATATGACTTCAAAGGGTCTTCATTTGCTCACCGAACCTCTCCAATCCTATCACTGCTGCGTTTATGCCCCTGTACACATGCTTGATTCTCTTTCGGAGACATAGCAATCCATAGGTTTTAAGATACTTACTAGTCAGGTACATACTTAGGCGTTTAATATGGGGTGTTGAGTCCATTTCATTGAGCAAGGAGTAGCTCTTGTCTATTCCATATTTGGCTTAAGGAACTTTATCTGTGCTCATTTCAATCTCTGGTTTTATGCAGCACCCCAACTCACCTTTACCCTTAAGCAAGAATAAGTTGGTTTTCTAAATTTGAGACCCTGTTCTGTTCTGTAATTCAGTTCCTGTGTAGCCAAGTTTACATTCCGTGTATTACTGATATCTTATGATGTTTCTTTTTCTGTGTGACTTATTTCAGTTAGAATCATCATACCTGAATCCACTCATTGTGCTGCTAAGGGCCTGATGACACAGATTTCATTGCTGAGTGATATTGCTTTGTAAGTAAATACCACAAAATCTTTATCCATTTTTCACTTTCTGCGATGTTGAACTTGTACTGTAAACGAGGTTGTTGTATACAGAGCCGTTCCAAACTTTGGGGTGGCTGTGTCTTTTTGATTTTAATTTCCCTAAGCTATAGGACCATAAGTGGAAGTGACTTAGGTTCTGTTGCTTTGTTTTTTAGATGATTCAGGAAACACCATACACTTCTCCGGAGTGGTTGTTGTTAATTTACATCCCGCCCATCAGCATAACAAGGCTCCCAGTTCTCCATGGCCTGTCCTGCCTTTCTGGATTTTACACTTTTTTCAGATGGCCCTTTTGACCGGGGGGAAGTGAGACTTCATTGTAGTGCAGATTTCCTTTGCAAGCTTGCTTGGTTGGCCAAAAAGGGCATATGCGTTTTTTCCTGAATATATTCAGGAAAAAACGCATACGCACTTTTTGGCCAAGTGCATCATTGTGGACGTTCTGCCTCTTTTCCTATGCTTTCAATGCAATTCCAGTCTACCTCCTGAAATCGGTTTCCTGCAATTCTGCCCCGCTTTCAAGTCCTCTTGGCAGCCTTACTTCAGTCTATTTTTGAACGATAGCTATCATTTATAACTCTGCAGGTTTGTGAATTACAGTGCCCCTGAGCTCCTTTCTTCAACTCGCTTTCTTTTGAGCTGGCCGCAACCCCGCAGGATGGCTTCAGGCCCTAATCTGGTTCCGGCATGGCATGCTGAGCCTTTGGTTATTTCCTCTTCCTGTTGGGAAATGAGAGTTAAATTTGCCCGTCCAGACACCTCCAGCTAGTCTCTCATTGGTTCTCGCTATTCCTGTTCATCTTCCGCAGAAATTGCAAACTGGGCCAAACAGGAGGTTAAAGGCGCTGACTCTCCAAGTCGGGAGAGTGTTAGTAAAGCGTCTGGAATGTTGCACCCGAGTACCAGGGTACGAAAACTGAGACATATTTGAACACGTCTCCCGATCACATGGTTGATCATACTCTAGGTTCCACATGCATGTTTTAGCTGAAGGAAGAATACCTTAAACCTGGAGAGTTAAGACCCGTGGAATGGGTACCATGCAATATGACTTCAAAGGGTCTTCATTTGCTCACCGAACCTCTCCAATCCTATCACTGCTGCGTTTATGCCCCTGTACACATGCTTGATTCTCTTTCGGAGACATAGCAATCCATAGGTTTTAAGATACTTACTAGTCAGGTACATTCTTAGGCGTTTAATATGCGGTGTTCAGTCCATTTCATTGAGCAAGGAGTAGCTCTTGTCTATTCCATATTTGACTTAAGGAACTTTATCTGTGCTCATTTCAATCTCTGGTTTTATGCAGCACCCCAACTCACCTTTACCCTTAAGCAAGCATAAGTTGGTTTTCTAAATTTGAGACCCTGTTCTGTTCTGTAATTCAGTTCCTGTGTAGCCAAGTTTACATTCCGTGTATTAGTGATATCTTATGATGTTTCTTTTTCTGTGTGACTTATTTCAGTTAGAATCATCATACCTGAATCCACTCATTGTGCTGCTAAGGGCCTGATGACATAGATTTCATTGCTGAGTGATATTGCTTTGTAAGTGAATACCACAACTTCTTTATCCATTTTTCACTTTCTGCGATGTTGAACTTGTACTGTAAACGAGGTTCTTGTAAACAGAGCCTTTCCAAACTTTGGGGTGGCTGTGTCTTTTTGATTTTAATTTCCCTAAGCTATAGGACCATAAGTGGAAGTGCCCTAGGCTCTGTTGCTTTGTTTTTTAGATGTTTCAGGAAACACCATACACTTCTCCCAAGTGTCTGTTGGCAATTTACATCCCGCCCATCAGCATAACAAAGCTCCCAGTTCTCCATGGCCTGTCCTGCCTTTCTGGATTTTACACTTTTTTCAGATGGCCCTTTTGACCGGGGGGAAGTGAGACTTCATTGTAGTGCAGATTTCCTTTGCAAGCTTGCTGGGTTGGCCAAAAAGGGCGTATGCGTTTTTTCCTGAATATATTCAGGAAAAAACGCATACGCCCTTTTTGGCCAAGTGCATCATTGTGGACGTTCTGCCTCTTTTCCTATGCTTTCAATGCAATTCCAGTCTACCTCCTGAAATCGGTTTCCTGCAATTCTGCCCCGCTTTCAAGTCCTCTTGGCAGCCTTACTTCAGTCTATTTTTGGACGATAGCTGTCATTTATAACTCTGCAGGTTTGTGAATTACAGTGCCCCTGAGCTCCTTTCTTCAACTCGCTTTCTTCTGAGCTGGCCGCAACACCGCAGGATGGCTTCAGGCCCTAATCTGGTTCTGGCACGGCACGCTGAGCCTTTGGTTAATTCCTCTTCCTGGTGGGAAATGAGAGTTAAAATTGCCCGTCCAGACACCTCCAGCTAGCCTCTCATTGGTTCTCGCTATTCCTGTTCATCTTCCACAGAAATTGCAAACTGGGCCAAACAGGAGGTTAAAGGGACTGACTCTCCAAGTCGGGAGAGTGTTACTAAAGCGTCTGGAATGTTGCACCCGAGTACCAGGGTACGAAAACTGAGACATATTTGAACACGTCTCCCGATCACATGGTTGATCATACTCTAGGTTCCACATGCATGTTTTAGCTGAACGAAGAATACCTTAAACCTGGAGAGTTAAGACCCGTGTAATGGGTACCATGCAATATGACTTCAAAGGGTCTTCATTTGCTCACCGAACCTCTCCAATCCTATCACTGCTGCGTTTATGCCCCTGTACACATGCTTGATTCTCTTTCGGAGACATAGCAATCCATAGGTTTTAGGATACTTACTAGTCAGGTACATTCTTAGTCGTTTAATATGCGGTGTTGAGTCCATTTCATTGAGCAAGGAGTAGCTCTTGTCTATTCCATATTTGGCTTAAGGAACTGTATCTGTGCTCATTTCAATCTCTGGTTTTATGCAGCACCCCAACTCACCTTTACCCTTAAGCAAGAATAAGTTGGTTTTCTAAATTTGAGACCCTGTTCTGTTCTGTAATTCAGTTCCTGTGTAGCCAAGTTTACATTCCATGTATTACTGATATCTTATGATGTTTCTTTTTCTGTGTGACTTATTTCAGTTAGAATCATCATACCTGAATCCACTCATTGTGCTGCTAAGGGCCTGATGACACAGATTTCATTGCTGAGTGATATTGCTTTGTAAGTAAATACCACAAGTTCTTTATCCATTTTTCACTTTCTGCGATGTTGAACTTGTACTGTAATCGAGGTTCTTGTAAACAGAGCCAGTCCAAACTTTGGGGTGGCTGTGTCTTTTTGATTTTAATTTCCCTAAGCTATAGGACCATAAGTGGAAGTGCCCTAGGTTCTGTTGCTTTGTTTTTTAGATGTTTCAGGAAACACCATACACTTCTCCCAAGTGTCTGTTGGCAGTTTACATCCCGCCCATCAGCATAACAAGGCTCCCAGTTCTCCATGGCCTGTCCTGCCTTTCTGGATTTTACACTTTTTTCAGATGGCCCTTTTGACCGGGGGGAAGTGAGACTTCATTGTAGTGCAGATTTCCTTTGCAAGCTTGCTTGGTTGGCCAAAAAGGGCGTATGCGTTTTTTCCTGAATATATTCAGGAAAAAACGCATACGCCCTTTTTGGCCAAGTGCATCATTGTGGACGTTCTGCCTCTTTTCCTATGCTTTCAATGCAATTCCAGTCTACCTCCTGAAATCGGTTTCCTGCAATTCTGTCCCGCTTTCAAGTCCTCTTGGCAGCCTTACTTCAGTCTATTTTTGGACGATAGCTGTCATTTATAACTCTGCAGGTTTGTGAATTACAGTGCCCCTGAGCTCCTTTCTTCAACTCGCTTTCTTGTGAGCTGGCCGCAACACCGCAGGATGGCTTCAGGCCCTAATCTGGTTCCGGCACGGCACGCTGAGCCTTTGCTTAATTCCTCTTCCTTGTGGGAAATGAGAGTTAAATTTGCCCGTCCAGACACCTCCAGCTAGCCTCTCATTGGTTCTCGCTATTCCTGTTCATCTTCCGCAGAAATTGCAAACTGGGCCAAACAGGAGGTTAAAGGGACTGACTCTCCAAGTCGGGAGAGTGTTAGTAAAGCATCTGGAATGTTGCACCCGAGTACCAGGGTATGAAAACTGAGACATATTTGAACACGTCTCCCAATCACATGGTTGATCATACTCTGGGTTCCACATGCATGTTTTAGCTGAAGGAAGAATACCTTAAACCTGGAGAGTTGAGACCCGTGTAATGGGTACCATGCAATATGACTTCAAAGTGTCTTCATTTGCTCACCGAACCTCTCCAATCCTATCACTGCTGCGTTTATGCCCCTGTACACATGCTTGATTCTCTTTCGGAGACATAGCAATCCATAGGTTTTAAGATACTTACTAGTCAGGTACATTCTTAGGCGTTTAATATGGGGTGTTGAGTCCATTTCGTTGAGCAAGGAGTAGCTCTTGTCTATTCCATATTTGGCTTAAGGAACTTTATCTGTGCTCATTTCAATCTCTGGTTTTATGCAGCACCACAACTCACCTTTACCCTTAAGCAAGCATAAGTTGGTTTTCTAAATTTGAGACCCTGTTCTGTTCTGTAATTCAGTTCCTGTGTAGCCAAGTTTACATTCCGTGTATTACTGATATCTTATGATGTTTCTTTTTCTGTGTGACTTATTTCAGTTAGAATCATCATACCTGAATCCACTCATTGTGCTGCTAAGGGCCTGATGACACAGATTTCATTGCTGAGTGATATTGCTTTGTAAGTAAATACCACAAGATCTTTATCCATTTTTCACTTTCTGCGATGTTGAACTTGTACTGTAAATGAGGTTCTTGTATACAGAGCCGTCCCAAACTTTGGGGTGGCTGTGTCTTTTTGATTTTAATTTCCCTAAGCTATAGGACCATAAGTGGCAGTGCCCTAGGTTCTGTTGCTTTGTTTTTTAGATGTTTCAGGAAACACCATACACTTCTCCCGAGTGGTTGTTGGCAATTTACATCCCGCCCATCAGCATAACAAGGCTCCCAGTTCTCCATGGCCTGTCCTGCCTTTCTGGATTTTACACTTTTTTCAGATGGCCCTTTTGACCGGGGGGAAGTGAGACTTCATTGTAGTGCAGATTTCCTTTGCAAGCTTGCTTGGTTGGCCAAAAAGGGCGTATGCGTTTTTTCCTGAATATATTCAGGAAAAAACGCATACGCCCTTTTTGGCCAAGTGCATCATTGTGGACGTTCTGCCTCTTTTCCTATGCTTTCAATGCAATTCCAGTCTACCTCCTGAAATCGGTTTCCTGCAATTCTGCCCCGCTTTCAAGTCCTCTTGGCAGCCTTACTTCAGTATATTTTTGGACGATAGCTGTCATTTATAACTCTGCAGGTTTGTGAATTACAGTGCCCCTGAGCTCCTTTCTTCAACTTGCTTTCCTGTGACCTGGCCGCAACACCGCAGGATGGCTTCAGGCCCTAATCTGGTTCCGGTAGGGCACGCTGAGCCTTTGGTTAATTCCTCTTCCTGGTGGAAAATGAGAGTTCAATTTGCCCGTCCAGACACCTCCAGCTAGCCTCTCATTGGTTCTCGCTATTCCTGTTCATCTTCCGCAGAAATTGCAAACTGGGCCAAACAGGAGGTTAAAGTGACTGACTCTGCAAGTCTGGAGAGTGTTAGTAAAGCGTCTGGAATGTTGCACCCGAGTACCAGGGTACGAAAACTGAGACATATTTGAACACGTCTCCCGATCACATGGTTGATCATACTCTATGTTCCACATGCATGTTTTAGCTGAAGGAAGAATACCTTAAACCTGGGTAGTTGAAACCCGTGGAATGGGTACCATGCAATATGACTTCAAAGGGTCTTCATTTGCTCACCGAACCTCTCCAATCCTATCACTGCTGCGTTTATATCCCTGTACACATGCTTGATTCTCTTTCGGAGACATAGCAATCCATAGGTTTTAAGATACTTACTAGTCAGGTACATTCTTAGGCGTTTAATATGCGGTGTTGAGTCCATTTCGTTGAGCAAGGAGTAGCTCTTGTCTATTCCATATTTGGCTTAAGGAACTTTATCTGTGCTCATTTCAATCTCTGGTTTTATGCAGCACCCCAACTCACCTTTACCCTTAAGCAAGCATAAGTTGTTTTTCTAAATTTGAAACCCTGTTCTGTTCTGTAATTCAGTTCCTGTGTAGCCAAGTTTACATTCCGTGTATTACTGATACCTTATGATGTCTCTTTTTCTGTGTGACTTATTTCAGTTAGAATCATCATACCTGAATCCACTCATTGTGCTGCTAAGGGCCTGATGACACAGATTTCATTGCTGAGTGATATTGCTTTGTAAGTAAATACCACAACTTCTTTATCCATTTTTCACTTTCTGCGATGTTGAACTTGTACTGTAAACGAGGTTCTTGTAAACAGAGCCGTTCCAAACTTTGGAGTGGCTGTGTCTTTTTGATTTTAATTTCCCTAAGCTATAGGACCATAAGTGGAAGTGCCCTAGGTTCTGTTGCTTTGTTTTTTAGATGTTTCAGGAAACACCATACACTTCTCCAGAGTGGTTGTTGGCAATTTACATCCCGCCCATCAGCATAACAAGGCTCCCAGTTCTCCATGGCCTGTCCTGCCTTTCTGGATTTTACACTTTTTTCAGATGGCCCTTTTGACCGGGGGGAAGTGAGACTTCATTGTAGTGCAGATTTCCTTTGCAAGCTTGCTTGGTTGGCCAAAAAGGGCGTATGCGTTTTTTCCTGAATATATTCAGGAAATATATTCAGGAAAAAAAATTTATTCAGGAAAAAACGCATACGCCCTTTTTGGCCAAGTGCATCATTGTGGACGTTCTGCCTCTTTTCCTATGCTTTCAATGCAATTCCAGTCTACCTCCTGAAATCGGTCTCCTGCAATTCTGCCCCACATTCAAGTCCTCTTGGCAGCCTTACTTCAGTATATTTTTGGATGAAAGCTGTCATTTATAACTCTGCAGGTTTGTGAATTACAGTGCCCCTGAGCTCCTTTCTTCAACTCGCTTTCTTTTGAGCTGGCCGCAACACCGCAAGATGGCTTCAGGCCCTAATCTGGTTCCGGCACGGCACGCTGAGCCTTTGGTTAATTCCTCTTCCTGGTGGGAAATGAGAGTTAAATTTGCCCGTCCAGACAGCTCCAGCTAGCCTCTCATTGGTTCTCGCTATTCCTGTTCATCTTCTGCAGAAATTGCAAACTGTGCCAAACAGGAGGTTAAAGGCGCTGACTCTTCAAGTGGGGAGAGTGTGAGTAAAGCGTCTGGAATGTTGCACCCGAGTACCAGGGTACGAAAACTGAGACATATTTGAACACGTCTCCCGATCAAATGGTTGATCATACTCTAGGTTCCACATGCATGTTTTAGCTGAAGGAAGAATACCTTAAATTGGGTAGCTGAAACCCGTGGAATGGGTACCATGCAATATGACTTCAAAGGGTCTTCATTTGCTCACCGAACCTCTCCAATCCTATCACTGCTGCGTTTATGCCCCTGTACACATGCTTGATTCTCTTTCGGAGACATAGCAATCCATAGGTTTTAAGATACTTACTAGTCAGGTACATTCTTAGGCGTTTAATATGCGGTGTTGAGTCCATT
The DNA here is from genome assembly GCF_951394435.1 of Stenella coeruleoalba. Classification (NCBI taxonomy): domain Eukaryota; kingdom Metazoa; phylum Chordata; class Mammalia; order Artiodactyla; family Delphinidae; genus Stenella; species Stenella coeruleoalba. Next base: position 1,748,597 of record NW_027646377.1, read on the forward strand.
TCGTTGAGCAAGGAGTAGCTCTTGTCTATTCCATATTTGGCTTAAGGAACTTTATCTGTGCTCATTTCAATCTCTGGTTTTATGCAGCACCCCAACTCACCTTTACCCTTAAGCAAGCATAAGTTGGTTTTCTAAATTTGAGACCCTGTTCTGTTCTGTAATTCAGTTCCTGTGTAGCCAAGTTTCCATTCCGTGTATTACTGATATCTTATGATGTTTCTTTTTCTGTGTGACTTATTAAAGTTAGAATCATCATACCTGAATCCACTCATTGTGCTGCTAAGGGCCTGATGACATAGATTTCATTGCTGAGTGATATTGCTTTGTAAGTGAATACCACAACTTCTTTATCCATTTTTCACTTTCTGCGATGTTGAACTTGTACTGTAAACGAGGTTCTTGTAAACAGAGGCGTCCCAAACTATAGGGTGTCTGTGTCTTTTTGATTTTAATTTCCCTAAGCTATAGGACCATAAGTGGAAGTGCCCTAGGCTCTGTTGCTTTGTTTTTTAGATGTTTCAGGAAACACCATACACTTCTCCTGAGTGTCTGTTGGCAATTTACATCCCGCCCATCAGCATAACAAGGCTCTCAGTTTTCAATGGCCTGTTGCCTTTCTGGATTTCACACTTTTTTCAGATGGCCCTTTTGACCGGGGAGAAGTGAGACTTCATTGTAGTGCAGATTTCCTTTGCAAGCTTGCTTGGTTGGCCAAAAAGGGCGTATGCGTTTTTTCCTGAATATATTCAGGAAAAAACGCATACGCCCTTTTTGGCCAAGTGCATCATTGTGGACGTTCTGCCTCTTTTCCTATGCTTTCAATGCAATTTCAGTCTACCTCCTGAAATCGGTTTCCTGCAATTCTGTCCCGCTTTCAAGTCCTCTTGGCAGCCTTACTTCAGTCTATTTTTGGACGATAGCTGTCATTTATAACTCTGCAGGTCTGTGAATTACAGTGCCCCTGAGCTCCTTTCTTCAACTCGCTTTCTTGTGAGCTGGCCGCAACACCGCAGGATGGCTTCAGGCCTTAATCTGGTTCTGGCACGGCACGCTGAGCCTTTGGTTATTTCCTCCTCCTGGTGGGAAATGAGAGTTAAATTTGCCCGTCCAGACACCTCCAGCTAGCCTCTCATTGGTTCTCACTATTCCTGTTCATCTTCCGCAGAAATTGCAAACTGTGCCAAACAGGAGGTTAAAGGCGCTGACTCTTCAAGTGTGGAGAGTGTCAGTAAAGCGTCTGGAATGTTGCACCCGAGAACCAGGGGTGGAAAACTGAGACATATTTGAACACGTCTCCCGATCAAATGGTTGATCATACTCTAGGTTCCACATGCATGTTTTAGCTGAAGGAAGAATACCTTAAATTGGGTAGCTGAAACCCGTGGAATGGGTACCATGCAATATGACTTCAAAGGGTCTTCATTAGCTCACCGAACCTCTCCAATCCTATCACTGCTGCGTTTATACCCCTGTACACATGCTTGATTCTCTTTTGGAGACATAGCAATCCATAGGTTTTACGATACTTACTAGTCAGGTACATTCTTAGGCGTTTAATATGGGGTGTTGAGTCCATTTCGTTGAGCAAGGAGTAGCTCTTGTCTATTCCATATTTGGCTTAAGGAACTTTATCTGTGCTCATTTCAATCTCTGGTTTTATGCAGCACCCCAACTCACCTTTACCCTTAAGCAAGCATAAGTTGGTTTTCTAAATTTGAGAAATTTAGAAATTTAGAAATTTCTAAATTTCTGCTGCTAAGGGCCTGATGACACAGATTTCATTGCTGAGTGATATTGCTTTGTAAGTAAATACCACAAGTTCTTTATCCATTTTTCACTTTCTGCGATGTTGAACTTGTACTGTAATCGAGGTTCTTGTAAACAGAGCCGTTCCAAACTTTGGGGTCGCTGTGTCTTTTTGATTTTAGTTTCCCTAAGCTATAGGACCATAAGTGGAAGTGCCCTAGGTTCTGTTGCTTTGTTTTTTAGATGTTTCAGGAAACACCATACACTTCTCCCAAGTGTCTGTTGGCAATTTACATCCCGCCCATCAGCATAACAAGGCTCCCAGTTCTCCATGGCCTGTCCTGCCTTTCTGGATTTTACACTTTTTTCAGATGGCCCTTTTGACCGGGGGGAAGTGAGACTTCATTGTAGTGCAGATTTCCTTTGCAAGCTTGCTTGGTTGGCCAAAAAGGGCGTATGCGTTTTTTCCTGAATATATTCAGGAAAAAACGCATACGCCCTTTTTGGCCAAGTGCATCATTGTGGACGTTCTGCCTCTTTTCCTATGCTTTCAATGCAATTCCAGTCTACCTCCTGAAATCGGTTTCCTGCAATTCTGCCCCGCTTTCAAGTCCTCTTGGCAGCCTTACTTCAGTCTATTTTTGGACGATAGCTGTCATTTATAACTCTGCAGGTTTGTGAATTACAGTGCCCCTGAGCTCCTTTCTTCAACTCGCTTTCTTGTGACCTGGCCGTAACACCGCAGGATGGCTTCAGGCCCTAATGTGGTTCCGGCACGGCATGCTGAGCCTTTGGTTATTTCCTCTTCCTGGTGGGAAATGAGAGTTAAATTTGCCCGTCCAGACACCTCCAGCTAGCCTCTCATTGGTTCTCGCTATTCCTGTTCATCTTCCGCAGAAATTGCAAACTGGGCCAAACAGGAGGTTAAAGGGACTGACTCTCCAAGTCGGGAGAGTGTTAGTAAAGCGTCTGGAATGTTGCACCTGAGTACCAGGGGAGCAAAACTGAGACATATTTGAACACGACTCCCGTTCACATGGTTGATCATACTCTGGGTTCCACATGCATGTTTTAGCTGAAGGAAGAATACCTTAAACCTGGAGAGTTGAGACCCGTGTAATGGGTACCATGCAATATGACTTCAAAGGGTCTTCATTTGCTCACCGAACCTCTCCAATCCTATCACTGCTGCGTTTATGCCCCTGTACACATGCTTGATTCTCTTTCGGAGACATAGCAATCCATAGGTTTTAAGATACTTACTAGTCAGGTACATTCTTAGGCGTTTAATATGGGGTTTTGAATCCATTTCGTTGAGCAAGGAGTAGCTCTTTTCTATTCCATATTTGGCTTAAGGAACTTTATCTGTGCTCATTTCAATCTCTGGTTTTATGCAGCACCCCAACTCACCTTTACCCTTAAGCAAGCATAAGTTGTTTTTCTAAATTTGAAACCCTGTTCTGTTCTGTAATTCAGTTCCTGTGTAGCCAAGTTTACATTCCGTGTATTACTGATACCTTATGATGTTTCTTTTTCTGTGTGACTTATTTCAGTTAGAATCATCATACCTGAATCCACTCATTGTGCTGCTAAGGGCCTGATGACATAGATTTCATTGCTGAGTGATATTGCTTTGTAAGTAAATACCCCAACTTCTTTATCCATTTTTCACTTTCTGCGATGTTGAACTTGTACTGTAAACGAGGTTCTTGTAAACAGAGGCGTCCCAAACTTTGGGGTGGCTGTGTCTTTTTGATTTTAATTTCCCTAAGCTATAGGACCATAAGTGGAAGTGCCCTAGGCTCTGCTGCTTTGTTTTTTAGATGTTTCAGGAAACACCATACACTTCTCCCGAGTGGTTGTTGGCAATTTACATCCCGCCCATCAGCATAACAAGGCTCCCAGTTCTCCATGGCCTGTCCTGCCTTTCTGGATTTTACACTTTTTTCAGATGGCCCTTTTGACCGGGGGGAAGTGAGACTTCATTGTAGTGCAGATTTCCTTTGCAAGCTTGCTTGGTTGGCCAAAAAGGGCGTATGCGTTTTTTCCTGAATATATTCAGGAAAAAACGCATACGCCCTTTTTGGCCAAGTGCATCATTGTGGACGTTCTGCCTCTTTTCCTATGCTTTCAATGCAATTCCAGTCTACCTCCTGAAATCGGTTTCCTGCAATTCTGCCCCGCTTTCAAGTCCTCTTGGCAGCCTTACTTCAGTCTATTTTTGGACGATAGCTGTCATTTATAACTCTGCAGTTTTGTGAATTACAGTGCCCCTGAGCTCCTTTCTTCAACTCGCTTTCTTTTGAGCTGGCCGCAACACCGCAGGATGGCTACAGGCCCTAATCTGGTTCCGGCACGGCACGCTGAGCCTTTGGTTAATTCCTCTTCCTGGTGGGAAATGAGAGTTAAATTTGCCCGTCCAGACACCTCCAGCTAGCCTCTAATTGGTTCTCGCTATTCCTGTTCATCTTCTGCAGAAATTGCAAACTGGGCCAAACAGGAGGTTAAAGGGACTGACTCTGCAAGTCTGGAGAGTGTTAGTAAAGCGTCTGGAATGTTGCACCCGAGTACCAGGGTACGAAAACTGAGACATATTTGAACACGTCTCCCGATCACATGGTTGATCATACTCTAGGTTCCACATGCATGTTTTAGCTGAAGGAAGAATACCTTAAATCTGGGTAGTTGAAACCCGTGGAATGGGTACCATGCAATATGACTTCAAAGGGTCTTCATTTGCTCACCGAACCTCTCCAATCCTATCACTGCTGCGTTTATGCCCCTGTTCACATGCTTGATTCTCTTTCGGAGACATAGCAATCCATAGGTTTTAAGATACTTACTAGTCAGGTACATTCTTACGCGTTTAATATGCGGTGTTGAGTCCATTTCGTTGAGCAAGGAGTAGCTCTTGTCTATTCCATATTTGGCTTAAGGAACTTTATCTGTGCTCATTTCAATCTCTGGTTTTATGCAGCACCCCAACTCACCTTTCCCCTTAAGCAAGAATAAGTTGGTTTTCTAAATTTGAGACCCTGTTCTGTTCTGTAATTCAGTTCCTGTGTAGCCAAGTTTACATTCCGTGTATTACTGATACCTTATGATGTTTCTTTTTCTGTGTGACTTATTTCAGTTAGAATCATCATACCTGAATCCACTCATTGTGCTGCTAAGGGCCTGATGACACAGATTTCATTGCTGAGTGATATTGCTTTGTAAGTAAATACTACAACTTCTTTATCCATTTTTCACTTTCTGCGATGTTGAACTTGTACTGTAAACGAGGTTCTTGTAAACAGAGGCGTCCCAAACTTTGGGGTGGCTGTGTCTTTTTGATTTTAATTTCCCTAATCTATAGGACCATAAGTGGAAGTGCCCTAGTTTCTGTTGCTTTGTTTTTTAGATGTTTCAGGAAACACCATACACTTCTCCAGAGTGGTTTTTGGCAATTTACATCCCGCCCATCAGCATAACAAGGCTCCCAGTTCTCCATGGCTTGTCCTGCCTTTCTGGATTTTACACTTTTTTCAGATGGCCCTTTTGACCGGGGGGAAGTGAGACTTCATTGTAGTGCAGATTTCCTTTGCAAGCTTGCTTGGTTGGCCAAAAAGGGCGTATGCGTTTTTTCCTGAATATATTCAGGAAAAAACGCATACGCCCTTTTTGGCCAAGTGCATCATTGTGGACGTTCTGCCTCTTTTCCTATGCTTTCAATGCAATTCCAGTCTACCTCCTGAAATCGGGTTCCTGCAATTCTGCCCAACATTCAAGTCCTCTTGGCAGCCTTACTTCAGTATATTTTTGGACGATAGCTGTCATTTATAACTCTGCAGGTTTGTGAATTACAGTGCCCCTGAGCTCCTTTCTTCAACTCGCTTTCTTGTGACCTGGCCGCAACACCGCAGGATGGCTTCAGGCCCTAATCTGGTTCCGGCACGGCACGCTGAGCCTTTGGTTATTTCCTCTTCCTGGTGGGAAATGAGAGTTAAATTTGCCCGTCCAGACACCTCCAGCTAGCCTCTCATTGGTTCTCGCTATTCCTGTTCATCTTCCGCAGAAATTGCAAACTGGGCCAAACAGGAGGTTAAAGGCGCTCACTCTCCAAGTGGGGAGAGTGTTAGTAAAGCGTCTGGAATGTTGCACCCGAATACCAGGGTACGAAAACTGAGACATATTTGAACACGTCTCCCGATCACATGGTTGATCATACTCTAGGTTCCACATACATGTTTTAGCTGAAGGAAGAATACCTTAAACCTGGGTAGTTGAAACCCGTGGAATGGGTACCATGCAATATGACTTCAAAGGGTCTTCATTTGCTCACCGAACCTCTCCAATCCTATCACTGCTGCGTTTATGCCGCTGTACACATGCTTGATTCTCTTTTGGAGACATAGCCATCCATAGGTTTTACGATACTTACTAGTCAGGTACATTCTTAGGCGTTTAATATGCGGTGTTGAGTCCATTTCATTGAGCAAGGAGTAGCTCTTGTCTATTCCATATTTGGCTTAAGGAACTTTATCTGTGCTCATTTCAATCTCTGGTTTTATGCAGCACCCCAACTCACCTTTACCCTTAAGCAAGCATAAGTTGTTTTTCTAAATTTGAGACCCTGTTCTGTTCTGTAATTCAGTTCCTGTGTAGCCAAGTTTACATTCCATGTATTACTGATATCTTATGATGTTTCTTTTTCTGTGTGACTTATTTCAGTTAGAATCATCATACCTGAATCCACTCATTGTGCTGCTAAGGGCCTGATGACACAGATTTCATTGCTGAGTTGTATTGCTTTGTAAGTAAATACCACAACTTTTTTATCCATTTTTCACTTTCTGCGATGTTGAACTTGTACTGTAAACGAGGTTCTTGTAAACGGAGCCTTTTGAAACTTTGGGGTGGCTGTGTCTTTTTGATTTTAAATTCCCTAAGCTATAGGACCATAAGTGGAAGTGCCCTAGGCTCTGTTGCTTTGTTTTTTAGATGTTTCAGGAAACACCATACACTTCTCCCGAGTGGTTGTTGGCAATTTACATCCCGCCCTTCAGCATAACAAGGCTCCCAGTTCTCCATGGCCTGTCCTGCCTTTCTGGATTTTACACTTTTTTCAGATGGCCCTTTTGACTGGGGGGAAGTGAGACTTCATTGTAGTGCAGATTTCCTTTGCAAGCTTGCTTGGTTGGCCAAAAAGGGTGTATGCGTTTTTTCCTGAATATATTCAGGAAAAAATGCATATGCACTTTTTGGCCAAGTGCATCATTGTGGACGTTCTGCCTCTTTTCCTATGCTTTCAATGCAATTGCAGTCTACCTCCTGAAATCGATTTCCTGCAATTCTGCCCCGCTTTCAAGTCCTCTTGGCAGCCTTACTTCAGTCTATTTTTGGACGATAGCTGTCATTTATAACTCTGCAGGTTTGTGAATTACAGTGCCCCTGAGCTCCTTTCTTCAACTCGATTTCTTTTGAGCTGGCCGCAACACCGCAGGATGGCTTCAGGCCCTAATCTGGTTCCGGCACGGCACACTGAGCCTTTGGTTATTTCCTCTTCCTGGTGGGAAATGAGAGTTAAATTTGCCCGTCCAGACACCTCCAGCTAGCCTCTCATTGGTTCTCGCTATTCCTGTTCATCTTCCGCAGAAATTGCAAACTGGGCCAAACAGGAGTTTAAAGGCGCTGACTCTCCAAGTGGGGAGAGTGTTAGTAAAGCGTCTGGAATGTTGCACGCGAGTACCAGGGGAGGAAAACTGAGACATATTTGAACACGTCTCCCGTTCACATGGTTGATCATACTTGGGTTCCACATGCATGTTTTAGCTGAAGGAAGAATACCTTAAACCTGGAGAGTTGAGACCCGTGTAATGGGTACCATGCAATATGACTTCAAAGGGTCTTCATTTGCTCACCGAACCTCTCCAATCCTATCACTGCTGCGTTTATGCCCCTGTACACATGCTTGCTTCTCTTTTGGAGACATAGCAATCCATAGGTTTTACGATACTTACTAGTCAGGTACATTCTTAGGCGTTTAATATGCGGTGTTGAGTCCATTTCGTTGAGCAAGGAGTAGCTCTTGTCAATTCCATATTTGACTTAAGGAACTTTATCTGTGCTCATTTCAATCTCTGGTTTTATGCAGCACCCCAACTCACCTTTCCCCTTAAGCAAGCATAAGTTGGTTTTCTAAATTTGAGACGCTTTTCTGTTCTGTAATTCAGTTCCTGTGTAGCCAAGTTTACATTCCGTGTATTACTGATATCTTATGATGTTTCTTTTTCTGTGTGACTTATTTCAGTTAGAATCATCATACCTCAACCCACTCATTGTGATGCTAAGGGCCTGATGACATAGATTTCATTGCTGAGTGATATTGCTTTGTAAGTAAATACCACAACTTCTTTATCCATTTTTCACTTTCTGCGATGTTGAACTTGTACTGTAATCGAGGTTCTTGTAAACAGAGGCGTCCCAAACTTTGGGGTGGCTGTGTCTTTTTGATTTAAAATTCCCTAAGCTATAGGACCATAAGTGGAAGTGCCCTAGGCTCTGTTGCTTTGTTTTTTAGATGTTTCAGGAAACACCATACACTTCTCCCAAGTGGTTGTTGGCAATTTACATCCCGCCCTTCAGCATAACAAGGCTCCCAGTTCTCCATGGCCTGTCCTGCCTTTCTGGATTTTACACTTTTTTCAGATGGCCCTTTTGACCGGGGGGAAGTGAGACTTCATTGTAGTGCAGATTTCCTTTGCAAGCTTGCTTGGTTGGCCAAAAAGGGCGTATGCGTTTTTTCCTGAATATATTCAGGAAAAAACGCATACGCCCTTTTTGGCCAAGTGCATCATTGTGGACGTTCTGCCTCTTTTCCTATGCTTTCAATGCAATTCCAGTCTACCTCCTGAAATCGGTTTCCTGCAATTCTGCCCCGCTTTCAAGTCCTCTTGGCAGCCTTACTTCAGTATATTTTTGGACGATAGCTGTCATTTATAACTCTGCAGGTTTGTGAATTACAGTGCCCCTGAGCTCCTTTCTTCAACTCGCTTTCTTGTGACCTGGCCGCAACACCGCAGGATGGCTTCAGGCCCTAATCTTGTTCCGGCACGACACACTGAGCCTTTGGTTATTTCCTCTTACTGGTGGGAAATGAGAGTTAAATTTGCCCGTCCAGACACCTCCAGCTAGTCTCTCATTGGTTCTCGCTATTCCTGTTCATCTTCCGCAGAAATTGCAAACTGGGCCAAACAGGAGGTTAAAGGCGCTGACTCTCCTAGTGGGGAGAGTGTTAGTAAAGCATCTGGAATGTTGCACCCGAGTACCAGGGCAGGAAAACTGAGATATATTTGAACACGTCTCCCGTTCACATGGTTGATCATACTTGGGTTCCACATGCATGTTTTAGCTGAAGGAAGAATACCTTAAACCTGGGTAGTTGAAACCCGTGGAATGGGTACCATGCAATATGACTTCAAAGGGTCTTCATTTGCTCACCGAACCTCTCCAATCCTATCACTGCTGCGTTTATGCCCCTGTACGCATCCTTGATTCCCTTTCGGAGACATAGCAATCCATAGGTTTTAAGATACTTACTAGTCAGGTACATTCTTAGGCGTTTAATATGCAGTGTTGAGTCCATTTCGTTGAGCAAGGAGTAGCTCTTGTCTATTCCATATTTGGCTTAAGGAACTTTATCTGTGCTCATTTCAATCTCTGGTTTTATGCAGCACCCCAACTCACCTTTACCCTTAAGCAAGCATAAGTTGGTTTTCTAAATTTGAGACCCTGTTCTGTTCTGTAATTCAGTTCCTGTGTAGCCAAGTTTCCATTCCGTGTATTACTGATATCTTATGTTGTTTCTTTTTCTGTGTGACTTATTTCAGTTAGAATCATCATACCTGAATCCACTCATTGTGCTGCTAAGGGCCTGATGACATAGATTTCATTGCTGAGTGATATTGCTTTGTAAGTAAATACCACAACTTCTTTATCCATTTTTCACTTTCTGCGATGTTGAACTTGTACTGTAAACGAGGTTCTTGTAAACAGAGGCGTCCCAAACTTTGGGGTGGCTGTGTCTTTTTGATTTTAATTTCCCTAAGCTATAGGACCATAAGTGGAAGTGCCCTAGGCTCTGTTGCTTTGTTTTTTAGATCTTTCAGGAAACACCATACACTTTTCCTTAGTGTCTGTTGGCAATTTACATCCCGCCCTTCAGCATAACAAGGCTCCCAGTTCTCCATGGCCTGTCCTGCCTTTCTGGATTTTACACTTTTTTCAGATTGCCCTTTTGACCGGGGAGAAGTGAGACTTCATTGTAGTGCAGATTTCCTTTGCAAGCTTACTTGGTTGGCCAAAAAGGGCGTATGCGTTTTTTCCTGAATATATTCAGGAAAAAACGCATACGCCCTTTTTGGCCAAGTGCATCATTGTGGACGTTCTGCCTCTTTTCCTATGCTTTCAATGCAATTCCAGTCTACCTCCTGAAATCGATTTCCTGCAATTCTGCCCCGCTTTCAAGTCCTCTTGGCAGCCTTACTTCAGTCTATTTTTGGACGATAGCTGTCATTTATAACTCTGCAGGTTTGTGAATTACAGTGCCCCTGAGCTCCTTTCTTCAACTCGCTTTCTTGTGACCTGGCCGTAACACCGCAGGATGGCTTCAGGCCCTAATCTGGTTCCGGCCCGGCATGCTGAGCCTTTGGTTAATTCCTCTTCCTGGTGGGAAATGAGAGTTAAATTTGCCCGTCCAGACACCTCCAGCTAGCCTCTCATTGGGTCTCGCTATTCCTGTTCATCTTCCGCAGAAATTGCAACCTGGGCCAAACAGGAGGTTAAAGGGACTGACTCTCCAAGTCGGGAGAGTGTTAGTAAAGCGTCTGGAATGTTGCACCCGAGTACCAGGGGAGGAAAACTGAGACATATTTGAACACGACTCCCGTTCACATGGTTGATCATACTCTAGGTTCCACATGCATGTTTTAGCTGAAGGAAGAATACCTTAAACCTGGGTAGTTGAAACCCGTGGAATGGGTACCATGCAATATGACTTCAAAGGGTCTTCATTTGCTCACGAACCTCTCCAATCCTATCACTGCTGCGTTTATGACCCTGTACACATGCTTGATTCTCTTTCGGAGACATAACAATCCATAGGTTTTAAGATACTTACTAGTCAGGTACATTCTTAGACGTTCAATATGCGGTGTTGAGTCCATTTCGTTGAGCAAGGAGTAGCTCTTGTCTATTCCATATTTGGCTTAAAGAACTTTATCTGTGCTCATTTCAATCTCTGGTTTTATGCAGCACCCCAACTCACCTTTACCCTTAAGCAAGCATAAGTTGGTTTTCTAAATTTGAGACCCTGTTCTGTTCTGTAATTCAGTTCCTGTGTAGCCAAGTTTACATTCCGTGTATTACTGATATCTTATGATGTTTCTTTTTCTGTGTGACTTATTTCAGTTAGAATCATCATACCTGAATCCACTCATTGTGCTGCTAAGGGCCTGATGACATAGATTTCATTGCTGAGTGATATTGCTTTGTAAGTGAATACCACAACTTCTTTATCCATTTTTCACTTTCTGCGATGTTGAACTTGTACTGTAAACGAGGTTCTTGTAAACGGAGCCTTTCGAAACTTTGGGGTGGCTGTGTCTTTTTGATTTTAATTTCCCTAAGCTATAGGACCATAAGTGGAAGTGCCCTAGGCTCTGTTGCTTTGTTTTTTAGATGTTTCAGGAAACACCATACACTTCTCCCGAGTGGTTGTTGGCAATTTACATCCCGCCCTTCAGCATAACAAGGCTCCCAGTTCTCCATGGCCTGTCCTGCCTTTCTGGATTTTACACTTTTTTCAGATGGCCCTTTTGACTGGGGGGAAGTGAGACTTCATTGTAGTGCAGATTTCCTTTGCAAGCTTGCTTGGTTGGCCAAAAAGGGTGTATGCGTTTTTTCCTGCATATATTCAGGAAAAAATGCATACGCACTTTTTGGCCAAGTGCATCATTGTGGACGTTCTGCCTCTTTTCCTATGCTTTCAATGCAATTGCAGTCTACCTCCTGAAATCGATTTCCTGCAATTCTGCCCCGCTTTCAAGTCCTCTTGGCAGCCTTACTTCAGTCTATTTTTGGACGATAGCTGTCATTTATAACTCTGCAGGTTTGTGAATTACAGTGCCCCTGAGCTCCTTTCTTCAACTCGATTTCTTTTGAGCTGGCCGCAACACCGCAGGATGGCTTCAGGCCCTAATCTGGTTCCGGCACGGCACACTGAGCCTTTGGTTATTTCCTCTTCCTGGTGGGAAATGAGAGTTAAATTTGCCCGTCCAGACACCTCCAGCTAGCCTCTCATTGGTTCTCGCTATTCCTGTTCATCTTCCGCAGAAATTGCAAACTGGGCCAAACAGGAGGTTAAAGGGACTGACTCTCCAAGTGGGGAGAGTGTTAGTAAAGCGTCTGGAATGTTGCACGCGAGTACCAGGGGAGGAAAACTGAGACATATTTGAACACGTCTCCCGTTCACATGGTTGATCATACTTGGGTTCCACATGCATGTTTTAGCTGAAGGAAGAATACCTTAAACCTGGAGAGTTGAGACCCGTGTAATGGGTACCATGCAATATGACTTCAAAGGGTCTTCATTTGCTCACCGAACCTCTCCAATCCTATCACTGCTGCGTTTATGCCCCTGTACACATGCTTGCTTCTCTTTTGGAGACATAGCAATCCATAGGTTTTACGATACTTACTAGTCAGGTACATTCTTAGGCGTTTAATATGCGGTGTTGAGTCCATTTCGTTGAGCAAGGAGTAGCTCTTGTCAATTCCATATTTGACTTAAGGAACTTTATCTGTGCTCATTTCAATCTCTGGTTTTATGCAGCACCCCAACTCACCTTTCCCCTTAAGCAAGCATAAGTTGGTTTTCTAAATTTGAGACGCTTTTCTGTTCTGTAATTCAGTTCCTGTGTAGCCAAGTTTACATTCCGTGTATTACTGATATCTTATGATGTTTCTTTTTCTGTGTGACTTATTTCAGTTAGAATCATCATACCTGAACCCACTCATTGTGATGCTAAGGGCCTGATGACATAGATTTCATTGCTGAGTGATATTGCTTTGTAAGTAAATACCACAACTTTTTTATCCATTTTTCACTTTCTGTGATGTTGAACTTGTACTGTAAACGAGGTTCTTGTAAACAGAGCCGTTCCAAACTTTGGGGTGGCTGTGTCTTTTTGATTTTAAATTGCCTAAGCTATAGGACCATAAGTGGAAGTGCCCTAGGCTCTGTTGCTTTGTTTTTTAGATCTTTCAGGAAACACCATACACTTCTCCCTAGTGGTTGTTGGCAATTTACATCCCGCCCTTCAGCATAACAAGGCTCCCAGTTCTCCATGGCCTGTCCTGCCTTTCTGGATTTTACACTTTTTTCAGATGGCCCTTTTGACCGGGGAGAAGTGAGACTTCATTGTAGTGCAGATTTCCTTTGCAAGCTTACTTGGTTGGCCAAAAAGGGCGTATGCGTTTTTTCCTGAATATATTCAGGAAAAAACGCATAGGCCCTTTTTGGCCAAGTGCATCATTGTGGACGTTCTGCCTCTTTTCCTATGCTTTCAATGCAATTCCAGTCTACCTCCTGAAATCGGTTTCCTGCAATTCTGCCCCGCTTTCAAGTCCTCTTGGCAGCCTTACTTCAGTCTATTTTTGGACGATAGCTGTCATTTATAACTCTGCATGTTTGTGAATTACAGTGCCCCTGAGCTCCTTTCTTCAACTCGCTTTCTTGTGACCTGGCCGTAACACCGCAGGATGGCTTCAGGCCCTAATCTGGTTCCGGCCCGGCATGCTGAGCCTTTGGTTAATTCCTCTTCCTGGTGGGAAATGAGAGTTAAATTTGCCCGTCCAGACACCTCCAGCTAGCCTCTCATTGGGTCTCGCTATTCCTGTTCATCTTCCGCAGAAATTGCAAACTGGGCCAAACAGGAGGTTAAAGGGACTGACTCTCCAAGTCGGGAGAGTGTTAGTAAAGCGTCTGGAATGTTGCACCCGAGTACCAGGGGAGGAAAACTGAGACATATTTGAACACGACTCCCGTTCACATGGTTGATCATACTCTAGGTTCCACATGCATGTTTTAGCTGAAGGAAGAATACCTTAAACCTGGGTAGTTGAAACCCGTGGAATGGGTACCATGCAATATGACTTCAAAGGGTCTTCATTTGCTCACGAACCTCTCCAATCCTATCACTGCTGCGTTTATGACCCTGTACACATGCTTGATTCTCTTTCGGAGACATAACAATCCATAGGTTTTAAGATACTTACTAGTCAGGTACATTCTTAGACGTTCAATATGCGGTGTTGAGTCCATTTCGTTGAGCAAGGAGTAGCTCTTGTCTATTCCATATTTGGCTTAAAGAACTTTATCTGTGCTCATTTCAATCTCTGGTTTTATGCAGCACCCCAACTCACCTTTACCCTTAAGCAAGCATAAGTTGGTTTTCTAAATTTGAGACCCTGTTCTGTTCTGTAATTCAGTTCCTGTGTAGCCAAGTTTACATTCCGTGTATTACTGATATCTTATGATGTTTCTTTTTCTGTGTGACTTATTTCAGTTAGAATCATCATACCTGAATCCACTCATTGTGCTGCTAAGGGCCTGATGACATAGATTTCATTGCTGAGTGATATTGCTTTGTAAGTGAATACCACAACTTCTTTATCCATTTTTCACTTTCTGCGATGTTGAACTTGTACTGTAAACGAGGTTCTTGTAAACGGAGCCTTTCGAAACTTTGGGGTGGCTGTGTCTTTTTGATTTTAATTTCCCTAAGCTATAGGACCATAAGTGGAAGTGCCCTAGGCTCTGTTGCTTTGTTTTTTAGATGTTTCAGGAAACACCATACACTTCTCCCGAGTGGTTGTTGGCAATTTACATCCCGCCCTTCAGCATAACAAGGCTCCCAGTTCTCCATGGCCTGTCCTGCCTTTCTGGATTTTACACTTTTTTCAGATGGCCCTTTTGACTGGGGGGAAGTGAGACTTCATTGTAGTGCAGATTTCCTTTGCAAGCTTGCTTGGTTGGCCAAAAAGGGTGTATGCGTTTTTTCCTGCATATATTCAGGAAAAAATGCATACGCACTTTTTGGCCAAGTGCATCATTGTGGACGTTCTGCCTCTTTTCCTATGCTTTCAATGCAATTGCAGTCTACCTCCTGAAATCGATTTCCTGCAATTCTGCCCCGCTTTCAAGTCCTCTTGGCAGTCTTACTTCAGTCTATTTTTGGACGATAGCTGTCATTTATAACTCTGCAGGTTTGTGAATTACAGTGCCCCTGAGCTCCTTTCTTCAACTCGATTTCTTTTGAGCTGGCCGCAACACCGCAGGATGGCTTCAGGCCCTAATCTGGTTCCGGCACGGCACACTGAGCCTTTGGTTATTTCCTCTTCCTGGTGGGAAATGAGAGTTAAATTTGCCCGTCCAGACACCTCCAGCTAGCCTCTCATTGGTTCTCGCTATTCCTGTTCATCTTCCGCAGAAATTGCAAACTGGGCCAAACAGGAGGTTAAAGGGACTGACTCTCCAAGTGGGGAGAGTGTTAGTAAAGCGTCTGGAATGTTGCACGCGAGTACCAGGGGAGGAAAACTGAGACATATTTGAACACGTCTCCCGTTCACATGGTTGATCATACTTGGGTTCCACATGCATGTTTTAGCTGAAGGAAGAATACCTTAAACCTGGAGAGTTGAGACCCGTGTAATGGGTACCATGCAATATGACTTCAAAGGGTCTTCATTTGCTCACCGAACCTCTCCAATCCTATCACTGCTGCGTTTATGCCCCTGTACACATGCTTGCTTCTCTTTTGGAGACATAGCAATCCATAGGTTTTACGATACTTACTAGTCAGGTACATTCTTAGGCGTTTAATATGCGGTGTTGAGTCCATTTCGTTGAGCAAGGAGTAGCTCTTGTCAATTCCATATTTGACTTAAGGAACTTTATCTGTGCTCATTTCAATCTCTGGTTTTATGCAGCACCCCAACTCACCTTTCCCCTTAAGCAAGCATAAGTTGGTTTTCTAAATTTGAGACGCTTTTCTGTTCTGTAATTCAGTTCCTGTGTAGCCAAGTTTACATTCCGTGTATTACTGATATCTTATGATGTTTCTTTTTCTGTGTGACTTATTTCAGTTAGAATCATCATACCTGAACCCACTCATTGTGATGCTAAGGGCCTGATGACATAGATTTCATTGCTGAGTGATATTGCTTTGTAAGTAAATACCACAACTTTTTTATCCATTTTTCACTTTCTGTGATGTTGAACTTGTACTGTAAACGAGGTTCTTGTAAACAGAGCCGTTCCAAACTTTGGGGTGGCTGTGTCTTTTTGATTTTAAATTGCCTAAGCTATAGGACCATAAGTGGAAGTGCCCTAGGCTCTGTTGCTTTGTGTTTTAGATGTTTCAGGAAACACCATACACTTCTCCCTAGTGGTTGTTGGCAATTTACATCCCGCCCTTCAGCATAACAAGGCTCCCAGTTCTCCATGGCCTGTCCTGCCTTTCTGGATTTTACACTTTTTTCAGATGGCCCTTTTGACCGGGGAGAAGTGAGACTTCATTGTAGTGCAGATTTCCTTTGCAAGCTTACTTGGTTGGCCAAAAAGGGCGTATGCGTTTTTTCCTGAATATATTCAGGAAAAAACGCATAGGCCCTTTTTGGCCAAGTGCATCATTGTGGACGTTCTGCCTCTTTTCCTATGCTTTCAATGCAATTCCAGTCTACCTCCTGAAATCGGTTTCCTGCAATTCTGCCCCGCTTTCAAGTCCTCTTGGCAGCCTTACTTCAGTCTATTTTTGGACGATAGCTGTCATTTATAACTCTGCATGTTTGTGAATTACAGTGCCCCTGAGCTCCTTTCTTCAACTCGCTTTCTTGTGACCTGGCCGTAACACCGCAGGATGGCTTCAGGCCCTAATCTGGTTCCGGCCCGGCATGCTGAGCCTTTGGTTAATTCCTCTTCCTGGTGGGAAATGAGAGTTAAATGTGCCCGTCCAGACACCTCCAGCTAGCCTCTCATTGGGTCTCGCTATTCCTGTTCATCTTCCGCAGAAATTGCAAACTGGGCCAAACAGGAGGTTAAAGGGACTGACTCTCCAAGTCGGGAGAGTGTTAGTAAAGCGTCTGGAATGTTGCACCCGAGTACCAGGGGAGGAAAACTGAGACATATTTGAACACGACTCCTGTTCACATGGTTGATCATACTCTAGGTTCCACATGCATGTTTTAGCTGAAGGAAGAATACCTTAA
Source organism: Stenella coeruleoalba (assembly GCF_951394435.1). Taxonomy (NCBI): domain Eukaryota; kingdom Metazoa; phylum Chordata; class Mammalia; order Artiodactyla; family Delphinidae; genus Stenella; species Stenella coeruleoalba. The sequence continues at coordinate 1,765,652 of NW_027646377.1, forward strand.
ACCTGGGTAGTTGAAACCCGTGGAATGGGTACCATGCAATATGACTTCAAAGGGTCTTCATTTGCTCACGAACCTCTCCAATCCTATCACTGCTGCGTTTATGACCCTGTACACATGCTTGATTCTCTTTCGGAGACATAGCAATCCATAGGTTTTAAGATACTTACTAGTCAGGTACATTCTTAGACGTTTAATATGCGGTGTTGAGTCCATTTCGTTGAGCAAGGAGTATCTCTTGTCTATTCCATATTTGACTTAAGGAACTTTATCTGTGCTCATTTCAATCTCTGGTTTTATGCAGCACCCCAACTCACCTTTACCCTTAAGCAAGCATAAGATGGTTTTCTAAATTTGAGACCCTGTTCTGTTCTGTAATTCAGTTCCTGTGTAGCCAAGTTTACATTCCGTGTATTACTGATATCTTATGATGTTTCTTTTTCTGTGTGACTTATTTCAGTTAGAATCATCATACCTGAATCCACTCATTGTGCTGCTAAGGGCCTGATGACATAGATTTCATTGCTGAGTGATATTGCTTTGTAAGTGAATACCACAACTTCTTTATCCATTTTTCACTTTCTGCGATGTTGAACTTGTACTGTAAACGAGGTTCTTTAAACAGAGGCGTCCCAAACTTAGGGGTGGCTGTGTCTTTTTGATTTTAATTTCCCTAATCTATAGGACCATAAGTGGCAGTGCCCTAGGCTCTGTTGCTTTGTTTTTTAGATGTTTCAGGAAACACCATACACTTCTCCCGAGTGTCTGTTGGCAATTTACATCCCGCCCATCAGCATAACAAGGCTCCCAGTTCTCCATGGCCTGTCCTGCCTTTCTGGATTTTACACTTTTTTCAGATAGCCCTTTTGACCGGGGGGAAGTGAGACTTCATTGTAGTGCAGATTTCCTTTGCAAGCTTGCTTGGTTGGCCAAAAAGGGCGTATGCGTTTTTTCCTGAATATATTCAGGAAAAAACGCATAGGCCCTTTTTGGCCAAGTGCATCATTGTGGACGTTCTGCCTCTTTTCCTATGCTTTCAATGCAATTCCAGTCTACCTCCTGAAATCGGTTTCCTGCAATTCTGCCCCGCTTTCAAGTCCTCTTGGCAGCCTTACTTCAGTCTATTTTTGGATGATAGCTGTCATTTATAACTCTGCAGGTTTGTGAATTACAGTGCCCCTGAGCTCCTTTCTTCAACTCGCTTTCTTTTGAGCTGGCCGCAACACCACAGGATGGCTTCAGTCCCTAATCTGGTTCCGGCACGGCACGCTGAGCCTTTGGTTAATTCCTCTTCCTGGTGGGAAATGAGAGTTAAATTTGCCCATCCAGCCACCTCCAGCTAGCCTCTCATTGGTTCTCGCTATTCCTGTTCATCTTCCGCAGAAATTGGAAACTGGGCCAAACAGGAGGTTAAAGGGACTGACTCTCCAAGTCGGGAGAGTGTTAGTAAAGCGTCTGGAATGTTGCACCCGAGTACCAGGGTACGAAAACTGAGACATATTTGAACACGACTCCCGTTCACATGGTTGATCATACTCTGGGTTCCACATGCATGTTTTAGCTGAATGAAGAATACCTTAAACCTGCAGAGTTGAGACCCGTGTAATGGGTACCATGCAATATGACTTCAAAGGGTCTTCATTTGCTCACGAACCTCTCCAATCCTATCACTGCTGCGTTTATGCCCCTGTACACATGCTTGATTCTCTTTCGGAGACATAGCAATCCATAGGTTTTAAGATACTTACTAGTCAGGTACATTCTTAGGCGTTCAATATGCGGTGTTGAGTCCATTTCGTTGAGCAAGGAGTAGCTCTTGTCTATTCCATATTTGGCTTAAAGAACTTTATCTGTGCTCATTTCAATCTCTGGTTTTATGCAGCACCCCAACTCACCTTTACCCTTAAGCAAGCATAAGTTGGTTTTCTAAATTTGAGACCCTGTTCTGTTCTGTAATTCAGTTCCTGTGTAGCCAAGTTTACATTCCGTGTATTACTGATATCTTATGATGTTTCTTTTTCTGTGTGACTTATTTCAGTTAGAATCATCATACCTGAATCCACTCATTGTGCTGCTAAGGGCCTGATGACATAGATTTCATTGCTGAGTGATATTGCTTTGTAAGTGAATACCACAACTTCTTTATCCATTTTTCACTTTCTGCGATGTTGAACTTGTACTGTAAACGAGGTTCTTGTAAACGGAGCCTTTCGAAACTTTGGGGTGGCTGTGTCTTTTTGATTTTAATTTCCCTAAGCTATAGGACCATAAGTGGAAGTGCCCTAGGCTCTGTTGCTTTGTTTTTTAGATGTTTCAGGAAACACCATACACTTCTCCCGAGTGGTTGTTGGCAATTTACATCCCGCCCTTCAGCATAACAAGGCTCCCAGTTCTCCATGGCCTGTCCTGCCTTTCTGGATTTTACACTTTTTTCAGATGGCCCTTTTGACTGGGGGGAAGTGAGACTTCATTGTAGTGCAGATTTCCTTTGCAAGCTTGCTTGGTTGGCCAAAAAGGGTGTATGCGTTTTTTCCTGCATATATTCAGGAAAAAATGCATACGCACTTTTTGGCCAAGTGCATCATTGTGGACGTTCTGCCTCTTTTCCTATGCTTTCAATGCAATTGCAGTCTACCTCCTGAAATCGATTTCCTGCAATTCTGCCCCGCTTTCAAGTCCTCTTGGCAGCCTTACTTCAGTCTATTTTTGGACGATAGCTGTCATTTATAACTCTGCAGGTTTGTGAATTACAGTGCCCCTGAGCTCCTTTCTTCAACTCGATTTCTTTTGAGCTGGCCGCAACACCGCAGGATGGCTTCAGGCCCTAATCTGGTTCCGGCACGGCACACTGAGCCTTTGGTTATTTCCTCTTCCTGGTGGGAAATGAGAGTTAAATTTGCCCGTCCAGACACCTCCAGCTAGCCTCTAATTGGTTCTCGCTATTCCTGTTCATCTTCCGCAGAAATTGCAAACTGGGCCAAACAGGAGGTTAAAGGGACTGACTCTCCAAGTGGGGAGAGTGTTAGTAAAGCGTCTGGAATGTTGCACGCGAGTACCAGGGGAGGAAAACTGAGACATATTTGAACACGTCTCCCGTTCACATGGTTGATCATACTTGGGTTCCACATGCATGTTTTAGCTGAAGGAAGAATACCTTAAACCTGGAGAGTTGAGACCCGTGTAATGGGTACCATGCAATATGACTTCAAAGGGTCTTCATTTGCTCACCGAACCTCTCCAATCCTATCACTGCTGCGTTTATGCCCCTGTACACATGCTTGCTTCTCTTTTGGAGACATAGCAATCCATAGGTTTTACGATACTTACTAGTCAGGTACATTCTTAGGCGTTTAATATGCGGTGTTGAGTCCATTTCGTTGAGCAAGGAGTAGCTCTTGTCAATTCCATATTTGACTTAAGGAACTTTATCTGTGCTCATTTCAATCTCTGGTTTTATGCAGCACCCCAACTCACCTTTCCCCTTAAGCAAGCATAAGTTGGTTTTCTAAATTTGAGACGCTTTTCTGTTCTGTAATTCAGTTCCTGTGTAGCCAAGTTTACATTCCGTGTATTACTGATATCTTATGATGTTTCTTTTTCTGTGTGACTTATTTCAGTTAGAATCATCATACCTGAACCCACTCATTGTGATGCTAAGGGCCTGATGACATAGATTTCATTGCTGAGTGATATTGCTTTGTAAGTAAATACCACAACTTTTTTATCCATTTTTCACTTTCTGTGATGTTGAACTTGTACTGTAAACGAGGTTCTTGTAAACAGAGCCGTTCCAAACTTTGGGGTGGCTGTGTCTTTTTGATTTTAAATTGCCTAAGCTATAGGACCATAAGTGGAAGTGCCCTAGGCTCTGTTGCTTTGTTTTTTAGATGTTTCAGGAAACACCATACACTTCTCCCTAGTGGTTGTTGGCAATTTACATCCCGCCCTTCAGCATAACAAGGCTCCCAGTTCTCCATGGCCTGTCCTGCCTTTCTGGATTTTACACTTTTTTCAGATGGCCCTTTTGACCGGGGAGAAGTGAGACTTCATTGTAGTGCAGATTTCCTTTGCAAGCTTACTTGGTTGGCCAAAAAGGGCGTATGCGTTTTTTCCTGAATATATTCAGGAAAAAACGCATAGGCCCTTTTTGGCCAAGTGCATCATTGTGGACGTTCTGCCTCTTTTCCTATGCTTTCAATGCAATTCCAGTCTACCTCCTGAAATCGGTTTCCTGCAATTCTGCCCCGCTTTCAAGTCCTCTTGGCAGCCTTACTTCAGTCTATTTTTGGACGATAGCTGTCATTTATAACTCTGCATGTTTGTGAATTACAGTGCCCCTGAGCTCCTTTCTTCAACTCGCTTTCTTGTGACCTGGCCGTAACACCGCAGGATGGCTTCAGGCCCTAATCTGGTTCCGGCCCGGCATGCTGAGCCTTTGGTTAATTCCTCTTCCTGGTGGGAAATGAGAGTTAAATTTGCCCGTCCAGACACCTCCAGCTAGCCTCTCATTGGGTCTCGCTATTCCTGTTAATCTTCCGCAGAAATTGCAAACTGGGCCAAACAGGAGGTTAAAGGGACTGACTCTCCAAGTCGGGAGAGTGTTAGTAAAGCGTCTGGAATGTTGCACCCGAGTACCAGGGGAGGAAAACTGAGACATATTTGAACACGACTCCTGTTCACATGGTTGATCATACTCTAGGTTCCACATGCATGTTTTAGCTGAAGGAAGAATACCTTAAACCTGGGTAGTTGAAACCCGTGGAATGGGTACCATGCAATATGACTTCAAAGGGTCTTCATTTGCTCACGAACCTCTCCAATCCTATCACTGCTGCGTTTATGACCCTGTACACATGCTTGATTCTCTTTCGGAGACATAGCAATCCATAGGTTTTAAGATACTTACTAGTCAGGTACATTCTTAGACGTTTAATATGCGGTGTTGAGTCCATTTCGTTGAGCAAGGAGTATCTCTTGTCTATTCCATATTTGGCTTAAAGAACTTTATCTGTGCTCATTTCAATCTCTGGTTTTATGCAGCACCCCAACTCACCTTTACCCTTAAGCAAGCATAAGATGGTTTTCTAAATTTGAGACCCTGTTCTGTTCTGTAATTCAGTTCCTGTGTAGCCAAGTTTACATTCCGTGTATTACTGATATCTTATGATGTTTCTTTTTCTGTGTGACTTATTTCAGTTAGAATCATCATACCTGAATCCACTCATTGTGCTGCTAAGGGCCTGATGACATAGATTTCATTGCTGAGTGATATTGCTTTGTAAGTGAATACCACAACTTCTTTATCCATTTTTCACTTTCTGCGATGTTGAACTTGTACTGTAAACGAGGTTCTTTAAACAGAGGCGTCCCAAACTTAGGGGTGGCTGTGTCTTTTTGATTTTAATTTCCCTAATCTATAGGACCATAAGTGGCAGTGCCCTAGGCTCTGTTGCTTTGTTTTTTAGATGTTTCAGGAAACACCATACACTTCTCCCGAGTGTCTGTTGGCAATTTACATCCCGCCCATCAGCATAACAAGGCTCCCAGTTCTCCATGGCCTGTCCTGCCTTTCTGGATTTTACACTTTTTTCAGATAGCCCTTTTGACCGGGGGGAAGTGAGACTTCATTGTAGTGCAGATTTCCTTTGCAAGCTTGCTTGGTTGGCCAAAAAGGGCGTATGCGTTTTTTCCTGAATATATTCAGGAAAAAACGCATAGGCCCTTTTTGGCCAAGTGCATCATTGTGGACGTTCTGCCTCTTTTCCTATGCTTTCAATGCAATTCCAGTCTACCTCCTGAAATCGGTTTCCTGCAATTCTGCCCCGCTTTCAAGTCCTCTTGGCAGCCTTACTTCAGTCTATTTTTGGATGATAGCTGTCATTTATAACTCTGCAGGTTTGTGAATTACAGTGCCCCTGAGCTCCTTTCTTCAACTCGCTTTCTTTTGAGCTGGCCGCAACACCACAGGATGGCTTCAGTCCCTAATCTGGTTCCGGCACGGCACGCTGAGCCTTTGGTTAATTCCTCTTCCTGGTGGGAAATGAGAGTTAAATTTGCCCATCCAGCCACCTCCAGCTAGCCTCTCATTGGTTCTCGCTATTCCTGTTCATCTTCCGCAGAAATTGGAAACTGGGCCAAACAGGAGGTTAAAGGGACTGACTCTCCAAGTCGGGAGAGTGTTAGTAAAGCGTCTGGAATGTTGCACCCGAGTACCAGGGTACGAAAACTGAGACATATTTGAACACGACTCCCGTTCACATGGTTGATCATACTCTGGGTTCCACATGCATGTTTTAGCTGAATGAAGAATACCTTAAACCTGCAGAGTTGAGACCCGTGTAATGGGTACCATGCAATATGACTTCAAAGGGTCTTCATTTGCTCACGAACCTCTCCAATCCTATCACTGCTGCGTTTATGCCCCTGTACACATGCTTGATTCTCTTTCGGAGACATAGCAATCCATAGGTTTTAAGATACTTACTAGTCAGGTACATTCTTAGGCGTTTAATATGCGGTGTTGAGTCCATTTCGTTGAGCAAGGAGTAGCTCTTGTCTATTCCATATTTGGCTTAAGGAACTTTATCTGTGCTCATTTCAATCTCTGGTTTTATGCAGCACCCCAACTCACCTTTCCCCTTAAGCAAGCATAAGTTGGGTTTCTAAATTTGAGACCCTGTTCTGTTCTGTAATTCAGTTCCTGTGTAGCCAAGTTTACATTCCGTGTATTACTGATATCTTATGATATTTCTTTTTCTGTGTGACTTATTTCAGTTAGAATCATCATACCTGAATCCACTCATTGTGCTGCTAAGGGCCTGATGACACAGATTTCATTGCTGAGTGATATTGCTTTGTAAGTAAATACCACAACTTCTTTATCCATTTTTCACTTTCTGCGATGTTGAACTTGTACTGTAAACGAGGTTCTTGTAAACAGAGCCGTTCCAAACTTTGGGGTGGCTGTGTCTTTTTTATTTTAATTTCCCTAAGCTATAGGACCATAAGTGGAAGTGCCCTAGGCTCTGTTGCTTTGTTTTTTAGATGTTTCAGGAAACACCATGCAGTTCTCCCGAGTGTCTGTTGGCAATTTACATCCCGCCCATCAGCATAACAAGGCTCCCAGTTCTCCATGGCCTGTCCTGCCTTTCTGGATTTTACACTTTTTTCAGATGGCCCTTTTGACTGGGGAGAAGTGAGACTTCATTGTAGTGCAGATTTCCTTTGCAAGCTTGCCTGGTTGGCCAAAAAGGGCGTATGCGTTTTTTCCTGAATATATTCAGGAAAAAACGCATACGCCCTTTTTGGCCAAGTGCATCATTGTGGACGTTCTGCCTCTTTTCCTATGCTTTCAATGCAATTCCAGTCTACCTCCTGAAATCGGTTTCCTGCAATTCTGCCCTGCTTTCAAGTCCTCTTGGCAGCCTTACTTCAGTCTATTTTTGGACGATAGCTGTCATTTATAACTCTGCAGGTTTGTGAATTACAGTGCCCCTGAGCTCCTTTCTTCAACTCGCTTTCTTGTGACCTGGCCGCAACACCGCAGGATGGCTTCAGGCCCTAATCTGCTTCCGGCACGGCACGCTGAGCCTTTGGTTATTTCCTCTTCCTGGTGGGAAATGAGAGTTAAATTTGCCCGTCCAGACACCTCCAGCTAGTCTCTCATTGGTTCTCGCTATTCCTGTTCATCTTCCGCAGAAATTGCAAACTGGGCCAAACAGGAGGTTAAAGGCGCTGACTCTCCAAGTGGGGAGAGTGTTAGTAAAGCGTCTGGAATGTAGCACCCGAGTACCAGGGGAGGAAAACTGAGACATATTTGAACACGTCTCCCATTCACATGGTTGATCATACTTGGGTTCCACATGCATGTTTTAGCTGAAGGAAGAATACCTTAAACCTGGGTAGTTGAAACCCGTGGAATGGGTACCATGCAATAAGACTTCAAAGGGTCTTCATTTGCTCACCGAACCTCTCCAATCCTATCACTGCTGCGTTTATGCCCCTGTACACATGCTTGATTCTCTTTTGGAGACATAGCAATCCATAGGTTTTACGATACTTACTAGTCAGGTACATTCTTAGGCGTTTAATATGCGGTGTTGAGTCCATTTCGTTGAGCAAGGAGTAGCTCTTGTCTATTCCATATTTGACTTAAGGAACTTTATCTGTGCTCATTTCAATCTCTGGTTTTATGCAGCACCCCAACTCACCTTTACCCTTAAGCAAGCATAAGTTGGTTTTCTAAATTTGAGACGCTGTTGTGTTCTGTAATTCAGTTCCTGTGTAGCCAAGTTTACATTCCGTGTATTACTGATATCTTATGATGTTTCTTTTTCTGTGTGACTTATTTCAGTTAGAATCATCATACCTGAACTCACTCATTGTGATGCTAAGGGCCTGATGACATAGATTTCATTGCTGAGTGATATTGCTTTGTAAGTAAATACCACAACTTCTTTATCCATTTTTCACTTTCTGCGATGTTGAACTTGTACTGTAAACGAGGTTCTTGTAAACAGAGGCGTCCCAAACTTTGGGGTGGCTGTGTCTTTTTTATTCTAAATTCCCTAAGCTATAGGACCATAAGTGGAAGTGCCCTAGGCTCTGTTGCTTTGTTTTTTAGATGTTTCAGGAAACACCATACACTTCTCCCGAGTGGTTGTAGGCAATATACATCCCGCCCTTCAGCATAACAAGGCTCCCAGTTCTCCATGGCCTGTCCTGCCTTTCTGGATTTTACACTTTTTTCAGATGGCCCTTTTGACCGGGGGGAAGTGAGACTTCATTGTAGTGCAGATTTCCTTTGCAAGATTGCTTGGTTGGCCAAAAAGGGCGTATGCGTTTTTTCCTGAATATATTCAGGAAAAAACGCATACGCCCTTTTTGGCCAAGTGCATCATTGTGGACGTTCTGCCTCTTTTCCTATGCTTTCAATGCAATTCCAGTCTACCTCCTGAAATCGGTTTCCTGCAATTCTGCCCCGCTTTCAAGTCCTCTTGGCAGCCTTACTTCAGTCTATTTTTGGACGATAGCTGTCATTTATAACTCTGCAGGTTTGTGAATTACAGTGCCCCTGAGCTCCTTTCTTCAACTCGCTTTCTTTTGAGCTGGCCGCAACACCGCAGGATGGCTTCAGGCCCTAATCTGGTTCCGGCACGGCACACTGAGCCTTTGGTTATTTCCTCTTCCTGGTGGGAAATGAGAGTTAAATTTGCCCGTCCAGACACCTCCAGCTAGTCTCTCATTGGTTCTCACTATTCCTGTTCATCTTCCGCAGATATTGCAAACTGGGCCAAACAGGAGGTTAAAGGGACTGACTCTCCAAGTGGGGAGAGTGTTAGTAAAGCGTCTGGAATGTTGCACGCGAGTACCAGGGTACGAAAACTGAGACATATTAGAACACGTCTCCCGATCACATGGTTGATCATACTCTAGGTTCCACATGCATGTTTTAGCTGAAGGAAGAATACCTTAAACCTGGGTAGTTGAAACCCGTGGAATGGGTACCATGCAATATGACTTCAAAGGGTCTTCATTTGCTCACCGAACCTCTCCAATCCTATCACTGCTGCGTTTATGCCCCTGTACGCATGCTTGATTCTCTTTCGGAGACATAGCAATCCATAGGTTTTAAGATTCTTACTAGTCAGGTACATTCTTAGGCGTTTAATATGCAGTGTTGAGTCCATTTCGTTGAGCAAGGAGTAGCTCTTGTCTATTCCATATTTGGCTTAAGGAACTTTATCTGTGCTCATTTCAATCTCTGGTTTTATGCAGCACCCCAACTCACCTTTACCCTTAAGCAAGCATAAGTTGTTTTTCTAAATTTGAGACACTGTTCTGTTTTGGAATGCAGTTCCTGTGTAGCCAAGTTTACATTCCGTGTATTACTGATATCTTATGATGTTTCTTTTTCTGTGTGACTTATTTCAGTTAGAATCATCATACCTGAATCCACTCATTGTGCTGCTAAGGGCCTGATGACACAGATTTCATTTCTGAGTGATATTGCTTTGTAAGTAAATACCACAACTTCTTTATCCATTTTTCACTTTCTGCGATGTTGAACTTGTACTGTAAACGAGGTTCTTGTAAACAGAGCCGTTCCAAACTTTGGGGTGGCTGTGTCTTTTTGATTTTAATTTCCCTAAGCTATAGGACCATAAGTGGAAGTGCCCTAGGTTCTGTTGCTTTGTTTTTTAGATGTTTCAGGAAACACCATACACTTCTCCCGAGTGGTCGTTGGCAATTTACATCCCGCCCATCAGCATAACAAGGCTCCCAGTTCTCCATGGCCTGTCCTGCCTTTCTGGATTTTACACTTTTTTCAGATGGCCCTTTTGACCGGGGGGAAGTGAGACTTCATTGTAGTGCAGATTTCCTTTGCAAGCTTGCTTGGTTGGCCAAAAAGGGCGTATGCGTTTTTTCCTGAATATATTCAGGAAAAAACGCATACGCCCTTTTTGGCCAAGTGCATCATTGTGGACGTTCTGCCTCTTTTCCTATGCTTTCAATGCAATTCCAGTCTACCTCCTGAAATCGGTTTCCTGCAATTCTGCCCCGCTTTCAAGTCCTCTTGGCAGCCTTACTTCAGTCTATTTTTGGACGATAGCTGTCATTTATAACTCTGCAGGTTTGTGAATTACAGTGCCCCTGAGCTCCTTTCTTCAACTCGCTTTCTTGTGACCTGGCCGCAACACCGCAGGATGGCTTCAGGCCCTAATCTGGTTCTGGCACGGCACGCTGAGCCTTTGGTTAATTCCTCTTCCTGGTGGGAAATGAGAGTTAAATTTGCCCGACCAGACACCTCCAGCTAGTCTCTCATTGGTTCTCGCTATTCCTGTTCATCTTCCGCAGAAATTGGAAACTGGGCCAAGCATGAGGTTAAAGGGACTGACTCTCCAAGTCGGGAGAGTGTTAGTAAAGCGTCTGGAATGTTGCACCCGAGTACCAGGGTACGAAAACTGAGACATATTTGAACACGTCTCCCGATCACATGGTTGATCATACTCTAGGTTCCACATGCATGTTTTAGCTGAAGGAAGAATACCTTAAACCTGGGTAGTTGAAACCCGTGGAATGGGTACCATGCAATATGACTTCAAAGGGTCTTCATTTGCTCACCGAACCTCTCCAATCCTATCACTGCTACGTTTATGCCCCTGTACACATGCTTGATTCTCTTTCGGAGACATAGCAATCCATAGGTTTTAAGATACTTACAAGTCAGGTACATTCTTAGGCGTTTAATATGGGGTGTTGAGTCCATTTCGTTGAGCAAGGAATAGCTCTTGTCTATTCCATATTTGGCTTAAGGAACTTTATCTGTGCTCATTTCAATCTCTGGTTTTATGCAGCACCCCAACTCACCTTTCCCCTTAAGCAAGCATAAGTTGGTTTTCTAAATTTGAGACCCTGTTCTGTTCTGTAATTCAGTTCCTGTGTAGCCAAGTTTACATTCCATGTATTACTGATATCTTATGATGTTTCTTTTTCTGTGTGACTTATTTCAGTTAGAATCATCATACCTGAATCCACTCATTGTGCTGCTAAGGGCCTTATGACACAGATTTCATTGCTGAGTGATATTGCTTTGTAAGTAAATACCACAACTTCTTTCTCCATTTTTCACTTTCTGCGATGTTGAACTTGTACTGTAAACGAGGTTCTTGTAAACAGAGCCGTTCGAAACTTTGGGGTGACTGTGTCTTTTTGATTTTAATTTCCCTAAGCTATAGGACCATAAGTGGAAGTGCCCTAGGCTCTGTTGCTTTGTTTTTTAGATGTTTCAGGAAACACTATACACTTCTCCCAAGTGTCTGTTGGCAATTTACATCCCGCCCATCAGCATAACAAGGCTCCCAGTTCTCAAAGGCCTGTTGCCTTTCTGGATTTTACACTTTTTTCAGATGGCCCTTTTGACCGGGGGGAAGTGAGACTTCATTGTAGTGCAGATTTCTTTGCAAGCTTGCTTGGTTGGCCAAAAAGTGCGTATGCGTTTCTTCCTGAATATATTCAGGAAAAAACGCATACGCCCTTTTTGGCCAAGTGCATCATTGTGGACGTTCTGCCTCTTTTCCTATGCTTTCAATGCAATTCCAGTCTACCTCCTGAATTCGGTTTCCTGCAATTCTGCCCCGCTTTCAAGTCCTCTTGGCAGCCTTACTTCAGTCTATTTTTGGACGATAGCTGTCATTCATAACTCTGCAGGTTTGTCAATTACAGTGCCCCTGAGCTCCTTTCTTCAACTCGCTTTCTTGTGAGCTGGCCGCAACACCGCAGGATGGCTTCAGGCCCTAATCTGGTTCCGGCCCAGCATGCTGAGCCTTTGGTTAATTCCTCTTCCTGGTGGGAAATGAGAGTTAAATTTGCCCGTCCAGACACCTCCAGCTAGCCTCTCATTGGTTCTCGCTATTCCTGTTCATCTTCCGCAGAAATTGCAAACTGGGCCAAACAGGAGGTTAAAGGGACTGACTCTCCAAGTCGGGAGAGTGTTAGTAAAGCGTCTGGAATGTTGCACCCGAGTACCAGGGGAGGAAAACTGAGACATATTTGAACACGTCTCCCGTTCACATGGTTGATCATACTCTGGGTTCCACATGCATGTTTTAGCTGAAGGAAGAATAACTTAAACTTGGAGAGTTGAGACCCGTGTAATGGGTACCATGCAATATGACTTCAAAGGGTCTTCATTTGCTCACCGAACCTCTCCAATCCTATCACTGTTGCGTTTATGCCCCTGTACACACGCTTGATTCTATTTTGGAGACATAGCAATCCATAGGTTTTAAGATACTTACTAGTCAGGTACATTCTTAGGCGTTTAATATGGGGTTTTGAGTCCATTTCGTTGAGCAAGGAGTAGCTCTTGTCTATTCCATATTTGGCTTCAGGAACTTTATCTGTGCTCATTTCAATCTCTGGTTTTATGCAGCACCCCAACTCACCTTTACCCTTAAGCAAGCATAAGTTGGTGTTTTAAATTTGAGACCCTGTTCTGTTTTGGAATGCAGTTCCTGTGTAGCCAAGTTTACATTCCGTGTATTAGTGATATCTTATGATGTTTCTTTTTCTGTGTGACTTATTTCAGTTAGATTCATCGTACCTGAATCCACTTATTATGCTGCTACGGGCCTGATGACATAGATTTCATTGCTGAGTGATACTGCATTGTACGTAAGTACCACAAGTTCTTTATCCATTTTTCACTTTCTGTGATATTGAACTTGTACGGTAAACGAGGTTCTTGTAAACGGAGGCGTCCCAAACTTTGGGGTGGCTGTGTATTTTTGATTTTAATTTCCCTAAGCTATAGGACCATAAGTGGCAGTGCCCTAGGCTCTGTTGCTTTGTTTTTTAGATGTTTCAGGAAACACCATACACTTCTCCCGAGTGTCTGTTGGCAATTTACATCCCACCCATCAGCATAACAAGGCTCCTAGTTCTCCATGGCCTGTCCTGCCTTTCTGGATTTTACACATTTTTCAGATGGCCCTTTTGACCAGGGGGAAGTGAGACTTCATTGTAGTGCAGATTTCCTTTGCAAGCTTGCTTGGTTGGCCAAAAAGGGCGTATGCGTTTTTTCCTGAATATATTCAGGAAAAAACGCATACGCCCTTTTTGGCCAAGTGCATCATTGTGGACGTTCTGCCTCTTTTCCTATGCTTTCAATGCAATTCCAGTCTACCTCCTGAAATCGGTTTCCTGCAATTCTGCTCCGCTTTCAAGTCCTCTTGGCAGCCTTACTTCAGTATATTTTTGGACGATAGCTGTCATTTATAACTCTGCAGGTTTGTGAATTACAGTGCCCCTGAGCTCCTTTCTTCAACTCGCTTTCTTGTGACCTGGCCGCAACACCGCAGAATGGCTTCAGGCCCTAATCTGGTTCTGGCACGGCACGCTGAGCCTTTGGTTAATTCCTCTTCCTGGTGGGAAATGAGAGTTAAATTTGCCCATCCACACCTCCAGCTAGTCTCTCATTGGTTCTCACTATTCCTGTTCATCTTCCACAGAAATTGCAAACTGGGCCAAACAGGAGGTTAAAGGGACTGACTCTCCAAGTGGGGAGTGTGTTAGTAAAGCGTCTGGAATGTTGCACCCGAGTACCAGGGTACGAAAACTGAGACATATTTGAACACTTCTCCCGATCACATGGTTGATCATACTCTAGGTTCCACATGCATGTTTTAGCTGAAGGAAGAATACCTTAAACCTGGGTAGTTGAAACCCGTGGAATGGGTACCATGCAATATGACTTCAAAGGGTCTTCATTTGCTCACCGAACCTTTCCAATCCTATCACTGCTGCGTTTATGCCCCTGTACACATGCTTGATTCTCTTTCGGAGACATAGCAATCCATAGGTTTTAAGTTACTTACTAGTCAGGTACATTCTTAGGCGTTTAATATGCGGTGTTGAGTCCATGTCGTTGAGCAAGGAGTAGCTCTTGTCTATTCCATATTTGGCTTAAGGAACTTTATCTGTGCTCATTTCAATCTCTGGTTTTATGCAGCACCCCAACTCATCTTTACCCTTAAGCAAGCATAAGTTGGTTTTCTAAATTTGAGACCCTGTTCTGTTTCGGAATGCAGTTCATGTGTAGCCAAGTTCACATTCCGTGTATTAGTGATACCTTATGAAGTTTCTTTTTCTGTGTGACTTATTTCACTTAGAATCATCGTGCGTCAATCCACTCATTATGCTGGTACGGGCCTGGTGACATAGATTTCATTGCTGAGTGGTATTCTGTTGTACATAAGTACCGCAACTTCTTTATCCATTATTTGCTCTCTGGGATATTTAACTTGTGCCGTAGAAGAGATTCCTGTAAAAAGAGCCGTCCCAAATTTTGGGGTTGCTGTGTCTTTTTGATATTAATTTCCCTAAGCTATAGGACCATAAGTGGAAGTGCCCTAGGCTCTGTTGCTTTGTTTTTTAGATGTTTCAGGAAACACCATACACTTCTCCCGAGTGTCTGTTGGCAATTTACATCCCGCCCATCAGCATAACAAGGCTCCCAGTTCTCCATGGCCTGTCCTGCCTTTATGGATTTTACACTTTTTTCAGATGGCCCTTTTGACCAGGGGGCAGTGAGACTTCATTGTACTGCAGATTTCCTTTGCAAGTTTGCTTGGTTGGCCAAAAAGGGCGTATGCGTTTTTTCCTGAATATATTCAGGAAAAAACGCATACGCCCTTTTTGGCCAAGTGCATCATTGTGGACGTTCTGCCTCTTTTCCTATGCTTTCAATGCAATTCCAGTCTACCTCCTGAAATCGGTTTCCTGCAATTCTGCCTTGCTTTCAATGCCTCTTCATAGCCTTACCTCAATATATTTTTTAAAAATAGTTGGCCTTTATAACTCTGCAGTTTTTTGAATTGCAGTGGCCCTTAGCTCCATTTTTTAGCTCTTATTTTCGTGGTCTTGCCCCGTAACCACCAAGGGATTCCTTGAAGCCCTATTTTTCTTCTGGGGCACCTTGCTGTGCCTTTGGTTAATTCTTCTTACTGATGTGATATTAGAGTGACATGTGCCCATTGAAACCGCTACAGCTAGTTTCTCACTGGTTCCCCCTATTCCCATTCATCCTCTGCACTAACTGCAGACTGTGCGATACCAGAACTTAAAGGCATTGACTCCATGTGGGGATGTTGTTAGTAAAGCGGCTGGAATGTCGATCCGGAGCCCCAGGAGAGGAAAAATGAGGTGCGTTTTAGAAACCTTTCCCGATCATATGGTATACCAGTCGCTGGGTTTCCCAAGCATGGTTTAGCTGTAGGAAGATTCCCTTCAACCTGGAGTGTTGGGACCCTTGGACTGAGTAGCATGAAGTATTGCATTAAACTTTCGGCAGTTGCTCACCAAAGCTCACCAATCCTGTCAGCCCCAAGTGTCCAGCCTTATGTCTTATCCAGCTGTGGGTTTATATGTGGTCAATCCAGGTTGCATCACAGCCCCTGAGCGAATTTTGTAAGAATTTTTCTCTCTTTCATTGTTTCAGCGTTTTGTTTTTAAAATTTATTTCTATAATGGGGTTTAGCTCCTTTTCACTGCTGTGTTTGTGCCGCTCTGCACACACTTGATTCCCTTATGGAGATATATCAATACATGGGTTTTAAGATTCTTATTCCTCAGATATATTTCTCTGCGGTGTATAGGGTGTGTTGAGGCCTGTTCATTGAGCAAGGTGTAGATCTTGTCTAATACCTATTTGGTTTATTGAACGGTATCTGTGCTAATTTCAAACTCTGGTTTTATGCATCACCCCACCTCTCCTTTCCCCTTAAGCTGACATAAGTGTGTTTTCTAAATGTGAGACACTGTTCTGTTCTGTAATTCATTTCTTGTGCAGCCATATTTACCCTCCCTCTATAAGTGATATCTTATGATATGTTTCTTTTTCTGTTTGACTTATTTCAAGTAGTATTATCGGACCTAAATCCACTCTTTATCCTTCTACTAGCCTTATTACATTGATTTCATGGTGAAGAGATATTCCATTGTACATAAGTACCACATCTTCTTTATCCATTGTTCTCTTTCCTGGGATATTTAAGGTGTACTGAAGTTGAGGTTCTTGTAAACAGAGTAGCCCTAAACTGTGGTGTGCTTGTGTCTTGTTGATTTTTAGACTTCCCTAGATATACTCCCATGATTGGAAGGGTCCTATGCTCTGTAGCTCTGTTTTTTAGATGATTTAGGAACCACCATACACTTCTCCAGAGTGGCTCTCGGCAGTTCACACACTGCCCATCAGCGTATAAAGGCTCCCTGTTCTCCATGGCCTGTCCTGCATTTCTGGTTTTTACAATTTTTTAGGATGGCCCTTTTGACCGGTGGGAAGTGAGACTTCTTTGTTGTGCACATTTGCATTGCTTGCTTGCTTCGTTGCCCATAAAGTGCGTATGCGTTTTTTCCTGGATATAATCAGGAAAAAACGCATACGTCCTTTTGGGCCAACTGCATCATTGTCGAAATTCTGCCGCTTTTCATGTGCGTTAAAGACGAGTCCAATCTATCTCTTGAAATCTGTTTCTTGCAATTCTGTGTTGCATTCAGATCCTCTTCTTTGCCTTACCTCAACATATTTTTGGACGTTAGTTTTCATTTATAACTCTGCAGGTTTGTGAATTGCAGTGACCCTGAGCTCCATTTTTTAAGTTGCTCTTTTGTGAGCTGGCCTCAAACCCGCAGGATTGCTTCAGGCCCTATTTTGGCTCCGGCGAGGCAGGCTGAGCCTTTCTTTAATTCTTACTCTTAATGGGAAATTAGAGTGATATGTGCCCGTCCAAACCCCTACAACTCTTCTCTCATTGGTTCCCCCTCTTCCCGTTCATCCTCCTCACAATTTGCAAAATGTGTGAAACAGAAGTTTAAATGTGCTGATTCTCCAAGTGGGGAGATTCTAAGTAGCGTGGCTGGAATGGTGAACAGGAGCACCAGGAGAGGATAAATGAGGTGCATTTTAGACACATCTCCCGATCACATGGTGTACAGTCCTCTGGGTTTTCCATGCATGTTTTAGCTGTAGGAAGATCCCTTGAACCTGCAGATTTGGGACCCATTGAATGGGTACCAGGTAGTATTACTTTAAAGGGTGTGCATTTCCTCACCCAACCTCACATTTCTCTTAGCACAAACAGTTTCCAGCCTTATGTCTCATCCTGCTGTGGGTCTAGATGTGTTCAATCCATGTTGCATCACCGTCCCTGAGGAAAAGTTGTAAGAGGTTTTCTCTGTCTCTCTGTCGTTTATTTTTTTCAATTTATTACTATATTGGTTACAGCTGATTTTCAAAGCTCTGTTTCTTGCTGCTGTACATCCACTTGATTCACGTACAGAGAGACATCAATAAATTCTTTTTCAGATTCTTACCAGTCGTATATATTCTTTTCCGGTGACTTGAGTGTGCTGAGTGCAGTTCTTTTAGCTACCGTGTAGGCCTTGTTGATTATCAGTTTGGTATTTGGAATGGTATCTTTGCTAATTTCAACCTCCTGGATGATGCCTCACCCCTCCCCACCTTTCCCGTTTAGCAGCCTTATGCGTGTTTTCTACATATTTGACTATGTTTTTGTTTTGTAATTTATTTCATGTGTAGCCATTTTGGATTCCACCTTTAAGTGATATCTTATGATATGTGTCTTTTTCTTTTTGAATTCTGTCACTTAGAATGATCATACGTAACTCCTCCGGAGTTGTTACAACTGGCCATATTTCATTGATTTCCAGGCTGAATAATATTCCACTCTACCTAAGTACCACATCTCTATCCATTTTTTCCCTCCAGAGACATTTAAGTTATATCCTAGTCGAGGATCTTTTAAACAGAGAGGGGGTAAACATTGGGGTGCCTGTGTCCTCTCGATTTTTGTTTTTCCCAAGATATACGCCCATGAGTGCAAGTGCCCTATGCTCTGTAGCTCATTTTTTAGATGCTTTAGTAAACACAATACACTTCTCCAGAATGGCCGTTGGCAATATACATTTCCACTATAAGTCTCACAGGGCTCCCTCTTCTCATTGCCCTGTCCTGCATTTCTGTTGTTTACGCTTTATGAGGATGGCTCTTCTGACTGATGCGAAGTGATATCTTTTGTGGTATTGACTTCCAGTGCCCACCTGTTTGGTTGGCTAAAAAAGTGTATGCCCTTTTCTTGAATATATACAGAAAAGAACGCATACACCCTTTTTGGCCAACTGCAATGTTGGCAATGTTCAGCTCCTTTTCTTGTGCTTAATGGCGAGTCCTTTCTACCTCCTCAAATCCCTTTCCTGCCATTCTCCCTTGCTTACAAGTCCTTTTCTCTGACTTTCCTCAAGACATTTTTCAGTGATGGATATTTTCAACTCTGCAGTTTTGTGAATTTTACTGCCCCTGAGTTCCATTGTTCAACTCGTGTTTATGGGAACTGGCCACAAAGCAGCGGGATTTCCTCAAGCCCTATACTGTTTCCATGGGCAACCCTAGCCTTTGGTCAATTCGTCTTCCTGATTGGAAATTAGAGTGACATGTGCCTGTCTGAACACCTAGGACTTGTCTCTCATTGTTCCTCATCCTTCCGCTTCATCCTCTGGACAAATTCCAAACTGTACGCAACAGGATGTTGACAGTGCTGACATCTCCAAGTGGGGAGACTGTTAGTAAAGACGCTGGAGGGGTGAACCCGAGCACCAGGAGATGAGGAGATGAGATGCCTTTTCCAAACTCTTCCCGATCAGACGGTATACCATCCTCTGGGTGTGACAGACATGTTTTAGCAGTAGGAAGAGTCCCATTCATGTAAGGAGAACACCAGGGCTTTTTCAAAATCAGTGTCTCCCCGAAACCCAAACTGGGGAAGTTTTTAAGCTACGGCTACACATATGTTCATTAAGGGCCTTGGGAAGTAGGCAGAGTCCAAACTTTAGATGATTGAAGTCTTCAGGGTCAGAAGCACTCACCACCAGCTTCCCTTAGGCTACACTTTAACTGTCATTGATAGATGATGTCAATAAAAATATCTATTCTTTTTCAGATTATTTCCCCTTATAGGTTATTGCAAAATGTTGAGTGTAGTTCCCTGTGCTATACAGTAGTTCCTTGTTGATGATCTATTTTATACATAGCAGTGTGTATGTGTTCATTCCAAACTGTTAATTTATCCCTCCTCCCACCTTTCCCCTTTGGTAATAATAAATTATAAGATTTTATACTTCTCAGAAATGGGGGAGCTGAAAGAGAGGTATCATTTTCAATGGAAAAGCATTTAAAACAAGATTGAAGGTTTAACCAAGATTATTAGATGTACATCCTTGGAAAGAAATCACTTCGTTTCTCTAATATTGACCGGACAAATAAGACAAACCTTTTCACTGAACTTGCTTATAAAAAGTGATGGAAATATCAAATGGAAGTGTTAAAAACATCTTATTTTACCCGAGCCTTATACACTGTTCTATGTTAACTACAGTTTGGCTCACACATCTGTTCATTGAGGTTACAATAGTCTCAATTTCTGTTACTGATCCTCCAGAGTGGACCCCAACAAGTGTCCCCCTGCCCAGTGTCATTGGGGCCAACAGATCGAGACTGAGTTTGGTTCACAAGCAAAGGAAACTTTATATTTTGATCAGAGAATGGAGAGGTGAGAGCATGCACTACCCCGTGGGCTGTGGGCTGGGCTGCTGTGTAGAGATCCTGTCAGAGTCAGTGGGAGGGAGGGAGGCGGCGGAGCTCTCGAGGGCCGGGTTGGCTGTAGCTCAGGCTCTATATCGTGGAGTCTGCACTGGGCCCCAGGAGCTGAGGTGTCGACCTAGCCATTCTGCACTAGGAAATCTGGTCTGAAGTGCCGGGTGTGGAACCTCTGCATGCGGGACCCTAGGAGCACGTGAAATTAGACAAAGCACAAAGGATAAAAAAGGTTAGACTTGACTTTATTGCCCAGATTCTACTTTCATCTCCCAGGGATTTTTAATGGGCTTTGCTGGGGACAAACCCCTCCTCTGCCTTTTGTCCCGTTCCTCATTCTTGGAGTGCTGAGGGTGCAGACCCTTCTTCTGTAACTGCTGAGTGCTGAGTTGGGAGCCCTCATACCCTGGGGCGAGGGTCAGAGCTTCTCCCCAGCAGCCTCCCGGTGACGTTGATTGTCCCCAGGACCCCTGCCTCCCTGCTCGTCCACCTGAGCACCAGCATTGGAAGTGTTATAGATTCTAATGACCTTTAAGGGTCCAGGAAAGAGATGTGCAGAGACGCTGTGGGGGCCGGTTTCACCCCGCCCCACATTTGTTCGGCCACCTTAGGCTGACCGTCTCTGCCAGCCTAGATGCTCTGACCAGTAGTCTGCGCTTTCTTCAATTAGGCCCCTGAATTAACGTACAAACAGCACCAGGTGTCAGAGCCCTGCCCGCTCAACTCCCAGACAGTCCAGGGTCAGTGGTGACCAAGGACCATGATGGCTACTGAGTCAACAGCCTTTTGAAGTAAACAGGAGTCCAGCCGGTCTTATTCGCCACCATCATCACGGTGTCTGTAGGCTTTTCTATGGTGACAGTGTGGTATACTGTTCCCCCGCCAAGATTATTAGCTCCCCTCTGGGTGCAGTAAGTCCTGCAAGCAGTAGTCTACTCTTTTGGGACACACTCTTGTTGTTTTATGAGAGAAACTCCAGGTCAAGTGATGTTCACACGAGTCGTCATGGTGCCCTGTTGCCCCCGGTTATCTCTCTGGATGTTGGAGTTGGAGGGCCTCCTCACTCGAGGTTGGTGTGCCCACGGAGCGAACCCTGCAACTTCAGGGCATGGTTGGTGGTTAGGATCACCACGTGGGGTCCTTTTCCCTTAGGAGGGAGGTGGCCTTTTGGGCTGCTGATTTCCAGGTTTTTAGATACCGCCAGTATCTTGGCCAGATGTGGCAGTGGGCCAAGCCCCTTAGTGACCGTAGTTTATCCTACCTGGATGGCATTCTTGCATTGTTCCATTTCAAGTGGTCCCAGTTTTTGCACTAATTCTCCAATGGCGATTCACCTTTCAACGGGAATGTAAAGGTCAAAGGGTTTAGCTAAATTAGGGAGTTCCAGGGCAAGGGTCTGAATTGACTGCTCTTTCCATTCTTGAAAGGCCATTTCTGGATTCTATTCAAAAGGATCATCATCTTTTCCTTTCAGTGTTTCATATAGAGGCCCAGCTTGTAGACTGTAGTTAGGGATCCAGAAGCAGCAAACCCTGGCCTCCCCAGGAACCCCTAAGCTGTCTTCTAGTTTTAGAAAGGGGTAAGGCTGAAAATGGTTTCTTCCCTTTCCTGGGATGGGCTTCTCTGACCTTCTGTGAGAATGAAGCCCAGGCAGGTCACCGCAGTCTGTGATATTTGAGCTTTTTCTTGGACAACTTCTATCCTTTATTGGCTTGGTAGTTCAGAGGCCTCCTTAGTAGGGCTGGTGATCAGAATGTCGTCTGCATATTGAAGGAGGGTTTCCTTTTCCAGAGGTAGAACTTTTAGGTCTTTAGCTAAGCTTTCCCCAAAGATGGTGTGGGAATTTTTGCACCCTTGGGGCCAGACGGCCCGGAAGTATTGTTTTAGTTGTATGTTGAGTCCTGCCACTCACAAGCCAAAATTTCTTGTGACTCTGGGACTAATGGAATACAAAAGAAGGCATCATTGAAGACTAATACAGAATACCATGTCCTGGTGGTTGGTAGAATGACCAGCAGGGTGTAGGAATTAGGAGCAACTGGAGGTATATCCTCGGTGGCTTCACTGACTGTCCTGACATCCTTTACCAGGTCCCCAGCAGCCCATGGGGCTCTCGTGGTCAGACCAATCCCAGAATATGGAGCTCACCTGGGCAGGTACCCCACCCCCACCCCAGCCCACGGGGCTCTCGTGGTCAGGCCCCTCCCAGGATACAGAGCTACCCTTGCAGGTACCGTGGCAGGGCTGGGCACACAGGAACCGTGCACATAGCCCTCATTGCAGAGCACCCCCAGCTCACCTGTCGCTCAGAGCTGACACAGAGCACCTCAGAGCAGGACTTGAACTAACAAACAGCAGCTGCGACAGGTCTGTGACCCTGGGCATCACTCCGTGAGGCCTCCCTCCACCTGGTCTTCCAGAGACTTCCACTGCACCCGGGGCACCAGGCCTCTGTCTCCAACCACCACCCACCCCTCCTCTCCCTGACTCCTGGGTTCCTCTCATTAGGAGAGGGTTTTCTTGAAGTTGTCTCCCACTCATGGGCCAGATAAAATGATTAGAAAACAAGCCAAAGCTGCAGCCCCTTGTCTATCCTGACTCTCAGGAGCCCACACCTGTTCCTTGGACCTGGCCGGTTCAGCAAGTTCCATTTTCTGCAACTGTGAGCCCCTGAGGGGTGATGATTGGCTGACCTGGGCAGCCTTACCGTGCCGGCCAGCCCTCCCCAGGTGTGCCTGGGTTGAGATCAATATAAATACCACTCCAGGCAGCAAGAGCCCCTGCAGCCGTGCCTGACGCCATTTTCTCTGCCCTGTCAGCAGTCTCCGGGCTGGGCTGGTGGGAGGGAGTGAGAGGCCATGGCTTTGTGGGTGGCCCAGTGTGAGTGGGGCTCTGCTGGACTTTCTGCAGCAGTTGCCAGGCTGCCACCTGCTAAAGAAGAGGATGTGTCACCCATACCTGCTGCTGGAATTTCTCCCTGGGCAGAGGTGAGGAAGGAAAAAAGCAGTGGGGGCAGGGACAGGACGGGTATCTCAGGCAGGGAAGTGGAAATCTTCCAGAAGAGCACCCAGGGCCAGGACCATCCTGGCTGGCCTGCAGGCACCAAGTCGGCCGGCATGCTGTCACTCGTGTGGCTCTATGGCCCTTCCTCTAGGCTTTCAAGTCCTTGTATATATTCAGGTGTTTTACCTGGGACGGGTGGGAATAGTTCAGCAGCAACTGGCCTGGGGCTCAGCTCACGTTTACTCACAGATGCCTCGGCACGGTGCCCCAGCTTTGCAATGAGGACGCTTGTTGCGTGGGGGCTGCTGGCTGAATGGGAGACGATTCCCCACCACTGACCAACTTCAGAATTGTTTACAACTGGAGCAAGTGCCCTGATACGGTTTTCCTCTGTGTAACTGGTGGGTTCTGTGTTTTTTTTCTCTTTTTCGTTTTTGGTTCAAGGTAGATTTTATTCCTCTTTTTTGTATTTACAGATATAAGCATGGAAATAATTTATTCATATAAATACATGTATGTGCAGGGAATAATTGTTTTTTCTGTTTTATTTTTTAAATTTTATTTCTTTTTAATTTTGAATTTTATTTTATATTTTTATACAGCAGGTTCTTATTGGTTATCTATTTTATACATATAAATGTATACATGCCAATCCCAGTCTCTCAACTCCTCCCACCACCACCCCCCCAACAGCTTTCCCCCCTTGTTGTCCATACGTTTGTTGTCTACATCTGTTGCTCTATTTATGCCTTGCAAAATGGTTAACCTGTACAGTTTTTCTAGGTTCCACATATATGCATGAATATACAAGATTTGTTTTTCTCTTTCTGACTTACTTCACTCTGTATGACAGTCTCTAGATCCATCGACGTCTCTACAAATGACCCAATTTCATTCCTTTTCATGGCTTAGTAATATTCCATTTTATATATGTACCACAGCTTTATGCATTCGTCTGTCTGTGGGCATTTAGGTTGCTTCCATTACCTCGATATTGTAAATAGTGATGCAATGAACATTGCGGTGAATGACACTTTTTGATTTATGGTTTTGTCTGGGTATATGTCCAGTACTGGGATTGCTGTATCATATGGTAATTCTATTGTTAGTTTCTTAAGAAATTCGATATTGTTCTCCATAATGACTGTATCAATTTATATTCCCAACAATAGTGGAAGAGGGTTCCTTTTCTCCACACACTTTCCAGCATTTTTTGTTTGTAGATTTTCAATGATGCCTATTCTACCAGGTGTGAGGTGATACCTCATTGTTGAATCCATTTGGTTGAGCAAGGGGTAGCTCTTGTCTATTACATATTTGGCTTATGGAACGGTATCTGTGCTAATTTCAAACTCTGCTTTTATGCAGCACCCCAACTCACCTTCCCCCTTAAGCAGGCATAAGTTGGTTTTCTAAACTTGAGACCCTGTTCTGTTTTGTAATTCAGTTCATGTGTAGCCAAGTTCACATTCCGTGTATTAGTGATACCTTATGATGTTTCTTTTTCTGTGTGACTTATTTCACTTAGAATCATCGTGCCTCAATCCACTCATTATGCTGGTATGGGCCTGGTGACATAGATTTCATTGCTGAGTGGTATTCTGTTGTACATAAGTACCGCAACTTCTTTATCCATTATTTGCTCTCTGGGATATTTAACTTGTGCCGTAGAAGAGATTTCTGTAAAAAGAGCCGTCCCAAATTTTGGGGTTGCTGTGTCTTTTTGATATTAATTTCCCTAAGCTATAGGACCATAAGTGGAAGTGCCCTAGGCTCTGTTGCTTTGTTTTTTAGATGTTTCAGGAAACACCATACACTTCTCCCGAGTGTCTGTTGGCAATTTACATCCCGCCCATCAGCATAACAAGGCTCCCAGTTCTCCATGGCCTGTCCTGCCTTTCTGGGTTTTACACTTTTTTCAGATGGCCCTTTTGACCGGGGGGAAGTGAGACTTCATTGTAGTGCAGATTTCCTTTGCAAGCTTGCTTGGTTGGCCAAAAAGGGCGTATGCGTTTTTTCCTGAATATATTCAGGAAAAAACGTATACGTCATTTTGGCAAAGTGCATCATTGTGGACGTTCTGCCTCTTTTTCTATGCTTTCATTGCAATTCCAGTCTACCTCCTGAAATCGGTATCCTGCAATTCTGCCCCGCTTTCAAGTCCTCTTGGCAGCCTTACTTCAGTCTATTTTTGGACGATAGCTGTCATTTATAACTCTGCAGGTTTGTGAATTACAGAGCCCCTGAGCTCCTTTCTTCAACTCGCTTTCTTGTGAGCTGGTCGCAACACCGCAGGATGGCTTCAGGCCCTAATCTGTTTCCGGCACGGCACGCTGAGCCTTTGGTTAATTCCTCTTCCTAGTGGGAAATGAGAGTTAAATTTGCCCGTTCAGACACCTCCAGCTAGTCTCTCATTGGTTCTCCCTATTCCTGTTCATCTGCCGCAGAAATTGCAAACTGGGCCAAACAGGAGGTTAAGGGGCTGACTGTCCAAGTCGGGAGAGTGTTAGTAAAGCGTCTGGAATGTTGCACCCGAGTACCAGGGTATGAAAACTGAGACATATTTGAACACGTCTCCCGATCACACGGTTGATCATACTCTGGGTTCCACATGCATGTTTTAGCTGAAGGAAGAATACCTTAAACCTGGAGAGTTGAGACCCGTGGAATGGGTACCATGCAATATGTCTTCAAAGGGTCTTCATTTGCTCACCGAACCTCTCCAATCCTATCACTGCTGCATTTATGCCCCAGTACGCACGGTTGATTCACTTTCGGAGAAATAGCAATCCCAAGGTTTTAAGATACTTACTAGTCAGGTACATTGTTAGGCGTTTAATATGCGGTGTTGAGTCCATTTCGTTGAGCAAGGAGTAGCTCTTGTCTATTCCATATTTGGCTTAAGGAACTTTATCTGTGCTCATTTCAATCTCTGGTTTTATGCAGCACCACAACTCACCTTTACCCTTAAGCAAGCATAAGTTGGTTTTCTAAATTTGAGACCCTGTTCTGTTTTGGAATTCAGTTCCTGTGTAGCCAAGTTTACATTCCGTGTATTAGTGATATCTTTTGATGTTTCTTTTTCTGTGTGACTTATTTCAGTTAGAATCATCGTACCTGAATCCACTCATTATGCTGTCACGGGCCTGATGACATAGATTTCATTGCTGAGTGATACTGCATTGTACGTAAGTACCACAAGTACTTTATCCATTTTTCACTTTCTGTGATATTGAACTTGTACGGTAAACAAGGTTCTTGTAAACAGAGGCGTCCCAAACTTTGGGGTGGCTGTGTCTTTTTGATTTTAATTTCCCTAAGCTATAGGACCATAAGTGGAAGTGCCCTAGGCTCTGTTGCTTTGTTTTTTAGATGTTTCAGGAAACACCATACACTTCTCCCGAGTGTCTGTTGGCAATTTACATCCCGCCCATCAGCATAACAAGGCTCCCAGTTCTCCATGGCCTGTCCTGCCTTTCTGGATTTTACACTTTTTTCAGATGGCCCTTTTGACCGGGGGGAAGTGAGACTTCATTGTAGTGCAGATTTCCTTTGCAAGCTTGCTTGGTTGGCCAAAAAGGGCGTATGCGTTTTTTCCTGAATATATTCAGGAAAAAACGCATACGCCCTTTTTGGCCAAGTGCATCATTGTGGACGTTCTGCCTCTTTTCCTATGCTTTCAATGCAATTCCAGTCTACCTCCTGAAATCGGTTTCCTGCAATTCTGCCCCGCTTTCAAGTCCTCTTGGCAGCCTTACTTCAGTATATTTTTGGACGATAGCTGCCATTTATAACTCTGCAGGTTTGTGAATTACAGTGCCCCTGAGCTCCTTTCTTCAACTCGCTTTCTTTTGAGCTGGCCGCAACACCGCAGGATGGCTTCAGGCCCTAATCTGGTTCCGGTACGGCACGCTGAGCCTTTGGTTATTTCCTCTTCCTGGTGGGAAATGAGAGTTAAATTTGCCCGTCCAGACACCTCCAGCTAGTCTCTCATTGGTTCTCGCTATTCCTGTTCATCTTCCGCAGAAATTGCAAACTGGGCCAAACAGGAGGTTAAAGGGGCTGACTCTCCAAGTGGGGAGAGTGTTAGTAAAGCGTCTGGAATGTTGCACCCGAGTACCAGGGTACGAAAACTGAGACATATTTGAACACGTCTCCCGATCACATGGTTGATCATAATCTGGGTTCCACATGCATGTTTTAGCTGAAGGAAGAATACCTTAAACCTGGGTAGTTGAAACCCGTGGAATGGGTACCATGCAATATGACTTCAAAGGGTCTTCATTTGCTCACCGAACCTCTCCAATCCTATCACTGCTGTGTTTATGCCCCTGTACACATGCTTGATTCTCTTTCGGAGACATAGCAATCCATAGGTTTTAAGATACTTACTAGTCAGGTACATTCTTAGGCGTTTAATATGGGGTGTTGAGTCCATTTCGTTGAGCAAGGAGTAGCTCTTGTCTATTCCATATTTGGCTTAAGGAACTTTATCTGTGCTCATTTCAATCTCTGGTTTTATGCAGCACCCCAACTCACCTTTACCCTTAAGCAAGCATAAGTTGGTTTTCTAAATTTGAGACCCTGTTCTGTTCTGAAATTCAGTTCCTGTGTAGCCAAGTTTACATTCCGTGTATTAGTGATATCTTATGATGTTTCTTTTTCTGTGTGACTTATTTCAGGTAGAATCATCATACCTGAATCCACTCATTGTGCTGCTAAGGGCCTGATGACATAGATTTCATTGCTGAGTGCTATTGCTTTGTAAGTAAATACCACAGCTTCTTTATCCAATTTTCATTTTCTGCGATGTTGAACTTGTACTGTAAACGAGGTTCTTGTAAACAGAGGCGTCCCAAACTTTGGGGTGGCTGTGTCTTTTAGATTTTAAATTCCCTAAGCTATAGGACCATAAGTGGAAGTGCCCTAGGCTCTGTTGCTTTGTTTTTTAGATGTTTCAGGAAACACCATACACTTCTCCCGAGTGGTTGTTGGCAATTTACATCCCGCCCATCAGCATAACAAGGCTCCCAGTTCTCCATGGCCTGTCCTGCCTTTCTGGATTTTACACTTTTTTCAGATGGCCCTTTTGACAGGGGGGAAGTGAGACTTCATTGTAGTGCAGATTTCCTTTGCAAGATTGCTTGGTTGGCCAAAAAGGGCGTATGCGTTTTTTGCTGAATATATTCAGGAAAAAACGCATACGCCCTTTTTGGCCAAGTGCATCATTGTGGACGTTCTGCCTCTTTTCCTATGCTTTCAATGCAATTCCAGTCTACCTCCTGAAATCGGTTTCCTGCAATTCTGCCCCGCTTTCAAGTCCTCTTGGCAGCCTTACGTCAGTATATTTTTGGACGATAGCTGTCATTTATAACTCTGCAGGTTTGTGAATTACAGTGCCCCTGAGCTCCTTTCTTCAACTCGCTTTCTTGTGACCTGGCCGCAACACCGCAGGATGGCTTCAGGCCCTAATCTGGTTCTGGCAAGGCACGCTGAGCCTTTGGTTAATTCCTCTTCCTGGTGGGAAATGAGAGTGAAATTTGCCCGTCTAAACACCTCCAGCTAGTCTCTCATTGGTTCTCGCTATTCCTGTTCATCTTCCGCAGAAATTGCAAACTGGGCCAAACAGGAGGTTAAAGGGACTTACTCTCCAAGTCGGGAGAGTGTTAGTAAAGCGTCTGGAATGTTGCACCCGAGTACCAGGGTACGAAAACTGAGACATATTTGAACACGTCTCCCGATCACATGGTTGATCATACTCTAGGTTCCACATGTATGTTTTAGCTGAAGGAAGAATACCTTAAACCTGGGTAGTTGAAACCCGTGGAATGGGTACCATGCAATATGACTTCAAAGGGTCTTCATTTGCTCACCGAACCTCTCCAATCCTATCACTGCTGCGTTTATGCCCCTGTACACATGCTTGATTCTCTTTCGGAGACATAGCAATCCATAGGTTTGAAGATACTTACTAGTCAGGTACATTCTTAGGCGTTTAATATGGGGTGTGGAGTCCATTTCGTTGAGCAAGGAGTAGCTCTTGTCTATTCCATATTTGGCTTAAGGAACTTTATCTGTGCTCATTTCAATCTCTGGTTTTATGCAGCACCCCAACTCACCTTTCCCCTTAAGCAAGCATAAGTTGGTTTTCTAAATTTGAGACCCTGTTCTGTTCTGTAATTCAGTTCCTGTGTAGCCAAGTTTCCATTCCGTGTATTACTGATATCTTATGATGTTTCTTTTTCTGTGTGACTTATTTCAGTTAGAATCATCATACCTGAATCCACTCATTGTGCTGCTAAGGGCCTGATGACACAGATTTCATTGCTGAGTGATATTGCTTTGTAAGTGAATACCACAACTTCTTTATCCATTTTTCACTTTCTGTGATGTTGAACTTGTACTGTAAATGAGGTTCTTGTAAACAGAGCCGTTCCAAACTTTGGGGTGGCTGTGTCTTTTTGATTTTAATTTCCCTAAGCTATAGGACCATAAGTGGAAGTGCCCTAGGCTCTGTTGCTTTGTTTTTTAGATGTTTCAGGAAACACCATACACTTCTCCCCAGTGTCTGTTGGCAATTTACATCCCGCCCATCAGCATAACAAGGCTCCCAGTTCTCCATGGCGTCTCCTGCCTTTCTGGATTTTACACTTTTTTCAGATGGCCCTTTTGACCGGGGGGAAGTGAGACTTCATTGTAGTGCAGATTTCCTTTGCAAGTTTGCTTGGTTGGCCAAAAAGGGCGTATGCGTTTTTTCCTGAATATATTCAGGAAAAAACGCATACGCCCTTTTTGGCCAAGTGCATCATTGTGGACGTTCTGCCTCTTTTCCTATGCTTTCAATGCAATTTCAGTCTACCTCCTGAAATCGATTTCCTGCAATTCTGCCCCGCTCTCAAGTCCTCTTGGCAGCCTTACTTCAGTCTATTTTTGGACGATAGCTGTCATTTATAACTCTGCAGGTTTGTGAATTACAGTGCCCCTGAGCTCCTTTCTTCATCTCGCTTTCTTGTGAGCTGGCCGCAACACCGCAGGATGGCTTCAGGCCCTAATCTGGTTCCGGCTCGGCACGCTGAGCCTTTGATTAATTCCTCTTCCTGGTGGGAAATGAGAGTTAAATTTGCCCGTCCAGACACCTCCAGCTAGTCTCTCATTGGTTCTCGCTATTCCTGTTCATCTTCCGCAGAAATTGCAAACTGGGCCAAACAGGAGGTTAAAGGGACTGACTCTCCAAGTCGGGAGAGTGTTAGTAAAGCGTCTGGAATGTTGCACCCGAGTACCAGGGGAGGAAAACTGAGACATATTTGAACACGTCTCCCGTTCACACGGTTGATCATACTCTGGGTTCCACATGCATGTTTTAGCTGAAGGAAGAATACCTTAAACCTGGAGAGTTGAGACCCGTGGAATGGGTACCATGAAATATGTCTTCAAAGGGTCTTCATTTGCTCACCGAACCTCTCCAATCCTATCACTGCTGCGTTTATGCCCCTGTACACACGCTTGATTCTCTTTTGGAGACATAGCAATCCATAGGTTTTAAGATACTTACTAGTCAGGTACATTCTTAGGCGTTTAATATGGGGTGTTGAGTCCATTTCGTTGAGCAAGGAGTAGCTCTTGTCTATTCCATATTTGGCTTAAGGAACTTTATTTGTGCTCATTTCAATCTCTGGTTTTATGCAGCACCACAACTCACCTTTCCCCTTAAGCAAGCATAAGTTGGTTTTCTAAATTTGAGACCCTGTTCTGTTTTGGAATTCAGTTCCTCTGTAGCCAAGTTCACATTCCGTGTATTAGTGATATCTTATGATGTTTCTTTTTCTGTGTGACTTATTTCAGTTAGAACCATCGTACCTGAATCCACTCATTATGCTGCTACGGGCCTGATGACATAGATTTCATTGCTGAGTGATACTGCATTGTACGTAAGTACCACATGTTCTTTATCAATTTTTCACTTTCTGTGATATTGAACTTGTACGGTAAATGAGGTGCTTGTAAACAGAGGCGTCCCAAACTTTGGGGTGGCTGTGTCTTTTTGATTTTAATTTCCCTAAGCTATAGGACCATAAGTGGAAGTGCCCTAGGCTCTGTTGATTTTTTTTTAGATGTTTCAGGAAACACCATACACTTCTCCCAAGTGTCTGTTGGCAATTTACATCCCGCCCATCAGCATAACAAGGCTCACAGTTCTCCATGGCCTGTCCTGCCTTTCTGGATTTTACACTTTTTTCAGATGGCCCTTTTGACCGGGGGGAAGTGAGACTTCATTGTAGTGCAGATTTCCTTTGCAAGCTTGCTTGGTTGGCCAAAAAGGGCGTATGCGTTTTTTCCTGAATATATTCAGGAAAAAACGCATACGCCCTTTTTGGCCAAGTGCATCATTGTGGACGTTCTGCCTCTTTTCCTATGCTTTCAATGCAATTCCAGTCTACCTCCTGAAATCGGTTTCCTGCAATTCTGCCCCGCTTTCAAGTCCTCTTGGCAGCCTTACTTCAGTCTATTTTTGGACGATAGCTGTCATTTATAACTCTGCAGGTTTGTGAATTACAGTGCCCCTGAGCTCCTTTCCTCAACTCGCTTTCTTTTGAGCTGGCCGCAACACCGCAGGATGGCTTCAGGCCCTAATCTGGTTCCGGCACGGCACGCTGAGCCTTTGGTTATTTCCTCTTCCTGGTGGGAAATGAGAGTTAAATTTGCCCGTCCAGACACCTCCAGCTAGTCTCTCATTGGTTCTCACTATTCCTGTTCATCTTCCGCAGAAATTGCAAAGTGGGCCAAATAGGAGGATAAGGCGCTGACTCTCCAAGTGGGGAGAGTGTTAGTAAAGCGTCTGGAATGTTGCACCCGAGTACCAGGGGAGGAAAACTGAGACATATTTGAACACGTCTCCCGTTCACATGGTTGATCATACTCTGGGTTCCACATGCATGTTTTAGCTGAAGGAAGAATACCTTAAACCTGGAGAGTTGAGACCTGTGTAATGGGTACCATGCAATATGACTTCAAAGGGTCTTCATTTGCTCACCGAACCTCTCCAATCCTATCACTGCTGCGTTTCTGCCCCTGTACACATGCTTGATTCTCTTTTGGAGACATAGCAATCCATAGGTTTTAAGATACTTACTAGTCAGGTACATTCTTAGGCGTTTAATATGGGATGTTGAGTCCATTTCGTTGAGAAAGGAGTAGCTCTTGTCTATTCCATATTTGGCTTAAGGAACTTTATCTGTGCTCATTTCGATCTCTGGTTTTATGCAGCACCCCAACTCACCTTTCCCCTTAAGCAAGCATAAGTTGGTTTTCTAAATTTGAGACCCTGTTCTGTTCTGTAATTCAGTTCCTGTGTAGCCAAGTTTACATTCCGTGTATTACTGATATCTTATGATGTTTCTTTTTCTGTGTGACTTATTTCAGTTAGAATCATCGTACCTGAATCCACTCATTATGCTGCTACGGGCCTGATGACATAGATTTCATTGCTGAGTGATACTGCATTGTACGTAAGTACCACAAGTTCTTTATCCATTTTTCACTTTCTGTGATATTGAACTTGTACGGAAAACGTGGTTCTTGTAAACAGAGGCGTCCCAAACTTTGGGGTGGCTGTGTCTTTTTGATTTTAATTTCCCTAAGCTATAGGACCATAAGTGGAAGTGCTCTAGGCTCTGTTGCTTTGTTTTTTAGATGTTTCAGGAAACACCATACACTTCTCCCGAGTGTCTGTTGGCAATTTACATCCCACCCATCAGCATAACAAGGCTCCCAGTTCTCCATGGCCTCTCCTGCCTTTCTGGATTTTACACTTTTTTCAGATGGCCCTTTTGACCGGGGGGAAGTGAGACTTCATTGTAGTGCAGATTTCCTTTGCAAGCTTGCTTGGTTGGCCAAAAAGGGCGTATGCGTTTTTTCCTGAATATATTCAGGAAAAAACGCATACGCCCTTTTTGGCCAAGTGCATCATTGTGGACGTTCTGCCTCTTTTCCTATGCTTTCAATGCAATTCCAGTCTACCTCCTGAAATCGGTTTCCTGCAATTCTGCCCCGCTTTCAAGTCCTCTTGGCAGCCTTATGTCAGTATATTTTTGGACGATAGCTGTCATTTATAACTCTGCAGGTTTGTGAATTACAGTGCCCCTGAGCTCCTTTCCTCAACTCGCTTTCTTTTGAGCTGGCTGCAACACCGCAGGATGGCTTCAGGCCCTAATCTGGTTCCGGCACGGCACGCTGAGCCTTTGGTTATTTCCTCTTCCTGGTGGGAAATGAGAGTTAAATTTGCCCGTCCAGACACCTCCAGCTAGCCTCTCATTGGTTCTCGCTATTCCTGTTCATCTTCCGCAGAAATTGCAAACTGGGCCAAACAGGAGGTTAAAGGCGCTGACTCTCCAAGTGGGGAGAGTGTTAGTAAAGCGTCTGGAATGTTGCACCCGAGTACCAGGGGAGGAAAACTGAGACATATTTGAACACGTCTCCCGTTCACATGGTTGATCATACTCTGGGTTCCACATGCATGTTTTAGCTGAAGGAAGAATACCTTAAACCTGGAGAGTTGAGACCCGTGGAATGGGTACCATGCAATATGTCTTCAAAGGGTCTTCATTTGCTCACCGAACCTCTCCAATCCTATCACTGCTGCGTTTATGCCCCTGTACACACGCTTGATTCTCTTTTGGAGACATAGCAATCCATAGGTTTTAAGATACTTACTAGTCAGGTACATTCTTAGGCGTTTAATATGGGGTGTTGAGTCCATTTCGTTGAGCAAGGAGTAGCTCTTGTCTATTCCATATTTGGCTTAAGGAACTTTATCTGTGCTCATTTCAATCTCTGGTTTTATGCAGCACCACAACTCACCTTTCCCCTTAAGCAAGCAGAAGTTGGTTTACTAAATTTGAGACCCTGTTCTGTTTTGGAATTCAGTTCCTCTGTAGCCAAGTTTACATTCCGTGTATTAGTGATATCTTATGATGTTTCTTTTTCTGTGTGACTTATTTCAGTTAGAATCATCGTACCTGAATCCACTCATTATGCTGCTACGGGCCTGATGACATAGATTTCATTGCTGAGTGATACTGCATTGTACGTAAGTACCACAAGTTCTTTATCCATTTTTCACTTTCTGTGATATTGAACTTGTACGGTAAACGAGGTTCTTGTAAACAGAGGCGTCCCAAAA